>NC_068916.1:100421865-101060904 GCF_023091745.1 Budorcas taxicolor | reverse complement strand
ACTGTTTTCTTTCTACATAATAAAAAATGTTTAAGCAATCTCAAACTTACAGAAATGTTGCAAATACAGTACAAAAGCTTTTTTTTTTTTTTTTCTTAACCATTTGGGAGTAATCAATTGCTAACCTGAGGCCTCATCACTCCTGAATTCTTTAGTGTCTACATTTCCTAAAGTACATCCTCTGTATAACCACAATAGTCATCAAAGTATTCACAGTGACATATTACTATCATCTACTCCTTTATCTCCAAACTTTGTCAACTGTCCCAATAATGGGCTTCCCTGGTGGCTCAGACGGTAAAGCGTCTGCCTGCAATGCAGGAGACCTGGGTTCGATTCCTGGGTCAGGAAGGTCCCCTGGAGAAGGAAATGGCAATCCACTCCAGCACTCTTGCCTGGAACAATCCCATGGACGGAGGAGCCTGATAGGCTACAGTCCATGGGGTCGCAAAGAGTCGGACATGACTGAGCAACTTCACTTTCACTTTCATAGGGAAAGAATCAAGTTCAGAATCAAGCATTGCAAGTAACGTTGTCAAGTCTCTATAGTCTCCTTCACTCCAGGACAGTTTCTGTCTTTAACTTTTGTGTGTGTGACTCTACTGAAGATTGCAGGGTAGTTATTTTGCAAAAGGTCTCTCAAGTAGTGTTTGTTTTCTGCTTATTAGGACTAGATTCACGTTGTGCATCTCTGGCAGGAATATCACGGAAGTGACGCTATACTCTTCTCACTGCAGCTATATTAGTTGCCCATTGTGGCATATCAAATTACCCCAAACCTTAATCGTTGAAAACAATTAACATTCTTTTGCAAAGTTTCTGTGCGTTGGATGAAGAAGTAGCTTAGCTGGGTAATTCTCTCACAAGGATGCAAGCAAGATGTTAGCACAGACTGCAGTCATCTGAAGGCTTGAGTGGGGCTGGAGGGGATTTGATTGCATGATGGTAAAAACCACATCTCCTCACCATGTGGCCCTCTCTCTAGGGCTACTAGAGTGCCTTTACAATGACTTCTCCCAAAGTAAGCAATACCTTTTGAGACTTAGCATCAGAAGGCACATACCACCACTTCTGTAATATGCTATCCCTTCTACAAGTCAGCTGACCTCATTGTGGATGAAGACTACTCCAGGGCATGAATACTAGGAGATGAGCATCTTATTATGTGGCTTGCAATTTTGATTTGTCTCATTACTGATCATGTTAACTTTGATCATATAATTAAGGTGATGGCTTCCAGGCTTTTCCACTATCAAGTTACCATTTTTTCCTTTTGAATTAATACTTATTTGATGGAGAGGTTATTTTTTGACTTACAAATATTCCATTTCTCATCAGACTTTCATTATATTCATTTATTTGTTATTCATAATGCACACAAAGTTTCCTATTTTATTCAATGGCTTTAATCTGTTACTAACTTTATTTACATCACTTACTTTGATGCCTGAATTACCTCAGTTGTGACCCCTTTAGGCTAGCTCCTTGTGTTTTTCATTCCACTTGGCCTTTGCTGATACTTTACACTGGACTGCCTACACACATGGGTGCCCTCCTCAGCCTGTTGGGCCATGGCCCTCCAACCAGGCCATCAGCTCCAACACACTGATTTCCTCCTTACTTCAGGTGAACTCTATACCCCATGCCAGGTCACCTGTCCTGAATGCCTACTTTGCCTGCCCCACATAACAGCTGTAGGACTGAATTTTTCAGGAAGAGAAAAGTAAAATATTACCTTTAAAAAATCTAATTATAGAACAGTATACACATGTATTTAAAATGCTGAAGTAGACTTAAAGAGGGGGAAGGAATAGTTAGGGAGTCTGGGATGGACATGTACACATCACTGTATCTAAAATGGATAACCAACAAGGGCCTACAGTATAGCACATGGAACTCTGCTCAGTGGTACTTGGCAGCCTGGATAGGAGGGGACTTTGAGGAGAAATGGATACATGCATATGTATGGCTCAGTCCCTTCACTGTTCACCTGAAACTATCACAACATTGTTAATCAGTTATACCCCAATACAAAATAAAAAGTTTAAAATAAAATTCTGAAGTAATATATCTCAATTAGATTTCTGATGGTTTTCAATCATAGGTTTTTTTTTAACCATACTTAAAAAAAAAAGGCAAGGAGGGGTTGTTCACTACCCATTTATATGCTTTTGCATTCTTTTAACTTTCACAAGATTATATCATTTTTGTAACCAGAAGAAAATAGGGGTATTTATAAACATACAAATTTATATTTAAAATATTGAATGTAATTCTACAGATTTCAATTTATGTGTCAATTGCTGAGTTTAGGCCATATTTTGAAATACAACTAGCACTCCTTTTGCTTGGCAAGAACTTTACAAACTAAATTTTATGGTAGTTACAGCTGTAATGTAGTTTCTCAAGCTCAGCATTAGCAACATTTCGGAATGAATAACTGTTTGTGGCAGGGGACTGTCGTGTGCATCCTGAGACATTTAGCAGCATTTCAGGACTCTATCCGCTAGATTCCAGTTGCACTTCCTGCAGTACTGACAACCAAAAATGTCTCCAGACATTGCTAAATGTCTTCTGGAAGGTCAAATCAAAAATCACCCTGGTTGAAAACAACTGCTATAAAATGGTTCATTAAGATAAAGCTTAATTTTAAATAAAATGATATAATTACGCCTGAATCATTGTAAATCAACTGCTGCTGCTACTGCTAAGTCGCTTCAGTCGTGTCCGACTCTGTGTGACCCCATAGACAGCAGCCCCCAGGCTCCCCTGTCCCTGGGATTCTCCAGGCAAGAACACTGGAGTGGGTTGCCATTTCCTTCTCCAATGCACGAAAGTGAAAAGTGAAAGTGAAGTCGCTCAGTCGTGTCCGACTCTTCGAGATCCCATGGACTGCACCCTACCAGGCTCCTCCATCCATGGGATTTTCCAGGCAAGTGGGTTGCCATTGCCTTCTCCAACTACATCTCGATTTTTTTTAAGTGATACATTTCCTTTCATACAATAATTTTGAAAAGAATAATCATAACAGAAAGTAACATTTATCAATTATACACTAGGCATTGACCTCATGCATATTATCTCACTGAATTCCTATAACTTTTAAGTACCAATTATTATTCCCATTTTATAGATAAGAGATCTAAAGCTTTAGGAAAATTAATTAACTTGCTCTGGTTACACTGCAGTAGAACAAGGATTCAAATCCTGGCTGGCAGACTTCAGAATCTATCTTCTTAACTCACATCATTTTTTAAAAAACTGATTGATTGATTTTAATTGGAGGCTAATTACTTTACAATATTGTAATATTGTGGTGGTTTCTTCCATACATCGACATGAATCAGCCACAGGTGCACATGTGTCCCCCCGTCATGAAAGCCTCTCCCACCTCCCTCCCACCCCATCCCTCTAGGTTGTCCCAGAGCACCGGCCTTGGGTGCCCTGCTTCATGCATTGAACTTGCACTGCTCATCTATTTCACATATGGTAATATATATGTTTCAATGTTATTCTCTCAAATCATCCCACCCTTGCCTTCTCTTAGAGAGTCCGAAAGTCTGTTTTTTACATCTGTGTCTCTTTCACTGTCTCGCATACAGGGTCGTCATTACTGTCTTTCTAAATTCCATATCTATGCATTAATATAGTGTATCGGTGTTTTTCTTTCTGACTTACTTCACTCCGTATAATAGGCTCCAGTTTCATCCACTTCATTAGAACTGACTCAAATGCATTTTTCTTTAATAGCTGAGTAATATTCCATTGTGTATATGTACCACAGCTTTCTTATCCATTCATCTGCTGATGGACATCTAGGTTGTTTCCATGTCCTGGCTATTATAAACAGTGCCGCGATGAACATTGGGGTACACGTGTCTCTTTCAATTCCGGTTTCCTTGGTGTGTATACCCAGCAGTGGGATTGCTGGATCATATGGCAGTTTTATTTCCAGTTTTTTAAGGAATCTCCACACTGTTCTCCATAGTGGCTATACTAGTTTGCATTCCCACCAACAGTGTAAGAGGGTTCCCTTTTCTCAGCACTCTCTCCAGCATTTACTGTTTGTAGACTTTTTGACAGCAGGCATTCTGACCGGCACGAGATGGTACATCATTGTGGCTTTGATTTGTATTTCTCTGATAACAAGTGATGTTAAGCATCTTTTCATGTGTTTATTAGCCATCTGTTTGTCTTCTTTGGAGAAATGTCTGTTTAGTTCTTTGGCTCACTTTTTGATTGGGCTGTTCATTTTTCTGGTATTGAGTTGCATGAGCTACTTATATATTTTAGAGATCAACTGTCAGTTGTTTCATTTGCTATTATTTTCTCCCATTCTGAAGGCTGTCTTTTCACCTTGCTTATAGTTTCCTTCATTGTGCAAAAGTTTCTTAAGTTTAATTAGGTCCCATTTGTTTATTTTTGTTTTTATTTCCATTACTCTGGGAGGTGGGTCATAGACGATCTTGCTGGGATTTATGTCAGACTTAACTCATATTCTTTAACATAAAACTACCTCTCCACATTCCTAGAGGATGCTTTCTTCAAGTACAGCAGAAAGGACATCCTCTGAATATCATTTTATTGTGACATCATCGTAATAATAATTATCGAGCCATTACTATATGCCAGGCACTGTACTAATAAGCACTATATAAAGATGAGCTTATCTGAATCCTGACAGAAGCTCTGTTAAATCTGTACCATTATCATTCCCATTTTGCTAAAGTGAAAACTAGAGATGGAGAGAACTGGTAAACTTGTCCAGGGTACACAGCCAAAATATAACCCACAGGCAATCTGACGCCACAGCCATTCAGCTATAAATGTTACCTAGCCTTTTTTTATTTTTTAATTCAGATGTTAGGAAGCAGGAACATACCCTCTACAACTTTACAAACATACTTCATTTAGCTAACTCAGAAAGGACAAATGGAAGATCTGTGACAAAGGTCCAAATCTGGTGCCCAAAGAGATTTTGTTTGGCTTGAGCGAATTTTTCCTAGCTCTTCCCCTGAATTTGAATTCTGAGTAAACATTTCAAAATGAAAAGATTCCACATAAAGTGTGTCTCTTGAAGAGCTGTAAAATCCGGCATCCCTGGACCCGAGCTCCCACATGGGAACAGTTAGCTGAACCCAGTGTCTTCCCTTCCTGGCACAGTCGGCAATCTGAGTCTCCTTCTCCACGGTCCCCATGGCGCCCTCTTTATTCTCAGATCCTAAGGCCAAGAGTAGCTGTTTTAACCGCCACTCAACCCTGAGGTGCAATCTTGTTGCCTGTCCATTTGGTTTTTTTGGTTTTTTTACACCTGGCCTATTTTTCTCATTAACATTACAAACTAGCCTAGAGTCATTTGTGTTGTGACCCCAGAGGTGTACCCTTTCTTCACGTAAGAAAATCAACTTCACTCTCACATAACATAACATAGCGTAACACTTGCCACGTTTAGATATACCAAGTTACTGCTTCTTTTCTTTCTTCCTTTCTTTTTGCTTTCCTTTTCCTTCTTCTTTTTCTAATTGTCTTTTTCCTTCTTTGTTATGGTTCTCTTCATTTTTTTTTTAAGGCCCTCTTGGCAACCCCCTCCAGGATTCTTGCCTGGAGAATCCCATGGACAGAGGAGCCTGGTGGGCTGCAGTCCATGGGGTCACAGAGTCAGACACGACTTAGCAACTAAACAGCACCAGCTTCATTAACAAGGCACATGAAACTGAATGGCATTCTCTGCCTGTGGGTTTGTTTGGAATTCATCTCTTCTAAAACGTGAGCCAGTTTGAAGTATCCTTCTCCAGCAAGTCAAAATTGGCTGGATACCTATTAGAATATATATGTTAAACAAGCTCAAGGGTACCATTCAGCATATGATTCTACTGCAATAAGAACTTGCCAAGAGCAACAAATTCTATTTATTTATTTATTTCTTGGTTGCCATGATCTGTACCAGATGCCCTATAAATATGTCCATTAGTCATCCAATTGCTCAGGCCTGTAAATATTTCCGTGGGGGGAAAAACAAGAGACATTATTCTTAATTAAGTTTCTCAGCTTTGACTAATTCAAGTGTTACTTCATAGCACATGTATCTAAAATCAGCGCTGGCATATTTTAATGTAAGAGAAAACAGATCCCTGTGTTCCCAGCAGCCCGCATCCTCTCGTTCTAAGGATGTACTTTGGAAGTTTTCAAGAGACTATCACGCAGCACAGGAGAGCAAAACCCACGACATCAGAGCAGTAGAGGGGCTCCTTTCATGAGGCGCATTTGCCCACCAGATATCTTATTTATTTATAAGCTCAGAACGCAAAAAAGAATTCAGCGTAAGAAGCAGAGCACAAAACACTTTTCCTTTAAACATTCCTGTTTGGCTGGGGAGACCAGGAACCCGGTCCTACAGTCACTGAGCAAGGTGGGGATTTCTGTCCTAACTCACAGCAAGGGACGAGGGCCTGGACTTATCGGCTGTCTCCCTAACGTGCCAATTCAAAAACTAATAAACCCTCCTCTTCAGTGAAGGTTTTAAGGCACTAGTTTGAAATATTCAAGACATTACCAGATTTCAAAAGTTGTGTTTTTTTTTTTTTCCAGTAAAGTATGACTCATTGGCCAATGTAAAAATTGAAAGATCTTTCCGTTACTTTGTTAATGCTTCCTTTGTGGGCCTTTGCATTATTATTTTCTCCTGCTTTTAAGAGGAAGTTGCTATAGAATGAAGGGTGGGAGGGTGTCACATTTAAGTGCAAATATTCAGTGCCAGGCACTGGGCTTAGAGGGATGTGGTCAGAAGGTGCAGAGCGGTCTTTCCTTCGGTTTTTCTTGCAACTAATCGACATAAATTTTAAAAATGAGATGTCCTTTTTTTGTAGGGATTTTTTTTTTCCTGTTTATGCCTCCATGTCCTTAGCCACAGTTTTTCCTGCAGCACTTCAATACATATTTTGCTAAATGCCTCCCTATGACTTCAGAGGCAAGGGTTATTAACTGCACATGAACCTGGCACAGATCCAAAACATGCAGTTACAAAATCCGTATTCTCATTCTTGATAAGTAAAAAAGCTACAGGAAATGTCTACGTTTTCATTCAAAAACAACACTTAACTTTATCTTTTGCTTCTTGTGCTATTTACACAGAAGCATTTTTTCTCCCATAGCAGACAAATTTTCAAATGATTCTTATGTTTTCCACTTCAAATGTTAAAATCCTTACAATAAATTACCCCTTGCTATTATGAAAGTTTTGTTATCTTTGCCTTTAAGCCTCTCAGCTATACAATTATAATACTTAAAGTGGAATCTATAATCATATAATACTATTATATAATTGAAAAACTTACAGGAATTTTTCTTAAAGATCATGAAAGAATGTCAAAACTTTCATTTATATAATTCTGCTCAGTTGAGCTTATAGTAATCTAGAGGCTTCTATAAAATATACACTATACATTGCCCCCTGAATCCATCTCAACTATATAATTTGAAAGCCATTAACAAAAGAAACACAATTGCTGAAAAACATTTTAATGTCTTTTATTTTGGGGTACAGAAGCCACAATAAAATAAAGCTTAATCATAAGACTATTTGAATTTCTAAATAAGAAATTCACCATTGAAAGAAGTATGATGTACTGAAGTAGCTTATATTCAGATATTTTAATTTCTCATCTATAATAATAACAGTTTTCTTTGATCAGTGTCCCCTAACTCCCCATGAACTATCAATGCTGAGCTTCATAATTTTCTTCTGGCTGAAAAGGATCAAAGCATTCTTATGTTTGCTAGAAGTCTTTGATACTGCTGCACAAACAGGTGGTGAATTTATTTCACTGCTATTAAACTGTTTCTTGCTGTCTTGAGGTTAGGAAGAAGTGGTTTATTTTAACAAGGTGCTTATAGACTAGCTTGCTCTTCCTCAGTTTTTAATCTTCTTTACAAGGTTTTCCACAGTGATTTGCACTACACCCTGGAAATGAAATAAGAGCTGAAAAAAAGATGAGGCCCTGATCCTCTGGGCATGAGAAACACACAGGGTGCCATCCCAGGGGTATCACTCCAAGGAAGTGAGGCCCAAGCAAGCCCAGTTGATCTTATTCGCCTCTGTCTCCATTACTGAAATTATATGCCCTAACCTTGCTTTATATCATAACAAAAAGTTGAATTTTTAGTAACAATTATCATTGAAGAGTTAAGAAAAACAAGGAAAAAAAAAAGCATGCTCAGTCATGCCCAACTCTTTGCAACCCTATTGACTGTAGCCCCTGCTTCTTTGTCCATGTAATTTTCCAGGCAAAAATACTGGCTACTGCTGCTGAGTCGCTTCAGTCTTGCCCAACCCTGTGCGACCCCATAGACGGCAGCCCACCAGGCTCCGCCGTCCCTGGGATTCTCCAGGCAAGAACACTGGAGTGGGTTGCCATTTCCTTTTGCAAGGCATCTTCTTGATCCAGGGATCAAACCTGCATCTCTTGCACTAGAAGGCAGATTCTGTGCCACTGAGCCATAGGTAAGGAACAACAACAACAAAATAAAAACAGGGCTAAAAGCCCCAAATTTACTTTTTCTAATGCGGAAAGTAAGAGCAAAAACAGAAACTCTGTCATTCAGCAAAAACAGAACTAAACTCTTAATCTAAATCATTTGAAATGCACACTACTTATTATGAATAACAATTTATATTTCAAGGGAATTACCACTGTTACGTCAAGATTATTAGGAAATATTTACTGAACGCTGGCACTGACGGGTGTTTTATGTCATGGCTCGAGTTTGTGAAGCAGGACTTAAGGAAACTACACAGAGGCAGATCTGTGGAACCAAGAGCCCAAAGAAACCAGGCCCTGGAGGTAAAGAACAGGCTATTCATATTCCAGAAGCAGCCAGACATTTTCCGAGAACAAACAAATATAAAATGGCAGACCCAACTTGGTGCCTGGGACTGAAATGAGACAAACAGATTCTTATTAGTATTGACAAGAAATTTAACTCATTGCTGCTAAAGCATTTTAAAGATGAAATATGCTATATGACTACTTAGTATTACACAAGTACTAACTGCTAAATGAGTAATCAATTTTACTGCTATTTACTTGATTCGGCTGAATTTAATATTTATTTCTAAACAGATTATGTGAATTACCTTATTGAAAGGTGATTCTTTTGAAATGCAATTTGTTTAGCTTTTGAAATGGAATTTTTAAGTCAGTATATATGCATGAATTTTTAAATTTTTTCTTTCACATTTTGACAACTTTCTATTATCATACAGTTGCATCTCTCAAACAGTGAAGAAGTCATAAAGATACAACAACTTGTATCATGATATGAGAATTTCATGACAACATGCAAAATTCTGTGGATAAAGAAAACAATGTACTTCCAGTCCAATAATTCTACCAAAGGACTGTTGCCTCTTTTGAAGTGACATATTCCTAAAGATTTGGTAAAAATAGGAAAAAATGGGACCATAAGCCTTCAAATATACTATTATAAAAGTACAAAGGTGTAGATTTAGTAGTGATCATATTCATTGTTACGTAAAAATATATCAAGGTCATCACTAAACCTTCTAAAATTCCTTTGAGAAAATAAAATTGTAAAATCATCAGTGGATCCCATAACCAGTCTGGAAGTACTTCAAAACATCCTTAAGGAACCTGACCATTTTATCTTTCAAAATGATTGGGGGAAATTTATGTCTCTATCAACGCATTCAAAATTAATGGCCCATGCTTGACTGGCTGGTCGTTTTCAGTATCATAATGGTCGACACACGAGCACTCGGTTGATTCAGGGATGGATACCAACTGGGAAGGCAGCTTCTAGACTGGTCACCCTGGCTCACATCTAGCAAAATACTGGACTAATTACGCTCCTTTGGCATGGTGGATGTTGTATTTTATTTCACGATTTCTTCATCTATGATAAAAGAAAAGTTGAATGGCAGGGATGAAAGAATGATAGTGTTAAATACAAGTGAAGTGAAGAAGTGTTCGTCGCCCAGTCTGTCTGACTCTGTGACTCCGCAGGCCTGTAACCCGCCAGGCTCCTTTGTCCCTGGGATTCTCCAGGCAAGGACACTGGAGTTGGTTGCCATTTCCTTCTCCAGGGGATCTTCCCGACTAAGGGACTGAACCCAGGTCTCCTGCATCGCAGGCGGATTCTTTACCATCTGAGCCACCAGTATAATAGAAAAATATGCTTTAAATTTTTTGAACAATAAAGGTAAAAAAAAAATAAAACTTTTTCCTCCATAAATATAGTCGAGTACTCACATATGCTCTTTGTTTTGAATAAGACCACAGAGTTGTTTTAAGATATTTAAAAAACATACTTTTAACTGTTTCATTCTGACCTTTAAGATGGTCTATTTTTACTTCTGAAACTTTGTAATTATATCATCTTCTTTTAATAAAATATCAGAAAAAATTGTTTGCTATCAACTTTTATCAGTAAGTTTTATCTTAACTGAATGTCAAGAAGGATTGGATATATGTATAAGTATGGCGGATTCACCTCACTGTATAGTAGAAAGTAACACAACATTGTAAATCAACTATACTTCAATAAAAATTTTTTTAAAACAAGAAAAAATAAATAAAATAAAATCAGAAAAACAAGTGGACTAAGTAGTATTAATTTGCCTAAAAGAATAAAACTGTGATAAATCCTCCCTTTCGTTTTGATATTTAAAATGTTACCATTGGTATTACATTGTAATGAGATAAAGGTTCATTAAGGCAGCCTTTGTTATGTAAAAACAGAACACACTAGAGGGGAAATTCTTTTCTGAGTTACAATTATCCTCCAAGGATATAGCAAATGAGATATCATTAAAATATTTAATTATTCAATGTGTTCTAATACATAATCAAAATACATATGCACACAACCTAAGCATTTTACTCACTCCTGAAACCTTCTGAATTTTCCTCCTAGTGAGAAAGTGAGCCTTAAGAAAATGACAGAAAAATTCTAAGGAGAGGAAATCACACTTCTATGCACAGAAAGTAGTATTTCCTAAACTAACTGGAAAGAGCATCTGATTACTGGGAATTAATTCTCCCCACACATTGATTCAGTTTCTCTCAGTCCTACATTCCAACTGCTCCAAGCCAATGCAGTCAGTACGTTATTCTGCTTTTTGCTTTCCCCAAATGAAATCAGGTATTTTGAGCTTTCTGACCCCTCGCATTTTCCCCACAAACTAATTTATTTGCATCTGAGAACTAATGGCATTCAGTGGTTACTCTTGCTTTTCTTTCTACCCATACATTTCTCTTTTCTCTATTCTTCATATCAAAATTTTCCATGAGTATTATTTGTGTAGGGTACAGTATCTGTTGTGAAAGAAACACAGCTCACTTGCCCAAGCTGGGTAGTACAGAAGTCCTGTGCACCCAAGGCCCTACGTCTTCCTTTAACCAATGAAAGAACAGAAGTGAGTTACGTCAATCAATCCATACTGACATTTCGAAAGCCATTTGCTAATTCAACCACACTATTTCCCTATTTTCCTTCTATGTTACCCTTATGCCTTCTACTCAGTGACCAGTAATGTTTGGAGAGACTATTTCCATCCATCTGAATCCAGACACTCCCTGAAGAAGGCAGAAGGCAAAAGAAGGAACAGTCCCCTTCAGAGGGACTTGAGTTTAGAAGCTCAAGCTCATCTTTTTTGCCCAAAGATGTATATGAAAAGACAATGTTAAAGCAGAAGAATCACATAACTCTCATGGGCAAATTTAGTTACTTCCCAGCTACCCAGCAGGATGGGGGGCAATGAAGAAATTTATGAGTTACAGAGAACAAAGGTTGTGAATTTCAACATATACTCCAGTCTACTTCTACTCAAGGTGTTATGTTCATTTCCACTTACGTAAAAAGCTCTTTTTTACTTTTTATTCATATCCAGGGCTTCCCTGGTGGTCCAGTGGTTAAGAATCCACCTCTAATGCAGAGGACACAGTTTCAATCCCTGGTGCAGGAAGATCCCACATGCCAAGAGACATCTAAGCCTCTGTACACAACTACCGGAGCCTGGGCTCCACAGGAAGAGAAGTCACCACTTCGAGAAGTCTGTGCACCGCAACTAGGGAGTGGCCTGTGCACAACAACAGAGACTCAGTGCAGGCAAAAATACATAAGAAAAATCTTAAAAGAAATCAGCGAGACTGAAGCATCATCTTACTCTTTTCAACATGACATACTGTACATTAAGGAAATGAATGTGAACAAGGGATACGAAGAAATACATCATGCAGTTCTCCAGGGTCTCACGGTCAAGTTTAAGAAAAATTTTATATACCAAACTGGGATATACGTCAAGTTTTAGGGAAAAAAATATAAACTTTTTAAGAAGAAATTTCAAATAAAAGTAGTATGCACACATAGTTAAGAGTCAAATGGTACTAAAAACCTGCAATATAACAGCAGTCTTTGGCCAAACCACCGCAAGTCCTACTCATCAGCTATAACACTTTGGGACTCTTTTAGCAGACTATTCTGGTATTTATCTTCATTTTTCCAAATGTGCTGATGTTCTCATTTACCAGTTCACAGAGACATCTATTCATTATCTATTGACTTTCTACTTTCGAAGATATGGATTGAAGGGGATATTATAGCCCCCTTCTCATTCCACACATATCATAATTTTTGGTAAAATCAATATTTAAATTGCTAAAGCTACATAAACACTCTCCTCCACTGAACCAAGTAACTATTTTATGATTGTTAACTTTCTCATATATCTTTTTATTTTTATGCAGTGCAGGAACTACAGCATGGTTGGAGTATCTTTATTTCAGCGTCATCCTTCATTGTGTTTGGCTGAATATAGATTTACAAGACGAAGATTATTTTTTCTAAAAATGTAAAAGATATTACTTCTCTATCTTCTTTTTTATAATCTTATTGTTGAGAAACCAGGTACCATTCTGATCTTTCATACTTTATTAACATTGATAATCTCTCTAAATAACTTCCCAGTCTGGGAGCTTTAAAATTTTTCTCTTTACCTTTCTGTTCTGAAATGGTATTGCCGTTCCCTAGTATAATGAGTCTTTTTCTCATTCATTTCCCTGGGTGCTCCTCATTCATCTTGCTAGGTCATTTTAACCTGAAGACTTATGAACTACTCTATTGATACATACTCTTAAATATTCTTTGACCATCTCTTTTCTTCAATTATCTGAGTTCTCTCTCTCTCTCTTTTTTTGAATTCCTCTATTTGGATATTGGACCTGATGGAACGCCCCTCAAATTTTCCTACCATTTCTTTTCTATTGTCTGTTTTTGTCCTTCTTAGAGATTTCCTCAATTTTCAACTTCTCCTACTTTCTAGTTTTAGCTTTTTCTACTTTCTATTCCTTTCTACACTGTTCCAGCTGACTTCCTTTTATTCCTTTTCTCTAAAATTCTCCCTTTCCAGTGAGACATGTCCCTAACTCCCCATCAACCCTGGGGGTTTCAATTTTCTAGAGCAGAGTCAGCCATCTTCTGGGAGAATGAAATACATTGTGAATGTTCTGGGAGCAAGGCAGGGAGAGGAGCCTGGAGCAACTCTCATATTAAAGCCCTGATTTTAGCCCCACGTGGTATCCCTACTCTCCATGGCACTGGAATCACTAAGGCTTGAGCCCTTCATGTGGTGGCTGAAGTTGGTCAGCTTGCTTCTCACAGGTCTTGCCTCTCCAGGGCACTTAAATGAAACAGCTTCTCTTATACTAAGCTTGTTATCAATCCTCTCCTCTCCGCTTTCCCAAAATGTATTCATCTCTCACTCGCTGTGGAGTCTCTCCCTTCCCTTTTTCTTCCCAGGGGGATATAACTTTTAAAACTCTTTTACCATCCTTTTTGGAGGGATTTGGGGAGGCCAAGAAAATGAAAAATCATGTTCTCGACCTGCTGCATTGAAACTGAAGTCCCAGAAATACAATTTCAAAGTAGATTACGTGGAGATTATTTAGTTCAGTTTCCTCATTTCACAGCCAAGGAAAGAAATGAAGCTAGGTTAAATGCTTCGCTCAAGAGGTCCTTCTCCAAATTCAGAGCAGAACCAGGGGTAACACATCTCTTGTCTACCAGTCAGGTGTTTCTTTGACTCCCAACATAATGTCTTTTAAGATTTTTTTAAAATGTGGGCCATTTAAAAGGCTTTATTGAATTTGTTACCATATTGTTTGTGTTTTGCTGCGAGACATATGAGATCATTGCTCCCAGGTCAGGGACTGAACTCACACCCCCTGCATTGAAAGGTGAAGTCCTAACCACTGGAAATGCCAGGGACATCCCCTCAATATAACCTCTTTTTGAGAACAGCATTTTGTTGGCGTCCTGGATAAGAGTCTAGAAATACACCACTGAGCCATCCATGAATAACATAATTGAAGAGGAAATCACAACCAAAGGCACACACGCTGAAGGCTGTGTGTTGGAAGTAATAAGCAGCAAGTGCTGAGAGAAGGGGAGGTCCCTGAAGGTTAGGATGACTTCACAAGGCACCATGAGCAGCTGAGATTTGTATGTGATCTTGTGGCAGGAGCCCGAGATAAGGGGTGATGAAGGGCAGTGATGGCAGAGGACCTTTGCTGGGAACTGTGAGGCAATGGTTCACGGTTCAACCTCAATGGTTCAACCTCAGAGACCTTCCCCAGGGCTGCTCTGATGAAAGGCAGAAACCGCCTCTGCGACGAGTTCCTCTCCCACCCGGTCTTCTGACAAGAGCCCCGGACACACAGCCCACCAGAATCAGCGCTCGCTCTTCTGGATTCTGCCATCTGTACAAGTCAATAAAATACGTTGACTCTTACTCTCTGAAGTTTGTATTGTAGAATCAATGGGTGGTTTTTGTTTGTTTGTTTTTTATTACAGCCATATTATCTGATGGCCATTTTCAGACTATATAACTTGAAATTTATGACTCAGCTTCAATATTTCTAGGCAGGACACTGTGTTTAAGAACTCAGGAATTAGAGGTCAAAAATAGGACTAGGGGAGGTAGATTTTAAAAATTCAACTGAAAGGCACAAGAACATCCACAATTTGGGTACTTTTCTTTCATGTCATCTGCCAAAAGAAAGCAGAAGGCAGGAAGGAATAGTTTTTAATATCAAATAAAGGCTTAAAATAATGTTTTCAATACTCATCTTTCTTAGGAAAACAACTAAATGTTTAACGATAAATAGTATGACAGTGGTAAAACGCAGCACCACGTATTTTTGTTGTTGGTGTTTCAGGGCAGCTTTTGTAGGTAAAGTATCAGTAAAGCGCCACTGCTTCTGACTTTGGCATATACACTATCTCTTTCAATGGAAAAGGGCTAGTTTCTGTTTAATTGTGTCAACCTAAGTCCATTCTGAGGAGATCAGCCCTGGGATTTCTTTGGAAGGAATGATGCTAAAGCTGAAACTCCAGTACTTTGGCCACCTCATGCGAAGAGCTGACTCATTGGAAAAGACTCTGATGCTGGGAGGAATTGGAGGCAGGAGGAGAAGGGGACGACAGAGGCTGGATGGCATCACAGGCTCGATGGACGTGAGTCTGAATGAACTCTGGGAGTTGGTGATGGACAGAGAGGCCTGGCGTGCTGCGATTCCTGGGGTTGCAAAGAGTCGGACACGACTGAGCGACTGAACTGAACTGAACTGAAGTATAAAGGTGTAACTGGATATTTGAAAATAGAACAATGCTTTCGATTAGTGAGGCATAAACAAAAAGCACTTAATCTTTGGTAAAATATTTCCATACACCCCCTTTTAGATTTTTGCTTATCTAAATCCATTGAACTCGTAGGACTGTTTAGAGATTTAAATATGTGGGCTTTAACTAATTGTTCAGAATTGCAATGGGAATCCCTGTTACCTAGAATACAATTAGACTGTATTTTGATGAAACTATAATTTAATTGAGAGGGGGAAAGTGGTAGATTTTTCACATCCCTTTAGCTTTAGTAATAGCAGTAGACCTGAGTATCCCATAACTGTGGATTCAACTAGTGGTCAAGAAACATTCTTCAGGGGGGGCAGTTCTAAGATGGTGGAGGAATAGGACCGGGTGACCACTTTCTCCCCCACAAATTCAGCAAAAGAACATTTAAACGCTGAGTAAACTCCACAAAACAACTTCTGAATGCCAGCAGAGGACATCAGGCACCCAGAAAAGCAGCCCATTGTCTTTGAAAGGAGGTAGAAAAAAATATAAAAGACAAAAAAGAGACAAAAGAGGTAGGGACGGAGCTCTGACCCGGGAAGGGAGTCTTAAAAAGAGAGAAGTTTCCAAACACCAGGAAACACTCTCACTGCCGAGTCTGTGGCGAGCCTTGGAGGCACAGAGGCAACATTTAACGGGGAGGAAAAATAAATAAATAATTAAAACCCACAGATTACGAGCCCAACAGTAACTCCCCCAGCAGAGAAGCAGCGCAGACGCCTGCAAGCAGCGGCTGGGAGGGGGGCGCGGGCTGCACTGCTTAGAGTAAGGACCAGGCCTGAATGCCCCGAGGGTAATCTAAGCGAACTAACTTGGGCTAGCAAACCAGACTGTGAGATAGCTACCACGCGAAAAGCCCTAAGACACCGCTGGCACACAGAACAAAGGACTGCACAGAACTAGCTGGCTGCAGACCATCCCCTTCCGGTGACAGAAAGCCAGAGCGGGGAGGGGGCAATCGCAGCCCCAGAGAGACATTATCTACAAAGCTGTAAGCAGGCTTCTTTGCTAACTAAGACTTCTTGGGGTTCTGGATGGTCAACATCCGCCTGAGACGGCGTGCCAGTTGTACACCCAGAAAACGGAGCAGCAGGGACCGGGGAGGCGATAAGTCTCAGCGAACACGCTCGCCAAACACCTCATCACCTGTGCTGCTCGGACCTGGGAAGGGCTCAAAACGCAGGCCCAACTGAGTCTGCACCTCTGAGGACTACCCGAGTGCCTGAACCTGAGCGGCTCAGACCTGGGAGGTATATGCAGCCCAGGGCCGGCCTCGGATGGTTCCCGGCAGACCAACCTAGAGCCTGAGCAGTGTGGGCAGGGAGGGCACACGCGCCGTGAGCGGGGGCGGGCCCAGTGCGGCTGAGACACTGCGAGCACACGCCAGTGGTATTTGTTTGCAGCATATCTCCCTCCCCACAGCACAACTGAACAAGGGAGCCTAAAATAAGTGTCCACCACTGACCCCTTTGAGTGTCAGGGCGGAAATCAGACACTGAAAAGACCAGCAAACAGAAGCTAAAACAGAGGGAACCGCCTTGGAAGTGACAGGTGCAATAGATTAAAACCCTGTAGTTAGTACCGACTACATAGGAAGGGGGCTATAGATCTGGAGAAATATAAGCCGGACCAAGGAACTAGCCGAAAATGAACTGACCCCACAATATCCACAACACCACCAGAGAAAGTCCTAGACATATTTTTACTATTTTTACGATCATTCTTTTTTTTTATTTTTAAAAAATTTTAAGTCCTCTATTACTCCTTTAATTTTCACTTTTATAACCTACTATTACTTTGCAAAAACAAAAAACAAAACAAAAAAAGACACTATTTTTTAAAAGCAAGAATATACAATGGAGAAGACAATCTCTTTAACAAGTGGTGCTGGGAAAACTGGTCAACCACTTATAAAAGAATGAAACTAGAACACTTTCTAACACCACACACAAAAATAAACTCAAAATGGATTAAAGATCTAAATGTAAGACCAGAAACTATAAAACTCCTAGAGGAGAACATAGGCAAAACACTGTCCGACATACATTACAGCAGGATCCTCTATGATCCACCTCCAAGAATATTGGAAATCAAAGCAAAAATAAACAAACGGGACCTAATTAAACTTAAAAGCTTCTGTACAACAAAGGAAACTATTAGCAAGGTGAAAAGACAGCCTTCAGAATGGGAGAAAATAATAGCAAATGAAGCAACTGACAAACAACTAATCTCAAAAATATACAAGCAACTCCTGCAGCTAAATTCCAGAAAAATAAATGACCCAATCAAAAAATGGGCCAAAGAACTAAATAGACATTTCTCCAAAGAAGACATACAGATGGCTAACAAACACATGAAAAGATGCTCAACATCACTCATTATCAGAGAAATGCAAATCAAAACCACAATAAGGGACCACTTCACGCCAGTCAGAATGGCTGCGATCCAAAAGTCTACAAGCAATAAATGCTGGAGAGGGTGTGGAGAAAAGGGAACCCTCTTACACTGTTGGTGGGAATGCAAACTAGTACAGCCACTATGGAGAATAGTGTGGAGATTCCTTAAAACACTGGAAATAGAACTGCCTTATGACCCAGCAATCCCACTGCTGGGCATACACACCGAGGAAACCAGAATTGAAAGAGACATGTGTATCCCAATGTTCATCACAGCACTGTTTATAATAGCCAGGACATGGAAGCAACCTAGATGTCCATCAGCAGATGAATGGATAAGAAAGCTGTGGTACATATACACAATGGAGTATTACTCAGCCATTAAAAAGAATACATTTGAATCACTTCTAATGAGATGGATGAAACTGGAGCCTATTATACACAGTGAAATAAACCAGAAAGAAAAACATCAATATAGTATACTAACACATATATATGGAATTTAGAAAGATGGTAATGATAACCCTGTATGTGAGACAGCAAAAGAGACACAGATGTATAGAACAGTCTTTTGGACTCTGTGGGAGAGGGAGAGGGTGGTATGATTTGGGAGAATGGCATTGAAACACGTATAATATCATATATGAAATGAATCGCCAATCCAGGTTCGATGCATGATACTGGATGCTTGGGGCTGGTGCACTGAGACAACCCAGAGGGATGGTACGGGGCAGGGGGGTTCAGGATGGGGAACATGTGTATACCTGTGGCAGACTCATGTCGATATATGGCAAAACCAATACACTATTGTAAGGTAATTAACCTCCAATTAAAATAAATAAATTTATATTAAAAAAAGAGAAACATTCTTCAATTTCCCCTTGAAGCATGCTAATTCAAGTCTGTGTATCATGTTGAAGCTTGTTCCGACACAGATTTTCCAGGACTACCTCTGATTACAAATTTTTAAAGGAGAACAACAAAATCTACCCTAGTCCTCTTTACCTCAAAGGGATTCTGGGAGGACAAAGGAAGACAATAACCATGAAAGGGCCCTGCATATTCAAAAACTTAGTCCCGTGAGGATCAATCAGTAAAAAACTGCTCTAAAAAGTCCAATATACTGTAGCATCAATCCACCTGCCAGTGCAGGAGATGCTGGTTTGATTCCTGGTTCAGAAAGATCCCCTGAAGAAGAAAATGGCAACCCACTCCAGTATTCATAGCTGGAGAATCAATGGACAGAGGAGTCTGGCAGGGCTACCTTCCAAGGGGTTGCAAAGAGTCGGATACAACTGAGCTCGCATCACACTGCAATCTTGCAGTATCAAAACCTGGTGAGCTACTCCAAAGCATTTTTGAAAGGTTGAAAAGCAAACTAGGAGATGGGAATATCTTGGAAGATGTTTGTGAAGCAAAATTAGACTAGGGAAGCAAATCCAAAAGCTTCTTAGCCCAAGAATCCTCTGACTTAGATCTTATATCAATGCTTGAGTCCAGACCTTCTCAGTTAAACTATGGGAGTAAGACAAGAAATGCATGATTTTAAAGTTTTTCACGTTGAAGAACATCTGCTCTCCAGGTCGCTGTTCCCTCTGAAGCCTCTCTGCTCAGGTCTAGATGGGCCAGGTCAGATGCAAAATCAGGAAGCTGTTGATAGCAGAACGTCTTCAGGATTGAGGTCACTTTGAAAGTAAAAAGTGAAAGTGAAAGCCGCTCAGTCATATCTGACCTTTTGTGACCCTATGGACTATACAGTCCAAGGCATTCTCCAGACCAGAATACTGGAATGGGTAGCCCTTCCCTTCTCCAGGGGATCTTCCCAGGGTTGAACCCAGGTCTCCCACATTGCAGGCAGATTCTTTACCAGCTGGGCCACAAGGGAAGCCCATGAATACTGGAGTGGGTTGCCTATCCCTTCTCCAGCAGATCTTCCCCACCCAGGAATTAAACTGGGATCTCCTGCATTGCAGGCAGATTCTTTACCAACTGAGCTATCAGGGAAGCTCCATTTGGGTCTTCCTAAATCTGAGTTTAATTCCTGAAATCCCATAACACAATGTTGCAACTCTAGAATCACCCAAAATTTAAAATGCAGATTCCAGGGTTCACATTTAGTGGACATAGTTAGATTCAGATTTAGTAACTTTGGTGAAGACTCTAGAATACATCTTTTCCGTTGCAGGTTGGGTGAAGATCAATTTAAAAGCCATGGCCTAGAATATCAAATAAAGGCACACACTATGTATGAACAGCTACCAAATGTGTAAACAGTGGGAAACATCAACAATATCCTCTAAGAGCCCTGGGGTCCCTTCCAACTAAGACCTATGACTTTCATTCTGTTGTTCCTGTTGCTGTGCGGCCCCTAAGTTGTGTCTGACTCTGTGTGACCCCATGGTCTGCAGTCCTCCAGGCTCCTCTGTCCCCTGCTATCTCCTGGAGTTTGCTCAAACTCAGGTCCATTGAGTTCGTGATGATTCTGTGGCTCCAGTCAAACAACGAAAGCTCTAGAAATGTCTATCTCTGTCATAGCTATAACATACACATCACACTACAGGACTGGAAGACTTTCATTACAGTATAACACCACCTCTCACTTCTTGAGCACTGACCACATGGTAATACTCTGCTGCTGCTTTATTCGCTGCTAGCTCCCCAGCATCCAGAACAATGTCAAACAGAGAGCAGGTCCTCAGAAATATTTGTTGAATGGATGGATGGATGAGTGCTTTACTGTCTGACAACATCCTATCAGTTAGGTTTGATTATCATCCTTTTTATCTAAATGAGAAAACGGATGCATACATGGCTAACTGATGTGTTCCCAGGTTACTTGGCTATTAATGAAACAGCCGGACCAAGTTCTATAGAATGCCAGCGTCAGTCCCCTAAACCCACCATACGCTCCACTTCTCATGGATAGACCAGCAGAGGGGACGCCTCTTCTCCTCATCTCAAGTGAAAGCCCTCTTCCTACTGCTCTGAACCCCCAGGACACTTTATTTGTACTTCCCTTGCTGCTGCTGCTGCTGCTAAGTTGCTTCAGTCTTGCCCAACCCTGTTTGACCCCATAGATGGCAGCCCACCAGGCTCCTCTGCCCCTGGGATCCTTCAGGCAAGAACACTGGAGTGGGTTGCCATTTCCAACTCCAATGCATGCATGCACGCTAAGTCGCTTCAGTCGTGTCCGACTCTGTGTGACCCCATGGACAGCAGCCCACCAGGCTCCTCTGTCCACGGCATTCTCTAGGCAAGAATACTGGAGTGGGTTGCCATTTCCTTCTCCAGTACTTCCCTTGGGGTCTGGTCAATGCCTTCTTCATTTTATTGAAAGGAAGGAGACCTACCGTTTATTAATTACACTTTGAGTTCCAAGTTCCATGTGGGTACTTTCAGGAATATTGCCTTACTCATAATACCATGTCATGATCTAATGGCTATAGGCATATTTTGTTTCATCCTCCATTTCACAAATGAAAATGAAAGTAAAATCTTTGGTCAGTATATCCCAAGTTTGCCCAGTATTAACTGGGGAAGGGGGTGGGTTGCTTAAAACAGTAGCAATCCCCCTACTCCAAATCTTTTGACTCAGGATGTCCCAGCAAGAAGCTTGGATCTGTCTGACTCCCAGGCTAAGGGTTAACCCTTTAGGACGGGACCCATGTGTTGGGCAGGCACTTTTGCTCCCTTCACTGCACATACAAGGCCTCAAAAGTGTCTCATCTTTCTAAAATGCCACAGTTTATAAAGTATATTCACATGATTCCCCAAAATAATCATAAGCAGCAAGCATAACAGATATCAGCATTATCTTCTTGTAGCAGGAAAAGTAAACATAATCAACTTCTGTGGCTCCTGGTTGAAAGATTAAGAAAGGAGAAAAGCTTATGTGGAGAGAAAGAGATGATAATTCAAAAAATCTATCCCGCTCTTCTTTTTTCCAAGATAGCTTTCTTTTGACACCCACAGCAGGAAATCACTTTATATGTTATGCAAATTCCAGCATGAAATGAGGTTTGTTGAGAGGATCATGCAGGCTATTTGGAATAGGCCCCTCAAAAATGGTATTTTTCATTGGTAATAATCAATAAAAACCTTCAATGTGTTTTCTTCTCCCTATTACAGAACTGGTATTCTCCAAGATAAACTCTTAAAATAGGGCATCATGAGAGAATTTGCAAGATGTGGTATGTATTTAAAGAAAAAAAAAAAAACTCCATAATTCTCCAACTGATTTCAGCTTTAATTGAGTTTCTTTAGGATTTCTACTTAAATAAGTTTTCCTAGAAAAATCTGGCCCCTTATCATCTGAGGCACTCTCACTGTAATAGTCTTAGGAAGTAGTTTAGAGAGCAGAATGATATTAGCCTAACTGTAATTTTACTATCTTTAGCTTACTCAAGTAGATAAAATTTCACAGCACAAGGGATAAAAAAAAATCCAATTTCCCTTTCAATTTTATTGCAAGTTTCCTCCAAATAAACAAAGAATTGAGTTCCCTGCACCAACCAAAAGGGGGAAAAAAAAAGATTTTACAGTAATCCCAGTGAGAGCAGGGATTCCAACTTGCTCTTCTTACTCGGCAAGGAAACCTTGAGAGGGAAAACCACCCCAGAATCTGGAGAAGGGCTTCCTCACATGAAATGAGATGCTGTGCCGTTCAATCCGGGAACCTTGTACCTTTTGAGTGAAGGATGAGCAAAACTGTACATACAAGCTCAGTAAAGTGGGCCTTGACAGAAAGAGGTTTCTACTCGTGGTGGAATCACAGTAGAAAAACCAAATAAAACCTTTCGCCTCTGAAAGATGAGCCCTGTGTGAGGTGGGACCCCACTCCCAAGCCATAGCTAATTGGCCCCTTGACCTACAGGGGCCAATCCAAATCTCCCTGGAAATTTGAAACTGGGAAAAGGAGAAGTTCGCTTTGTTGGAATTCAGGTAGCATCAGACCCAAAGCGACACAGGGTAGAGAAGCCAAAACATCACTTTGCAAATCAAAAGAACGGAGCAGACGCGGGAGGAGGCTAGGCAACGCCGCACAGGCACCCTTGGTTCCTGACTGTCCTCTTTGAAGCCCCCAAATCCTAGCTATCCTGGCTGCCTTATTCGGGAATGTCCATGGAGTGGCCTGCTCTTTCGTTTCTGTAAATGTTTTTATTTGTGATCATTTTAGTGGGTTCCTATCCCCTGAAACCAAAACAGCTCTGACTAAGGCAGCTTCACGGAAGAAGTGATAACTGAGCAAAAACCTCAGGTGTTCACCAGGTGGCCAATGAAGAGGAAGCGTCTCAAGCAGAGGAAGCAGCTTACAGGTCGATCTTGAGGCGGGAGAAAGCTGAGTTCCAAGGACTACAAGGACAGCCAGGAACGCCGGAAGGGGAAGCGGTGGGAATGAGGCTGAAAAGAGGATGCTAAGGACATGTGGTCCATGCAAGCTGTTTAGCCCTTGGTGATGGTGGTGATGGTGAAGTCGCTCAGTCATGTCCAACTCTTTGCGACCTCGTGGACTGCAGCCTACCAGGCTCCTCCATCCATGGGATTCTCCAGGCAAGAATACTGGAGTGGGTTGCCATTTCCTTCTCCAGGGGATCTTCCCGACCCAGGGACTGAACCCAGGTCTCCCGCATTGGAGGCAGACGCTTTAACCTCTGAGCATCCTGTAGCTAATGGGATCAGAGGTGTGCTGTAGGAGATCATTCCGGCTGTGATAGTGGAGGCTACAAGGAGGAGGCTGGGGACAAGACTGGAGGGCGGAGGCTAGAGAGAAAGTGAGCTTCTCCAGGAGAGCTTTGGGTATCTTTTGTTCCACCCTCAGAGACGATTCAAAGGGAAGGAAAAGGCAAATGGCAACCACTTGGCTTTAAGAAGCAAGGCAGCACAACCCTCTGAGAAAGGAGAGTTTGGCTAGAGGCAGGGCTGGACAGTGTTCCACCCTTCATGCCCGTTGTTTTACAGAAACAATGACAGCCCAAGGGCTCGTTGATCCAGGAGCAAATCCTCCACCAAATGGGACCCAGGACATGATAAAATACAGATCACAAAAGCAGCTCACCCTGTGAAATACCACGCAATTTCACACCTCATTTCCCCCATTCTCATCACTCATTTATTAATTTCCCATCATAACATAAAGCCCTATCAAGCTTTAGTTACTTCAGGAAACATGGCACCTTTCATAAAGCCTGATGAAAGCATTAATAATTAAAGGACGACTTTGAAAGAAGGGCATCGAAACCTCTTTGGTACAATGTTTTTCTTCTATTCACTAATACAAAAGGGAAACCTGCGTACCCCTGAATAAACGGAAGCTGTGGCTGTTCTGATCTTAATTAGTTTAGATAACAGAACAAATCAAATCCCCAAATACTTAAACGGATGGAAATGGAGCTGTCAGGTCAGATGACAGTCTAGGCTGTGGACACAATAAACTGCCTACCTTATCAGTAATTTCTCTTCCACGTGAATGAAAAAAGTAGACACCACATGCACAATAAACAGCTGTCATTCTTGCAGCTGACCACAAAGCACCGCTTTGGGTGACTTTGACTCAAGTTTTTCTCTTCCCATGCAAAACGCCTGTCAACTGTCTTCACTTATGGATGAGATCCCCGGGCTTAAGCTATACCCAGACAATAGATTCTTTCCTCTCTCACTCCATGTGCCACTGGAATGCAGCATCCTAACCCCATCTGAAATGCTGTTTGTTGTCAGGCATCCTTTTAGTGACAAATAGGTATGATGGAAGCTCCTTTCATCCCTGCTGCTCAGTGAGTGGTCCATGGATTACAACATGGATTACAGTTCAAGCATCACCTGGGAGCTTATTAGAAATGGGCAGTCTCAGGTCCCACCCAAGCCTGACCGAATTAGAATCTGCATTTTATCAAGATCTCCAGGTGGTCTTGTGTTGAGAGGCACTGCCAGAAATTTTTTGTAAAACACAGTTGAGAAGTTTGACTACAATCTAAGACCTGATCTCAATTGTTTGCTAGTCTGGAGAAGTGGCTTCCAAAGCCTGCAGGTAAAAATACTGCCATTTACCCTAAGTGGGACTTTCCAGGAAGATGGCAGGTGCCGTGAAAACACAGACAAACTTGAAAGTCAGAGAGACCTGAGTTCAGATCTAAGCTCTGTGACTCACAGGCCTTGGGACCCTTTGTCCCTCTTGCCTTAGCTAAGAAACCATTACGACTTCATCGTTTTTTTTTTTTTTAAAGACCATTGTAGACTCACATATTCGAAATTTCCACATACCCTTCACCTCGTTTCCCCTGACGGTAACATCTTGCAGAACTCTAGTCTGATAGTACAACAAGGAAATCTGTTCTCTCTCTCTTGTAAGTCTGTTATTTCAAGCATGTTATAAAAGCAGAATCTTATAGTGGGTAATTTTCTGAGATGGGCTTTTCACTTGGCATAATTCCCTTGGGATTCATCCAAGCTGTTTCAAGTATCAACAGTTCATTCTTTGGAACTGCTGAGTCTTAATTCATAGTATAGATGTACCACAGTTTGTACAACTATTCACTTGTTGAAGGACATCTGCGTTGTTTCCTATTTCAGGCTCCTGCAAACAATGCTGCTATGAATAGGCACGTACAGGATTTTGCGGGAACATAAATTTCCATTTCTCTGGAATAAATGCTCAAGAATGTAATGCCAGGGTCACAAGATAGTGCTGAGCAAATGGCCTGCTCTCTTCCAGAGTGGCTACACCTCTGTGCATTTGCCGTAGCAGTGTGAGGGATCCGGTCGTCTACATCTCTGCCAACATTTGG
This sequence comes from Budorcas taxicolor, assembly GCF_023091745.1. Classification (NCBI taxonomy): domain Eukaryota; kingdom Metazoa; phylum Chordata; class Mammalia; order Artiodactyla; family Bovidae; genus Budorcas; species Budorcas taxicolor. The sequence goes on along the minus strand of NC_068916.1, from coordinate 101,035,022 downwards.
TGTTATCAGTCAGTTTTAGTTTTAGCCAGTGCGATAGGTATGTAATATTATCTCATTGTGCTTTTTTTAAAAAAAAGGTAGGAATTTTTATTCCTTTAAAAAAAATTATCATTGTGCTTTTAATTTGCATTTCCCAAGTGGGTGGTGCTCTTAAGTATCTCTTCATGTGGTAATTGAGTATCTATCTTTTTAAGTGAAATGTCCATTCACGCCTTTTTGTCCATTCTCTAACTGGATTGCTTGGTTTTACCACAAACAATTTTGTGAGCTTTTGTCAACTGTGAGAGCTTGTCAGATAATGTGGTTTACGGATATTTTCTTCCAGTCTCTTGTATGTTTTTACATCTTCACAGGGACTTGTGTGGAGTAAAAGTCCTCCGATTTGATGAGGTCTACTGTATCAATTTTTTCTTTTATGCATGCTGATTTTAATGTCAAGTCTAAGAACTTTTGACTTAGCCCTAGGTGCTGAAGATTTTCTCCTATGTTTTTTCCAAGTTTAATAGTTTTATGTTTTTTATTTAACTCTGTGATCCATTTTGAGTTAATTTTTGTATAAGCTGTGAGGTTTAGATTTTTAATTTTACTAATTTTGAATGCCTATTTGCTTGGACCATTCATTTTGAGATGCACCCTCAACTTACTAGTAACTTTGCAAAGAGAAAAAAATCAAATCATTACACTAAATATACATATCAAATGTAAGCAACCACAGTTCTAGAAACCAGAGCTACTTAAAAACCTGGTAACACTGTGCAGATCTGATGCAGAAATTATGTCTGGCTCAGAGTCTGACTCATAAAAGTCATTCAACAAGCCTGTGAATTAATTGCTTGCTTTTTCTCACATTTGTAATTGTTTTGATTTAATAAATAATGCATTAATTCATTACACTGTTGTTGACTTAACATAGCAATACTTGGAGTAAACTGTGAAAGACCACATGACCCAACATTCCACATCAATCCCATTTACTTAAATAAAGTAATTTCTATTAACAAATTTGCATCAGTCTCCTTTCTATGCATTTGTATACATGCATATACACATATAGAAAAATTTCAGTTGTATTTTGTGAAATCAAATTATCAATATTTTAGCCTTCATGTTTTTCCTCTCATTTTTAAGTCCTTCCTCCATCCTGAGGCTAGTTGAATCATCATTTAATTTCTGTCAATAACTTTTGAATCCACCAGAAATATATTTTTCTTTATTGCATGCAATAGGAGGCAAGTTTTATTTATCACATATAATTACTCAATTATGAGTATAACTGAATGAAATCCTTTCTAGACAGTCTTGACACATGCTATGTACCTATATAGATTTAAACATATTTTAAAGATGTTTATTCTTTTCCATTGACTTAACTCTCCTTTCTAACATCAGATTTTAACTTTATATATCTGATAGTTCAAGTTCTCCTTGTCTTATTTGTTAATATTTTGTTAGATACTATTATTTCTGTTTATTTTTCAAGACAAATTAATAAGTCTCTATTTTCAGGTTCAAAAACACAATCCCAGTGAGTTTCTGATTATGAACACCCATACACACACATATACAACAACGTGTGTGTGTGTGTGTGTGTGTATGTGTGTGCACATGCAAGAGTTGACGGTGAGCAGGTGGAGAGTGAGAAAACAAGGCTCGATTCTGGGCCATAGAATATATAAATAAGTAGTGTGCTATTACTCCAAGTGCAGAGGACAACTGCCATAATAAATGCAAATTGAAGCCATTTAATCCAGAAAAAAAGAGATAGTATTAACCTTGCAATTATGCTAAGTACAATTTGCTAGCATGAGTTGCCTGAAAGAATTAGGTAATTTCACTCTAAATAACTGAATTTTAATGAAGCTTATTATGTGTGTTATTTCTTATTTCTATCCTAGTTTGTTTACTATTCACAATGACAAAATTGTCTCAAACAAGGTTCTCTGAAACAACCTAGGGTGGGTGGGATGGGGAGGGAGATGAGAGGGAGGTTTAAGAGGGAGGGGGCGTATGTATACCCAAGACTGATTCACGTTGATATTTGGAAGAAAATAACAAAATTCTGTAAAGCAATTATCCTTCAATTAAAAAATAATTTTTAAAAACAGCTCAATGACACACTATTCCTATACTGAAAGGGACAAGGTAAAATCAAGCAAAGAAGGTGTTTCTTCTAACTTTCCAACAATTAAACCAGTTTAATTATTTAGTGAAAATGTCCTCCTGTAACAAAAACCACTAACCTAACAACATCCATTTCTCCCTGCCAGCTTCATCACAAGAATCTAATTTTTAGTTGCCATATTGATGCTCAATTAAAGGACAGCATGCCCCAGCCTCAACTACAGATGGGTAAAGCCATGTGGCAGATTGCTGGTTGTCTGTCCTTTTTTGCCCCTTCTCCACTCTTGCTAGTTAGAAGCAGCATCTGCTGACTGGAGGCTTAACAGTTGTTCTGGACCAAAATGACAGGGTTTATAATGTAAAGATTAAAGAATGCTAAGCCAGAAGGAGTCTGGGGACTTGATAAACAGAAGGAAAAGCCATACCACTCTATCCCCAAAATTCTTTCATTTGTGATAGCAATTAAGTTCTCTCTTATTCAAGACAGTTCATATGTTTTGTTATATGCAGCTGAACCCTATCCCAAATTACACAGCACTACCGCTGTCCAGTAAGATCAAAGACCCCAGGTATTAAACTACTTTGTACAGAAATTTCTTCTTCAATTGTCAGTTTTAAAAATTCACTATGTTCAAGTCAATACATTTTATGTCTAAAATTTCCAACAAAATATTTATTTTCTCTAGACTTTGTTTTATCCATCAATATCAACACTTCTGAACACAAAGAATATCCAGTCGTCCCTCAGAATCCATGGGGGATTGGTTCAGGACCCCCATGGATACTAACATATATATCCACTTTTTTTTCTGTTGGTCTATATCTTTTCATTAATTTTTTTTTTTTAATTAATATGTAGTTGGCAATAGTAATAGCAGAAGAGTGCTGTTACAAATTTGGAGTTTTTTGTTTTTTTTTGTTTTGTTTTTTTTTTAAGTATTATTTAATATTTAATTTTTATTTTTTTATTTATTTATTTATTTTTTTTAATTTTAAAATCTTTAATTCTTACATGTGTTCCAGAATCCTTACAGTCTTCAAATGTTATCATGCAAATTCACTTAAAATCTTCTAGTATATTGACTCAAATAATAACACTTCTTAACTATGCCATGATATATAGAACTGCTGCTTTCTTAAAAATATTGTCATAATGGCCAGTTTTCCATATTTTCCTGGTCATTACTTAATGTCAAACTCTCTCCTAAAACTTTCATTCTTTAATCCTGTGATCTTATTTTCAAATCTATGAAATAGAAAGGTACTATACACAGAAACATCTTTCTCCCTCAAAATTCATGTTTTAATCCTAATCTCCAATGTGATGGTATTTTGAAGGTGAGGCCCTAGGTAAATAACTTCAATATGTTCAAGCTGGAGTTAGAAAAGGCAGAGAAACCAGAGATCAAATTGCCAACATCTGCTGGATCATCGAAAAAGCAACAGAGTTCCAGAAAAACATCTACTTCTGCTTTCTAGACTCTGCCAAAGCCTTTTACTGTGTGGATCACAAAAAAACTGTGGAAAATTCTGAAAGAGATGGGAATACCAGAGCACCTGACCTGCCTCTTGAGAAATCTGTATGCAGGTCAGGAAGCAATAGTTAGAACTGGACATGGAACAACAGACTGGTTCCAAGTAGGGAAAGGAGTACGTCAAGGCTGTATATTGTCACCTTCTTTCTTTAACTTATATGCAGAGTACATCATGAGAAATGCTGGGCTGGATGAAGCACAAGCTGGAATCAAGATTGCCAGGAGAAATATCAATAACCTCAGATATGCAGATGACACCACCCTTATGGCAGAAAGTGAAGAAGAACTAAAGAGCCTCTTGATGAAAGTGAAAGAGGAGAGTGAAAAGCTGGCTTAAAACTCAACATTCAGATAACTAAGATCATGGCATCTTGTCCCATCATTTCATGGCAAATAGATGGGGAAACAGTGGAAACAGTGACAGACTTTATTTTTCAGGGACTCAAAATCACTGCTAATGGTGATTGTCGTCATGACATTAAAGGATGCTAGCTCCTTGGAAGAAAAGTTATGACCAACCTAGACAGCATATTAAAAAGCAGGGATATTAAAAAAAACAAAAAAGCAGGGATATTACTTTGCCAGCAAAGGTCCGCCTAGTCAAGGCTATGGTTTTTCCAGTAGTCATGTATGGATATGGGAGTTGGACTATAAAGAATGCTGAGTGCTGAAGAATTGGTGCTTTTGGTGGTGTTGGAGAAGACTCTTGAGAATCCCTTGGACTGCAAGGAGATCCAACCAGTCCATCCTAAAAGAGATCAGTCCTGGGTGTTCATTGAAAGGACTGATGCTGAAGCTGAAACTCCAATACTTTGGCCACCTGATGGGAGGAACTGACTCATTTGAAAAGACCCTGATGCTGGGAGGGATTGGGGGCAGGAGGAGAAGGGGAAGACAGAGGATGAGATGGTTGGATGGCATCACCGACTCAATGGACATGAGTTTGAGTAAACTCCGGGAGTTGGTGATGGACAGGGAGGCCTGGCGTGCTGCAGTCCATGGGGTCGCAAAGAGTTGGACACAACTGAGCGACTGAACTGAACTGAACTGAGAGCAGAGCCCCCCAGAATGAGATTAGTGCTCTTTTATAAAACAGTCACACTAGAGAGCTCCCGCCCCCCTTCCTCTAGGTGAGCTGCAATGTGAGGAAGGCCATCTATAATCAGGAAGTTGGTTCTCAGCAAATCTTCTGGAGCCTTGATCTTGGACTTCTTGCCTCCAGAACAGTGAGAAACAAATTTCTGTTGTTTATAAGCCACATAATCAGTGGTATTACATTGTAGCAGCCCAACTGGACTGAAACAAAAGGATTATAGTCCATTTTCTTATACTATTTGCATTTATTCTGAAATTCTCATTCCCATCTATAATTTAAAGGAGACCTGTATTACACTGCTGCTGCTGCTGCTGCTGCTGCTAAGTCGCTTCAGTCGTGTCCGACTCTGTGCGACCCCATAGACGGCAGCCCACCAGGCTCCGCCATCCCTGGGATTCTCCAGGCAAGAACACTGGAGCGGGTTGCCATTTCCTTCTCCAATGCATGAAAGTGAAAAGTCAAAGTGAAGTCGCTCAGTCATGTCCGACCCTTAGCGACCCCATGGACTGCAGCCCCCATGGGATTTTCCAGGCATGAGTTGCACACAAACCAAGAAGGCTATTAAGTCTAAACTGAAAATGTTTCTTGTCCTTTAGCAATTTCTTTTTGGAGCTAAAAGAGATAATGAAGGATTTGTGGATATTTCTGACAGACAGAAACAGGCTGTCATGATCACTTCAAATGGTTAAAAGTTACTTATGCTTGAGGTTCACTTTCTAAGCTTCAGTGCAGTATGTGCTTTAGAATGCCACATCTAAGACAGTAGATTCATTTGTCAGTTACAGATAAGGGTGGCTGTGAGACTCTGGAAGGTAGAAAAGTAATCAGAAGTGGGAAGGACATCATTTATTCTATACATGTTGATTTATTCAATAAATAACTTATGGGGTTTACAATGTACCAAGGGCTTCCCAGGTGGCTCAGTGGTAAAGAATCCGCCTGCAAATGCACGAGATGCGGGTTTGATCCCTGGGTCAGGAAGATCCCCTGGAGAAGGAAATGGCAACCCACTCCAGTATTCTTGCCTGAAAAACTTCATGGACAGAGGAGCTGGGCGGGCTACAGTCCATGGGGTCGCAAAAGCACCTGGCAATACTTAGCAACTAAATAACTACAATAAAAATCTATCAGTGGCAAAACAGATAAAGATCTTGGACCTTGTGCAGCTTACAGTCCAGCAGGAAAATGGACATTAAACACGTATAAGTCACTAACACGGTGTGTGAAAAGGTGACTCTCCTCCATGGGAAAAAGAAAACGGGCAGAAGGGTAATGGAGAGAGGGCCCCCTGGGTGAGGAGGAAACTGCAGGCTGGTAAGGGGGGCATCGGTTTGAGACTCAAAGGCAGGCAAGGAATGCGCGCGGTGGATATCTGCAGGTGTCTCCAGGTAGATAAAAGAGTTGGAGCTAAGCAGCTACGAGGAGGTGACTGCAGTCAAAGAAGAAAGGGGAGCAGGTCCGGCAGGTATGGAGAAGGTATTGCAGGTCCCCATAGGTCACCCACTCTGCAAGGACCTTAGTTTGTTCCCTGGGTCAACTGGAGAGTCACCGCAGAGTCTGCAAAGAATGGCATGACTGGATTTCCATTTTAAAAGGCTCACTATGACCCCTAAGATCCATTTAAGGCCACTAAGGTCCGTCTAGTCAAAGCTATGGTTTTTCCAGTAGTCATGTATGGATGTGAGAGTTGGATTATAAAGAAAGCTAAGTACCAAAGCATTGATGCTTTTGAACTGTGGTGTTGGAGAAGACTCTTGCTAGTCCCTTGGACTACAAGGAGATCCAACCAGTCCATCCATCCTAAAGGAAATCAGTCCTGGATATTCATTGGAAGGACTGATGCTGAAGCTGAAACTCCAATCCTTTGGCTACCTGATTCAAAGAACTGACATTTGAAAAGACCCTGATGCTGGGAAAGAGTTAAGGCAGGAGGAGAAGGGGACGACAGAGGATGAGATGGTTGAGGGCATCACCGACTCAATGGACATGAGTTTAAGTAAACTCCGGGAGTTGGTGAGGGACAGGAAGGCGTGCTGCGGTCCATGGGGTCGCAAAGAGTTGGACACGACTGGGCGACTGAACTGAACTGAATAGCCCCTTTATTGAGAATAGATCCAAAGGAAGGGCCAGGGAAGGGTTTATGCCCTTCTTGCTTAGACAAGGAAAGTATGTAAAATTATTGCTTTCTGCTGCAATCCAGGTGGTCACAGCTGAATGGTTAAAATAACAAGTGGTTGAAACCTTGATATATTTTGAAGATAGAAGCAATAGGATATGCTAACAGATTGTGTATGAGATGGGGGAGAATTTAACAACCGAAGACCTCACCCCGGAAAAGTAAAGGAGAGACACACAGATGGGGTTGTAAGACATCCAGGGAGGGAACAAGGAAAAATTCTGATTAGTTCTTGTTCTTCGCCGCATGTGATGACAAGGTGATGGCAACGCCCCTGACCCTTTATTGAACATGTTAGCAACTAAACTCCAACAGTAAAATGGAGCACCCCCTTCAGCACCCTGTGAAGCCAGACAAGTTGTTTCAAAATTGATATATAGTCCAGTGAATCCCCCTGGTTCTCTTTTCCAAATGTAAAGAACAGGAGGCAAAAAATACAGCAATAAAATACAGTACCAACCTTGAGGATGGATATTATCCAGAGCACCTGGCTGAGGATATTTTGTGAAGTGTTATTTTTCACAATAGCATCTATGTTTTATAGGTCAAAAGAAAGCAGACCTGTTCTGTCTTATACCATATTTAATGTCCTCTAAGTCTTAGAATGCCGAAACATCTCTCTTAGTGAACTGTCACCTCGCTGGCTGATGACAGCTTTATCCTGGCAGCAATGATTATTAAATAGATCCGCTACAGAGTCAGAGCAGTGAGCAAGGGAGAGTGGAAACAAAGAACGACTCGGGGTGGGGGGGGGGCATAATTTTAAATTTAACAGGGGAAGAACTGGTTACACTGTAATTTTAATAAATGCATATATTTAAAAGCAATGCTTTTTCCTCTCGGTAGAAAAATTTTCATAGACCTGCATATGACTAATTTACTTCTTTCCTTCCTTTTTTCTTTCTGTTCCAGTAATCTAATTACAGATTGTTATACTTTGCCAACAGCTCTCCCTGGGGGAATAATTTTTTTTTTTAGCTGCAAAACCAGCACCCATCTGCTCTTTTATCCTTAGCACCATTTCGATGATGTTTGTAATTCCTTTTATGGGAAAAAGTATCTGCTCAGTGATTAATAATTCAAAATACAGTAAAAGAAAACCAAACAAATGGCCCAGTGTGAGAAAGCAGAATAAGAAATAAGTTTTGAACACAATGCAGTATTTGTCAAAAGCAACATGCTTTATGGGCAGGGCACTGAGCAACTGAGCTGTATATTTAAAGGTCTAGTGTCTAGTAAAGAATGGCAGTGGGCATTTTTTCCTTCTAAAAACCCTGATTGCGTTACTATGACATCATTTGTTTGATGTCTGATTAATTGAAAACGGCCTTCTAGCATATAGCTGTCTTCCTGTCTGCAATTTCAACAACTGATAGTAGTTCTACAGGATTTGTTAAATCACCGTGAAATTTGGATTTAATTCATGTCAATCCAAGACTCTCTTCTCCACCCCATCCACCCGAACATCTGTAGCTTTTCATCTTCAGCCTCTGCATTTTAAAGACGGAAAAAAAAGAGGCTCTCTCCCACCTTATCCAACCAAATGCATCAACTAGCACAATTACCTAACTGACCCAGTTTTACTTTTAGCCACTACACGCATTTCAAAAGAAGCAGGAGTGGAAATACCTCTTGCCTAGACAGGTTTTCTATGGCATTTAACTCTTTTTTTTTTTTTTGCTTTACAATACTGTATTGGTTTTGCCATACATTGACATGAATCCGCCACGGGTGTACATGAGTTCCCAATCCTGAACCCCCCTCCCACCTCCCTCCCCATATCATCTCTCTGGGTCATCCCAGTGCACCAGCCCCAAGCATCCTGCATCCTGTATCAAAGCTAGACTGGCGGTTCGTTTCTTACATGATAGTATACATGTGTCAATGCCATTCTCCCAAATCATCCCACCCTCTCCCTCTCCCACAGAGTCCAAAAGTCTGTTCTATACATCTGTCTCTTTTGCTGTCTCGTATACAGGGTTATCGTTACCATCTTTCTAAATTCCATATATATGTGTTAGTACACTGTATTGGTGTTTTTCTTTCTGGCTTACTTCACTCTGTATAATTGGCTCCAGTTTTATCCACCTCATTAGAACTGATTCAAAAGTATTCTTTTTAATGGCTGAGTAATACTTCATTGTGTATATGTACCAAACTCTTTTCAGTGATAAATCTCTGAAAGTGGAGAGAGGGAAAAAAAACCCAGTGATTCTACATGGAATCCTTGACTATAAACTCTGAAAACAACTGGAACTAGTTTTGATAGAAAGTGAGTGGCATTTCCCATGGAGCAGGTATCTGGGATACTAGCAAAGTTCTGTTTCTCGGCCTGGATGGTGGTTCCATAGGTGTTTATAGCTATTCTTTAATTTGTCCAAGCCCTCTGTGTGCATCTGTATGTATGATATATATCACAATTTAAAAGTAATGGAATTTTCTTTAAAGATCTTTAGGAATTCAAATTCTCAGGTGTACTTCTTCTGAGATTCAAGGAGTTGAAGGTGATTATTTCAAGGATTAGTCTAGACCTCTGATTCTATATTTATTACATATTAGTCAATCCATCACTGTCAACTTTTCATCTTAAAGAATACTTAAAGGTAAAAAATCAGAAAGTATTCCATCTTAATCAAGATTTTTAAATCACAAATAAAGGACATTCATAATATATGTATTATCACTAAAGAATTAGAATAGGAGGTAAAAACTGCAAGTCTCTGCCTCTCCAAACTATTTTCTTCTTCTTCTTTACTGCTCTTATTTACAGACAGAAATTCATTATTAAGCAAACATTCTCTTTGAAGTAACAATAAAATAAAAACAAAAGAAAACCAGACATTTACCTTGAGAGTACAATTACAATAGTGTATGTTTCTCTTTTAAATAATAAGAATTATTTTCAACCAAAACCTTAGGCGTTTACGTAAGCTTTGTTGTCATATATGAAGAAAATGGAAGTTAGGAAATTATTAAATCATATTCATATACTTCCTTCCCTTTTTTCTATTACATTCATTTGAATTCAACTTTTTAGTATCTAGTAATAATAACTGACATTTTAGAAAGAACAATATGAAAATGGTCTTTAAACGTAGCAATTTTCACACAAAAACAAACTTAAGCCTTTGTGTTGTCTATGTCTTCCCCCTTTGAGGGAGCAATTCAGGTCCAAAGAACATAATAGTCAGTCTTTAAGACTTATATGGCTAAAAATAGCGAAATGAAATGCAAATGTAGTAAGACTTTACCAGAAACACTGGGAAAACACCATGTTGTTTAAAGGCAACCACTTCTAATCTGTAAACTGATGATACTCATGTACTTTTTTAAAGTAACAGAAAAGATGGCACAGAAGAATGAACTTGTGATTTCATTTCTTTCCATCTTAGGAGTAGACAAACAAAAGCACGGTCAACTAAATACTCAAAACGTATTTTCTTGTTAAATGTTGCTTTAAAATACTTCAAAATTTTTCTATGAAAATATCTTTACTGATTGTTGTAAATGCATGATGGCATTATCCACATAAAGGATTTCTTTAGGTCATGGCATTCTTCTAAGTGTTACATTATAACTTAAGGTAAGCCACATAATCAACTGCATTATAATGAATCATACAAATCTTCAAATGACTTATCTAATCTCACTTGTGCAGTCTAAAGTGCATCATAATTAAGCTGTTTTCTACATGTCTCTGATGTTTGTTCTGATTAACTCTAAATGTGGTTCAGCATCCTACTCTCTTTAAGGAAAATATAAATAGCAAATGACAGGAAACTAGTTATTAAGGTACGACATTTACATTTTATGTAATTGACAAGAATACATTAAGTTACTTAAATTAGCCCCTTATATTTTGTTTTTATTTAATCACCTAGGTATTAGGAAGGAAAGGCATATATATGTGGGTTAAAGTTATAAGAGCAAGCACTATAAAATTAAACTATTAATTTGGTTAAAAACACAACGTTTGAACGTTATTTGTTTCAGACACTGTGTAAGCCTCTGAAAAAACAAAGATGAACAGAAGTGATGCTTACCTTGTTTTTAATGGGGCAAGAGGTGATGGCATTTTAGAAAGGGTTGGAAAACAAATATTACAAGGCAATGTGAGAAGGCCTACAACGGAGGCAAATTCAACATGCTGCGTGGTTGCTAGGGGGATCGAGCAAGGGGCTAGTGGAAGGAGAGGACATAAGCAACCTTCTAAAATACAGAATAATCAGTGAATTCTTAACAGGGAGTAAGAACGTGAAGGTGTATAAAGCAAGGGCAGTCAGTCATCTGTATCCACAGCACATCCCTGAGGAGAGGGAAGAGGGCTGGCTTGCCATTGGCCTCAACTCTGGGTACATGGAAAACCGTGGATGGGGCCAGGCTATTGCGAGTCTGGGGGCCGGTTCAGTTCAGTTCAGTTCAGTCCCTTAGTCGTGTCCAACTCTCCGCGACCCCATGAAATGCAACATGTCAGGCCTCCCTGCCCATCACCAACTCTGGGTGTTTACTCAAACTCATGTTCATCGAGTCGGTGATGCCATCCAGCCATCTCATCCTCTGTTGTCCCCTTCTCCTCCTGCCTTCACTCTTTCCCAGCATCAGGGTCTTTTCTAATGGGTCAGTTCTTCGCATCAGGTGGCCAAAGTGTTGGAGCTTCATTTTCAGCATCAGTCCTTCCAATGAATACCCAGGACTGATTTCCTTTAGGATGGACTGGTGGGATCTCCCTGCAGTCCAAGGGACTCTCAAGAGTCTTCTCCAACACCAGTTCAAAAGCATCAATTATTTGGTGCCCAGCCTTCTTTATGGTCCAACTCTCACATCCACACATGACTACTGGAAAAACCATAGCTTTGACTCGATGGACCTTTGTTGGCAAAGTAGTCTCTGCTTTTTAATATGCTGTCGAGGTTTGTCATAGCTTTTCGTCCAAGGAGCAAGCATCTCTTAATTTCATGGCTGCAGTCACCATTTTCAGTGGTTTTGGAGCCCAAGAAAATAAAGTCTGTCACTGTTTCCATTGTTTCCCCATCTATCTATGGGCCAGAGTAAAGGAAAAAAAGAACACATGAAGGAAAAAATAGCTTGCTCTTCGTTATCATTCAGGATTCAGTTTCTGTGTGGAGTCAGTGGTCCTCTTTGTGCTGCCCCCAGCACCCCCAGTACAACTGGAGAAGGAAATGGCAACCCACTCCAGTATTCTTGTCTGGGAAGTCCCATGGACAGAGGAGCCTGGTGGGCTACAGTCGATGGGGTCACAAAGAGTTGGACATGAATGAGCATGCATGCGTGCACACACACACATGCGCACACGCACACACACACACACACACACACATTACAATATTGCACTGCTCTGTCACCACTCCAAGCCTTGAGCTATTCACAATGAACACATTCCCTCATTTAAGTTGTACATTGTTCAGCCTCCTCATGAGACAGTTTATAGAGAGTGGAGAGGTGATATTTCTAGCTCCTAGAATAATGCTCGGCATATGGTAGGCACTCGATAATATAGTTGAAAGGAGGAATTAAATCGGCAAGAAAAGAGAAAGGAAAAGTACAGAGGAGGGCAGGAAGTGGGGTCCACAAAAAAAAGAACAGGAATAGAGAATACTAACAATAAACCAGCGTCTCAAATGTTCCCCATGGTACCAATCCCTCAGATGCCCCAGAAATCATTCCCGATCAAAAGTCTAAAAAGAATATTTTGAAAGCACTATGTTGCCACATAGTCTACATACTGCAAAAGCTTGTCAGATTGAAAGCCAGAACATCAACTGTACTTTATGCATACTGCTATTTCAACCAAAAGAAATAAAAATAAATACATCTTTAATGGGAATATTATGATTGAGAGCTCATTCAAGAAGTAGGGTTTTCAACATAAACTATTAATCTGTTCAATAATCATATTTGTTAGAAAGGAATGGAGAACTACTGTGTGAACCATAAGTTCAAATTCCTATCCTGAGCACTTAAGTTTTTTCCATAAACATCGCTGTATTAACCTGCCTTTTTTGCATTTTACTGCTGTTACATTCAAAAATTCAATCTTGTAGACAAATGGTAATTCAAGAACACAATTCAAGTGATATATTATTCCCTTTGACTACAAAGGTATGTTTGCCCATATAGTTTTTTTTCCGTTCAAATTTTGCAACAGCTGGTACATGATATATTTCTGAATACAAAATACATACTCTGCTTTCTCAACTATTATAACATATAGCAATTTCTACAATCTCCCATCTTCTCTGAAACATTTAAAACACATTTTAAATTTAAATTACAGGAAAGTTATCTATGCCATTTTCTTTGATATAATTTGAATATTTTAATTGTATTCAATGTGGGTTAAAGTAAAATGTCATGAGCCTCATTATTTAAATTTCATATAAGAAAACCATCTTCAGTTGAAGTATTTTGACATATACAAGGAAACACTGTACCCAGTGTTGCTAGTCAGCAAAAATTAAATACCTTTTGGCATTATAATTCCCCCTGCATTGGGGGGATATTCTTCCAGTTTGGGTACACTTATACTTCTATTTCATCTTTAGAGATGTGAATCCTATTCAAAGAAAAGATACACTTAAAAGGAGAAAATTAAAATCAGTGTTCTCATTGATAAAGAATCTCCTTTGAACAATTTATAGATTCATTTCCAATAACAAAGAGCTTGTTTTAGCTTGACAACCCAGCCACCACCAATGACAGGTATACTCTTTAATGAGGCAGCAGCTGAGTGAACTTCATTACATGTACCCGAGTCCCATCCTGCTAGAAGAGATGATTATGGTCACTGCTTGGCTTGTATGTATTCACTGAGGTCAACATGCACACCCCCAAAGAGAAGGGACAGCTGGGTGACCCTGACATGTCTTAGAAACCTGGAAACTGGCATCCATTCAACAGGCCACAGTGAGCACCAGACTCATACGGATGGCATGAAAACGATCAATTGCCGTAAACATGCAAGATTCATATTACTACCAGTAATGGCCAAAAAAAAAGAAAAATGAAGTCATTGATTTCTCTCTTTCCCTTCTATGTAAGATCTGAACTACAAAGGGGAAAAAAAAACACAGGCTGAAAAGTAAACCAAACTGGCCTCTTGCCCCAATGTCTGTACACAATACCCACAGCAGGAAATGCATGGTGAGTAGACGGATACCATCTTCTGGTGCCCGGTTACTGTAATTGCCTCGTAACTCATCACACTGCTTTTGCCCTTGCCACCTTGCAATCTGTTCTCAACACACAGCAATCACAGTAAGCCTTTGAAGCTATAGCAGTCCATAGCACTCCTCCACCTAACACCCCCCAGAGCCTCTCATTCGGGCCAGAGTAAGAGCCAGCATGCTTCCGCTGGCATGCTGCTGCTGCTGCTGCTAAGTCGCTTCAGTCATGTCCGACTCTGTGCAACCCCACAGACGGCAACCCACCAGGCTCCCCCATCCCTGGGATTCTCCAGGCAAGAGCATTGGAGTGGGTTGCCACTAGCATGCAGGACCCTACAAAACCAGGTTCTCCTCCACCAGCCTCAACACTTGCTGGCCCCTTGTTGTTCTGTCACGCTCAGGGTCTCTGCACTTGCTGCTTCCTCTGCCTAGAATATTCTTGCTGCACGGAGCCAAGTGGGCTTCCCTGGTGGCTCAGCTGGTAAAGAATCCACCTGTAATGTGGGAGACCTGGGTTCGATCCCTGGGTTGAGAAGATCCCCCGGAGAAGGGAAAAGCTACCCTCCCCAGTATTCTGGCCTGGAGAATTCCATGGACTGTATAGTTCATGGGGTCGCAAAGAGTCGGACACGACTGAGGGACTTTCACACACACGTGGACTTTCCCCACACAAGTGGTTTCCGCTCTTGTTCACCTTCAGGTCTTTGTTCAACTGTCACCTCTCTGCAAGGTCTTCGCTGACCTCCACATCTCACACTGCCCTGTGCTTCAGCCTCCCCATCTCCCTTCACTGCTCCAAAATACTTAGTCTCATTGCAGTATTTTAAAAACAGGCCTTAATTTCTGACTAGAAGCTCTATGCAAGCAGGGATTTTTTGTGTTTCATTCACTATTATACCTCTAAAACTTAGCACAGGACATAGCAGGTCGTCAGTAACACTATGATATTCTAGCAAACTCTATTAAACTCAGGTTCAAGCCAAATGTTCCTAAACGAAGGGGAAAAGATTGCCTAAATAATGTAGAATGGAAATGAGATGTTTCTCTTTTTTAAAAATCATCACATGCCTAGTGAATCAGTAAGTTGAGTAAACTCAGGAGAGTTTCCACATATTCAAAAAATCTTTTGTTTAACAAAATGCTCAATGTGAAATTAAAGAATACATTTCAAATCTGTCTTTGACCAAAAATTTCAAAAACAAAAATAAGAAGTCTTTAATGCCAAACACATTCAGTAATTAAATTAGTTATATATGCCTTTGATTCTCTTCTTTATGGAATCAGAATTGTCATGAAAATAAGGACACACCAGTACCTCTTCATTTTGGTCCCATGAACACCTACACATATAAATACTGTACTTTAGCCATTGTATTATAACTGCTTAGTAGATGGTAAAGCGTCTGTCTGCAATGCAGGAGACCCGGGTTTGATCCCTGGGTTGGGAAGATCCCCTGGAAAAGGAAATGGCAGCCCACTCCACTATTCTTGCCTGGAAAATCCTATGGACCGCGGAGCCTGGTAGGTTACCGTCCATGGGATCGCAAAGAGTTGAACATGACTGAGCGACTTCACTTTCAGATGATCACAAATAGCTCCGGGCAGAAACTGCTGCCAGAAAATGTGGGTTTCTGGGGGACCAGAGCAGGAGGCCTTTACCTTGATAGTTCTGGGCTCCACTCATTGGAATGTGAAGAAGCCAAGTCTCTAGCTGCCTTTCAAGTACTGATGGCAAATGAGTCAAACACTTAAAAAAAATTTTTTTTTTCTATGAAACCAAAATCTCACAAACAAGATCTGACAAAATTATGACTTCTATAGTAGCTGTTCCGGGATTAAACTTACTGAATCCTTATGTCAAATATACTTTTATGCCATTTTCTTTCAATGGATACATCAAGAAAAGAAGAGTTGTGATTCGTACAAGGTTTGATCTCCACAATGTGTTCATTCCCTTCCCCAGTAGCCTGTAGCACTGATAATCTTTCGAGAACAAGCTCTGTACTTCATTTCCTGTGTGTCCATATTATTTCTACCTAAGAGCTCCTTGAGGAAAGAAACTGTCAATTAATAAATACTTAATTTGACAAGGATGAATCCCTGTTTATAATATCAAAGAAAAACAAGCTAAAATGTTTATCAATAATGGGAAGGGAAGCTGCAGGCGCCCGCAGAGTGTAACAACAGGCAGAGCTGCTAGGCTCCCTCCGCTAACAGCAGGTGAACAGGAAGGATTTCGCGTAAAGGTACCATCCCGTCACATCTGCCTTCAGAGTCCTCATCTGCTCCTTTCTTCACCTTCCCGCCCCCTGTCGTCCACTGCGCTGCCATTTTGTTGTTACACTAACTGACATTCTCACTGACTAAAAACTAAGCAAGTGGCTCGATTTTTTTCATAGGCTTTTGTTTTAATCTGACAATACAGTTGATGGGACAGTATTACCTCCACTGTATAGATGAGAACACAGTGGCCTAAGTGAAGTGATGTGACTTTAACTTGTTCAGTGACACAGTGTCTCAAAGAAAAGGCTTCACGTCAGGACTGACTGACACGAAGCCTACGTCCCTGGTCCCGTACCTGTTCTGTCTCCTGCCTGTCTAGAGTTGGTTATATGTCCAGTTGGGCAGCTTACACACTTTTATATGATTGAGCTTCCCATGACTTAGCACTCCAACTGGTTCGTACAAGAAAGCTGGCATATAATTACAGAATAAAGGGCAGTATATAAGAATAAGAGAAACTGGAGATAATATTTGGAAACAAAGAGAACATGAAAGCCCCTGAAAATACACTGGATTAGCTTGACTTTTGGAGAAGGAAATGGCAACCCACGCGTGTTCTTGCCTGGAGAATCCCAGGGACAGGGGAGCCTGGTGGGCTGCCATCTATGGGGTCGCACAGAGTCGGACACGACTGAAGCGACTTAGCAGCAGCAGCTTGACTTTGTCCTAGGTGTGAGCAAGGGTTAGTGTCAAGCCTGCCTTAAGAGGATGCTAGCTCCAATAATATCTTACTATTCCTGTTTAAAAGGAATTACTGTATATCCCTGAAATAATTAACTCAGGGCTAAACACAAAGTAGAACTCAAACGCCAGGACACAGAAAAGTTTGGAAAGTCGTGATCATGGTTAATTTGGACATTTCCCAATTTTTCAAGCTACAGAGAACCGCAAAAAAAGAGGGAACAGCTGCTGATAATCTTTAAAGCCTGGGTTTCAATGGGATGTAGGACTTTGGTACCTCTGGTTACTAGGATGAAAACAGAGTACGTCTCAGGAAAGGCAAATGGCTGGAGGAAGGTGTAGTGTACACGAGAGGGGGACAGTGAGGAAGAGACTAGTTCTATTTTAAGAAGGATAATACCGTAGCAGAATGCCATGAAATTCACGTAGCATCTTAACAGATTTTAAAAATTCTACCACGTGAGCACTGCAGTACATTTTTTCTACTTAAGAGAAGTACGATATGGGAAAAGAGTCATCATTTTCGTTAGATATTTGCTGTGTGCCAACAATGATATCCAGGGAAACACACAAACCACATCCACAGGGTTAAAAATGGTATGAAATACAGTTGTATTATACATAACATCACAATACAAACATTTCTCTTCTGTATTGATAAATATATTTCTATCCACACACATATATATGTGCATGTTTTGGCAATTATAGGCTTACCTTGTTTTACCATGATTTGCAGATAATTTTTTACAGATTGAAAGCTTGTGGCAACCCTCCATCCAGCAAACCTATCAGCACCATTTTTCCAACAGCATTTGCTCACTTTGCGTGTCTGTGTCACATTTCAATCATTCTTGTAATATTTCAAGCTTTTCATTATTAATTATTGTATGTGTTATGATGATCTATGATCAGTAATCTTTTTTAGCATATCAAAGTCATGTTTTTATTATTACTTAAGACGCGAGAATTAGGTTCTTTAAAACTTTAATTCAAATTTAAATTGATATCCTTAGCTTGTCAATTTTTTAAAATTTATTTTTAATTGGAAGATACTTGCTTTACAATGCTGTGTTGGTTTCTGCCATACATCAGCATGAATCTGCCATAGGTATACATGTCCCCTCCTTCTTGAACCAACCTCCCACCTCCACCCCATCCTACCCCTCTAGTTTGTCACAGAGCAACAGACTGAGCTCCTTATGTTATGAAGAAAATTCCCACTAGCTATCTATTTTACACATGGTAACGAGTGCTTCAATGCTACTCACTTCAATTCATCACACCCTCTCCTTCCCAGCCTGTGCCTACAAGTCTGTCGTCTATGTCTGTGTCTCTCTATTCCTCCCCAGCAAATAGGTTCCTCAGTATCATTTTTCTGCATTCTATAGGTATGCATTAATAAACATTTGTTTTCTCTTTCTGACTTACTTCACTCAATCAGTGATCTTTAAGTTACCATTGCAAAAAGATCAAGACTCATTGAAGACTCAGATAACGGTTACCATATTTTAGCAATATAGTACTTTTTAAATTAAGTATGTACTTTTAAAAGACATAATGCTATCACACACTGATAGACTTCAGTAAAGTGTAAACATCTTTTTATGTACTGGGAAACAAAAAAGTTTGTGTGACTCACCTTATTGTGATATTCACTTTACTGTGGTGGTCTGGAACTGAATCTTTAGTATCTCTGAGGAATGCCTGTACTTATAAATAATTCAGGCTAATTCCCCCAAGATTTAACCCTTGTTGAAATGTGTCCTTTAAAAAGCTGATGGCACATTTTGTAAAAAAAAGAGCTTAATAATGAAGGGTCATGCTTAAAAAGATGTGCATATGAAACTGTATTTTTCTTTCTCACATTAATTCTGCATTTTCCAAATTGAATAATAACCACGATATTTTTAACAAGATAATTTTCACTTTCTTTGCATATAATAAAAATGTCAGAGTCTTAACTTTTCATGCCTGCACAATGGATTACAAGGTTATAAAAATGTATTCAGTATAAAGGTTTTCATGAGGTTTATAATAAAATGACTAGGAGAAGTGAAAATGAGATTAGAAACCAAAAGAACTAGACTTCAGTCCAGACACTACCACAGATCAGTTATGTGACCTTGATACAACTGAAGAATATCAAGCCTATCGCTTCCAAAAGGCCAAATCCCAACTGATTATATCTGACATGGAAGTTGAAACTTATCCATCCCTGGGCCAGTTAGTTACATGTGCTGAACTCTCTCTAAACTATAAATCAAGAGAGTTACTTGCATCTGAGTTACTTTGCAAACCCTCTCAGATTACCAAAAAGTCAGAGTCAGAGATCTAATTTGCCCAGAAAATGCACTGGTCACAGCAAGCACCCTCTTCCAACAACACAAGAGAAGGCTCTACACATGGGCATCACCAGATGGTCAACACCAAAATCAGACTGATTATATTCTTTGCAGCCAAAGATGGAGAATCTCTATACAGTCAACAAAGACAAGACCAGGAGCTGACTGTGGCTCAGATCATGAACTCTTTATTGCCAAATTCAGACTTAAATTGAAGAAAGTAGGGAAAACCACTAGATCATTCAGGTATGACCTAAATCAAATCCCTTATGATTATACAGTGGAAGTGAGAAATAGATTTAAGGGTCTAGATCTGATAGATAGAGTGCCTGATGAACTAAGGATTGAGGCTTGTGACATTGTACAGGAGACAGGGATCAAGACCATCCCCATGGAAAAGAAATGCAAAAAAGCAAAATGGCTGTCTGGGGAGGCCTTACAAATAGCTGTGAAAAGAAGAGAGGCGAAAAGCAAAGGAGAAAAGGAAAGATATAAGCATCTGAATACAGAGTTCCAAAGAATAGCAAGAAAGGATAAGAAAGCCTTCTTCAGCGATCAATGCCAAGAAATAGAGGAAAACAACAGAATGGGAAAGACTAGAGATCTCTTCAAGAAAATTAGAGATACCAAGGGAACATTTCATGCAAAGATGGGCTCGATAAAGGACAGAAATGGTATGGACCTAACAGAAGCAGAAGATATTAAGAAGAGGTGGCAAGAATACACGGAAGAACTGTACAAAAAAGATCTTCATGACCCAGATAATCATGATGATGTGATCACTAATCTAGAGCCAGACATCTTGGAAAGTGAAGTCAAGTGGGCCTTAGAAAGCATCACTATGAACAAAGCTAGTGGAGGTGATGGAATTCCAGTTGAGCTGTTTCATATCCTGAAAGATGATGCTGTGAAAGTGCTGCACTCAATATGCCAGCAAATTTGGAAGACTCAGCAGTGGCCACAGGACTGGAAAAGGTCAGCTTTCATTCCAATTCCAAAGAAAGGCAATGCAAAAGAATGCTCAAACTACCGCACAATTGCACTCATCTCACATGCTGGTAAAGTAATGCTCAAAATTCTCCAAGCCAGACTTCAGCAATACGTGAACCGTGAACTCCCTGATGTTCAAGCTGGTTTTAGAAAAGGCAGAGGAACCAGAGATCAAATTTCCACCAGCTGCTGGATCATGGAAAAAGCAAGAGAGTTCCAGAAACACATCTATTTCTGCTTTATTGACTATGCCAAAGCCTTTGACTGTGTGGATCACAAGGAACTGTGGAAAATTCTGAAAGAGAAGGGAATAGCAGACCACCTGACCTGCCTCTTGAGAAACCTATATGCAGGTCAGGAAGCAACAGTTAGAACTGGACATGGAACAACAGACTGGTTCCAAATAGGAAAAGGAGTACGTCAAGGCTGTATATTGTCACCCTGCTTATTTAACTTATAGGCAGAGTACATCATGAGAAACGCTGGACTGGAAGAAACACAAGCTGGACTCAAGATTGGCGGGAGAAATATCAATAACCTCAGATATGCAGATGACACCACCCTTACGGCAGAAAGTGAAGAGGAGCTAAAAAGCCTCTTGATGAAAGTGAAAGAGGAGAGCAAAAAGTTGGCTTAAAGCTTAACATTCAGAAAACGAAGATCATGGCATCTGGTTCCATCACTTCATGGGAAATAGATGGGGAAACAGTGGAAACAGTGGCAGACTTTATTTTTGGGGGCTCCAAAATCACTGCAGATGGTGACTGCAGCCATGAAATTAAAAGACGTTTCCTCCTTGGAAGGAAAGTTATGACCAACCTAGATAGTATATTCAAGAGCAGAGACATTACTTTGCCGACTAAGGTTCGTCTAGTCAAGGCTATGGTTTTTCCTGTGGTCATGTATGGATGTGAGAGTTGGACTGTGAAGAAGGCTGAGTGCCAAAGAATTGATGCTTTTGAACTGTGGTGTTGGAGAAGACTCTTGAGAGTCCTTTGGACTGCAAGGTGATTCAACCAGTCCATTCTGAAGGAGATCAACCCTGGGATTTCTTTGGAAGGAATGATGCTAAAGCTGAAACTCCAGTACTTTGGCCACCTCATGCGAAGAGCTGACTTATTGGAAAAGACTCTGATGCTGGGAGGGATTGGGGGCAGGAGGAGAAGGGGATGACCCAGGATGAGATGGCTGGATGGCATCACGTCTGAGCCAACTCTGGGAGATGGTGTTGGACAGGGAGGCCTGGCGTGCTGCGATTCATGGAGTTGCAAACAGTTGGACACGACTGAACAACTGAACTGAACTGAACTGAGCTGAGAGATCTAATATCTGTTAAAAGCACCTGCCTGCCTGCTAAGTCACTTCAGTTGTGTCCGACTCTCTGCAAGCCTATGGACTATCAGTTCAGTTCAGTTCAGTCGCTCAGTCGTGTCCGGCTCTTTGCGACCCCATGGACTATCAGTTCAGTTCAGTTCAGTCGCTTAGTTGTGTCCGACTCCCTGCAAGCCTATGGACTATCAGCTCAGTTCAGTTCAGTTGCTCAGTCGTGTCTGGCTCTTTGCGACCCATGGACTATCAGTTCAGTTCAGTTCAGTCGCTCAGTTGTGTCCGACTCTCTGCAAGCCTATGGACTATCAGCTCAGTTCAGTTCAGTCACTCAGTCGTGTCCGGCTCTTTGCGACCCCATGGACTATCAGCTCAGTTCAGTTCAGTCACTCAGTCATGTCCAGCTCTGTGCAACCCCATGGACTATAGTTGGTCACAGAGAATAGTTCATCAGGCTCCTCTGTCCATGAGATTCTCCAGGCAAGAATACTGGAGTGGGTTGCCATGCCCTCCTCCACGGGATCTTCCTGACCCAGAGATTGAACCTGTGTCTCTTACGTCTCCTGCATTGGCAGATGGGTCCTTTACCACTAGCCCACCTAGAAGCCCTGTTAAAAGCACTGTTCCTATTAAATCTGTGAGACTCTTTTAGCCTCAGCCTCCATCTTTTTCAAAGCAAAAATACTTAAGTCGCCATGTACTACAATATTCTTAATTAACAGAAGGAGAATATCATTCAGTAAAATAGACAACATAACAGGGGCAATAGACTGGGCCACAATCTTGGCAACCTTGGCATTTGATGGTGTCAAATGACCAGTTAGGATGAGATCTAAGATGATTTAAATGCTCTTTATGACGTGAACCTGATTTCTAGCGTTAGCAAATCCCCTACAAAGACCTCTGCCACTCAGGCTTAATGATGGACTTTCCAAAGTGTCTTCATCAGAGGAATTTCCAGTAATAGGCAAGTCATGGAGAAGGACATATGAGTAGTTATGAGTCTGTATCTAAAAATACTCTGAAAAAAATCAATAAACCATGACGAAGGTGGCCTAATAACACATTTCAGAGCTGGCGTGCCACACCCTGTATAAGGTCCTGAAGTTCAGTACAGCGACAAATTAAGCCACAAGCCAGCAGATGCTGCAGCTCTTCAACAGAAAGATCTAGCCAAAAGCTAAAAACCATCTCACTCTGGTGACTCCAACCTTCCTGGAGTAAAAGACGAAGAAAGAATGCATAACAAGATTATATTAGTCTTATATGAGAAAACAGGGATGTAGGTATAAATAGTTCTGGGCAGGGGTAATATTCAAAACAATTGTACAACAGCTGCTACATAGGTACTGATCAATCAGAAGGAAAGCCAGCCACTCAACTATGACAGTCACACCAGTGCATGCCAGCTAGATATAAGCTCTGATTATACACAGAAATATTGACTGAATAGACTGAAAAAATTTATATATATTGCTAGGTATATAAAAAGAAATTTATACATATTGCAGAATATTGAGCTGGTACAATGCCAGAGCCCAGAAAGAAGGACTAATTACTCTTCTCTGGATTCTGAGATTTCTAAAGGTAAAATACACATGAACAATCTGTCTACATTTGAATAAAAGATATGGTATATTCAAAATTATTTCTCACAAGTACAATTTTCTAAAAGCTAAAAACTCCTAACTGCTAATTTTTTGCTCTTTAAAGAATACATAGTAAAGATCCAAAAGGGGCAGCTGTTTATATGAATATATTCTCAAATATATTTTCTAAGTCCAGCTAATTTGATTATTAATAGTAATCATTTAAAGCTTAGTTTTTTCTAATGAAATACATAAAGATCAACTGAAATTGGCATACCTGGAAAATACTTTGCACACATGACTTTTAGCCAGGCTTGGAGTACCCAGGCTCTATCACAAAGATCTCATCTTTCTGTTAGAAAAAACATAGCATGTGCTTTGGTCTCTGAACTGTTATATATCTTGGAGTCTCTAAAGTAACTCTATGAGGTATGAGTTTATTATTTGTAAATGCAGTTGATTTACTCATACATATTTCAAGCCTAGGGTGAAAGCCATATCTACTTTGGAAATTACATAGCTTCATTCACTTATTTTTAAGTAAAAAGCAAACAAAGAAATGAACAACAGTCAACAACTGAGGTCACAGCTGAAGTCCAAACCCAACCATACGCATTTTTATTTTTATCCACCATGAATTAGGGAACTGAACTTACTGAGAGCTTTCCATATGCCAGACATCATTAGACACGATTCAATCTCATGTAATCCTCACCACCACCGTAAGAAGGGTATTTCTAGCCCCATTTCTCAGATTAGAAAACTGAGGCTCAGAAAGGCTAAGTATTAATTTACCCTAGACAGTCAGAGAGTGGATAGTAAATCAGAGCTCCAGTGTTGAAATCAGTGTTCCCCAGGTTGCACTCCCTGGTTTCCACAGCACAGACACAACCGACATTCAAAGTTATGACGAGACACCATCAAGACAAGGTAAACGCACAGTCAGTAAAATACATCCAAGAAAAAAGGGCAATAAATAGAACATTTTAGAAAAAAAAATTGAGAATTTTTCTAAATTATTCAGTGTAGTCTGAGCAGTTCTTATATTAAACTCATAGTGACCTTCAAAAGATATGTAATTTATATTTTACATTCCATTGACTCCTAGCTATAGAAAAGTATGCTTCATAAAAACAGACTCGGGATGTTTCAAATTTACAGACATTTTCTAAAATTGGTAATATTTATTCAAAATGTTCATTATTGATATTAGGATATAATTTAAAATAAGAGAATAAGAGTAATAGAATATAATCAGGAAGGTGTTTGAAAACATGTTTACTAAAATTTTCTCTGTTCTTATTTTCTAAGGCTCATAACGTTTCAACCTACCTATATCACCATTCCAGGGATTAACAGCTGGCTTGTTGAAAGAGGACAGAAAAGAACAGAACAGACTGGTTCTTGACTTTCACGCCTTTTGTAATGAATTCCAACCGAACAAATTGCCTCAGAACATTTTTAATTATCAAGGGATATATTTAAACTGAAAATATCTCAACATATTTTTCTTTTAAAAGTAGGAAAAAAAATTAAGAACATTAAAAGGAGAATTTTTCATGTACTGTTGACTGGGTTAGGAAAGCATCATTACTGTCCTCTTAAATTCAGGTACCATCACATTCCCTCAATGACACCAACATCAAAGAAAAAAGACGAGGAGCAGCTGAAGTATTTCAAGACGGAATACTTCCGGCTGAAGCCTTTGGAGTTTCTAATCAGGCCGACAGAAAGAGGTCCAAGGTCTGTGTTTTCCATTCCAAGAGTGTCAGTTACAAGGTAAAACTTGTTCAGGAGCATAGGACTACTAGCTAGAACATTTAGAAACAAATTTGTATCCTTAAGGATTGCAGTCCCAACAGAGTGCGAACCCCATTACCTCAGGGAAAAGGTTTGAGGCTGACTCTTCAAATGGATTCTAAGAGGTAAAGCAGTCGCTGATGCATCTCAAATACATTCTCTAGAGGGAGCATGAGCAGCCCACAGGGCCCTCAAAGGTTTTTTTCCTCTCAAAATTAAAAAAAAACAACAACCCCCAAACCTGAGAGTATCCTAGACACCCATTCCTTCTTAGTCTTTTATATCAGAAACTTAAAACACTACATATTGAGGGGACATTATTTGTTTAGGAAGCAAATTTCTCATTCTACATACCATTTAAGAGTTGTGGGAAATTTATGGGAAAATATGCTGAGTACCAGGTTTCCAAGTAAAAATAAACATCTGTTGGGATAGACTTAGAATAACTTTAAACAAAATTCTGTGTCATTATTTTAAATCCCTCAGTTCAGTTCAGTTCAGTTGCTCAGTCATGTCTGACTCTTTGCGACCCCGTGAATCACAGCACACCAGGCCTCCCTGTCCATCACCAGCTCCCGGAGTTCACTCCAACTCACGTCCATCGAGTCGGTGATGCCATCCAGCCATCTCATCCTCGGTCATCCCCTTCTCCTCCTGCCTCCAATCCCTCCCAGCATCAGAGTCTTTTGCAATGAATCAACTCATTGCATGAGGTGGCCAAAGTATTGGAGTTTCAGCTTGAGCATCAGTCCTTCCAATGAACATCGAGGACTGATCTCCTTTAGAATGGACTGGTTGGATCTCCTTGCAGTCCAAAGGACTCTCAAGAGTCTTCTCCAACACCACAGTTCAAAAGCATCAATTCTTCGGCACTCAGCTTTCTTCACAGTCCAACTTTCACATCCATACATGATCACTGGAAAAACCATAGCCTTGACTGGATGGACCTTTCTTGGCAAAGTAATGACTCTGCTTTTGAATATGCTCTCTAGATTGGTCATAACGTTCCTTTCAAGGAGCAAGCGTCTTTTAATTTCATGGCTGCAATCACCTCTGCAGTGATTTTGGAGCCCCCCAAAAATAAAGTCTGACACTGCTTCCCCATCTATTTCCCATGAAGTGATGGGACCAAATGCCATGACCCCTGATGCTGCTGCTGCTGCTAAGTCGCTTCAGTCGTGTCCGACTCTGTGCGACCCCAGAGACGACAGCTCACTAGGCTCCCCCGTCCCTGGGATTCTCCAGACAAGAACACTGGAGTGGGTTGCCATCTCCTCCAATGCATGAAAGTGAAAAGTGAAAGTGAAGTCGCTCAGTCATGTCCGACTCTTAGTGATCCCATGGACTGCAGCCTACCAGGCTCCTCCGTCCATGGGATTTTCCAGGCAAGAGTACTGGTGTGGGGTGCCATTGCCTTCTCCGGCCATGATCCCTAGACTATACTAAATACAGTTGCAGAGATTCAGTTAAAAAAAAAAGGTAACAGCAACTAACATCTTTTGAGCTCCTCCTCTACAACAATCAATTTGCAAACATTGTGTACTTATCCTCATTTTAAATTTTGAAAAATAAAGTTTTACAGATTAGGTAATTTATCCAAAAACACAAGCCAGAAAGTGGTAGAGTCAGCATTCAAACCCAGGTTTTAAAATGCACAAATAACTCTCATAAATTAGCTCATATATGTCTTATAATACTTCAATACTAGAAAACAGAGTTATTCTCATATGTACTCTGATTCCTGGTGGTGAAACTGAAACTCAAAGAGGTTCCACAACTTGACAGGTTCACACAGCCTGTTCTCCTGGAGCTTGAACTCCAGGCCAGTGCCGTATAAATCCACATTAAATGGTCTTTACAGTACAGAATGCTAACATTAAAA
Source organism: Budorcas taxicolor (assembly GCF_023091745.1). Lineage (NCBI taxonomy): Eukaryota > Metazoa > Chordata > Mammalia > Artiodactyla > Bovidae > Budorcas > Budorcas taxicolor. Next base: position 101,008,014 of record NC_068916.1, on the reverse strand, counting down.
TCTGGTATTCAATAGGTCATCTTATACATAAGTAAACAGTAAATGGTCAGGTTCTTAGGAAGACTGCTTGCTATTGATTGTCTTCTGAGCCTGTTGTCTTGAACTACTGATAATCTGTTTGATTTGTTCAGTTCAGTCGCTCAGTCATGTCCAATTCTTTGCAACCCTATGAACCGCAGCACCCCAGGCCTCCCTGTCCATCACCAACTCCCAGGGTCCACCCAAACTCATGTCCATTGATTCGGTGGTGCCATCCAACCATCTCATCCTCTGTCCTCTCCTTCTCCTCCTGCCTTCAATCTTTCCCAGCATCAGGGTCTTTTCAAATGAGTCAGCCCTTCGCATCAGGTGGCCAAAGTATTGAAGTTTCACCTTCAACATCAGTCCTTCCAATGAACATCCAGGACTGATGTTCTTTAGGATGGACTGGTTGGATCTGCTTGCAGTCCAAGGGACTCTCAAAAGTCTTCTCCAACACCACAGTTCAAAAGCATCAATTCTTCAGTGCTCAGCTTACTTTATAGTCCAACTCTCACATCCATACATGCCCACAGGAAAAACCATAGCCTTGACTAGACGGACCTCTGTTGACAAAGTAATATCTCTGCTTTTTAATATGCTATCTAGGTTGGTCATAACTTTCCTTCCAAGGAGTAAGCGTCTTTTAATTTCATGGCTGCAATCACCATCTGCAGTGATTTTGGAGCCCAGAAAAATAGTCAGCCACTGTTTCCACTGTTTCCCCATCTATTTGCCATGAAGTGATGGGACAAGATGCCATGATCTTCGTTTTCTGAATGTTGAGCTTTAAGCCAACTTTTTCACTCTCCTCTTTCACTTTCATCAAGAGGCTCTTTAGTTCTTCTTCACTTTCTGCCATAAGGGTGGTGTCATCTGCATATCTGAGGTGATTGATATTTCTCCCAGCAATCTTGATTTCAGCTTGTGCTTCATCCAGCCCAGTGTTTCTCATGATGTACTCTGCATATAAGTTAAATAAGCAGGGTGACAATATACAGCCTTGATGTACTCCTTTTCCTTTTCCTATTTGGAACCAGTCTGTTGTTCCACATCCAGTTCTAACTGTTGCTTCCTGACCTGCATACAGGTTTCTCAAGAGGCAGGTCAGGTGATCTGGTATTCCCACCTCTTTCAGAATTTTCCACAGTTTATTTGATTTGGGTAACATTTACTTTCCCACCACAAGCACAGATCTAAAACTTGAAATCCTGAAGGAAAGATGACTTTATTAGAGGATCCAAAACCACTCACGTCTAGGGAGATCCACTACCCAAAATTTCTTCTAAGGGGTTCTGAAAGGAAATGTTTGATGATGAGAATAAAACTATAAGCCAATCAATGCACATATATGAAAATGGCTTAAATTAAGGTTCTTTTTCTTCCTGGTCATTTCCACACAAGGCTGACACATTACAGGTCAGGAGTCGGCAGGTCTGCCACTGAGCACTGATGCTCAGTAAAAAGGCATTTCCTCTCCAGTTGCAAGTCTTTTCCATCTTAGAACATCCTCACAGGCCAGTCCTCAAACTGGGGACCAACCTCAGGAGTGGATGACTTCCTATTTCCTGACCATTCAGTATCCTTCAGGGTCTCCTGAAGTCTAATTTGGCATCCAGACATGGGTCTTTAAATCTTGCAACAATATGCTAACTACATGGGTTAAAACACAAAAATGTCTAGAGAGAATCCTTACTCCAGAAAGTTTACATTCCTTACGACGAAAAAAATGAGGTCAAAGGAGCTCATAAATTTTTAAGTGATTTATTTCTGTGCTCATAAAACTAATTAGGAAACACTGTCACCTGTATTTAACACTGCTTTGAAGCCTCTTTCTTTACCTCACTGGGGGAAAAAAATAATTCTTAGCAAGTATTAAGCAGGAAGCATAAAAATTTTCACAAATGGAGTGGTTATAATAAAAGAACAAAAAGAATAACAGGAAAAGTCACCAGATGCCAGCTATCACAGTTATACATGCTACCAATTAATTATACTAAGCCTTTTAATATTGTAAGCACTGGGGAAATATTTAAAGACAAAAACTTGGAGATTCTACTTTTGGTGTGAGGGGTTTAAACACATAATAACTATTTCAGGGATTATTACAAATGAAAACTTCCATTCGTACACCGAATGAATAAAATAAAGCCACAGAGCTATAAAATTTACATTATAAAAGCCTAGTCTCCAAAGGTTTATTAAAATGTTACATGAATAAATATTGTGCTATGCTTAGTCGCTCAGTTGTGACTCTTTTGAGACCCCATGGACTGTACGCCCCAGGCTCCTCTGTCCATGGAATTCTCCAGTGAAGAATATTGGAGTGGGTTGCCATACCCTTCTCCAGGGGATCTGCCCAATCCAGGGATTGAACCCAGGTCTCCTGCATTGCAGGCAGATTTTTTTTTTTTTTTTTTTTTTTTACCATCAGAGCCAAATACTACAGATTTGGAAGTGTTTGCAGAATCCTCCTCCAATGGGATATTTCTTTCATTTCATATACCAAGCTAGACCAACCTAGACAGCATATTAAAAAGCAGAGACATCACTTTGGCAACAAAGGCTCATCTAGTAAAAGCTATGGTTTTTCCAGTAGTCATGTATGGATGTGAGAGTTGGATTATAAAGAAAGCTGAGCACCAAAGAATTGATGCTTTTTAACTGTGGTGCTGGAGAAGACTCTTGAGTGTCCGTTGGACTGCAAGGAGATCCAACCTGTCCATCGAAAAGGAAATCAGTCTTGAATATTCATTGGAAGGACTGATGCTGAAGCTGAAGCTCCAATACTTTGGCCACCTGACTCAAAGAACTCACTCATTAGAAAAGACCCTGATGCTGGGAAAGATTGAAGGCAGGAGGAGAAGGGGATGACAGAGGATGAGATGGTTGGATGGCATCACTGACTTGATGGACATGAGTTTGGGTGGACTCTGGGAGTTGGTGATGGACAGGGAGGCCTGGCATGCTGCAGTCCATGGGGTCGCAAAGAGCTGGACACAACTGAGCGACTGAACTGAACTGAAATGAACTATGCTCATGAACACTTGCTTCTGATTTTTCCTAAATATTTATGAATAACAGTCTCTCATTCAACAGCAATGTTCTTGGCACAGCTCTTCTTCCAGATGCAGCATCCAGTCTGGTCTTGAATTAAGGATCAAGTGGCATCCTGAGTGCTGCTTCCCTCAACCATCTGCTAGCTTTGTGGGGTTTTAACAAACCAAATGTCATTTTAAATGTTTCCACTGCTCCTAACCACAGTAAAATAACTGTTAAGTAAAATTAACTTAAGGCTTAGTAAACTAGAAACACACACAAAAGAGAGAGAATAATGAAAGCTCATTCCTCCTTAAGAGAGAAGGAGGTGGCACTGATATCTTTTGCATGGTCAGAGTCTATCCGAGATACAGTCAGTCCCTTCGTGCGGCTGTGTTATCACAAGGCCAGAAACTGCTTTACAAATTAAACGCGAGGACAGGTCCATTAAAAGTGAGTAAGCATGGGATCTTAGGGTTTATAGTAAACTTAACTTCAGAACCACCAGAGTTCAGATTCCTTCTAGGTTATTTTCCATTTCATCCTTCATACCCATTTTTTGGAAAACAGGCCCATGGGAAAGAGAGGATCCAAACTCTATAAATCTTAGTCCAGGGTGCCCTAAGATTACTTGATTTTAATTGCTCACCCTGACTGTAGCTTGACATCTGCTCCAGTGTTCCTTCCAGGAAGCAAGTCACAGATGCAAGAAGGCTGAACCAATCCGTTTCTCAGTCTTGCGTGTCTAATTACTTCCCACCCAAGGTCAACATGACAATCAGATACTCAAAATGAAACCTATTAAGGAGAAAAAGTATTTTAACCTCAGATTAGTACTTTTTAATATTGGGGGTGTAATATACCATTCATTCCTACTTTGTTTTAAAAAATTATTTTAATTCTCTTCTAACTTTTCTTCCTTCGAGTGTAGTAGGACTTATAGCAATTTGTGACTCTATTTCAACTCAGCATTGCTAAGCAAACATTGTTATTTTATTCGTGCCTATAACAAATTGTGATACTGTTAAAATTCTCCGCTTTGGTGATAAATTTTTTAAATGTAGAGGATCTAGGAATTCTGAGTAGCTTTTTAAAAATATTTTCTGTCTTCTCTGTGACTCTAACCTTCATTCAACTCTTCTCTTCCTCAATTTTTCTATTTCAAAGAGATAACTTTTGGGAACGTTTGGTTCTAAATATTATACAATTCTATAAAAATAACTTCTATCACATCTATTTGGAAAATTTTAAATATTCATTATTCAGAAATTTTGTAAGATTGGCAGTGGGAAAAGAGCAAGCAATTGGCTAGGGGGAAACCATAAATTTGGATTTCTAGTGTTACCCTCAAATTCCATTACATATCCAGGCACCATACTTTGTAACCATGTTAATAGGAGTCTAACGAATTAAATGTAAACATTTATAATATGTTGCAGTTTTATAATCTAACTTTGGCATTTAGATTTTAATAGTCCAGGATTCTTTAAAAATGTAAGTGATGCTCTGTTTCTCTTCATTTGAAAGAACTTGGTGTTAATATCCATTTGGGAATTCATTAATCTTGAGGTTTAGAATCTGATCAGGCCTCCCATCAAACTATAACGAATCAAGAATGTGAAATGATACTGTACAAAGAACACTGGCAACATGTTTATCTTCTTTATGGAGTTTTCTAATCCCATCCCTTTATTCCCATGACTTTAGACACCACTACTGCTGCTGCTGCTGCTGCTAAGTCGCTTCAGTCGTGGCTGGCTCTGTGCGACCCCATGGACTGCAGCCCACCAGGCTCCTCCGTCCATGGGACTGTCCAGGCAAGAGCACTGGAGGGGGGTGCCATTGTCTTCTCCGAAACACCACTACTACCATTGCCTATTTGTGCTCTATCAACACTCTTAGGTTAGATACCCCTAATTATCAAAACCAGTACAAATTAAACCACTAAACCTTTTGGCCAGCTTGGAGTTAGCTCTCCTGGGAGCCAGGGTTATAATCACGTAAGTTACTGAGCCTCAGTCCTCCTCGTTTTTGCCTGCCCAAGAAAATGGATCCAGCCTACCTTTACCTGCTGGAGAATGGGAAGTCAGGCACTGCCTTCCAGGACCAAACCACGGTCCACCCTGCCCACCTCAGTTTTATCTGCCACATCCCAATTACTCATACCTATGCCACTGTTTTGGGCTTCCCTGGTAGCTCAGCAGGTAAAAAAAAAAAAAAACAAAAACCTGCATGCAGTGCAGGAGAACCCAGTTCAATTCCTGGGTCAGGAAGATCCCCTGGAGAAGGGATAGGCTACCCACTCCAGTATTCTTGGACTTCCCTGGTGGCTCAGATGGTTAAGAATCTGCCAGCAATGTGGGAGACCTGGGTTCAATCCCTGGATTGGGAAGATCCCATGGAAGAGGGCATGGCAACCCATTCCCATACTCTTGCCTGGAGAATCCCCTGGACAGAGGAGCCTGGTAGGAGTCCATGGGGTCCCAAAAAGTCAGACATGACTGAGCAACTAAGCACAGCAGAGCAGACCACTGCTTCAGTTTCTGTTCTTAGCCTCACTCTCTAGGGCCAGTCTGCCTTTCGAATTTGGAAGTAAGCAACACTGAGAATGAACTTGTAAGAGTTTAGGGGACTGAGGAGAAAAAGAATGCCCAAAACAATCAACACTAAATCAGAATGGCCCCAAATGAATTCAAACAAGCAAAACCGTGATTCGTCAACTATGTCAATGGCATTGGGATAGTATAGAACGGAAGGGACATCACAAGCAATGCAGAAAATGATCAGCCCTCCCTTATCTTACACTTCTTAACAAACTTAATACTTCATGTTTTAAAAACATTTATTTATTTGACTATGCCAGGTCTCAGCTGGTTGGGGCATGAGAACTCTTAAGTTACAGCATGTGGGATCTATGAATAATTTCCTTACTAGGGATCGAACCTAGGCCCCCTGCATTGGGAGCATGGAGTCTTAGCCACTGGACCATCAGGGAAGGCCAAATATTTCATTTTTTAAGATGAGCATTATTCCAACTTCTTATGTCTCTTCTCCTTCCTTCAATCTTTCCATCTCGTTTAACGCAGGACATTTTAGTATAATGCATTTTAATTATATTATATTCCAATACTGGTGTCACCTAACACAGCAGATCATACATGGCCAATCACTCTTTTAACTTTTAGACAGGATATAACAAAAGAATCCATTTCAAGCGCCATCACTCTTAATTTGCTCTCTGCATCCCTGGATAAATTAGCTGACCACCAGGGTGACAGGAGGCAGTAAAATAATTGTTGTTCAAGACTTTTAACAAAGACAAGAATTTTAAATAACAAAGAACCAAGGAAAATTTTTAATGAATACTCAAAAGTATACTAACATATCTCTATACAAAAAGGATTTTAAAAAGTAGGTGAATTTTTAATTGATTAAACAGAAAAACATGTAGCATGCTGAAGCACAAATAGTGAAATATACTCAAGGGTTCTGTGTAACTAATATTTATGAAGTGTTAACTATGTGCCAAGAACTGTCTAGATGTGTAAGCTTCACACAGTCACTGCCAGATCTGAAAAAAGAAAGAAACTAAGAAGGGTCATTTGAAGAAATGGCAGCAGCTAATTTTAAAAAAAGAAAAAAGGAAGGACAAAGGAAAATGTGATGCAATTTTTAAAAGACTTTTAAAAGGAAAAAGAAAAATAAAAAACTCTCAAACGTATTTCATGAAACAAAAATATTTAAGGAAGCAAAATAATAGTTTACACATATAAACCAGCCTCTGTTACTGGGCTTAGACCAGCTTCCTAATGTAGCACCTCTCGAGAACTTTTAGCCCTTATGTATCATTATATATTTTTTTGCTTTGCTTTATTTTTGAGTGCGCTTTATTTCTAATGCGCACCTTAGATATATAGTTTGATGAGTAACCACCATATCAGCAAGCAACTTCCACTCCAATCAATCTCCACATCCGCATGGGCAACCTCTATTCATATTTCTTTCAACAGATGTCACCTCTTCCCTATATTTAACTGTTTACATGCATTTCTCATGTCTGCTCAGACAGAATATTAACCCCTTATCACCAGCAACGTTGTTTTCAGAATTGGTAGGGACTCGAACTTTTAACCCAGTCCCCTCCTTTCCCACAAGGAAATAAAGAAACCAGAGCAAGTTAATGTAAGACCTGGGACTTAGACAGGGAAACGCCCTCTCAGACCTGTGCACCTTCTATCACATTTGAAGGAGGAGGTTCAGTTTTGGACATCTCATTCCATACCTAGTCCGGGTGTTCAGAAATCCTTTTATTGGAAAAAAAATTAATGAAGGGAAACTTGTGTTCCACTTGGGAATATTCTTCCTTACCTGTCTCTCAGCTGCCCATTGGCCTTCAGAATAGACATAGGCGAAAAGTGAAAGAAAGTGAAGTCACTCAGTCGTGTCCAACTCTTTGCAACCCCAAGGACTGTAGCCTGCCAGGCTTCTCTGTCCATGGGATTTTCCAGGCAGGAGTGCTGGAATGGGTTGCCATTGCCTTCTCCAGGGGATCTTCCTGACCCAGGGATCGAACCCAGGTCTCCTGCATTGTGGGCAGACGCGTTACCCTCTGAGCCACCAGGGAAGCCCATAGACACAGGTTAGAGGGGCACAGAGTGGCATGAGGTGGCACGAGCTGACGGGCAAGCCTGGCAGGCAGTCTGTGTACCAGCAGTGGGCGCTGTGCCAGGGAAGCTGAGTATAAACAGGCTTTCCCCACCCAGCCTCTCTGCACTGTAACTGCCCTTCTCAGCTCCTTGACCCCTTTTTATTTTAATGTCTCCCCTGGAGGCGGTCTTTCTCAGCCTCTGTGGCCCCTTTCTTGGCTTTAATCCAGCGGGGTTGGGGGTAGAGGGGACACTTAACTCTTTACACTCAGGGCAATTCTAGGAGCGGCGTGGGTTGAAACTCATCTGGAGTCAGTCTGTCTAGAGGAACCCCAACCCTTCTACTGATTTAAGTGAGTTATTTTAGGTAGTTTCCTCATTTGCAAAATAAGCTGAGGAGGAAATGAGGATGTATTTTGAAAAGCGTCAGACACACAGTAGTGAAGTGAAGTGAAAGTCGCTCAGTCGTGTCCAACTCTTTGCAACCCATGGACTATACAGGCCATGGAATTCTCCAGGCCAGAATGCTGGGCTGAGCAGCCTTTCCCTTCTCCAGGGGATCTTCCCAACTCAGGGATCGAACCCAGGTCTCCTGCATTGCAAGAGGATTCTTTACCAGCTGAGCCACCAGGGAAGCCCAGATACACAGTAAGTACTCAATAAACGTTAGTTATTATCCAAATGACACTGGATAAAGTTCTCTAGGGATCCATATTATATCAGTTCAGTTCAGTTGCTCAGTCATGTCCAACTCTTTTCGACCCCATGAACCACAAGCACCCCAGGCCTCCCTGTCCATCACCAAATCCTGGAGTCCACCCAAACTCATGTCCTTGAGTCAGTGATGCCATCCAACCATCTCATCCTCTGTTGTCCCCTTCTCCTCCCACCTTCAATCTTTCCCAGCATCAGGGTCTTTTTAAATGAGTCAACTCTTTGCATCAGGTGGCCAAAGTATTGGAGTTTCAGCTTCAAAATCAGTCTTTCCAATGAACACCCAGGACTGATGTTCTTTAGGATGGACTGGTTGGATCTCCTTGCAGTCCATGGGACTCTCAAGAGTCTTCTCCAACACCGCAGTTCAAAAGCATCAATTCTATTTGTATTAAACAATCATAATATAAGAAGGGTGTATACGAATGCAAAACTATACAGCAGATGTTGACACAATAAAACTGTCACAGAAAGAAGAAACAGGTTGGGGAAGGAGACACAGAAAGTCAGAGCAGGAGGACCAAGTGAATGAGCGTATGTATTTATGTGCTTGCCGTCAGGGGCTCCTCTCGATTTGGGAACTCCCTTATTGGAACTTCTGCAGTGCCCTGTTTATGGGACACACCCTAGTCTGTTGTATGGAAATGAGTCATAGCCTTCCCCTCAGGACGTAGACATCTTAGGATAAATGTTTACCAAATAAACTGAAACGCATTTCAAATAAAGTTAAAACTCTTTCTTCCCGACCCCATTCCTTACCTTGAAAAGTTCCAAGCTTAAATAGAGGTGATTACATATTCAAACAAAATAAGAAGCTAATTCAAAGTTTATCTTTAGAGATTTCTGGCACTAGGAGATGATACATTTCTATACATTCGTACTTATTTTCCTTCTTTGCTGTTGGTTCAAAATTCATCCTGTTTTTCACTTCACGTGGAATGATAAGCTTCATAAATTTATCTTAAAATTCTTGCCAAAGTCCCAAGTCACTCCTGCCCTTTACCATAACTGTGTTTCCAAAGAAACCAAAGGCAGTGAGTGTATTCCAGGGTTCTTCAGAATGCTTCTGAATCTAATTCCTTCATTCTTTGTTCTAACATTCTGGAAGGAATGGTCATATTCATTCAGTTTCCCGCGTAAGTACTCCATAACATGTTTTGCATCTTGGCAGTCATAACTATGTATCCATTTGGACAGAAAAGTTTTCCATTAATTAATTATATAGACAATTCATGTTTTATGCTTAATAAATGTGTATTCCTCATAACTCTAGACTATATGTTTGCACAAGTACACATTTCAAAACATATTTCTAGGATATCTTTCTTCTTGTTAAAAAGCCATTCTTTCCATGTTTCCAATATCCTGAATGTATGCTTTTCCACAAAATAATCAACCTACATCCACTTACTTGCACAAAACTGAATGAACCTAAACTTCTATCTAATTCTTATCCTGATATTTAAATAAAGAAGTAATTTCCAACAGTAATAAAGAACTATTTCCAAAAGTAATAAATATAAAAAATGTCTAAGGTTAGCAAACCCTTCTGTGCCATTTGTGTTGGGTTTGGGGACAGCGTAGCACAGTATGTTTTTCCGTACTTAGTACTTGCACTAGGAGGAGGCGATGGCACCCACTCCAGTGCTCTTGCCTGGAGACTCCCATGGATGGAGGAGCCTGGTGGGCTGTGGTCCATGGGGTCGCGAAGAGTCTGACACAACTGAGTGACCTCGCTTTCACTTTTCACTTTCACACATTGGAGAAGGAAATGGCAACCCACTCCCGTGTTCTTGTCTGGAGAATCCCAGGGACGGGGAAGGCTGGTGGGCTGCCGTCTATGGGGTCACACAGAGTTGGACATGACTGAAGCGACGCAGCAGCAGCAGCAGCAGCAGCAGTAGCAGTACTTGTACTGATGGTTCAAAACACAGGACCCCGATCTGAAATAATCTCTAACAACCTCACTATGCCCTATCAGCTAACTTTGTCTAGAAATGTCAACTTTTTAAGATGAGTGACTTATGTTATGCTTTAAATATTTTAATCAGAGCAAGGGAATAGTAGATTCAAAAAAATTTGAGTATTTCATTAAGTTGCACACCAACTTCATGAAAATTCTTATGTATTGTATGTAATTTTTTCATAAGTCATCTGATGGCTTCAGCAAGAGAAATATAGGCTATTTAGAGTGGCCCACGTGATGATTAGGAAACTCTGCTGCGACCAGTCACTAAGTCAACTGAAGGCAGATGGTGCCGATGTGTTCAGCTGAAAGAAGTGTTGATCACAAAGTATCTGCCAATCAAACACTTGGGAAAGAAATGAGCTCCATCTGTGTTTTAATTACTCCAGCAAAACCATCCAGGGTAACTGCCAGAGCTGCACATTTTCACAGAGTACAAGAGACATAACACGTACTTTCTTTCGTAAGTGAAAGGAGACATTTCCATATACAGTACTGGCCAGAAAACAAAACAAATCAAAAAAGAGTACTGTCAATTTAGAATAAAATCTAGTGACAACATGAATATTCTCTCCAAACAATTATTTTGCCACAGTCTATGTATATTCTTTCTCGAAGGCAGTTCTAGTATATTAAAGGATTATATACATGAAAGTTAAGATGTGAAAATTTAAAGTTAAAATACTATTCAAATATTTTGGGCACCTAAATATTTTAGACAACTAAATACTTGGCTTCCCTGATGGCTCAGATGGTAAAGTATCTGCTTCCAATGTGGGAGACCTGGGTTTCATCCTTGAGCTGGGAAGATCTCCTGGAAAAGAGAATGGCTAACCACTCTAGTATTCTTGCCTGGAGAATCTCCATGGAGAGAGGAGCCTGGTGGGCTACAGTCCATGGGATCACAAAGAGTCAGACATGGCTGAGTGACTAAGCACAATAGTAACCCCACACAAATTTAATAAAGTTAAAAAATTTACAAATTTATAAATATGCAATTTTGTCTTTTACTTGATAATCACACAGTACTATATTTATCAATACATTCTTATATCATTATAAACACTTATTTCACTAAAAAGAATAAAGAACTTCAGAACTTTTCTAGCAACAGGCACCCAGTTCCATTTGCTCTCAAATGATACCGGGTGGTTTCACTGTTGGTCTACTTTGTTTTCCTGTTTGCTATTGTTATTATAAACGAATTTATTCTAAGACTCACCTTATTTCATCACTGAAATGGAAAATGAAAGAATACAAACATAACAAAGTTGGCACTTCTACTCTGGAGGTTTCGGGAGAAGCTGGACATGTCTGAGCGACTGAGCTGAACTGAACTTATGACTGGGACGTGCAAGTGAGCAGAAAGGAATAAAGCTCTCCTTTGTCTTCACTCTCTCACCAGCAACAAATTTCTGGCAGGAAGGATTACTGAGCAAGTTCAGAGATTCATACCAAGTTCAACATTTTAGTTATGTTTTGAAACTTGAGAAAAGCTATCAGCATACACAAATGTTGATGATATCAAGATTTATGAGCACTAAACAAAATGGGAAAGACTAGAGATCTCTTCAAGAAAGTTAGATACAAAGGGACCATTTCATGCAAAGATGGGCTCAACAGAGGACAGAAATGGTATGGACCTAGCAGCAGAAGAAGATATTAAGAAGAGGTGGAAAGAATACACAGAAGAACTATACAAAAAAGATCTTCATGATCCAGATAACCATGTTGGTGTGATCACTCACCTAGATCCAGACATCCTGGAATGTAAAGTCAAGTGGGAAGCATCACTATGAACAAAGCTAGCAGAGGTGATGGAATTCAGTTGAGCTATTTCAAATCCTGAAAGATGATGTTGTGAAAGTGCTGCACTCAAAATGCCAGGAAACTGGGAAAACTCAGCAGTGGCCACAGGACTGGAAAAGGTCAGTTTTCATTCCAATCCCAAAGAAAGGCAATGCCAAAGAATGCTCAAACTACCACACAATTGCACTCATCTTACATGCTAGTAAAGTAATGCTCAAAATTCTCCAAGCAAGTCTTGAACAGTACGTGAACTGAGAACTTCCAGATGTTCAAGCTGGATTTAGAAAAGGCAGAGGAACCAGAGATCAAATTGCCAACATCCTCTGGATCATCAAAAAAAGCAAGAGAGTTCAAAAAAAAAATCTACTTCTGCTTTATTGACTATGCCAAAGCCTTTGACTGTGTGGATCACAACAAACTGTGGAAAATTCTTTAAGAGATGGGAATACCAGACCACCTTACTTGCCTCCTGATAAATCTGCATGCAGGTCAAGAAGCAACAGTTAGAACTGGACATGGAAAAAGAGACTGGCTCCAAATTGGGAAAGAAATACGTCAAGGCTATACATTGTCACCCTGCTTATTTAACTTATATGCAGAGTACATCATGAGAAATGCTGGGCTGGATGAAGCACAAGCTGGCATCAAGATTGCTGGGAGATATATCAGTAACTTCAGATATGCAGATGATACTACCCTTCTGGCAGAAAACAAAAAAGAACTGACCAGCCTCTTGGTGAAAGTGAAAGATTAGAGGGAAAAAGTTGGCTTAAAGCTCAACATTCAGAAAAATAAGATCATGGCATCTGGTCCCACCACTTCATGGCAAATAGATGGGGAAACAATGGAAACAATGGCAGACTTTATTTTGGGGGGCTCCAAAATCACTGCAGATGGTGACCGCACCCATGAAATTAAAAGACGCTTGCTCCTAGGAAAAAAAGCTCTGACCAACCTAAACAGTATATTAGAAAGCAGAGACATCACTTTGCTGACAAAGGTCCGTCTAGTCAAAGCTATGGTTTTTCCAGTAGTTATGTATGGATGTGAGTGTTGGAACATAAAGCTGAGCATCGAAGAATTGATGCTTTTGAACTGTGGTATTGGAGAAGACCCTTGAGAGTCCCTTGGACTACAAGGAGATCCAACCAGTCCATCCTAAAGGAAATCAGTCCTGGGTGTTCATTGGAAGGACCGATGCTGAAGCTGAAACTCCAACACTTTGTTCCCCTGATGTGAAGAACTGACTCATTGGAAAAGACCCTGATGCTGGGAAAGATTGAAGGCAGGAGGAGAAGGGGATGACAGAGGATGAGATGGCTGGATGGCATCCCCGACTCTATGGACGTGGGTTTGGGTGAACTCTGGGAGTTGGTGATGGACAGGGAGGCCTGGCGTGCTGCAGTCCATGGGGTTGCAAAGAGTCGGACACGACTGAGCGACTGAACTGAACTGAACCCTAAATGTGCATCATAACAAAATTAATTCATCCTTCCATAAGTGTTTATCAAGTGCTTATTATATGTTGAGAGTTGGAGTATAAAGGTAAATAAAACAGTCCCTGCCCTAAAGGATCTTAGGGTCTTACCAAGCGTCCAACCCCGTAAGTAACTGAATGCCACACAAAGGCACACGTAAAATGAGATGTATGAACAAGGTGCAAGACTGGTGGCAGCGAGGAGGGAAGAATTAACCTTGCTGGGATTTAGGGGGAGACTCTGAGAGGGATACGTGGGCTTTCACTGGGACAAATAAAGAGAGAGGAAGAATATAGCAAACAGGGCCAGCATGTGGAAAGGCAGGGATGCGTCACAGTTCATCAGGCTTCCTCACAAAACCCACCTCTTGGGAATGGTGATTGACAGGGTCAAATGCTCCCAAGAGGTTATTTGGGATATGGTCTGAAAAGGGCATTTTATGTTGAGTCATTTGATGGAGATTAGTGACTTTTTACGCAACAGTTTTAGGTTTGGATCGGGTTGAAAAGAGCGAACGAGAGGATGGAAAGTGAAGACGTGGGCAGCAGTATAACTGAGTGAGAAGCGAGGAAATAGGTAGCAGTTCAGCAGGGGAGAGGAGAGGAGACGGGGAAGGATGAGGGAGAGGCGGGACCTTCCCTTTTCTCAGCTGCATGACTGCACCATCCATTTGATGCTCTCTCCACAATCTGATCAATGTTTCTTTCATGCAGTGTTATTAACTGTCTGTCCATCTGTCTACTCTCTCAGCTACGAGAGTAAACTTCAATCTGCAGTTTAAAGAATTTCAATGGCACTTTATTTTCCACTGAAGCAAATATAGACACTTTGGCCTAGGATTTAAGTCCCTCTTCAACAATGCCCTACCCTGACCATCCAGTCTTTTCTCCTTCTAGTTAATTTCAGTTTAGGAAGAAGTAGTGGTCCTATGCCCCCAAACACCCATCATTATTCTTATCAAATCACTACAACACTTGTAGTACTAATAAATTCAATTACTCATTATTCAACAAGTAGTTACCATACTATAGATACATACTTACACATAATAACAAGTAGTTACTACGCACACTATACATACTATCACCTAATATGTGCTAAGCATTGTTTTTAAAGCTATAGCTATAGCAGTGAATAAAACAAAGGTTCTTGCCCTCAGGGAAATTATGCTCTGATGGAGAAAGACAGAAAACAAATTCGATTAAAAAACTAAGATCATGGTATTCTTCATGGCAAATAGAAGAGGTGAAAGTGGAAGCAGAGACAGGCTTTATTTTTGGGGGGCTCCAAAATCACTGTAGATAGTAACTTCAGCCATGAAATTAAAAGATGCTTGCTCCCTGGAAGGAAAGCTATGACAAACCTAGACAGCGTATTAAAGAGCAACGAGATCACTTCGCTGCCAGAGGTCTGTAAGTCAAAACTATGGTTTTTCCAGTAGTCATGTACAGATGTGAGAGATGGACCATAAAGAAGGCTGAGTGCCAAAGAAGTGATGCTTTCAAGTTGGGATGCTAGAGAAAACTCTTGAGTCCCTTGGACAGCAAGGAGATCAAACCAGTCCATCCTAAAGGTAATTAACCCTGAATATTCATTGGAAGGACTGAGGCTAAAGCTGAAGCTCTAATACTTTGGCCACCTAGTGTGAAGAGCCGACTCACTGGAAAAGACCCTACTTCTGGCAAAGACTGAGGGAAAAAGGAGAAGGGGGCAACAGAGTATGAGATGGCTAGATAACATCACCACCTCAAAGGATACGAATTTGAGCAAACTCTGACAGATATTGGAGGATGGGGGATAGCATGCTGTAGTTCTTGAGGTTGCAAGGAGTCAGGCACAACTTAGCAACTGAACTACAACAAAGTGAAATATACATTGTTAGATATTAACAAATGCAAAGAAGAAGGAAAAAGCAAGAAAAGGAGTTAGGGATTGTTGGTGTGATGTTGAGCAAAGTAGGCTCCTAATTTTAAACAAGGGATTCAGCACATGCTCCACAGAGAAGCAAAAACCTGAAGGAAATAAAAGCACAGGCCCTGGCAGCTACCTGGGGGAAGAGCACTCCAGGTTGGGAAGAGGAAATATAAGATCCAAGTGGGGTACATGTTTGGCTTATGACAGGAAGAAGTATGTAGAAATAAAGTCCAAGGGATAGATGGGCATCAGCTTTGTTAGGACTTGACTTTTATTGTGAATAAGATGAGAAGCCATTGGAAGGTTTTGAGGAGAGGAGAGACATGACCTGACGTGTGGTTCAAAAATCACTTTGGCCACTATACTGAGATCAGACAGCAGGAGCCTGGAGCCAAGTCAACCGCTATTGCAAGAATCTAAGCAAAATCTAATGATGGTTTGGACTTGAATGGGCATAGCGCGGGTGGTGAGAAGTGGTCGGAGTCTGGATATATTCTGAATGCAGCACTAACAGAATGTGGAGTATATGAGGAAGAAAAGACAGGATGACTCCAAAGGTTTTGAGCTGAGCGACTGAAACAGCATTGGCCTACAGGAATAGAATGTGAGCCACACATATAATTTTTAATTTTCTGCTGCTAAGTCTCTTCAGTCGTGCCCGACTCTGTGAGACCCCATAGACGGCAGCCCACCAGGCTCCCCCGTCCCTGGGATTCTCCAGGCAAGAACACTGGAGTGGGTTGCCATTTCCTTCTCCAGTGCATGAAAGTGAAAAGTGAAAGGGAAGTCGCTCAGTCGTATCCTACTCTTACCGACCCCATGGACTGCAGCCCACCAGGCTCCTCCATCCATGGGATTTTCCAGGCAAGAGTACTGGAGTGGGGTGCCACTATCACATTTTAAGAAGTTAAAAGACAAAGATGAAGTCAATTTTTAAAGTATATCTTATTTAGTCCAATAAAAGAAAAGATTTCAACAAGTAATACAAAAAATTATTAAGATTTTTTTTCAAATGAAGTCTTTGAGATCTATATTTTACATTTTATATAGTACATGTTATTGAGCCAGCCACACTTAAGCGCTCAACAGCTACATGTGGTCTGTGGCGACCAGGCTGGGATAGTGCAGAACTAGAATGATGAAGCTGTTTTTTCTTTCTTTTTTGTAACAGGGATACTACATGTAACGGGTTTACAAGTCACAGTTTACATTTTAGTAGTAAGTCATGGAAGGCAATGCAATGTTCACAGAAAATGTTAGTTAGCAAATGATGGTACAACGAAGTAGCCACTGAAAACTAGATTTCCAAAGAATATATAAGGGTATATAAAGCATGTTCATAGTAAAGGGGCTGAGACGAGTCAGAGAAAGAAAACAATGCACACAAAACTATCTCATGAGTGGTAGTGAGGAATAAAAACTACACGCCCACATACACCTGGAAAGGCATATCTCAAAATGGTAAGAGTATTTGTCGGATAACTGATACAGTAAAGGCTGTAGGCTGGACATAGGGGAATCATCAGGAGTTTGGGACATGTTATATTTAAGATGCCTATTAGATAATCCCAAGTGGAAATATGCTGTTTTGAGTCCAAGAGAGAGGTTCAGGTCAGAAATGTAAATGTGGAAACTGTCAGTGTATTATGGAGCTTAAAGCCAAGAAAGAGACAGCATGAGTTGCCCACTCTCACGGGAAGAGTGAGTTTCAACAGGGAAGAGACCAGGACCAGGGCTTTCAGTTAGAATTTACCCACTTTCAGAGTCAGCAAGATGAAGAACCAGCAGACTGGAAAGAGCCGCAAGTTAGGCTGAAGCAAAACCAGAGGAGACGGTGCTTGAAAGAGTAGAAACAGACCACCTGCTTCAAGTGATACCTACAAGCCCCAGGCTGAGAGCACTGAGAACAGACCTGGTTGTGATTAAAGCCACTCATGATCCTGACCAAAGCAGCTTTACTGGAGAGGTGGGTTTTGAAAGGAGTGCGCTGAAGACAGTTCAGTTCAGTTCAGTTGCTCAGTTGTGTCTGACTCTTTGCGACCCCATGAATCGAAGCACGCCAGGCCTCCCTGTCCATCACCATCTCCCGGAGTTCACTCAGACTCAGGTCCATCGAGTCCGTGATGCCATCCAGCCATCTCATCCTCGGTCATCCCCTTCTCCTCCGGCCCCCAATCCCTCCCAGCATCAGAGTCTTTTCCAATGACTCAACTCTTCACATGAGGTAGCCAAAGTACTGGAATTTCAGCTTTAGCATCATTCCTTCCAAAGGAATCCCAGGGTTGATCTCCTTCAGAATGGATTGGTTGGATCTCCTTGCAGTCCAAGGGACTCTCAAGAGTCTTCTCCAACACCACAGTTCAAAAGCATCAATTCTTCGGCACTCAGCCTTCTTCACAGTCCAACTCTCACATCCATACATGACCACAGGAAAAACCATAGCCTTGACTAGACGAACCTTAGTCGGCAAAGTAATGTCTCTGCTTTTGAATATACCATCTAGGTTGGTCATAACTTTTCTTCCAAGGAGCAAGCGTCTTTTAATTTCATGGCTGCAGTCACCATCTGCAGTGATTTTGGAGCCCCCCAAAATAAAGTCTGCCACTGTTTCCACTGTTTCCCCATCTATTTGCTGTGAAGTGATGGGACCAGATGCCATGATCTTCGTTTTCTGAATGTTGAGCTTTAAGCCAACTTTTTCACTCTCCTCTTTCACTTTCATCAAGAGGCTTTTTAGCTCCTCTTCACTTTCTGCCATAAGGGTGGTGTCATCTGCATATCTGAGGTTATTGATATTTCTCCCGCCAATCTTGATTCCAGCTTGTGTTTCTTCCAGTCCAGCGTTTCTCATGATGTATTCTGCATAGAAGTTAAATAAGCAGGGTGACAATATACAGCCTTGACGTACTCCTTTTCCTATTTGGAACCAGTCTGTTGTTCCATGTCCAGTTCTAACTGTTGCTTCCTGACCTGCATACAGATTTCTCAAGAGGCAGGATAGGTGGTCTGGTATTCCCTTCTCTTTCAGAATTTTCCACAGTTTATTGTGATCCACACAGTCAAAGGCTTTGGCATAGTCAATAAAGCAGAAATAGATGTGTTTCTGGAACTCTCTTGCTTCTTTGATGATCCAGCGAATTTTGGCAATTTGATCTCTGGTTCCTCTGCCTTTTCTAAAACCAGCTTGAACATCAGGGAGTTCACGGTTCATGTATTGCTGAAGCCTGGCTTGGAGAATTTTGAGCATTACTTTACTAGCATGTGAGATGAGTGCAATTGTGTGGTAGTCTGAGCATTCTTTGGCATTGCCTTTATTTGGGATTGGAATGAAAACTGACCTTTTCCAGTCCTGTGGCCACTGCTGAGTCTTCCAAATTTGCTGGCATATTGAGTGCAGCACTTTCACAGCATCATCTTTCAGGATTTGAAATAGCTCAGCTGGAATTCCATCACCGCCACTAGCTTTGTTCATAGTGATGCTTTCTAAGGCCCACTTGACTTCACTTTCCAAGATGTCTGGCTCTAGATTAGTGATCACATCATCATGATTATCTGGGTCATGAAGATCTTTTTTGTACAGTTCTTCCATGTATTCTTGCCACCTCTTCTTACTATCTTCTGCTTCTGTGAGGTCCAGACTATTTCTGTCCCTTATCGAGCCCATCTTTGCATGAAATGTTCCCTTGGTATCTCTAATTTTCTTGAAGAGATCTCTAGTCTTTCCCATTCTGTTGTTTTCCTCTATTTCTTTGCACTGATCATTAGGAGGTGAACTGCACTCCTATACGAGCAGTTTTGCTGTGAAGCGGGGCAAAAAATAGGGGTGTTTGAATCAGTCTGATTCCATACTTCTTGTGTTCTCATCTCTCCCACTCTCATTTAAGTCCCTGGAGCCGGGCAACACCTTAATTCTCTGAGCTCCATATTACTTTTGCGACAAAAAAACATGTATGTCCAGCAGTGACAGCAACCTTACGTAGGCTAGCAGACTGCTGAAGCAAATGACTGGATGACCATGAGAATTAATTCATGATTCAGGTCATCAGTAGGGAAAGCCTTCAACTCAGGATAAACACCTCTGAAAAGTAACTGAACTCTGATAATTACTGGCTGTCAAGGAGGCAAAGTACACATCTTTTTGCAACTCAGTGAAAGCTTTCATCAAGAATGATCTTTACTTTTTTGCCAAATCCCAAGTTGAAAAACCACTAAACCCTACATATCTTCAACATTACTGTAAAGATGAAAAAAAAATCCAAATATTGAAGCCTCAGACAGATAAAGTAGTGAAATATGTATACAACACAGAAGACCATAGATTGCAAACCAAATCAATACAGGAGATTGGTACAGTGAAAAACATACTGACTAGAAAAATCAATTATTCTTCAAATTTTCAACATTTTACCAAGTCTAGACAAATTTCCTCTCTAATTTTGCACAATCAGTCTTTCAACAGCAGTTCAACCTACCTGGAAAAATCATCACAGAACTAAAACGTTAGAAGGTAATGCTCAAACTACTACACAATTACACTCATCTCACACGCTAGTAAAGGAGAAGGCAATAGCACCCCACTCCAGTACTCTTACCTGGACAATCCCATGGACGGAGGAGCCTGGTAGGCTGCAGTCCATGGGGTTGCTAAGAGTCGGACACGACTGAGCAACTTCACTTAGACTTTTCACTTTCATGCATTGGAGAAGGAAATGGCAACCCACTCCAATGTTCTTGCCTGGAGAATCTCAGGGACGGGGGAGCCTGGTGGGCTGCCATCTATGGGGTCGCACAGAGCTGGCCACGACTGAAACGACTTAGCAGCAGCAGCAGCACACCCTAGTAAAGTAATGCTCAAAATTTTCCAAGCCAGGCTTCAGCAATACATGAAGCGTGAACTTCCAGATGTTAAGCTGGTTTTTGAAAAGGCAGAGGAACCAGAGATCAAATTGCCAACATCTGCTGGATCATCGAAAAAGCAAAAGAGTTCCAGAAAAACATCTATTTCTGCTTTATTGACTATGCCAAAGCCTTTGACTGTGTGGATCACAATAAACTGTGGAAAATTCTGAAAGAGATGGGAATACCAGACCACCTGATCTGGCTCTTGAGAAACCTATATGCAGGTCAGGAAGCAACAGTTAGAACTGGACATGGAACCACAGACTGGTTCCAAATAGGAAAAGGAGTACATCAAGGTTGTATATTGTCAGTGTGTTATTTAACTTCTAAGCAGAGTACATCATGAGAAATGCTGGGCTGGATGAAACACAAGCTGGAATCAAGATTGGCGGGAGAAATATCAATAACCTCAGATATGCAGATGACACCACCCTTATAGCAAAAAGTGAAGAACTAAAGAGCCTCTTGATGAAAGTGGAAGAGGAGAGTGAAAAAGTTGGCTTAAAGCTCAACATTCAGAAAACGAAGATCATGGCATCTGGTCCCATCACTTCACAGCAAATAGATGGGGAAACAGTGGAAACAGTGGCAGACTTTATTTTGGGGGGCTCCAAAATCACTGCAGATGGTGACTGCAGCCATGAAATTAAAAGACGCTTACTCTTTGCAAGGAAAGTTATGACCAACCTAGACAGCATATTGAAAAGCAGAGACATTACTTGGCCAACAAAGGTCCGTCTAGTCAAGGCTATGGTTTTTCCAGTAGTCATGTATGGATGTGAGAGTTGAACTATAAAGAAAGCTGAGTGCCAAAGAATTGACGCTTTTGAACTGTGGTGTTGGAGAAAACTCTTGAGAGTCCCTTGGACTGGAAGGTCCAACCAGTCCATCCTAAAGGAAATCAGTACTGGGTGTTCATTGGAAGGACTGATGCTGAAAATGAAGCTCCAACACTTTGGCCACCTGACTCGAAGAGCTGACTCATTGGAAAAGACCCTGATGCTGGGAAAGATTGAGGGCGGGAGGAGAAGGGGACGACAGAGGATGAGATGGTTGGATGGCAATATTGACTCAATGGACATGAGTTTGAGTAAGCTCCGGGAGTTGGTGATGAACAGGGAGGCCTGGTGTGCTGCAGTTCATGGGGGTGCAAAGAGTCGGACTCAACTGAGTGACTGAACTGAACGGAACTGAACTGAATTCTAGATAATTATCAAGTTCACTATATTTGAATCTTGGCATAAGAACATCTTCCTCTTTAAGATTTATTTAGAAAACACAGTCTGTTTCTAAATAAAATATAGGGACTTATTTTAAAAATCTAGCACCCAAGATAGAGAAATGATGCCCAGAGAATCGGCAGGATAGAGATGTAGTTGTAGTGATGTTCAAGAAACGTCAAGTTCTGAGGTTTATAAACTTAAATTTTCATCTGTTGGAAAGGGTAAACTGGTAACTCAGTGCAGAAGTTTCTGTGTGTACATACTGCAAACTATTTTGCTCACCATAAAAGGCCTAATAAAACACGAAATAATTCTGCTGCTGCTGCTTCTTTTCTTGGTCCGATGGACCTAACAAGGCTCTGATTTTCCAGCACAATCTCAGTGCTCTGTTTCCGTTCTCCTTTTCCTGATACAGAAATTCCAACTTCAGCTTCTCGCCATAAGCAACCACATACTTTCCCTATGCCCACTGAACCCTTTAATTTTACCAACCTCCTACCCATCGGAAGGAAACAATGATAACCACACACAGGGACTGCAGCGGGGGCAAGGGAGGGGCAGAGGCCTCGCTGGGTACACGATGCTTTGTACTCAGTAGGGTTTCATGAAATAGGATTTGAGGTGCTTAAAACAAATGTTATCGAGAGGCTGCAGGAAGATGGAAACAAGAGTAAAGAGAAGGACTAGGTCAGGACTCATCCACTGTAAAGTAACTCTGGGTGTGTGTGCCGCGTATGTGGGTGTGTACAAAAATGACAGTTTATGACAGAACATAAGAGAAAGGTAAGTGTTTCAAAGTCCGGCAAACGGGACTAAAAGATAAGTAAGGGAGTACAAAACTTAGCAGGATAACAATAAGTCTGCTATCAAGTAAATATATCAGTTCACATATACAATTTCAGAGAAGTTTACGTTTTAGTAAAGTGCAAATAACATGAATTTATCAAGTCCCAACCAGGCAAACTGGAATTTGCCACTTGGCAAAAATTAACACAAAAATAAAACAACAATTATGAAGTGATAAGAAAGCTGTTCTCATTATATGTTATTCTGTTCTTTACCGGTAACTCCTTGAAATTTGAGGTTCTGCTGCCCTTTGATGAATTCTGCATTGCGCTTGGTGCACCATCAAGGACGTGAGGGCATTCAATAGCAATTACTGAGACTGCATTCTGATTGAAGAGGACAAGCCTGACCTTTGCCAGTAAGGGAAACCATGCCACCTGACTCCTGGTGTGCTCTGATATTCCAACTGATAAGTCACATTCCTCTAAATTATGATATGTATTTGTTATGGAAGGTCTGAATGTATAGAAGCCTTTGGGCTGGTGGTACCCAGGTTCGATCCCTGGGTCAGGAAGATCCCCTGGAGAAGGAAATGGCAATCCACTCCAGTACTCTTGCCTGGAAAATTCCATGGACGGAGGAGCCTGGTGGGTTACAGTCCATGAGGTCGCAAAGAGTTGGACACAACTGAGCGACTTCACTTTCTTTCTTTCTTTGGGCTGGTGAGCTCATTCCAAAACTTATGGATCCTGAAGGCTGCCTGACGGGTCTCCGGGTGCCTTCCCTGTCTCGCACCCTTCGTGGAGAAAGCCCTCTAGGACAGACAGGAAGCACCAGGCCGGGGGCACAACTCTCACTAAGCCTCCCCACCTCCAGGCTGGTCCCACGCTGCAGTGGCCATGGTAACGCATCCCCCCCGCCGCCCCCCGCCGCCGTCCTTCTTCCCCACGCAGAAGACAGCATCGGTCCCCTGGTGCCACATGTCAAGGACTGTTGCCCTGCTTTCTATTTGCCCCCTGCCGCAGATTCTGCATGCCAAACTGATACCCTTTCTTTCTATTAATCCTCACTCCAAAGCTGACTCTTTCAGAGGAGTTAATGAAAAAAACTGGTCCTGTTATAGAGACCTCACATCCAGAGCAGAAACAGGCAGAAATAGAGGCATTTCACAAATTAAAATAGCATAATTTTCTCCTTAAATAATTCCAATCATCGCTTTTCTTTTTACAAGTTTGACCCATTTAAAAAATGATAGTCAATTTAAAGCAATAAAAAAAAACACCCCAAAACTAAAGGAAAACAAGGGAATGCAAGGTCAGTGTGGAAAATGAACAGAGATTGCACTACTCTGATCTGCAAAGCCTTTAGAGCAGGAAAGACTTAGGGAGATCTCCCAGTTCCATCATTTATTTGCTGATTGCCTTTACTCCTGTTACCGGGAAAAGCCCCCGAGACATAAAACCCTGAACTAGTGTTCAAAAGAGTCAGTGAGAAATCGTAACAACCTCTGAAGTTTCTGATTCTGAAGTCTCCCTCCATCTTATCCACCACCCACTGACCAAATACAATTCAGAACCTCAAAACTCTCATCTCCATTAGTTCCTTTTTCTCTGATTTTTTCCAAAGATAAACTTTAAAGATAATTCTTAACAAAGGTAAAGGATCATTAAAGCAACCGAGCCAGTTCAAAATGATTTAAAGATTAAACAGTCTCTCCTATCACAGAGAAGGCAGCTGCTCTGTGAAGTAGTTTTTTTTTTTTTTTCTTTAAAGAAACAGATTTCATCTCTACTTATCTAACTTAGCTGGGAAAATTCAGCATTAATTTGAACATTCTGTATACATTTTTTGAAGGTTTAAAGGTGCTGGGTTTTATTTATTTATATTTGGGGTTTATTTATATCATTTGTCAAACCGTATAACATTGATTTTAATTCTTAAGTTCACTGTCATATGAAAGTTTTCCTTTAATGATATTTTGATTGACAAAGCCCATGATGACATAAAATCAGATTTCGCTTTCATGTAGAATCCTAAGTTTATTTTACCTCTCTACTACCAAAAGAATCAATGTCAAAATAATTACCTCTTGCAAAGAAATGTGTGGTGATCCACAAGCCCTTTTCTTCGAAATAAGGGTCTTAAGATACTATTTAGTTTTCCTCCAGAAAGTTATTCCAAAACTAAGAAGGCAAACGATTGGTTTCCTTTCCATCTCCTTTCTCTGAGAGAACCACAGTAAGATGTAATTCCAGGTTTCCGGTCTCAAAGTGACATGCGTGAGTATGTTATCCTCTGCGTCTTTTGCCACTAGTGTTCATCAAAGAAAGTTTAAAAACTACCACTAGATATAAATTATCTGTGCTTAGCACAGATGGGTTCATATGCCAGGAATTGGCTAAAACTCGAGATAAATACAGGACATAAACAATTGCAGAGACTATTTTGTTGGCCTCAAGTCTAGCAATATTGATTAGGGTAACAGATTGTGCCTTTCCTAGGAAATCAAGGAGGGCATGCCAGCCAGGCTCATTTGCTGGGTCCTGTGAGTCAGATGGCTTAATGCTGGATCAATGAACGGCAGTGTTATTCAAAACTCAGGGTTACCAGATCTCACATTTTGGTCCCTAGTGGCCTAGCTATTACCCTCTTCAGCTTCTAAACAAACCCCAGCTCATTCACACAGGAGTTAACTAACGGAATTTTCACAGTCCCAGATCAGTTGTTTTAATTAACTTCATCTGATGTGAGCCTCTCACTAAAATAAGCTGAGAACAGTGTCACTTTATAAGGCTCACATCTGTCCCTCAGAATCTTGAACGTTTGACTCAGTAAAACACTTCTTCCTAATGTGATTTTCCCTCATTAATGATCATGAGGCGTTTTAATATCCTTGGGGATGGCTGCATCCACTGAATGAGGTCAAGATTTCATGGCCTGTGTAGGCAATCACGAGTTTAAATACAAAATTTCTGATTTATGAACCTCCCAACCCAGGAATCAAACCCAGGTCTCCCTTGTTGCAGGCAGATTCTTTACCAGCTGACCCACCAGGGAAGCTCTTAATGTTGATAAATCAGCCATAAATTCTGCAGTCTCCGAGGGGCGGTGCAGAACAACGGTCCTCAAAGAGGACCATTTAATGCCTGGAATCCTAATGCCTGAAACCTTTGAGTATGTCACCCTACATGACAGGGATGTGATTAAGGATAAGGCTCTTACCCTAAAATGAGCTGATTATCCTGAGCTATGCAGCTGGGCCATGTCTCATCACATGGGTCCCTTAAAACGAAGTGCCCTCCTTGGGCTCAAAGAACCAGAGAGGGAGCCAGGTAAGAATTCAGCCTGTACTTTCTGGCTGCTGAGATTGAAGGAGGGTGGCTGTAAGCCAAGGAATGCAGGAGGTCCCTAAAAGCTGAAAAAGACAAAGAAATGGATTCTCTCCTAGAACCTCTAGAAGGGAACACAGCCCCAAACCTTCCTTTCCTTAGCCCATCGAGACCTTGTTGACTTCTAACCCATAGAGCTCTGAGACAACAAATTTTATTCACCAAGTTGGCAGTAATTTTTTATAGCAACAGGAGAAAAATGATACACTTTCCTAGTTATTATACTATTTTTATCACTCCTTTTGTGAGAGAAAGGAAAAGTGGACTAGGAAAAAGTATTCCTCCAGCTGGGGCATGTGAGACCCTGTAAATGAAAACCGACCTGTTTAAGCGCAGGAATCCAGGCCCAGCCTGGCTCGGACATTAAACGAACATAAAAAAATCAGGCTAAGCACTTAAACCAACCTCTTACAACTTGAGCTCCTCTCCTCTCACTGGACAAATTGCTCGTTTCCAGGCCTGTGTACTTCAGACAGCTTCCTCTCATTCCTGGTTTCCCTGTGGCTCAGATGGTAAGAATCTGTCTGCAACACAGGAGACCCGCGTTCGCTCCCTGGGTGGGGAAGATCCCCTGGAAAAGGGCACGACAATCCACTCCAGTACTCTTGCCTGGAGAATTCCATGGACAGAGGAGCCTGGCGGGCTACAGCCCATGGGGTCGCAAAGAGGTGGACACGACTGAGGGACTAACACTTTCACTCTCCACTGGAAGCCAAGTGATCCTTTTCTGCCGTGTTTCATCATCTCACACTGGGAAAGCGTACAGACTCGTCATTTCCATATATTGGCAGGAACAAGTTCAACTACGTGTAAAACTTAAAACAGGCTTATCAGGACATAAAAATAAAATGAAAACTCTGCTAAACCAATTTTTAAAATTACCCTGCCCCAAACTGCTTGGGACCACTTCCCAATGGTAGCAAGAAGGAGACTGTAATCTTTACAGTGCACTCTATATAAAATGCTACTCGTACTGGTTATCAGCAGGAGGATGGAGATATATTCAATACATGCATATTTTAGGGGTTCAAAACTGCAGAAGTATTTTTCTTATTACAAAGAGTTAGCTACTTGATAGATTACATTATCCAAAACATTAATACAAGAGCAAAAACCTGATGTAACATAGCCCAGAATATAAGAGTCTTCTTTCCAACACAAACATTATGAAAGTGTTTCAATGAAAAGGTTTTAAAAGATACAGAAACAGTTTCAATTAGCTTAATTTCTTTACTATTTAACTACCATAGTCTAAAATGGGTACTGTCACAAATTTCTCTCCACTTTTCAGGAATTTTTTAAATTAACTAGAAAATTTTCAAAAACATGGTGTTGGTTTAGTTGCTAAGTTGTGTTCGACTCTTGCGACCCCATGGACTGCAGCCCCCCAGGCTCTTCTGTCCATGGGATTCTCCAGGCAAGAATATGGAGTGGGTTGCTGTTTCCTTCTCCAGGGGATCGTCCCCACCCAGGAATCGAACCTGGGTCTCCTGCATTGCAGGCAGAGTCTTTACCAACAGAGTTACAAGGGAAGTTGCACTGATTCCTATACCAGAAAGAGTTTGGTGATGTGTCTAAGAATATACAAGTAGTATCAAATACATAAGTAGCATTAAATATTCAAAACAATAAGGAAATTAAAAATCAAAGCATTTTAACACATTTTAGGGTAGAAAAGAATTCATAAGTAAGCATTTATGATATTTGAGATGCTAGATTAAACCCTTAAAGTAACTTAGTTTTTAATCTTTAACCTTATTTGATACTCTTACAACCATATCTTCCACTGATTCTTTAAAGAAAGGAGAATGAAGAACAGCCTCTGTCCACTAACACAACATCACACAAAAACAACGCAAAGGCAGAGAGCAGGGTTTAGTTCAGAGGACTCCAAAAGCACAGGAAAGAAAAACTGCCAGTTTTAATCAACGTTTCTCTAGAAATGGACAATCTAAACCATTTACGGATCTCTCAGAAGAGCCACCTGTCTACCTCCTACATAGAATAAAGACTCAGCTACCTAAAGCAACAGGAGAGTCTTCAACCCACCCACTCCACTTTGCTTTATTCTCCTGCAAAGCTATCCATTAATGAATTAGAAACTGCCTTTACTTATCACCTCCATTTAGACACAGTATTACATTCGTCACAGAATACACTGTGGGAACCAAGAAGAGGAAATACATGCACAGCTAACATTTCATAGGGACAGAACTCTCAGGATGGAGAGATTCAGACATAAGCAGCAGAGAAAATCCATCACTTAAGTGTTTACCGATGGGCACACTGTGCCAGAAAACTTGAAACAGAAGACGAACTTTGCAAGGGACATCTTCATTCTGGCTCCTCTATTTGAATGCTGTAAGTGGTTCTACAGTATTCTTTCATAAAGCCGAACACAGTTTGCTTATCCTTAACAAGCACGGATATGTGTTGAAGGAGAACTTTTATGACGCACTGATTTCCTTTGTGACAATAACAGGAGCATCGTAATTTATTATGAAATTGCAAGATATCTTGAAAAGCACTCAAAGTACAAAATTAGTCTGAAACGATAGCTATCAATAAACTTTAAACTTCATATACCCACCCTGTAATCAAACCTTTGTTTTACAGTTTCAGTTTTAATTGCTCTAACATGCAAATTCTCAATGTAACTTGGTCCTTCTTTCTAATAATATCTTCCCATAACCTCTTAGACCTTTCAAATGTTAATGCTATTCAAAACTGGATAAAATATATGAAGTATCAATTAAAAATAACATAATTCACACTCTGAGCAAACCGCATTTGTCCTGTGACATCTGTCAAAATATTTAAAGAAATGTATATATTTCGAATCGTTTGAAGCAGAGAGCTCTACTGTGTCTGCTACTGCTGCCTACCAGAGAGCAGCCAGCCAGCATTACACTGTGCATTCAGTTATTCTTCTGAGCCCACCCCATGTGTGTGTGCATACACACGCGCACACACACGTACACACACTTGAAGTACAAACTGTAAGTCTGTTCTAGGCATCTGGCTGTGTTCTCGGTCAGTGGCATATCTTAGAAAGCAAGACCCCATGCGCACACCTGAAAGAGAACACAGGCGTCTGGTGATTCTGACACGCACGCCGAGACACTTACCTTCCATGTCTAGGGACGTCTGAAATCGAACTGGAAACCGAGCGCAGGGTGAGGGGCTTTATTGCGGGGTGACTCATCCCCACGCAGATGCTCTGAACAACCCCTGTATGCATACTGACATCATCAGGAGAGACTTGGAGGCAGAGGATACTATGGTAACCAAGCGATGTGCTGGGAGACAGAAGCCTTTAATTGCTTTAACAACTTCCTGGGGCTCGAGCTTCCAGGCTTGGGTTCGCTAAGCAGGGGATGAAGGCTGTCACAGAAGCGGCGCGTGAGACACGGAGCGAGGGGACTCTCAACGAATTCGGGATCCCTTCACCGCAACGTGACTTTTGAATAACAAATGCCATGTCACGACCCCAAGAGCAATATCCGCCTCACAGCTGAAGCTCTGCTGGAGTCACAGGTCAATAAATAATCCTCCCAGGTAGCAACAGCATAAGTATTCATAGATGGGTCTCTCACTTAACAAGCACTGATATTATTACGTTACAAATATCCTTTTCCTTGAAGGGGAATACTTGACTCCCTTTGAAAAGAAAGCTCACATCTGTGCCTTCGGAGGTCAGAGTCCTGATAACAATGACAACCCAGGCTCTTTATTTACTTCTCCAGGAGGTGGCAGCTGCCCAGTCCATTCATTTCCGAGCTCCACTAAATCCCCGCCAATACATCACTTCTTCAGAAAACACCTCCAGCGAAAGACCTAATTAGGACACCCAGATGAAGTCAGAAGAAATCTGCCGTCGCCCTGCTCCACAGTCTTCCTGATCAGGTTTTCTATCACAGGCAGAATTACTTCTAACCACCCCCACAACTATACATAATTTAAATCTTCCCTTTGAACTATTTGTCCCCGTCTGCATCTATCTCCTTGTTCACAAGAACACAACCCCTCTTCAAAATACCAAGTTTAAAGCAATAGCTTAAAATAACAGTGTTTCGACATCAAACTGAGTCTGTAATGATATATCATGCCTATTTGATCAGGGCACTGCTATAATAAGTATATAACTTATCATCTGGACCATAAAAACTATTTTTTTTTCTGTATGAGTATTAGATTGACATGTTTTTAAACAATACCATAGTCTAATTTTTCTACTACAAATACTGTAATTGCAAGGATAATCAAGTAACTTGGCAGATCCTCCTTAAGATATTCCCAACACAATAAACTGAACACAATAAAAATGAAGGTTGTCATTCTGTCCTGTAGACTCACGTCTCAGTTCAGTTCAGTTCAGTTCAGTCGCTCAGTTGTGTCCGACTCTTTGCAACTCCATGAATCGCAGCACGCCAGGCCTCCCTGTCCATTACCAACTCCCGAAGTTCACTCAAATTCACGTCCATCGAGTCGGTGGTGCCATCCAGCCATCCTATCCTCTGTCGTCCCCTTCTCCTCCTGCCCTCAATCTTTCCCAGCATCAGGGTCTTTCCCAATGAGTCAGTTCTTCGCATCAGGTGGCCAAAGTATTGGAGTTTCAGCTTCAGCATCAATCCGTGGAATGAACACCCACTGATCTCCTTTAGGATGGACTGGTTGGATCTCCTTCCAGTCCAAGGGACTCTCAAGGGTCTTCTCCAACACCACAGTTCAAAAGCATCAATTCTTTGGCGCTCAGCTTTCTTCACAATTCAACTCTCACATCCATACATGACTACTGGAAAATCCATAGCCTTGACTAGATGGACCTTTGTTGGCCAAGTAATGTCTCTGCTTTTCAATATGCTGTCTAGGTTGGTCATAACTTTCCTTCCATGGAGTAAGCATCTTAATTTCATGGCTGCAATCACCATTTGCAGTGATTTTGGAGCCCCCCAAAATAAAGTCTGACACTGTTTCCACTGTTTCCCATCTATTTCCCATGAAGTGATGGGACCAGATGCCATGATCTTCGTTTTCTGAATGTTGAGCTTTAGCCAACTTTTTCATTCTCCTCTTTCACTTTCATCAAGAGGGTCTTTAGTTCCTCTTCACTTTCTGCCATAAGGGTGGTGTCATCTGCATATCTGAAGTTATTGATATTTCTCCTGGCAGTCTTGATTCCAGCTTGTGCTTCTTCTAGCCCAGCATTTCTCATGATGTACTCTGCATATAAGTTAAATAAGCAGGGTGACAATATACAGCCTTGACGTACTCCTTTTCCTATTTGGAACCAGTCTGTTGTTCCATGTCCAGTTCTAACTGTTGCTTCCTGACCTGCATATAGGTTTCTCAAGAGGCAGGTCAGGTGGTCTGGTATTCCCATTTCTTTCAGAATGTTCCACAGTTTATTGTGATCCACACAGTCAAAGGCTTAGGCATAGTCAATAAAGCAGAAATAGATGTTTTTCTGGAACCCTCTTCCTTTTTCCATGATCCAGCAGATGTTGGCAATTTGATCTCTGGTTCCTCTGCCTTTTCTAAAACCAGCTTGAACATCAGGGAGTTCACGGTTCACGTATTGCTGAAGTCTGGCTTGGAGAATTTTGAGCACTACTTTACTAGCATGTGAGATGAGTGTAATTGTGCAGTAGTTTGAGCATTCTTTGGCATTGCCTTTCTTTGGGATTGGAATGTAAACTGACCTTTTCCAGTCCTGTGGCCACTGCTGAGTTTTCCCAATTTGCTGGCATATTGAGTGCAGCACTTTCACAGCATCATCTTCCAGGATTTGAAATAGCTCAACTGGAATTCCATCATCTCCACTAGCTTTGTTCGTAGTGATGCTTTCTAAGGCCCACTTGACTTCACATTCCAAGATGTCTGGCTCTAGGTGAGTGATCACACCATCGTGATTATCTGGGTCTGAAGGTCTTTCTTATACAGTTCTTCTGTGTATTCTTGCCACCTCTTCTTAATATCTTCTGCTTCTGTTACGTCCAGACCATTTCTGTCCTTTATCGAGCCCATCTTTGCATGAAATGTTCCCCTTGTGTCTCTAATTTTCTTGAAGAGATCTCTAGTCTTTCCCATTCTGTTGTTTTCCTCTATTTCTTTGCATTGATTGCTGAAGAAGGCTTTCTTATCCTTTCTTGCTATTCTTTGGAACTCTGCATTCAGATACTTATATCTTTCCTTTTCTCCTTTGCTTTTCACCTCTCTTCTTTTCACAGCTATTTGTAAGGCCTCCTCAGACAGTCATTTTGCTTTTTTTGCATTTCTTTTCCATGGGGATGGTCTTGATCCCTGTCTCCTGTACAATGTCACGAACCTCATTCCATAGTTCATCAGGCACTCTATTTATCAGATCTAGGCCCTTAAATCTATTTCTCACTTCCACTGTATAATCATAAGGGATTTGATTTAGGTCATACCTGAATGGTCTAGCGGTTTTCCCTATCTTCTTCAATTTGAGTCTGAATTTGGTAATAAGGAGTTCATGATCCGAGCCACAGTCAGCTCCCAGTCTTGTTTTTGTTGACTGTATAGAGCTTCTCCATCTTTGGCTGCAAAGAATATAATCAATCTGATTTTGGTGTTGACCATCTGGTGATGTCCATATGTAGTTTTCTCTTGTGTTGTTGGAAGAGGGTGTTTGCTATGACCAGTGCATTTTCTTGGCAAAACTCTATTAGTCTTTGCCCTGCTTCATTTCATATTCCAAGGCCAAATTTGCCTGTTACTCCAGGTGTTTCTTGATGTCCTCCTTTTGCATTCCAGTCCCCTATAATGAAAAGGACATCTTTTTTGGTTGTTAGTTCTAAAAGGTCTTGTAGGTCTTCATAGAACCGTTCAACTTCAGTTTCTTCAAAGCTATTACAAATAAACTATTATTATCTCTATTTCGATTCAGATGAAGCTAAGCCTGGCTTTTAATGCTTCCCTTGTGAGTAACTACTGTACAAATGTATAGCAATAATACTGCTTACATAAATAGCGAAATGAAATACCACAGCACCAATTCACAATCTGGAAAAATGTAGGGAATTTTAACCTAACCAACAAGTTGGACTCTTCACTACTGTAGAGGTTGGGGAGACTTCCGAAAGAAGAATAGTAAGGTCAGCTCTCATGAAAAACATAATAATTCAGTTTTTCCTTAACGTAGGGAAAGTGAAAAGACTTTCCAACAAAAGGAATTACTCCCATCCTTTCACTTGTTTTGTCCGAGATACCAAATTTGAGAAGCAAAATATGCAAAGTTTACCTTGAAATTCATGAAAATAGTGTGTGTCTATATATGTATACACATACAGTATTCTTTCATGGGAAATTCCATGGACAGAGGAGTCTTGTGAACTATAGTCTATTGGGTTGCAAAGAGTTGGATAGGACTGAGTGCTGAGCACACACACACATATATACCTCTACAAATATATGTATACATAATACATATGATTCAAATTTTATAATAAATGTACTTATTTATTTGAAAATGCATTGAAAAATGCCTAAAAGATATGCACCCAATTTCTAGGAGTGGTTACTTCTGATAGTTTTAATTACAGACTGAGAGAGTCCTCCAATTTTTATATTACATAATTTTAAACTTTTAAAAGTTTTTCTAATGATGGGTATGAATTACTAGTGTAACTGAAAAAGATGGAAATTCATCTAAATGCATTCTGAACTTGCAATCCTGATTTACCTGCCCTCAGGGAAGACCAATGAGAGCTGCAGTGGCCTAAACCCGAACCCACTAGCCAGACTACTTCCAAGCTGTTTCCAGCAAGTCTTCCTGGGAGAAGATCCACCTGTCTAAAGAAACTGAGGTTGGGAAAGGCAAATACAGGTTGTCTGGACTACAGGCACACCAAAGGGAGCAGGTATGTATCGATCGCTCCAGAGATGGGATGGCTACAGAGTAAGAATGCAACAGGAAAGCTAGCCTGTTAGGTTTATTTTTTTAAGGTAGAGTTTAGAAAGGAGTCTCTCCAAGTCCCTCCCGTGCTGAATGCTGAGGCTAAGCAAGCAGCTCTGGGTCACAGCTCCTGCGCTGAGCGCTCACCCACCCTGCGGCCTGCCAACCCCAAATTACTTTTGATTGTTCTCAAATTTAATCTTAATACTGTAATTGTTTTTTTAATTGTGTCTATTAATTAATTTGATTTTTTTCATTGCACTGGTTCTTTTTATATATGTTTAATTTAATTAAATAATTTATACATCATTAAAAAAAAAGCCTATCCAAAAATAAGAGAAGGCCAAGAGGTCTCCAACCACTAGAGAGGCTGATGGGAATACGGAAGACCTCAGGCAGGAAATCAAGTGTCAATAAGACAAACGGTCCCAGGTGGCCAGGTTTTATATCTTATTAAAGATACTTACTTTAGGGAAAAGAGGCCTCGTGTCGCCAACGTTCATTCCCTAAATCCAGGCTTTATTGAGCTTTCATTCTCCTCTTATTCTACAAAAACAGCCTGTTATGTCATGTTCTCACGAGGATTCTATTTCCTCTTGCCACTCCACTAAATCTCTCCATCGGTGCAGTCTCACTGCCTTCTTAGAGAAGATCAGAAAGTCTCTCTCAAATTGATAACTACCTCCTTTCCTTGGATTCCCCAGGAACGCACAGACAGGCCCTGTGCAGTACACGCCCACACTAGGCCACTCACAACACGGGGCTGCGAGCCGGGCCAAAATGCCGAGCAACAGCAGGAGCTCCAGCAAACCCGGGCGGCTTCTCGCTGGAGAACCACACCGATCTTTCATCTGTCCTAAATGTCGCTTCTTATTTCCCAGTGGAACCACAGGCTTCACAGACATCCACATAATATTACAATTTTTCAGACTTAAAACAAAAGTTCGAAGGTAAAAATACCGTTTTCACAGGAAACAGAGATACACGAAAGAAATCTCCCCTTGACTGTCAAAAGTATTGTAAATCTCCTCAACAAACCATATTAATCCTTAAATTGAAGTATCAGCCCAGATCAGTTCAGTCGCTCAGTCGTGTCTGACTCTTTGAGACCCCAAGGACTGCAGCACGCCAGGCCTCCCTGTCCACCACCAGCTCCCGGAGCTTACTCAAACTCATGTCCATCGAGTCGGGTTGTTGCTAGGGTTCAACAAGACTCTGAGCTTATTTCTTAAACTAAATTCGTGTTGGCAAGTGCCCATTTAGAAGCAAATGGAAGTTAAAAGTGCCACTTGTAAGGGGATATGTGGCCAGGATTTCTAAAGCCTTGACCAGTCAGCCACAGCAGCCAGTCTGCCAGTGTGGTAGGTAAGGCAGGAACTGGAATTTTACCTTCAGAAATGAAAATAAAAACAGAGTCTCAAAATGATGCAATGATTCATCTTGAACCACAGAGCTTCTAGGTCCTCTGGTACCCCAACAGGCTCCTCCCCTGGATATCTACTGCTTCTGATGACAGCCATAAAGAGGGTGCTCTCACATTGCCTCCCAGCAAATCCACTATTTCCGAAGAACTGAGGCCAGATTTTCTTCTTCCTTACCAATGACCCATGGCAGAGTCATTCACATCACCATAATATTTTCAAGGCAACTCATGAGGCTTGGAAGAAATGTTTCTTATTACCCAATTCTCTTCCCTATATCCAGCGACAAACCTACTTTTTCTAAGAGGAAAAAAAAAGTATCTTATCTCACTGGCTCAATTATTCTGGGAAAATCCTTGACTTTTCTAAACATCAGATTCTCATTGTCAAAAACAGAAGAACAGTAGTACGACCTCATGCTGTAGTTATAAAGATAATGTATAAAGTACTGGCACATCAAAAGCCTCTCAATTAAAAAGTTATTACAATTAATAATAATGAACAAAACCAGAGAGAATCAGATTATACCACCTTCTTTGAAAGGTTTCATTTATATTCCAGGACAGTGCTGCAACTGGGAGATGAGGAAGCAGAAACTGGCCAAGCAAGAGCTTCAATAATTAAATGGGGACCTTAGTTTTTTGCTGTTGAAAATGAGGGTGTTGATCTTTTCCAGTCTAACATTCTGTGCTAGGAAAGCATTCTACAGCAATACTTTCATTTCTGCCACAGAAACATCTGCCCTCTTCTGTGAACAAGCTCAAGTGAGTGTCCAATGGATGGGTACTTTCATCAGTCCATGTAATAGCCTGAAATTATTCAAAGTTTTATCCTTAAAGAATTTAAACTTTGCTTTCATTTAAACACCCAGGACTAGAGCTTTATACCACCACTAAACTCACCCATGAGCCCATTAACTTTAATGTTTTCCCAAAACTAAACACTGATTATAAAATCCTCCAATGTTTTGAATCTGAAAGTCAAAGGAATTATAGATGATGGCTTACTCTAATACCAAGAATTTATTTCACCATTTCATGATTCTAATTTTGATTCTAATTCCCAGAGGAAACACTGGATTAAATTCTAATATAGTTTTTCTAAAGAAGCCAGTTGGAGATAAGTTCTCATTTTTGTCTCTCAATTAGTGGAACTTGAAAAGACCTTCTTCCCTGGGATATAAATACAGAGCTGTGAGAAAAAGTAACATGTTTGTATGAATCCAAGAACAGATATTGTTTTCATGAAACAAAAGGAAGCCTAAGAGAGGTTAAAGATGATGCCTGCAGCCTAAGAAGACCAGCAGAGCTGAAAGGGTCTGACACAGATGTGGGTTACAAGGCTCCTGAATGAAATCCTTTTGTGCCAGGGTGTCACAAAGAGCAACCAGGCAGGCCTGGGTGTGTCTGGATTTAAACTAATCAACCGGTTAGTTCCACAAAGCTAAGATCCCTTCTGTTCAACTGATTAAGGCACATTTACCTGAAGTTCCCAAATGATGTCAATAGCTTCCAAAAGGTCAAATACAGCAACACACACCAAAGGTCCTAGCGTAAAGAGCACCAATAACTGCCCCCTTTATAATCTGCTGGGTGTCACTTACGAAATGTAGGGGATTATCCCTTTTTAATCCACTGTCCTGGTTTGATTTTTCTTTTTTCCTCTTTCCTCCAAAAGCTGAAACAATTTATACATTTGAACGATATACATTGCAAGACTGCCTGTTTATTCTATAGTATATCTGATTAAGACAACATAAATAGCCCAGCTTCTGCACCACATCTTGCAAGGGGGTCTTGGCAATGGGGCAGAAAGGCATGGAGGTGGAACTATTTATTCAGCAGGGGCCAAGTACAACCAAAGCATTACCTGTGTTGCTAGCACAAACTCAGAAAAAGAAACATATAGCTGTAACCATTGTCAAGTTAAAAAAAAATGCACAAAACAAAAGCATGGAAATAAAAAAGACGGACACTGCCCCGGTGGAAAATTCCATCTGTGTTCAAACCCGTGGATTCCAGCCCTTAGGGAGCATCTTTAAAATCTGGTGTTTCATTGGTTTTCCCAAGCAGTAAAAGATTGAATGCACTCTTATAAAATATTAATCATCCATGTCTTGGGCACTGAGTCAAGGAAGAAAAGGGAAGAGAAGATAAGCTCAGGATACCAGAATATAAAGTCATCAGGACCAACGCGTCTCTGACAATCCTGTAGAAAAAGCGATAACCACTGGCCCTGGGATTCAAAAGAAGTTCCAAGAATCAACAGGGCCCCGTGCCTCGCACTGACATCCCTGACCTTCAGCTAAGGAAATGCAGACACTGTGGCACAGGATTTTAGAACACAGCACTGAATCTAAATCCCAGCTCGGCCACCTCTAACCCCTGTGATCTTCGGCAAGCTATTGATACTGAAACTTCCTGGGCATCGCATCTAACTACGAAATAAAGGAGAGAATAACCATACCTCTGAACGTTGTTCCGAGCACTCCTGTGAGCCAGGCACAGAGGCAGGTAACAGGATAGAGTGCTGACTGAACCACGCAAGGGCGCTGAATTCACGGAGCTTGCATTCTGGGTCAGGAGATAAAACAACAAGCCATTAAATGAAAAACATAATCTGATATATATGGAAAAAGACTCTGAAGAAACATATCATAGGATGACAGGATAAGAAACTGACTAGATGGGAGAATATAACTAGATGGGAGATGACTTAGAATTGTCATCTCTGTCTCAGTAGAAATGGCCTTTGAACAAGGAGAAGAATGCATAAAATAAAATCACAGGTCCTTCCAGACTCAGAGACCACCAAGAACAAAGATCCCAAGACAAAAATGAGCTCAGAATGTTCAAGGAACATGAGGAAGCCCAGTGTGATTGAAGGAGCCCGAACAGTGACCAGCAATGTGGACATCTGTTCCTAAACTGGAGTCAA
This sequence comes from Budorcas taxicolor, assembly GCF_023091745.1. Classification (NCBI taxonomy): domain Eukaryota; kingdom Metazoa; phylum Chordata; class Mammalia; order Artiodactyla; family Bovidae; genus Budorcas; species Budorcas taxicolor. The sequence continues at coordinate 100,969,857 of NC_068916.1, read as the reverse complement.
AGAAATAAAGTAACTAATGAATGGAGCTTGGGGTAGAGAATAGGTCTAGAAATATAAATCTTGGTGTCCACACAATCTTCTGCAAAGTACTCACCACGGTGTCTGAAAAGTATGATTACGGATAAGCAAGTAGGAATCTCTCCATTCCCACTTTTCCAAGTACTGAATTGATATTTGCATTAGGGAGACTGTTAGCAAAGACCGAAAAAGAAGGAAGACAAGTAGCACTGGACTGGCTCAGGGAGAACACAGACGTTGCATGCTGAGTGCCAACTTCTACAAAATAGGAGAAGCTTCCTGCTGTTCCCAGTCAGGCAGAATTCTGAGGCCAGCTGTGGCCTGTGTAACAAGGTGTCCCATTATTTGCAAAATACATAAATGTGACAGATTTCTAAGGCTTTGGAATTACACTTCTTTGTTGTAAGTTTTAAATATTTGTAAATATATTCTTAAATAGTTTTCTTTATTTAAATATTCTTATTTTGTTTCAAATATTTGTTATTTCTCAGCATAATAATATGACTAGATACCATCACCACCTGTATTCACAGGTAAGAAATCTGATGCCCAGAAAGAATAACTTATTTGCCCAAAGTGACCAAATAGTCAGAATTGGAAACCAAACTTGGGTGTCTCTACCTGAGACCACACTCCTATCTACTGTCACATGTACAAGTAATTTGCTATCCTGCTAAGTCACTTCAGTCGTGTCCGACTCTGTGCGACCCCATAGACGGCAGCCCACCAGGCTCCCCCATTCCTGAGATTCTCCAGGCCAGAACACTGGAGTGGGTTGCCATTTCCTTCTCCAATGCATGAAAGTGAAAAGTGAAAGTCAAGTCGCTCAGTCGTGTCTGACTCTTAGTGACCCCATGGACTGCAGCCCACCAGGCTCCCCCGTCTCTGGGATTTTCCAGGCAAGAGTACTGGAGTGGGGTGCCATTCCTTATTTGCATTCCACTACGGTGGCACAGTGGTAAAGAATCTTTCTGCCAATGCAGGAGATGCGGGTTCGATCCCTGGGTCTGAAAGATCCCCTGGAGAAGGAAATGGCAACCTACTCCAGTGTTCTTGCCTGGGAAATCCCATGGACAGAGGAGCCGGACAAGCTACACAGGTTCGCAGAGGCGGACAACTTGGTGCCTAAGTAAGCAACAGAACAAGAACTGTCCTTGCAGGCCTTCCCACTGGGGCTTGACTCTGGGACGGGATGCCTTGCGCTGTCATCACTCCAGTCCGATATCTTCTCTAGTTTCTAAATTCTCATGCCGCTTCTGAAGGAAGCATCCAGGCACAGTTCTTTTCTGTACTGATGTTGGTGGAAAACATTCGTTAAAATGCCAAACCCTATTTGATTTAGTGATGAGGTCATCTTATAAGCAAGCTGACGATTTTAGCAACCGCCAGAATTTCAGATTATTTTAGCAATCACCTACCTAGTAGTCACCACCTACTCTATTTTCCAGCTGACAGGCATCCCATCTAGCTGCACTTAGAAATACACACGTATACATTATCAAATTAAGTTAGCGCCACTGTTGTTATTGTTGCTTCAACCACACAACCGCAGATTCATACACATTAACTAAAGAATAGGAATTTTTCGGAGGTTAGTCCTAAATAGGAATTTTATTTTTAAGGATTCCAGGGCAATGAGAAGTAAAAACCTCCAGACTTATCACAACATAGACAGAAAAGCTGAAATATATTTAACCCTGAATTGCTTTGTCCTGTCCCTCCACCCCATGCTTTCTTCCCACCCCCCCCCCCCCAACCCCTTCTGTTTTCTGCAAGCAGGCTTTATAAAGGAGAAAAGTATACCATATACCACCTTGATTTGATTCCAGCAAACTAGCCAGAATTTGAATTTTTATTAGCAAGACCCATAGGCAAGAGCAATAATATGCTATACATATCAGAGTGGTTAGTTTTATTCATGAACTCATGCTGGGCTAAGAAAAAAAAGAAGAAGAAGAAAAGCTAACTTCAAAGCATTATTGAAAGATGATTAACTCTCTAGCTGCAAATGAGAAGCACAAGCTACTTTGATGTGCGAGAATTTTTAGTGCCTAAATTTAAAGAAAGGACATGTATGATACAAGTTTAACCATTAAAAAAAAATCCAATAATACACTTCTTTTGCATCTCAAAAACCAGTAATTACCTAAGGGAATAAATAAATTAGAACTCAGCCTCAGATATTAAGTCTTAAATGCAAAGTACACAAACCATATTCCTCCCTCATCATATAGTTCAGTGGCAAAATGCCAGCTCTAATATGTTCAGTACGGGAACTATAACTCTTTATATTGCCATTTTCTCATTTTCTCACAGTCACCCCCTCCACAAGGCCTCTGGGCATTAACCAAGTTGCATACACATCTTTACCTCAAAAAACCAACTAAGTATAAACTGGAGAGTTATTCAATGTATAAACGATATGGCATAGGACTGCGAAGACTGTGATTGTATAAAAGCCTGTATCAATAAAGAATTTGAAACTAACCTTGACAATGACCTAACATTGCCAACCTCGGTACCCTGAGCGATCGTTGCCATAGTCTGCTTTTGCATAAGAGCTGCGAATTATTATTTAGTATGGATAATTCTTAAAGACTGTATGAAAACAGCCCATGGAATAAACTGTATACGTTTCAAGAGAAAATGGAAATTCCAAAGGGAAAAGTGAGTGGATTAAAATGTGTGACTTTTCATAGCAACGGCCCAAAGATATGGGAAAGGTGGAAGGTTGACACCATGTACTTTATATGGCTTTTAACCTATAACTATATTGGATCTGATATTATTTATGAAAATATTTGCATTTTTACCAATCTGAATATATTTAAATAGTCTTCAAACCTACATGTTGGGACATCACAATTTTTTCTTCTCTCTCCTACCAAATTGACACATCTCCATCAATAACTACTTGGAAAAATATGCAAGGCAATCTCAAAGAGAATTACTGCGCTTCATTACGCAAAATGAAAATGGAGCTTTTAAAACATACTCTGTCTGACATTCAGTTCTGTATGCTGCTACAGCAGGTCAAAAGCCATTAGCCACCTGCTGAAAATGCATCCTAGGAAATAAAATGCCCTTCAAAATTATTTCACATATGGTATTCCCAAAGTAAAATGGGTGAGGTCATATTCTAAATGTCTAAAAATGTGATATCTCAAAAAGAAATACACTTACCATGTCAGAAATTAATTTGAACACAGATTTAATAATGGTCATATAATTTAGAACATTCACAGTAGAAAAAAGTACCGTGTCTACTATGAAAGAAAAGAACACACAGAATATCCTACATTATATGGCTGTTCCTCTCTCCATTTCCGACGAAAGGAACAGACTCAGTGTGATTCCAGGGATACTTATGACATTCTCACCTACCATTCAACAGTCTTCTGGGGACCGATCCAACAGTCCCTTTGAATCTTTAATATATTCTATAAGTCTGTTTGGGTAGAAGAAGCCAAACAAGAGGCCCTGTGCTAGAGTTCACAAGTCTATCTCATTTAACCTTTGGAAACTTGGCAATGAAGTGAATGGCTTTCTATCGGTTTTCTACTAATAGATTCTATAAGGAATTATTAGATAACTGGCCACTTGGCACTTCATACAGCCAGGCACTGACTCAATGTACATGAGTTTGGGTGAACTCCGGGAGCTGGTGATGGACAGGGAGGCCTGGCGTGCTGCGATTCATGGGGTCACAAAGAGTCGGACACGACTGAGCGACTGAACTGATCTGAAGCTAAGTGCTTGACGCATCTTAATGCATTTAATTCTCATAACAACTTTATGACGGAGGTAACATCCTGTGCCATCTTACAAGTAAGAAGACGTTTCCAGAAATCAGATCTGCACACAGCTAGTCAAAACCTTACTTACCATGAGATTAACACAGCAATGGAATCGACCTTGCCCACTAGATTGTCTCCTTAACAATAATTGTGCGTATGTGCATCAGCAGTCTCTTTGGGGGGTAGTCTTTATTATTATTATTCTTTGTTTGTTTTAGAGATTCTGAAAATACGCTGAGAAATCTCTTGGTAACTAAAATACGTCAGGTCTTCTCAGTAAGCCTCATGGAAGGAGGTTATTTGTTTAAAATCACCCAGTTACTTCAGAGATTCGTTATATAGAAAGCGGGCACTTTTCAGTGAGGGAAACACAGTTTATAAGCGGAGAGGTCCTGAATAGGATGGAAAACTAAGGGAACTGAAAAGAGGAAAAGTACAAAGAGGGTCAAATGCAAGGATGGAGAGATGCTTTTTCTTTTGCTATTTTCTCTAAACTTAGCTGGCTGACGATGGTGCTCAATGAACAAAAATTAAAAGGTAGCAGAATCAGAACCTGGTTTACAATAGTAAAGGTGTCTCCTACTTAAAAACTGGGAAGCTCACATTTTCTTGCCTTACTTAAAAGATGGATTTCTGCTGTGCGGAACTGCAATTACCCAATCTCACTGTCCAAGCTCCGAGACACATTCTGGTGCCATGACAGATTCAGATTCTTGGGTGTAGGGGCAGAGATGGGTCTGTAAGAGTCCTAGACTATTCACTTACAAATGTGGTTCCTAATATGGATCCAGGGCAACGCCTGATGACTGAACTCCTAAAGGGTCAGTGGGGTCACAGACGACTAGTTCTAGAGGTTCCAGTACTCATGGACTTGAGCCAATCTAAACCTGTTTGCAGAAATCTTAAGCTGGCTCCACAGTATAATTGCCAGTGTCCCTTCCAGGGGCCCTATTCCGAAATCTTTTCTCAGATCTCAGGAGTTTCTGTTGATGCCCCTGGGTTTTGGGGTTTTGTTTAATTACTTATTAAAAAGACGTTTCTCCCTTAAAAACGACACTGCAGGCCTCTAACTCTTCAGGTATAAATTGAACAAAATAACTCCTAGTTAACAAAATATGAATTCAAACAAAGTGCTTCTGTTGAAATGGAGTATCTAAACTATTTCAGGAAAAAAAATAATTCAGGAAGCCCGCTGATATTAAGGTTTGGAAATGATTCCCTTTTCCACACTCAAAACAAAGGAAATTGAATCCCTGCTTTAACTGGAGACTGTTGCTATTTGTCTTATGGCAAAAGGCCAAATCATGCATATTTTTGTGACTTCAGTCAAGAATCAAGGTCAGTCACCAGATTTCCCCCCACATCAACAACGCAGCAGCAGCACGCATTACAGATGTTCCTTCTCCCTTTCAACATGAGTTTTCAAACTCGGTTTTCCCTTTCAGAGCAGCGAAGATTTCTTCATTTGTCAAAAGGTTAGCCATTAAGAAAATCACTTAGCTAATAAACAAGAAAATTAGCTAGCAAGCCTGATACAAAGCAGAAAGTAACAACACTAACAGCAGTCTGCACACACGAATTACGGCGGTCAGGAGTTGCTCTGATACGCACTTTTAACTTCAAACTGCTAGCAATACTCAAAAAACTGAGCACCACAGTATTAGGGGTCAGACAGCAGTTGTAACCTTTTCCCCTTGTCTCGCTTGGTTCCCACAAAAATCTCCGTAAGTTCTGAGTGTTGTCAAGTATGTGAAGACAAAAAAAAAGGGCAGCAGAAAAGAGGAAACAGAGGAAGCATCAGAGCAGGATAACCTTTCTTCCATTCCAACCATGTTTCTGTATCTTCTTTGGCTTGAAAATGTTTGAAGGAACCAGATAAACACTTGCTTAATTTTGAGAAGAGCTGCAAAGCCTAATAAACAACACACTGGAACTAGGCCTTGCAAATCCCAGGAAGGATGGTGCCAGATTTTGAAGCACATGGTTACCAAGCAAAAAAATAATAATAACAGCAGAGTGTTTATGTTTACATTTTATATGATCAATAGGTATGTAATTTTAAAGCTAATGATCTTCAATTTTTTTTTTTTTTTTTGCTTTCAACTCATATACAATTGGGTTTCTATCCTCTATGTCAGTGGTCCCTCACCTTTTTCACACCAGGGACTGATTTGGTGGAAGACAGTTTGTCCACAGATCAGGGGTGGAGAGGGTGGATTTCAGGATGCTACAAGCACCCTACATGTATTCTGCACTTTATTTCTCTTTTTAAATTAATTAATTTAAATTGGAGGATAATTACTTTACAATATTGTGATGGTTTCTGCCACACATCAACATGAATCGGCCACAGGTACACACGTGTCCCCCCCGTCCTGAACCCCCTCCCGCCTCCCTCCCCTCCCCCTCCCTCTGGGTTGTCCCGGCGCACCAGCTTTGGGTGCCCTGCTGCATGCATCAAACTTGCTCATCTCATCTGTTCTACTTATGGCAATGTACATGTCTCAACACTATTCTCTCAAATCATCCCACCCTCGCCTTCTCCCACTGAGTCCAAAAGTCTGTTCTTTCCACCTGCATCTCCCTTGCTGCCTTGCATGTAGGATCGTCGGTACCATCATTCTAAACTCCATATAGATGCATTAATATACAGTATTTGTCTTTCTCTGTATAATAGGCTCCAGGTTCATCCACCTTATGAGAACTGACTCAAGTGTGTTCCTTTTTATAGCTGAGTAATATTCCATCATGTATATGTACCACAACTTCCTTATCCACTCACCTGCTCATGAACATCTAGGTTGCTTCCATGTCCCAGCTATTGTAAATAGTGTGCACTTAATTTCTAATCTAAAGCCAACGCTGATCTGGCAGGTGGTACCAGTCTGCAACCTGGAGGTTAGGACCTCTGCTCTATAATACCTGATGATCAAATAAACAGACAAAGAGTTGAAAAAAAAAAAACAACTCATACACAATTTTTTGGTGGGGAGTAACACAAATAAATAATTGTAAATTTTACTAAATTTCATATTTTATCAAAATGCCTTCAGTTTTATACAAAAATTAAACTTTTCCTGAAAGTATATATTTATATCTTCTCTCTGATTTTAAAGTAGCAAAGATCCTCTGATTTAATCACTCCTTACAGGGTATGTGAAATGCTTTACTCAGCCCTTAGTTTAGTAATGCCTCCCTTCAATTGGTCAAAAATGTATTTAAATCAGTAAGAACGTACTCTGCCAGTTCATTCCAGGAAAACATTTCCATCTGCCCAAATCCCACCTCCACTCCAGGTTGACCCTTCCCAGACTTCTCCAAGATGATGGCCTCCCCCTGTCACCTCCATGGAACCCGGTCGTCACAGGGATGCGTGATCCTCCATATACTAGAAATAAAATAAAACATGGTTTTTCCAGTGGTCATGTATGGATGTGAGAGTTGGACTGTGAAGAAGGCTGAGTGCCAAAGAATTGATGCTTTTGAACTGTGGTGTTGGAGAAGACTCTTGAGAGTCCCTTGGACTGCAAGGAGATCCAACCAGTCCATTCTGAAGGAGATCAACCCTGGGATTTCTTTGGAAGGAATGATGCTAAAGCTGAAACTCCAGTACTTTGGCCACCTCATGCGAAGAGTTGACTCATTGGAAAAGACTCTGATGCTGGGAGGGATTGGGGGCAGGAGGAGAAGGGGACGACCGAGGATGAGATGGCTGGATGGCATCACGGACTCAATGGACGTGAGTCTGAGTTAACTCCGGGAGATGGTGAAGGACAGGGAGGCCTGGCGTGCTGCGATTCATGGGGTCGCAAAGTCGGACACAACTGAGTGACTGAACTGAACTGAATACAGAGGATGAGATGGTTGGATGGCATCACCGACTCAATGGACATGGGTTTGGGTGGACTCTGGGAGTTGGTGATGGACAGGGAGGCCTGGAGTGCTGCAGTTCATGGGGTCGCAAAGAGTTGGACACGACTGAGTGACTGAACTGAACTGAACTGAATACCAGTAATTTCTGCTTAAGTGATCATTTAAGTTAGCTTCATAAAACAGAAAGAGTCTCAAGTGGCAACTGGCCAAGGATAAATAAATCACTTCAAGTATATCCTAAATTGAAAAGTATTAAATAAATAATGAACTTTATCTAAAGTTCCCCAGTGAAGAGATCAGTGGGTATATGAATATGCTTAATGAATTTTTTAAAAGAAAGAAATATGCATTTAATGTGTTAAATCAGAAATTTTTAGGTAACTATAATTCAACGTATTCCATACAACATATTGCTGAATTTTTAAGTTCTAAATGTAAAAATCATCTGCTCTAATTCTAATCACTTTACAAAATTGATAAATTAATTCTGTATAGAAATCTAAGATAAAGGTGTTGTTATAATTACTTAACTCATTTAATATTTTCAAAATTCGTTTAAAATCTTTTAGTAACTACTCAAAGTTAGTAGTTGGTTTTTTAAATGAGAAAGGATACTATTATATCACTTAATCAAAATGAGCTTTAAAATAAAGCCAGTACTTACTTATATACTTAATATAGTGAGGTATATATGTGTATATAATATACCTGAAGTATCAGTCACTCAGTCGTGTCCCACTCTTTGTGACCTCTTGGACTATAGCCCACCAAGCTTCCCTGTCCATGGACTTCTCCAGGCAAGAACACTGGAGCGGGTTGCCATTCCCTTCTCCAGGGGATTTTCCTGACCCAGGGCTTGAACCAAGGTCTCCTGCATTACAGGCAGATTCTTTACGATCTTAGCCACTAGGGAAGTCCCCATGATATACTTAAAATACCACACTAATCAACTTTTTAAAAGCTTTCCCAATAATTTCAAAATTTTTTAAATTTCCACTTACAAAAAGCTTTGATTTAAACATTAAAAACAGAAACACCTAGACACTTTAGATTTAATTCATATAGATATTTAAATATGTTATCTATGTATTTCTTCTAGGAATTTTAAAAGCAAAGAAGCAGGTGTTCCAGAAAAAAATGTACAGGTTCAGAGAAGGCATCTTACATAATTTTAAAAGGAAGAAAGAAGAAAGAGGTCTAAGACACTATTTTAGTGTAGAAAGGAAAAAAAGTATATGTATTCAGTTCCTGTGAGGACTAAGGCTCCCGACCATGATGCGAAGAGGGAGCTTTCTTTTTAGAGAAAAGAAAATTGATTTCCATATAACTTCCACCTCCCATATCTTTTAACATATACACAAATCCACATATATACACGCATCAATGTTAACTTTGACATATCTGAAATGGATTTCCTAAATTGCATAATACTATGTTGAAATATAAATTATAATCCCCAAACAACATACTGTTCCACTTGGCAGCACTCTTATCTGCCACCGGAGACTTTTGTGGTACCATTTTATTTTTTCTAGGATTGCTAAACAAAGAACATTTCCGGCTCACAATCAATTTATCAGCCAGTATGAGACTACCAAAAACCTCAAAAACTCTAATTTGCAAGAAGAATAAACCAGTGGTAACTATGTGTTACAAATCCTTCACTGGACAAAATTATGGTTTGCAGAGCTCCTTTAGATAGGGAGCACTTTGAGTGTATTTCAAAGAGATCTCAAATTACCAAAACTAAATCTGCCATAAAATTATAGTAATACGTTGCCCTCTCCAACTCTTCATAACACCAGTCAATGGCAAATGGGTGACCATATATGATATGTTTTTGAAAGCTTACGCAAGCAAAGAGATCTTAATAGTCAATTGTTTGGTAAACTGATAAAAAGGCTCTTGCAATTGTCAAGTGTTTTTTATACAAATACATTCATTTCCTGGAACTTGGTAAATGCTTGTTTTGAAAGTAACCGTATAGTCTTTTCACGTGTCTTTTATCACTATTGAATTGGAGAGCAATTTATGACAACACAGTTTTCACTGACCTTGAAGGTTTTTCTCAAAGTTGTGATTTTGGCATTACTTCTGCCACCTCACATATCCTTTAACATATACACAAACCCACAGATATACACACACCACTGTTAACTTTGATACATCTGAAGTGAATTTCTTAAATCCCATAATAGTATGTTGAAATAGAAATTATAACTCTCAAACAACATATGGTTATAATCTTCATTCATGGAAAATAGGGCCAGAGAGTTGCTCAAATACTTTGCTGTAAGAAATTCTCAATAATTAGTTTATTATTATCTTCCTTATGAGGATGGGAAAAACTTCTCCCAATGTTTGCATATTGCTTAGTAAAAATGTCAACTGTTGCTGTGTTTCAGCAATACTTGGCTTAATGGAGAACACCCAAATGGAAATTTTGACTACAGCCATACTTTCCCTCAAGAGACTCCTAGCATATCCTACATAAAGACAAGTTATCTGAAGTTATCTGGTTACATATTTTAAGGATGATTTAAAACTGACTGACAGGGTAAGTTTTTCTCACCCAAGGTTGAAGAAAGGTCATTTACTTAACCTATCTGGCCTTCAGCAACAGCCCCCAAACAGAGTTATGTCATCCACCTAAAAGGTTTTTTTTTTTTCTCTTCATCTTGGTAATACTTGGCAAAATGTTGAAAAACAAAGAAATCCATTAGGAAAAAAATAACAAAAGAAATAATATGCAACCAGGTTACTAATATCTTTTACATACAAATACATCTCACAAACAGAAAAAAGGAACATACCAGGTTAATCATGACATGTAGAAACATGTCTGCTAAACAATCATATACAAACGCTCGCCACCAATGCAAATTAAAATAAATTATAACAATTATTCACGTCTCAAATTGGTGCTATTTAAAAATAACTAATCCCAGGATGGGCAACAGGTGGTCCGATACAGATCATATATGTGAAGTGCATACTAATATCATGGCTTATACAGAAGTGTAAACTTGCACAGTCTTTCTGAAGGACAATTCCGCGCATATATACCAAACGCCTTTTTAAATGTTCGTATCTTTCTACTTAAATTCACACCTAGGGATTTATTTTTAAAAACAGGGATAGGCAAAAGATTAAAAGTATTTTCATCACAGTGTCACATATAATAGCAAGAAAAAGAAGAATAGTCTAAAATCCTAGTAATAGCGGACGGGTGCAGGCATAAAATAGAAGCGAACGCAGCTACTTAGAAAGCAGCTGTGAAAGAATATTTAGTGACATGAGAAAATGTTACCGTTTAATGCTCAGTGAAAAAATATGCAGGTTATCAAACAGAATAATCGTTACAATCCTAACTTTATGCCTCTCAGCTTTGTGTCTCTGCTGGTTCGCGTACGTGCATATACTCACGGACAGAACAGTAGAACTGCCGACATGCAAACAAATGGTGTCAGTGCCTGACTCTACGGGGTCAAATAATGGGTAACTTTTTCATCTTTGACTGCACCAGGTGGCTTGTGGAAATCTCAGTTCCCCGACCAGAGACTGAACCCAGAGCCACAGCAGTCAAAGCCCCAAATCCTAGGCTACAAGGCAACTCCCAATAATGGGTAGTTTCTAAAATACTGTCACCTTTGTGCTTTTTTTGAACAAATATAATTCAAGAAACCATGGGGAAAGGGGAATATAGTCACTCACAAAAATAAAACTGGATAACCTCTTATACTAGTGATAATGTTTTGAATAACTAGAATAAAGCTGCTCAGAATAATGAAAATAATGTTCCTATAAGAGGCTTAAAATAGACTCTACCCACAGAAACGAATAGAGTGGCATCAACTTCTCAACCTGGCGAAAGCAGGCGAGTGAGCAATGATGGGTAATCTACACATATGCGTGCGTGCTCAGCCGTGTCCAACTCTTTGCAACCCCATCAGGGACTGTAACCCTCCAGGCTCCTCTGTCCATGGGATTTTCCAAGCAAAAATACTAGAGTGGGTTGCCATTTCCTCCTCCAAGGAGATCTTCCTGACCCAGGGATTGAACCCACATCTCTCATGTCTCCTGCCTTGGGAGGCGGATTCCTTACCACTGAGACACCTGGGAAGACCCAGGTAACCTAATCCCATTCTATTTCGATACTCTTTCTACCCCACTACTTGGATCCCAGGACAAGAGTCAAATAAGACCTCAGATGAACCAGAGGCTTCAGTGAAGAAGATCCTGTCATAGCAAAATATGAGATCCACCATGATCTTTGTACAGATATAAAACCCAGATACTAGCCCTAGAGATTCCTCAGCAGTCTTTCAGGCAAAAAACTGTCCATTTCTCGAGACAATTATCAAAATTGTTTTTATATCAACAGCAAAACTGTGTGGCATATTTTATAATAAGTAAGACACACTAGTTCCCATAATCTAAGTTTCGATCGCCTGTATTTTAAAGGTTATTATTTGCTACCGGTTCACTGAGCTTGTAAGTAGACTTGATGGGTAACAGTTAAGTTCATTATTCCATACACGATGCTATAATTTCCTGAATAAACAAATATCAGTCAACAAATATTTATTGAGCATCTTCCATGTTCCAGTGACGTCAAGTACTGAAAGACAGTATTTTTAAATACAGGCAAATCACTCCCCAGATCATACACAATATAAGGCAACTCTCTTTTCCCCAAATTTAGTCGAAAGATGACTAATGAATATTTATGAATACAAATAACTAGCTAACACTTACATTTGTCTCATTAGTTTATTCTCTAACTGGGAGCATTTCATTACTTCATATTACCAATTTTAGTAAGTTTGGCTTTTTTTAGTGCAGTAAAATATACAAGTGAGAGTTGGACTATAAAGAAAGCTGAGCGCCAAAAAAGAATTGATGCTTTTGAACTGTGGTGTTGGAGAAGACTCTTGAGAGTCCCTTGGACTCCAAGGAGATCCAACCAGTCCATCCTAAAGGAGATCGGTCTTGGGTGTTCATTGGAGGGACTGATGTTGAAACTGAGACTCCAATACTTTGGCCACCTCACGAGAAGAGCTGACTCATTTGAAAAGACCCTGATGCTGGGAAAGATTGAGGGCAGGAGGAGAAGGGGACGACAGAGGATGAGATGGTTGGATGGCATCACCGACTTGATGCACATGGGTTTGGGTGGACTCCAGGAGTTGGTGATGGACAGGAGTCCTGGCGTGCTGCGGTTCATGGGGTCGCAAAGAGTAGGACACGACTGAGTGACTGAACTGAACTGAAAATATACATAGTATAAATGTACCATTTTAAACCATTTTTAGGTACACAGTTCAGCTGCATTAAATACACTGTCATGCAACCACCACCACCATTCATCTTCAGAACTTTTTCACCTTCAAAAACTGAGACTCTGTACCCTTTACACAATTTTCCCCATTCTCCACCACACTCACCCACTTCTGGCAACCACCATTCTATGTTCTATCTTTATTAAGACTACTCCAGGTCCTTCGTGTAACTGGAATAGTACCATATTTGTCCTTTTGCGTCTGGCCTATTTCACTTAGCATAATGCCTTCAAGATTCATCCAGGCTGTAGCATGAGTCAGAAATTCACTCCTTTTTAATGCTGAGTAATATTTCATTGCACGTATATACCACACTTTGTTTATCCATTCACCCATCGATGGACATGTGGGTCACTTACATCTTTTAGCTATTGTGAACATCGTTGTTATGAACATTGGTGTACAAATATCCACTCAAATGCTTGCTTTCAAACTTTGAGGATATACCCGGAAGTGGAACTGCTAGACAAGTTTTGCTTTTAAAAATTCCAACTTGCAATAAACATGTCTCTTCATTTTTTAAAAATCAAGACCATCAAATTCAGTCTCTGAACTTTTAACGGCAAAACAGCTATTTTATTCCCTTTCATTGTATGCTTTAAAAGCCCAAGTTAAAAATAAAAGTACTTTTCATACCTATGAGGGGAAGGTGCATCTCCCCATAATGCCAGGGTTAGCCAAGTTCCCTCTAGCAAAGTGTATCACTCTTCAGCAAAGACATCTATAAATATTTTTCCTGTTTCCCACACCTTCCAGCTTCTGCCCTTGAGTGTCACCCATCAGGGCACTTAACCACCAAACTGTTCTGTTCTTGTAGGTGATATGTTCCCCTCCCACTATTAACACATTCTCACCTCACACTTCCTGATAACACATACTTACTTTAATAATGCCACCACAATGCTCACGATTCTAGTGTTAAAATAACAATCACTTAATTGGAAGAATTCCAGCCAAATGCAATAAAAACAAAGCAGTATGCTTCAGATAAAACGATGAGCCTCTGAACACAGTATCTGATTTCATACCATCATAAAAACCAGATGTAACACAATTGGCCCATAATACAGACATTAGCATCTGTTACTCAGTAGTTACAAATGAATTACACCTTATGTAAAAAAAAAAATAATATGTGGGGATTCCGCTCACATTAACAAGTGAGTAGTTTTTAAAAATTATATAAACACAAACAAGGCATTTCATTGCTGCTATGAGTAGAGGAATATTCCAGAGATGCAAAGTCACCATTTTTGAAATCCTAACTGTGAATAACTGACCACTTGAAAAGAGAAATGTAGTTCCTATCAAAAAGAAAGAGAGTTATTAGGCCTTGAGTACGATCCATAACTTTAAGACACCAGTAGCATGATGAAGTTATTAAAGTCTTTCTGACAAAGCAAAGACTGTAATAACTCACTGCCACCTTCATCAAAGCTAGTGAGTTATGGAGTATATGAAGGGTAATAACCCTTTCAGTGAAGTATGTGGGCAGTTTCTTCTTATAAATTTTTATCTTTAACACATAAATTGCCACATTTTGTTAACAAACAATTCAGTGTAGGCTGAATTATGTGATTAAATTATAAAAGAAAATTACTTCAAATCTGTTCGTTTCTCATCTATGACATCAAACATATAATTTCTGTTACTGAGGTCCAGTGATTTGTTTGAAGGCAATCAGAACTGTGGGAGTACAGATTAATGGAAACAGAACTTCCCTCAAGTATTTTTCCAGTGAGAAGGAGCAAAAGGTTTTTCACAGATGTGATACAATTTTATTTCTTAAATAAAAAACTAGTGTATCTATTTTGTCTACTGTCAACAATGCCAGTAGGACCCCTGAAATGCCTATACATGTATCATTTAATAAATCCTGTTAAATCAAGACAGAGAATTACAACTGCTTAGATAGGGAGCTATAAATTGATACTGGAAATATCCAGTATTTCTTGAGAAGATCCAAGATGGGTATTTACCTGTGTCAAGACATTTCCATTCATTCATCAAAGAAATCCACATCTCAAAAAGAGTTACTGGCCCCCGCAAGAGTATCATGAAATATGGGCTTCCTTGCTGAAAGCTGCACGATAGCTCCCTTCCAGGAGTAAAGCTGGTTGGGGTCTTTAGACCATAAAGTGGCATATTTTCAATGTCTTTTACTGAGTCTACGAAGTTTGTCCCAACCATGGGCCATTCCTAGAACATAAGAACTCCAAGGAGCAGAGGAGAGGGTCAGCTACATTTAGAGCTTTCCTGGACACAGGCCTAAATTAAAGATCTCTGTGGGTCTGACTGGGCCGGGACAGAGTACGGGCTTCCCCAGTAGCTCTGGCGGCAAAGAACTCGCCTGCCAACACAGGAAACAAGAGAGATGTGGGTTCAGTCCCTGAGTTGGGAAAATCTCCTGGAGGAGGGCATGGCAACCCACTCCAGCATTCGTGCCTGGAGAATCCCGTGGACAGAGGAGCCTGATGGGCTGTAGTCCATGGGGTCGCAAAGAGTCAAGACCGGAACTGAAGCGAATTAGCACCAGACACAGTATCCTGAACTACATCCAACCCTCTGCTGCCAGCTCCCAAACCAACTGAAAGAGGTTGAAAATGTGGACGGTATCGCTGTTTCGAGGAGGATAAGTAAAATGTTAAAGATGAAGAATTTCTCCTTGGCCTTGACACCAGCGTAATGATTTCTCAAGTAAGGGAAGATTTCAAGTGAAATTCAGATCATTACAATTCAAGAGTGGTTAGACCAGAATTAATTTACAAATCTCCGATGCTTGCAGAGGCACTACCTTCCTCTCATTGTACTGCAAGGGTCAAATGTGTCAGCTGGGGATTACTATTGTTATTACTAATTAAAATCACACATTGCTTGGTAGCTTTCCTTCATATAATATTTGATGCAGAGACTGTTATGATATATTCTTAACCTTTATATTATGCATCAAAAGAGTAGTAACTTACTTATTTCTGTTCAGAGTAAATTATTGACTTGCTCCTGGCTATGCTCAGAATGTGTTATTAATGAAGCACAATTTAAAATTGTAAAGAATTTGGAGCCTTGTTGCCCCAACCCTCAACTTGGAGTCAAAAATCTAGCTCATTTCTAAATGAAAAGGTACAGTTTAACTTCTATATGTTTAGAAAGTATACTATATTTTTGGTACATATCTATATTTTCTCCATGAATGCTTCAGAATTTAATCCCTAGAAATCCACTGGTTTGTAATCTTTCCCTTCAATGTTCAAAAGTTCAAAAAGCTGAAAAAAAATCACATAAGGCCAGAAATTATCAATAACAACAATTTAGAAAATAAGACTGACACTCAGAAAAATTTTCAATATTAATAAGAGCTTGCATTTATAGATTACTAACTAAATGTGAACCACTTCTCAGAGTACTTTTTACAAAGTACTTTTACTCTTACTCATTCATCTCTTACAGAAAAACCCTACAAGATGGGTAATATCAAGCTAACCATTTTGCAGATGAGGAAAGCTAAGCACACAGAATTTAAGTAACGTGTCCCAAGTTAAACCTCCTCTAAGTGATTGGAACTCAGTTCCAGAACCTATAGGCTTAATCATGACACAAAACTGCCTCTTTTAACAGCTGCAATAAGAAATTTATTCTTGTTTTCCCCACTTCAATACTTTTTGTGAAAATGAATGTGTTTGGTGTACACTTGACACAAGAATGGAATAGTAAGCCTATAAAAATTTAACTTTTACTATAATTTTGCTAACATATTCTACAGATTCTATTAACTACTACAAATAACTTCATACAAATGATCCAAATATAAGAGATTATAGATTTGTTAAAAATTCATCATCCTTGGCTCAATCTGAAATGAAATGGAGATGTTTAAAAATAAATGCATATATAATCATTAGAATGATTTTGAAACGTAAATAACCATAGCGAAAATTCCCAATCCCACACCCTCATCTCTATTTGCTTCCAAAATTCTAGAACCAAAGTTTCAACTAGGCAAAATGCTTCCTGAATGATTAAGGGCACCTTGTTTTCAATAGTTTCATCATTTCCCCAAGCTTACCCTGTCTAAAGATATTCCTGCCCCATTTAATGGCATGGTTTAATCCACTCAGAAAGTATGCTCTGACCAATTCTCTCTTTCAACCTCAATCCAACTAGTCAATCACAAAATTCCACCAGTTTTGTCTCTGAAATGACTGCTGATCCCTTCATTCCTATGGGCTTCCCTGGTGGCTCAGCTGGTAAAGAGTCTGCCTGCAATGCGGGAGACCTGGGTTCAATCCCTGGGTTGGGAAGATTCCCTTAAGAATGGAAAGGCTACCCACTCCAGTATTCTGGCCTGGAGAATTCCATGGACTATATAGTTCACGGGGTCACAAAGAGTCAGACACGACTGACTGACTTTCACTTTCATTCCTATATTCAGCGCTGTAGTTCTCAACCCCATCTTCCCACCTCCATGATCCTGGAAAGGTAGCAGCTTCTAACAGCTTGCCTTACCCTCTGATTTGTTCTTTAAGTCCCCCAGATATCTAGGAGTAGTATCTTCCTTTTTAAGTAATTTTTTTTTATTGAACATACAGATGGCTAACAAACACAAGAAAACATGCTCAACATCGCTCACTATTCAGTTCAGTTCAGTAGCTCAGTCGTGTCCAACTCTTTGCAACTCCATGAATCGCAGCACGCCAGGCCTCCCTGTCCATCACTAACTCCCGGAGTTCACTCAAACTCATGTCCATCGAGTCGGTGATGCCATCTAGCCAACTCATCCTCTGTCGTCCCCTTCTCCTCCTGCCTCCAATCCCTCCCAGCATCAGGGTCTTTTCCAATGAGTCAACTCTTCGCATGAGGTGGCCAAAGTATTGAAGTTTCAGCTTTAGCATCAGTCCTTCCAATGAACACCCAGGACTGATCTCCTTTACGATGGACTGGTTGGACCTTCCAGTCCAAGGGACTCTCAAGAGTCTTCTCCAACACCACAGTTCAAAAGCATCAATTCTTCAGCGCTCAGCTTTCTTCACAGTCCAACTCTCACATCTATACATGACTACTGGAAAAACCATAGCCTTGACTGGATGGACCTTAGTTGGCAAAGTAATGTCTCTGCTTTTGAATATACTATCTAGGTTGGTCATAACTTTTCTTCCAAGGAGTAAGTGTCTTTTAATTTCATGGCTGCAATCACCATCTGCAGTGATTTTGGAGCCCCAAAAAATAAAGTCTGACACTGTTTCCACTGTTTCCCTATCTATTTGCCATGAAGTGATGGGACCAGATACCATGATCTTCATTTTCTGAATGTTGAGCTTTAAGCCAACTTTTTCACTCTCCTCTTTCACTTTCATCAAGAGGAGCTTTAGTTCCTCTTCATTTTCTGCCATAAGGGTGGTGTCATCTGCATATCTGAGGTTATTGATATTTCTCCCAGCAATCTTGAGTCCAGCTTGTGCTTCATCCAGCCCAGCGTTTCTCATGATGTACTCTGCATAGAAGTTAAATAAGCAGGGTGACAATATACAGCCTTGATGTACTCCTTTCCCTATTTGGAACCAGTCTGTTGTTCCATGTCCAGTTCTAACTGTTGCTTCCTGACCTGCATACAGATTTCTCAAGAGGCAGGTCAAGCGGTCTGGTATTCCCATCTCTTTCAGAATTTTCTACAGTTTATTGTGATCCACACAGTCAAAGACTTTGGCATAGTCAATAAAGCAGAAATAGATGTTTTTCTGGAACTCTCTTGCTTTTTCCATGATCCAGCGGCTGGTGGAAATTTGATCTCTGGTTCCTCTGCCTTTTTTAAAACCAGCTTGAACATCAGGAAGTTCACGGTTCACGTTCTGCTGAAGCCTGGCTTGGAGAATTTTGAGCATTACTTTACTAGCATGTGAGATGAGTGCAATTGTGCGGTAGTTTGAGCACTCTTTGGCATTGCCTTTCTTTGGAATTGGAATGAAAACTGACCTTTTCCAGTCCTGTGGCCACTGCTGAGTTTTCCCAATTTGCTGGCATATTGAGTGCAGCACTTTCACAGCATCATCTTTCAGGATTTGAAACAGCTCAACTGGAATTCCATCACGTCCCCTAGCTTTGTTCATAGTGATGCTTTCTAAGGCCCACTTGACTTCACATTCCAGGATGTCTGGCTCTAGATGAGTGATCACACCATCATGATTATCTGGGCAGTGAAGATCTGTTTTGTACAGTTCTTCCATGTATTCTTGCCACCTCTTCTTAATATCTTCTGCTTGTTAGGTCCATACCATTTCTGTCCTTTATCGAGCCCATCTTTGCATGAAATGTTCCCTTGGTATCTCTAATTTTCTTAAAGAGATCTCTAGTCTTACCCATTCTGTTGTTTTCCTCTATTTCTTTGCATTGATCGCTGAGGAAGGCGTTCTTATCTCTCCTTGCTATTCTTTGGAACTCTGCATTCAGATGCTTATATCTTTCCTTTTTTCCTTTGCTTTGCACTTCTCTTCTTTTCACAGCTATTTGTAAGCCCTCCTGAGACAGCCATTTTGCTTTTTTGCATTTGTTTTCCACAGGGATGGTCTTGATCCCTGTCTCCTATCAAAACTACAATGAGATATCACCTCCTCACATCTGTCAGAATGGCCCTCATCAAAAAGTCTACAAACAATCAATGCTGAAGAGGGTGTGGAGAAAATGGAACACTCTTGCACTGCTGGGGGGAATGTAAACTGATACAGCCACTATGGAAGACAGTAGCAGAAGTATATTTTAAAACAATTTTAATACGCTTTTTAACAATTTCCAGTTGTGTATCGCAAAAGCTCCAAATTCAAAGTATATTAGATTTACCCAAAGGGTTTGTGAAAACAAACAGATATTTCTGGGGAGATCCCACCAACTTTCCAATTCAACAGGACTGGGAGGGGACCCAGGAATCTGCATTTCCTACAGGCTCCTGAGTGGTGCTAATGCTACTGAGCCAGCAACCACACTTCAGCTTCTCAACTGATCCTAGGCATTAAAATTACTTGGAAAAGTTTTGCAAAGTGCCCTGCCACGCTCCAAACCAATTACATACAGGCACTGATTTTCTTTTTCCCAATCTTCCCAGCAATTCTGGTTTGCAAAGAGTATTGTACACTTGAAATTTGTTAACAGGGTAGATCATAAATGGTCTCACCATACTCAGCAAGATGTAGTGATGGATACATTAACTAACTTGACTGTGGTGACCATTTCACAATACATACAGGGAAACATCAGGTTATATGCCATAAATATAATTTTTATTTGTCAATTATGCCTCAATAAAGCTGAAATAAAGCCACATTTTACCAAGTGTCCTCTATTTTCACTTTCTAAATCTGGCAAGCCTACCCACATTTTCATTTCAAACTCGGTCCTACAAAACATGTAACCAATCCTGATTATGACAAGAAATTTAAATATTCATTGTATAAGGCAAATGGACGAACTGAGTAATACATGACATCAGCTAAGATTACACTGAATGAGAAGCTTTCTTGCTTTTTATCTGAGCCTCATCCCTTCTTGCCGTCACACTCCCCACACAAACACACCCTGATGTACAAGTTTCCTGCCAAGTCTCCATCTGTGAGAACGTGTTAAAGCGGTGCTACCAATGAGGAAATAAAAACTTGGAAACGAAGGCACATTCGAGTTTCAGCTACAACCAAACAATATGATGAGAATAACAGAAAGAAGGAAAACTTTAAAAAGAAATGCTTTTTTCACAAGAGCAGCTTCTTAAAAATAAGAGTTAAGTGGAAAAAAGAAGTCACTGTGTTGCCTGTGCCAATATCACCAGTAAAAAAATAAAATGAGAGAAAGAGAGCAAGCCCTGGGAATATAAAATTTAATTGATTCTGCCTTTTCTACTACCTGGAACTTAAAAACCTAATATTGACTTTGGAAATATTTCTAAACCCTGCGATGCTATTTTAATTTTTAAATATTATGTTTGAAAGGTTTGCATCCACTTCTCAATAAATATAGATGTTTTTCCTTCAAGCGTCTTGCTAAAATAAGGGCTGGATTTTTTTTTTCCTTTCTTCTTTATAGCTGTCAATCATATATATTATTTGTGTCTACTTCAAACTCATTTTGCAATAAAGGATTTCAAAATCTTCTCTCCCTCCTCTGGGGGAGTCACAGAGGGTGAAACAAATCAGGAAAACGACTTTATATAATCCTTTCATTTCGGATCCTGGCCCTTTCTGCTATGAACTTCATGCCAAAGGTCTGCGTTACTCTGCTTTAGATACCGACACGATGAAAGAAGCTTTTACATTCTATAAAGAGCACGTTCACCTTTGGCGTCAATGTTGGAGAACAGTGAGGAGTGATTCAGTCTTGGAGGAAAATATACTGGGTTCTGAAAGTGTTCAGGTTTGAAATTCTCTGCATGTTTAGCTCTTAAGAATGTCAATTTCACAAGCAAGCTATAGCAGCAACCCATCCTTCGTCAGTTCCATGCTGAAGGCTTAACCGAGTAGACTTGAACAGTAGCAGACAAAAGCGTGGACATAGGCAACACACCACATGGCTTCAGACCCCAGCTCAGCCACTGATGAGCCCTATGACCTTGGACAAGCTTCCGAGACTCTTCACACCTCATCCACGTAAGCTGGATAACAGTAACAGTGTCTATGTGATACGGCTGTTGTAAGCATTTGAAGATACAATTCTCAGAACAATGCCTAGTCCACAAAAACACCATAAAAATATTGCAATTACATTAGTATTGAAAACATTTCTGGGCTCAATGTGTGAATGCAAGACTCAGTATATAATAGCTAACCTTCTCACTTATGTTTCCTGGCCTGCATTAGAGATCAAGATTTTAAAGAAAACCATTATCTTGTCTTTTATTTCCTATCAAGAGTTCGTGCTTGCAGAAAGCTAAAATTATTTTACAAATATAGCCTGGTTGAGAGGCATCATAATGTCAGGGGGACATCCAAGACATGGATTAAAGTCCTGGTTCACAGTCAAGCTGTGACTGCACTTCAGCATTCAGTTTTTTTCTCGTCTGTAAAATGAGAAGGTATCCATCGAATTTCTGACATTTCTTTCACACCTAAAATTCTGTCTTGTAACCTTTAACATTCATGTCAATCTTGTCAGAAAGGAATTTCGGTGAACTTATGCTTATAAAAGGACCTTCCTGTGGCAGTTTTTCTTGAAATTCTCTTTCCCTAGGCTCTCATACTTCAAAATGTATCCTCCTATACTGTACATACTTCCCATCCCTGCAACGCCAGGCTATAAAATAACCCCAATGTTAAATGACCAGAAACACAAGAATGAGGCATTAGCAAAAGCATCCATTACTAGCACAGCTGGGCAGAAAAATTAATAATGCCTATTACTGTGGTAAGGGAAATCAGTCCTGAATAGTCACTGGAAGGACTGATGCTGTAGCTGAAGCTCCAATACTTTGGCCACCTGATGGGAAGAACTGACTCATTGGAAAAGACCCTGATGCTGGGAAAGATTGAAGATGGGAGGAGAAGGGGATGACAGAGGATGAGATGGTTGGATGGTATCACCGACTCGATGGACATGAGTTTGAGTAAACTCCAGGAGTTGGTGGTGATGGACTGGGTGGCCTGGTGTGCTGTGGTCCATGGGGTTGCAAAGAGTCGGACACAACTGAGCGACTGAACTGAACTGAACTAATTACTGTGGTATGCAATGGTTTTGTCCATATTAATGAACAGTACTGTGTCCTAAATTCACATCTTTTGCAGCTGGATAAGACCTCAGAGAAGTGTTTCTCAATCTGGGCGTTTCCTCCCCCAGAAGACATGTGGTAATCTCTGGAGCCATTTTTGGCTGGAACAGTTAAGTGAGTGCACTGGCAAAGTAGAAGCCAGGGATGCTGCTAAACATCCTTGCAGTGCAAAGGACAGATCCCACAGCGAAGGATTCGCTGACTCAAAACACTGAAAGTGCAGGTGTGGAGAATTCCTGGTGGCTCAGTGGTAAAGAATCCAACTGCAATGGAGGCAATGTAGATTCGATCCCTTGGTTGGAAAGATTCCCTGGAGAAGGAAATGGCAGCCCACTCCAGTATTCTGGGCTGGAGAATCCCATGGACAGAGGAGCCTGGCGGTCACAAGAGTTGGACATGACTGAGCGACTCAACAACAGAGCAATGGCTTTCCATGGAACCAGCACTGCACCCAAGAGAGCAGTTCGGAAACCTGGTCATCGGGTTGGTGTGGGGAGAGAGCTATTGGCCTGAGCAGACAGGAGTCCTCAGCCACATCATGCGAGGTGCATTATTAGTTCTCGATGAAGTGCCTACCACATTCTACGAAACTTACAAGTGTCCCATGAACCATGCAAGTGATACACCTGCTTATGATTATCCAAGCCTAGAACTCAATTCCATTTTGCATACAAAGAATTTTTTGCATGGTTTTAAAACTTCTGTGTTTAGAAATGAAATTGTATAAATCAAGATAAGATGGTTATTTTGTCTGATGTGGAACTTCTCTAAGAGTTGTTCATTATTCTGGAAAAATAGCATCACCAACCAGCAACGCCATTCCCAGTATTTGACTGGGCAACACATCAAGACCCATCTGCATTTGTAACCTTCTTATGTACTGTTATTCTACAAATAGGCGCAGGCTTCTGTACACTTCATTATGTCTTCCCGTGTAATAATTAAATATTTGCATATTAAAATACATATTATTTTATTATAAACCGTTTGATCTGTATCACTCTTTTATGTTATGGTTAGAGATTTTATGTAAACATGTATTTTAATTATGCATGTAGGCAGGTTATATTATATGTGAATTTCATTTCAATGTAATAAAGAGGGCACTAAAAAATACATGCTATATTGAAACATGTATATTATCATATGGGAAATAGATCGCCAGTCCAGGTTCGATGCATGAGACAGGGCGC
The DNA here is from genome assembly GCF_023091745.1 of Budorcas taxicolor. NCBI lineage: Eukaryota > Metazoa > Chordata > Mammalia > Artiodactyla > Bovidae > Budorcas > Budorcas taxicolor. The sequence continues at coordinate 100,945,898 of NC_068916.1, read as the reverse complement.
TCAGGGCTGGTGCACTGGGATGACCCTGAGGGATGGGATGGGGAGGAGGTAGGAGAGGGGTTCAGGATGTGGGACACATGTATACCCATGGCTGGTTCATGTCAATGTATGGCAAAAACCACCACAATATTGTAAAGTAATTAGCCTTCAATTAAAATAAATACATAATTTAAAAAAACTAAAAAAAATACATGCTATAAAAAAGAAGTATTAGATCCAATAAAGCCCAATGAATACTTGCTTTACAGATTACCTCTTTCAATCCCTTCACTTTATGGAAGTCAAGCTGGAGGCACAGAGAGGAGCCCAGGGTCTTCTGATGGCAAGAACAGGGCATTTCCACAACAGGTAATTCTCTTCTGCTCTGATCTTAGATCCACGCTATCATTACACGTGAGTTCTAGGGACTGCCTGATTTCACATTCACACAAAATACTCCGTCCAAACACACAACATAAACGTGACCTGTACAGCATCAACAGACAAAATACTCCCATGGGAACCGTACAAACGACCACCACCCATAGGGAAACTAAGCTTCATTCACTGGGCTGTTTGTCTATATAATTTCCCATGTAAAAACAAAATGAATAAAAACGAGAATGACTCATTTCAGAGGTTTCTAATTTGGCAAGATTAAATCACCACAGGTCTAGAATTTTCCTGGCACCAAACGCCACAGACCAGGCTTTGGAAGGAAACAATAGCAGTGATCTACTCGAGCGTCCCATAACTCATTTTATCCATTCATATGGGGTCCAGTTTTCATTTCAGTCTAAACACCACGGAGACCAAATGCCTGGTTTGATTATTCTGACTCCTCAATAGGATTTTTTGTAATATAACAATCTCCTTCCTGAAACCTTAATTCTCCCTCTTGTTTACTTGTGAGGCAAACATTAATTGAGTGCTTCTTGTACAGCTGAAACACTGCACAGAGTGCCCTAGGGAATGATAAAGTATAAGATAAACCGTCTGCCTTTGAGAATGCCGCTACCTTAAAAAAGGAGACAGGACAAATATAAACACATAAACACAAGTACAGGGTAAAATCAAGGAGGCTGCAGGGGAGCAATATGCAAGGTTTAAGGGGAAGACGAATCAGATGCTAAACAGCGACCACAAAACCCATGTGGGGAACTAAGCACCTGAAAGGCAGTCCTCCCAAGTCTCTGTTTTAATTTTCTGTGATGCAGGCTTTCGCCTCTGAACTTAGTCTAGTGGGGGGTCCCCCAGGGGCTTCTGAATACTTAGTCCCATCTTCTTGTGTAATCAGAACTAAGCACTTCACATACTGAAGTATTACTTTGCTACAAGCTACTTGATCTGTATTGCCTTTTATATTACAGTGTGGTATATACATAATATATACTTAAATATGTACATTTTATGTCTGTATTATACTTAAATATAGATTACATAATATCTGTACATATTTAAGAAGATACCCAGTCTGCTCACACCTAAATGGCACGATGCCATTCAAATGGTGAGTCATAATTAACACACTTTTGCCCGCAGAATAAGTGACTGCAGGTCTTTCAAGGGCAGGCAGAAATCTGGCAGATGACCTTGCATTTAGAGCACCACAGAAGACGTAAACAACCATCCCATATGCGTCTCTAATCTAGCAAAACAACTTTTCCCCTCTTTTATTTTCACCTATAAAAATGGAGAAAGATCACTTCACTGACCTCTATTTTGCAGAGAAAGTAAAAGAAGAGGTGAAGCCAACATCCTCACCATTTCGGAGAGAAAAGGAAAAGACTTCCACATGGTAAACAGGGCCCCTGGGAATGAACAGCGGCATCCCCATTCCTCACATATTCAAATATAAATCTCTCACCTCTTAGCTGCAAAGCTCTTTTCTTAACGTGCTTTTAACCCACAGATTTCTTCTGGGAAGAAAAAGCCAAATTTGGACTAACTGTTAAATTCTCTGGTAGAATCAGATTTCTCACCCTTACTCACACACTTAAGCCACTATTTTCAGAAACTTTCACTTAAATACTTGATTTTTTCTCCATCTAACGTTTTATTCATTCAACTAAAATGTATAGAACATTTGCTAAACTCTAGGCACTGTGCTAAAAATCCCAGCCCAGGGAAGCTTTGATTTTAATGAGGTAGGCAATAAAGGGAAATTTTTAAAGTAAATTATACAATATGTTAGACACTAATAAGTTCTACGGGAAAAATTGAGAGCCAGGTACAGCAATCAAGAATTAGAGGTGAAGGTTTACAAATTTAGATAGACTAGTCAAGAAGGTCTCAGTGAAAAAGTGACTAGACCAGTCCCCAATCAATATAAAATCTCCTTTCTCTCTAGATTATAAGTCAATTCATATGTTGCTTCACCTTTTCCATCTTCAATTTTTATGGCTACGTGTTAATTCTTAAAAAGATCCATTTCAACTACGATGAAGTTCCACATAAAGACATTGCTGTATACGGTTCCTGCTTTTCTCCCCCTAAAACTTTTCTGCATAGTCACAAAAACAAATTAGAAGACGGAAACAGAGCCGATACACATTTTTATTAAAAAAAATAAAGAAACAAGTAACACTGGCATAATCTTCATAAGAAATGTGTGGAATACAAACAAAGAAAAGGAGAAAAATTTTTGCTGAGAACTATAAAAGCAGCCGTGGAACAATGGGAAATACACACTGTTAGCCAGTATGAGAAGAAGAAAGACTGCAAAAATGTTATTTCTCCCAAAATTAATTGCTAAGTGTAATGCAACTCCATTAAAAGTATCAAGGTTGAGTAGAACAATTCTAATGCCACCGAACAGGGCTTCTTACATATGGACCCTTGTAAGAACCCACCAGAGAGTTTTCTTGGACTACCCCTGCTGTGTCCCTCCTTAGACTCACTAAACTGCAATTTGTAAAGACCACGTATACTCTGCCACAGCTTCCCAGATAACTCTGATACACAGCACTGGGTAAGAACAGACGATCAGGAATAATAAATAAAAGGAAAGCTAACTGGAAGAAAAAGGATATGAATCTATTTTCAAGCTACAAAAATAAGATCAATGCAGTAGCTAAAGTATAGATAAACACATCAATGGGGAAGAATAAACTTCTAAACTTCCCAGGAATGCTTTGTACTCACATGTGATAAAAGAGAAGTCATAAACTAACAGGGAAGAAATAGGCTGTTATCTAAATTGTTTTAAGAAAACTGAAGAGGAGCTTAAACTTCAGCTATACTTCATACTACAAAGAGCTACACACACACACACACACACACACACACACACACTCAACCAGGTGCATTAAAAACTAAGATAGGTGGAGGGTCAAAAAGATAAGAACTAAAGAAATGACTGAAAAAGAAAAAATAAGAAAATTTAGTTTTTTTTTTACCAGATCACTTAAAATGAAGAAAAAGGGGGAACAGACATTGACCCACAAATTAGATTAGAATATAAACAGTGAGCAACCAGATGACAGATTATAAAACAGTAAACAGAATATGATTCTATCCTGTACTATCAGCTCACCTATTTGTTAGGATATATACTCAAATGCTAACAGTAATTGACTCTGGTTGATTTTTTTCCTTCTTAGTTTATGTTCAGTTTCTTAATGTCATTCAGTAAATTTGTATCACATTTAAATTTTTTAAATGATAACTTTTTCAAAGCTATTTAATTTTTTCACTTATTTTTTTTTCATATAATGGCAATTTTGGCACATAATGCTGCTGCTGCTGCTGCTGCTAAGTTGCTTCAGTCATGTTCGACTCTGTGTGATCCCATAGATGGCAGCCCACCAGGCTCACTCGTCCCTGGGATTCTCCAGGCAAGAACACTGGAGTGGGTTGCCATTTCCTTCTCCAATGCAGGAAAGTGAAAAGTGAACATAATAGTGTAGGCTTAAACTCTTCACGTGTGTTTTAAGCATTTTCTTCATCTCAAAAAAATGTTTTCTGCTAAATACTGCTTTGTTATTTCTTATAAATTTTCAGCCTGCAGAAACTTTCTGCTCCAATAGATTGCAGTTTTTTTAAACTGGAATAACTAATTGTCCAACCACAGCAGTAAGTTATGGCAACTGAGTACTCAATAAAAAGGATACACTGGAGCAAACCAAATTTCTATTAATACAACAGAGGATAAACGAGTTTGACACAGAGAAGGTGTAGTCGTTCAGTCATGTCTCTTTGCAATCCTATTGACTGTATGTAGCTGCCAGGCTCCTCTGTCCGTGGGATCTTCCAGGCAAGACTACTGGAGTGGGTTGTTGTTTCCTTCTCCAGGGGATCTACCAGACCCAGGGAATCGCACTCAGGCCTCAGGGGACCTGGTAAATAACTGCTCAATAAATGAGTCAGAATAAGATTGTTCACCAGTTTAAGGGTCCTACCCTAAGGTGTCAGCAGGAACGACCTGAATGTCCAACACAGAATTCTTGCAGCACTTTTTTTTTCCTACAAAATGTATGCGTGCTCTAAGATAAATCCAAAGCTACAAAACATAAAGGACATTCACAATCCCAACAGATCAGACTAGATGTAAAACATTTCTATTTGGTCCAGAATTAGCAAGACACCCCAAAAAAGGAACGCACGCCTGCAAAAAGTTCTAAGTGACGTTATGTTAAGTGAAATAAGCCAGTTACAAAAAGACAAACACTGGATGAGTCTATTTATATCAGGTATGTAGTCAAATTCATAGAAACACAGAGTAGAATGGTGGTTACCCAGGCCAGGGGGAGGAGGAAGTGGGATCTGGTTCAGTGGGCAGAGTTTCGCAAGATAAAAAAGTTTTGGACATCTGTTATATATTATGACTACTGAACCTTATACTTGAAAATGGTTAAGATGGTAAACTTTGTGATGTGTGTGTGTTTTTACTACAATTAAAAAGTTGATAAAAATTCTTAAAGTAACATAAAATGCCTCACATTTCACCAAATTACCAAGTCAAATGCCTGCTGTTGCTTCTGTTCAGCTTTCAAGCTAAGAATGCGTGATTTTCATGTTTTTTAATTGTTGGAAAAAAGTTTAGAGAGTGATATTTTGAGACATGTGAAAACTGTATGAAGTTTAAATGTCAGTGTCCATCCGTAAAGTTTTATGTTTTGCCTAAGGCTGCTTTCTTGCTATTACAGCAGGGCTACATAGTTGCTTCAGAGACTGTATGTGTGCATGCGGTCAGCAAAGCTTAAAGTATTTACCCTCCTGGCGCTTCATGGGGAATGTTTTCTAATTCCTGATATGGGGTGTGGGAAACTGGGCTCTCTTCTGCACACTGAGTGTAAATGGCAATGAAATACAACACAAAGCAAGGACTTCGCATCTCCATACCTGTTAACCCAGCAGTGTTAGTTTATCAGAAAGAAAGGTAAAACTCACAGAAATTTTTATGTAAAACAAACTGTTGCAGCAAGATGAACCCAGGAAGTCTGATTCCAGACCCTAAGCTCAGAGCCAAGACTAAGGCGCAGTCTACACTTAAATACTGAACCAAAGAGAATAAAACAGCTTCTCATGTTTTATCAAGTAACAACTGTTAAAACTGGTATTCCTGAAGTTCTATTATTCTGAATTAACAAATAACACCTTAAAGTGGTTACTACCAAGTTATATATTTATTTTAAAAGACATTTTTTAGGTTGAACCATATGAAATTACAGATATTCAAAGGTTTACAATATGAGTAGCAGGGCTCAGCTGCTAAAGATGGCTCAGATGGTAAAGAATCTGCCTGTAATGCAGGCAACCTGGGTTGGATCCTTGGGTTGGGAAGATCCCCTGGAGAAGGAAATGGCAGCCCACTCCAGTATTCTTGCCTGAGAAATCCCATGGACAGAGGAGCCTGGTGGGCTACTGTTCATGGGGTCACAAAGAGTCGGACACCACTGAGTGACTAACACTTACCTAATATCATAAAATGAAAACTAGGCACAGATCGAACAAAATCCATCCTGAGTATGGATGAGCCCAAAATTGAAAGCTTACTTTCAGCAAAACAGCACATCTGTTGCATAAATTAATGTAATTACTTGAATTTTTATTGATTGTATAGTTTTGTTGGCATTTAATTTGCAAATTTGTTTTCTTTTATAACTTCATAAGTGCTATAACCTGACATTTATTCTGCACTGGCATTGATGTATGTAAAATTATGACAGACACAATTAAGTCAAATGGAGGATGTTTTCCTTGGAAAAGGAACTATTTCCAAAGTTTGAGGACACTGTGTGTATCATGTGAACATCAAAAGCATCCTAGCACACAATTTTGAGAAAAAAAAAAAAAACAGATCACAACCCACTTGCGCTCTGTCTCACAAATCAGGTGTTAATGGCTGACAGCAGAGTCCAACCATCAGGGCAAGGGGCGGGGGGGTAACAGAAAGACCATTCTCACAAACCGTCACATTCAAAACGAAGCGGCCATCTCTGAGCCTCAATTTTCTCTTCTGTAAAACTGGGACAATGGTTTACACTGTGGGGTTACAGAATGCATCAGAGGTACTCCAGGGAAAGCACATAACATCTAATAAACACACCTAACAGTAACTGAGCAGTTAACTGCATGCCAGACACGCATGCAATCTGTTGCATGTTTGCATGCAATTGCATACAGAATGTATGCATTTCTGTTGCCGCTTTCATGCATTTTTAGGCATATGACACTTTATAGACATCACTCAAAGAATAATTAGAGCCACCACACTCTCTGAAATAGGTCCCAGCATATCCCCGGTTTTAACAATGCTAAAGCTGAGGCCCTGGGATGCTCAGTCATCTGCCCAAAGGTCACGTAGCCAGTGAGAGGCCAGGCCAAGATAGGCTCGTAACGTCTAACACTAGGAAGCTGTTTTTCTTCTCCACACAAAAGTACCTCAATCAATGGAAGCAATCATGATGATATCGGTGTCCCTAGTTCACCCGAATGAGAACACACAAATGTTGCTTCTCTTAAATCCAGCCACAGACCGTCCAGTGCACTGCAGCCTCTGAGGGGTCCTCCAGCCACTCGGATCATAAACCTTTCTGGAATGATATTTTTTCAACTGGTGTTAGGCTTCTCTCTATAAAATCGGGGGCATATGGTGTACCCTTCTTTTCAAAAGGCTTCAAAATTTACCTGACAGCAGTGTCAACGTCAATGTCCTCTTCTCGGGGTGCTAAACGGTCCCTCCCGAGCCTCTCCTCCTCCGTGTCCCCAAGGTTGGAAACTCTAGACTTAGCCACGAGGCATCATGGTGCACATATACAGCATTTGTGGGAGGGAGACAGAGACATCGTCAGCACCAAGTACGCCGCCAGGATGAAAAACTGCTTGGTACACAGCTGGTGACTAAACCCCAGAAAGGCCACGCCTCCAACAATGAGCCTGTTTTCTCCTTATCTTCTATGTTCTTCCTGCTTGTGTGTGTTAAGTCACTTCAGTCACGTCCGACTCTTTGCAACCTCATGGACTGTAGCCCGCCAGGCACCTCTGTCCATGGGATTCTTCAGGCAAGAATACTGGAGTGGGTTGCCCTGCCCTGCTCCAAGGGATCTTCCTGACCCTGGGATCAAATCTGTATCTCTTAAGGTCTCCTGCGTTGGTAGGCCGGTTCTTTACCACTAGCACCACCTGGGAAGCCCTTCTCCTGCTCAGAATGGAGCAAAAAAATGACAAAGATTTTCAAGTTCATTCCCAACTGGCAAATCGGCTTATTTTCATTTTTTAAACGAGTATTATAATAGAATGATAAAATAGATAATTTCCAGAAATGAGAAAAAATGTTATAAGGTGATAATTGTTCTCAACCACCCTCAAACCTTACATCCTAGAATCAAGTATACAATGTACCAAAAAATAAATGTAACAGAGCCTAACTTCTTTTGGAGAAAATCTAAATAGCCACCAGCAGTTTATAACTCCCAAAAAAGTTTAACCAAAGCCCTACAGTTTCGGTGTGGTTTTTTTTGGGGGGCCCTGCATAGCTGCAACTTTGAAATGTTCCAAAATACTTTATTATATGGCCCTGCTAAAATGTTAGGTTTAAAAACAAATATAAACCCCTTTGAGAACCGATCTAAGCCTGACTTCATTGGTAGAAAAAACATGAGAGAGACACTATCAGTGCCATTTTCTCAGAGCCTGTAGAGAGTGTTCAGGAAAATTATTAACTACTATTAAGATGCGGTTAGGTATGAATCAGAGTAGACAACATGAAGAGCAGTAAAGGTACTTACGAAACAGAAATAGAGTCACAGACACAGAAAACAAATTTATGGTGACCAAAGGGGAAAGGGAAAGGGGGGATGAATCCGAGTTTGGGATTAACATACACACACTGGTTTATGTGAAACAGACAACAAGGGCCTAGGGCACAGAACAGGGAACTGCAGGCAGTGTCTTGCAAAAACCTCTGACGGAAAAGGGAAAGTGTCAGCCACTCAGTCGCGTCCGACTCTGTGCGACCCCGTGGACTGCAGCCAGCCAAGCGCTGCTGTTCGTGGAACTCTCCAGGCAAGAACACTGGAGTTGTCCTTCCCTTCTCCAGGGGATCTTCCCAACTCGAGGGTCCAACCCAGGTCTCCGGCATGCCAGGCCGACTCTTTCCAGTCTGAGCCCCCAGGGGAGCGCAGGCGCCGGTCTGCTTGCCTCCGCGGTGGAGAAGAATCTGAAAAAGACTGTATCACCGTGCTGTACGCCTGAAACTAACGCAACACGGACCAACGACGGGTGCTGCCGGCCGCTCAGGCGGGGCCAGCCCTCGGCGACCCCGTGGACCGCAGGGCAGTAAGGACAGGAGTGAGAGCAGCCATCCTAACAGGTAGGTGCAGCAGGAGGAGGGAGGGGCAGCTGTCCGAGCGCTTGCTCTGCGCCAGGCTCCGATCTAAGGGCATTACACGGTCATCGCGTCGCTTTCCGGGTGACACAGGGCCCTAAGGCAGAGTCTGCAGATTCCTCTGCCCCAGTCCTTAATACTATGTGACCTTGGGCAAATTATCTCATTTTCCTTACTTGCAAGTGGAGATAACAGAAGTTACCTCACAGGGTTGCTGTGAGAATCAGCCGTTAAATATACGTGATATGCTTAGAGCAGCGTCTGGTCCATAATAAAGACCAAAGGGCCAGTTTACTGTTATTACGATCTGATTTCAGAGATGGCGACATGAGGCACAGAGTGAGTCACTTCTCCAGAGTCACACCGCTGGTCATGTCACACCTGGGGCTTGAGCCCAAGGCTGACTCTTAAGTCCATATACTTAGCCTCTTCAAAAAGGCCCCTGCAGCTTTCAAGTATATTATAGATTATATATATATACACTTACTTATAAGTATATAACTAAGGAGATCAGTCCTGAGTGTTCATTGGAAGGACTGATGCTGAAGCTGAAACTCCATTACTTTGGCCACCTCATATGAAGAACTGACTCATCAGGAAAGACCCTGATGCTGGGAAAGATTGAGGTCAGGAGGACACGGGGATGACAGAGGATGAGATGGTTAGATGGCATCACTGACTCAATGGACATGAGTTTGAGTAAACTCTGGGAGTGGGTGATAGACAGGGAGGCCTGGCGTGCTGCATTCCATGGGGTCGCAAAGAGTCGGACACGACTGAGTGACTGAACTGAACTGAACTGATGTATATAAATATATGTATATATTTATATTTGCATCTCAGGAAAATGTGTAAGGAGTTCATCAAGTAGGATAAATGGTACCAGGGAATGAATGACTGTGCTGGAGCCTACTGGCTAAGCACCCCAGGGTCAAAAATTCCACTGGATGCTGATATTACACAAAACACAGACAGTCCCAGGTGTGGCCTGAAGGTCATGTTTTAGGGAGAAAGAACATACACATAAATATTTTGACTTGGAACAACAATGGAAGATTGCAAAACCAGAAACAGCAAAAAAAAAATTGAAACAGTCAGAAACAAGGTTTTTTCCTGACTCCAGGAACAAATATACCTTTTAAAATATCCTGCCGTAACCTTCCCTGCCCCCAGCACCACCATCTACCTCACGCCTCAAGCCATGAAATTTTCTATCTGACACACTCTCTCTTCAACATATTTTTGGTTGATCTTATCACTTCAGTAGCTATTTTGACCTTCTGGTATTTATGTTTTCGAGGGAAAACATTTGTCAGAAGCATTGTTTACTTAAGAACAAGGAAGGGGGCTTCCCTGGTGGTCCTGGGGTAAAGAGTTGTCCAGCCAGTGCGAGCTACACGGGTTCGACCCCTGACCTGGGAGGGTCCCACGTGCCTTAGCCTGGGCACCCCAAGTTACTGAGCTTGTGCTCTAGAGCCTGGGGGCCACAGACACTGAGTCCAGGAACCTCAACTACTGCAGTCCGTGTGCCCTAGAACACCTGCTCCATGACAAGAAAAGCCACTGCAATGAGAAGGCTGTGCCCCGCAGCTAGAGAGAAGCCCACAGAGCAAGGAGGACCCGGCACAGCCAAGATTACACAAATAGACAATAGTTTTAAAAAAGAACAAGGAAGAGTCAAGATGTGCAGATGATGAAGATTAAGGCAGCAATAAATTTACTCTCCTTTTTTTCTACCCTTTTCATAGACTTTCACCCTTCTGTTGATTCAGAAAGAAGGTATCCTCCTGCATGTGGAAGAGCAAGATCAAAATCTTCTTTTTCTCCTACTTGATACCTACTCGATAATACATCAAGAGGGACTGTACTTCTACAATTCATTGTCTTTATTGTTTTACGTAAGCAGAATTAACAACTTATGGCTATCTTTTCCTTTAGTGAAAATCTCAATGCAGCAATAAGAATGAAGCAAATTAATGGAAATGCAACAATTAAAAACTTTGTATGTCAGATGTTTTTTTAGAACACGGGAGCTATGTTCTTCCAGTTGACCAAAAAACAGCCACTTTTCTAGGTAAAAGTCAAGTATTCACCAAGGCTCACTGACTTACTATAAGAAGCTTCTGTGCCAAACTGTTAGGAAATAAAAAATGGTTATTTTTAAATTGGTCAGCCAAGTAGTACAGGAAAATCCTACCACACCAGCTTCAGGAATCTTCCTCAATGTTCCTAAGGTAAAGGCTATTTTACATGCCAGAATAAGAAAGCCTATGAAGATTAACATGTTCACCAAATAAAATGTAACACTGCAATGTCAAATCCGGTGAAACTCTACTAGGATGCATTTAAGTGTCCTCCAACATCAACAGATTAACAATGCATCAAACTGTCCCATGCACTCTCAAAAAATAACACAACAGCAACAACAAAAAAAAACTGATAAAAAAAAAAATGATACTTTTTAAGTCTAAGAGAGGAATGAGTTTTATCCACAAGGCTGGAGCACCCAATAAGAGAAAAACAGCAGACTCTTCTGGGCGTTTAGCAGAGAAGGGATCAGTTTGTCATAGGACCACATGTGGCCTTCCAGAAAGTCAAAGAGAAGCAGGCTGGGCCAAAAAAAAAAAAATCAATAGAAGCAATAAAATTTGCCACACAAAAACGTTCACATAAAAATGATATGAATACACACACATGGACTGCATAGTTTTTTCATTCACATCAGTACAACAACCAACAACCGATGTACTATCATAACTCGGAAGAAAGGTTCTTTTGTTCCTTCTCTTGGCGGGCCCTCTGTGCTCTAAGTTATACCCATTTGAAACGAACAGGACTTGCAGTACTCTAAAATAAGCATTTCACACGTAGTTTTTTTTACCAAGTATTTCATTTATTTTGCCCCGTATCATACAGGAAACTCGCTCTAACATACCTAATGCAGCTCCTCTATGAGTCATTCCAGTAATACAGAGCTAGTTTAGCAAGTCTGCGGCTGCCCTTTCCCATATGTGTATTGAATCAGGTCAATATGAATTGAATCGTAGCCCTAAAATGATGTTCACATCTTAACTTCTAGTACCTGTGAATGTGACCTTATTTGAAAATAGGGTCTACGCGGGTGATCAAGCTTAGGTCACAGGAATGGGCTATCATCCAATGACTGTGTCCTTAATAAACACAGGAAACAGAGTGTGATACAGAAGAAAGGCCAGGTGAAGACAAAGGGAGAATTCTATCGACAAGCCAAGGGATGCCTGGAGCTACCAAAAGTTCAGAGAGAAGGAGGGGCTCTCCCTCACACTCCGAGAGGGAAGCAGCCCTGCCAGGACACTGATCTCAGAGCCTCTGGAACTCTGAGACAGTCAGTTTCTGAGGTTTAAGCCATTAGCCTGTGGGCTTTTGTTAGAGCAGCCCCAGGAGATGAACACACAGGCCGTGGCCTGAGTTGTCCCCAGCTTGCAGGGTGTGGCTGGGCGCTCGAGACACCTCCCAGAACCCTTGCAGCACACACGATTCCACCCTGGTGCGAACTGATGTGAAAAACCCGGAGATGAGGGTAGGAAATACGTCCTTCTGAAATGTTAGAGGTCCTGCATTTGTTTAAAACACATTTTCCATGTTTTACTTCCCTTCCTCCATAAAACCACTCTGGGGAAGAAATCGGTAAGCAGACAGGGAAACTAAACCTCGGCCAGCTGGATGTTCTGGCCAGTGTTACATGAACACCAGGGCAGAGCTTCTGTTTGCATCAATTTTTCTCTAGTAGGGAAGAATATAACCCTAAATATTTTCATTTGGAATGACGGTGGCACTTAGAAGTGATGCCTTTTCAAGTGACCCCAGGAAGAAAAAGAATGACATCACACAGAATGAGTAGGCGGAGGAACTCCGTGACCCAGGCCAGGTGGAGCAGATCAGAAGAAACTGGTAGAAAAAGTAACACATCACTTCTGAACTTGGCCTTGAAGGAAGAGATGGAGAGACGACTAGGAAAGAGGTACCGTGGGGGCTGCAAAGAGTCAGACATGACTGAGCGACTAAGCCCACGGTGCACGGGCTTCCCTGGTGGATCAGCTGGTAAAGGACCCGCCTGCAATGCAGGAGACCTGAGTTCCATCCCTGGGTTGGGAAGATCCCCCGGAGGATGGCATGGACACCCACTCCAGTATTCTTGCCTGGAGAATCCCATGGACAGAAGAGCCTGGCGGGCTACAGTCCACGGGGTTGCAAAGAGTTGGACACGACTGAGCAACTAAGCACAGCACAGCACCATGGTGAATACATGAAACTTCAAGCAGAAAAACCGTCAAGTAAATGGAAGGTCTCAGCGAAGACGAGGAAGGCCTTCAAGTGACTAATTGAGAAGTCCAGGGAGAGCTGAAATGGGCTTAAAGTAAGAGACGGGCTCTTCCACTGAGCTCATAGAGGGGTCACCATAGAGAGACTCGACATGCAGACATCTCTGTCAGGTTCTTAGCAAGGTGTGAAGAAGGAAGCTGTCCCAGGAGCAGTGTTAAATTCAGGTGAGTGGCCAAGCAACCTGGAGTTGTGTGGTTTTGAAAAGCTGGTTATGACCGAAGAGAATGTAATGAATCTATTCAGACGCTCTACGTTTCAAGCATTGGCAAGGCATCCTTGACATCTTTCTTCTTTCCGCCTGTATTTCTACACACCCTGGCCTCCTTGGGAATTTCTGGGGGAGAGGGGTCCCCATGCCAACCTCAGGACCTTGTGCTTGCTCTTCCCTCTCCTTGGAAGAGGGTTTGTGCATTGTGAGTTCTCCCATTTCATTTGGGTCTTAGTTCAGATGCCAAATCTTCAAAGAGGTCCTTCTTGACTATCCTATATGAGGGGACCTCCTCTGTCATTCTCAAGTTCCTTACACAGCTTCATTTTTCCTTACAGGACTTAATCTGAAAGTATATATATAATAATGTATATACATATTTATTTATTTATAAAAAAAGCAGAGACATTACTTTGCCAACAAAGGTCTGTCTAGTCAAGGCTATGGTTTTTCCAGTGGTCATGTATGGATGTGAGAGTTGGACTGTGAAGAAAGCTGAGCACCGGAGAATTGATGCTTTTGAACTGTGGTGTTGGAGAAGACTCTTGAGAGTCCCTTGGACTGCAAGGAGATCCAACCAGTCCATTCTAAAGGAGATCAGTCCTGGGTGTTCATTGGAAGGACTGATGTGAAGCTGAAACTCCAATACTTTGGCCACTTCATGCGAAGAGTTGACTCACTGGAAAAGACCCTGATGCTGGGAGGGATTGGGGGCAGGAGGAGAAGGGGACGACAGAGGATGAGATGGCTGGATGGCATCACCGACTCGATGGACATGACTTTGGGTGAACTCTGGGAGTTGGTGATGGACAGGGAGGCCTGGCATGCTGAATTCCATGGGGTCGCAAAGAGTTGGACATGACTGAGTGACTGAACTGAACTGAATATTTATATATTAATTATATTTATACTTAATGTATATTTATATATTATATTATATTTATATATTTTTAAATTTACTGATTAGCCACCATGACCATTAATATGTCAACTCCATGAATACAGGGATCTTGCGTATCTTGGTCATATATATAATATAGTCCCAAAGCTTGGCATAAAGTTTAAAACTCACTAAACATTTGTTGAATGAATAAAAGGAAATCCCATCTTATTCCCAAGTATAATTGATGTTATCCCCTGAAACACTTCAGGTCCATTGTCACTGCCACTTCCCAGTACATACAGCAGGCTTAGCACCTCGTCCAATTGGATTAGTTCAGAAGTCACCCACCACTCTCCACTGCCACCCGGGCCCCTCTCCAACTCACTCCCTCAACAGATGACCCTACCAAAACAAAAATCTCATGGGGTCAGCAACCCCTGTTTCAACACTCTCCACGGTCCTTGGGATAAAGACCAAACTCTTAACTGGCCCCAGCCTGAGTATCCAGCCTCACCTCACTCCATTCTCCCCCGAATTCTAAGTCCTCAGTTCTTTGATTCCAGCCTATTCCCTTCTGTTGCGGGGCTTCAGCACTAACTTCCCTCTGCTGTGTGCAACACTCTTTTCCCCACTTTTTCTCACGTTCTCCTACTCATGCTTCTGTTATCATGCAAACATCACTTCCTGGTTGGGGGGCGGTTCCTGTTTTACAAACCCACAAAACCTACCGCTCTCTTCAGAGCATTTACCTCTGTTTGTAATCACGCAGTTATTAATTGCTGTGCTTTTTAAAAAGTTAATTAATGACTCTCTTCATCTTGGACTCTATGCTCCACGACAGCCACGGATCACGAATGTTTTGCTCCCTCTCAGATCTCCAGGGTCAAGAGTAGCCCTGGGAACATGGCTGGCACAGAATAAGTGATGTTGAATAAGTGATGTGTGCATGCGTGCAAAATCGCTTCAGTCATGTTCTACTCTTTACAACCCTATGGACTGTAGCCCCACCGGGCTCCTCTGTCCACGGAATTCTCCAGGCAAGAACACTGGAGTGGGTTGCCATGCCCTCCTCCGGGGGAATCTTCCTATCCCTGGGATGGAAACTGCGTCTCCTGTGGTTCCTTCATTGCAGGCAGGTTCTTTACCGCTGAGCTACCAGGGATTCCTACCCTATCAGAAACACAAAGCTAGAAGTTAATATTGAATACACAGATGTAAAAACTTTCCACAAACACTTAACGAAAGCCAAACACAAAGAAATTAGTGGAAAACTCTAACAGGATGACAAGCTGCTATTAAAAACACAGAAGGAGACAGGGAAAGCCCAGGGCAATGCAAACTTTGAAGTGGGGCTGACTACAGACTAGAAAAGAATGGGACCAACACACTCTGTTTTATTAAGTAACTGGAACCAGTTCAAACAATTTGCTAAAACTACATAGTTATGACTTAGGTAATGGCAGTAACTAGGTGAAAGGTTGCATTTACATATCCTATTAACAGACTCCTTGACTCATCAGTCTCTCTGCAGACATTTATCTATGCAAAGAAACCCTTCAGACTCTCCTCCTCGGCATTTTCCCTTATAAAAATTCTCCCCAAAATCCTTAGTCCCCTGGAAAATGTTTTAAAGACATTTCACTGTGGTCGATTAGGCATGCAGTAATAGCTAAGCGAGGCAACTTGGCCACGGAGGAAATGGTTTATAATAAAACAAAACTACTTTGCTCCTGATTAAAATTACTGGTGTGCAACTTGACAAAATGCACACCCTCAAAAGTTCTGAGCACTACAGGAAGTCACAGGTTAAAGGACGAAGCCGAATATGTGACCTCAGGGTTACCGTTATAATAACCTAACGTCAGAACCCAGATCCCTCTAAATTCTCTAGGGGAAACAAAGAGCTGATCACTTTATTTTGATTTCCTTATTTCAGGCCGATTTTAAAATAAGATGTTAACAGTGACGTGGGCGAAAAGCAATCTGGTATCATTTCCTTTCACGTGAACCCATCAGTGACTCATGCAATAAACAGCAGGTCTCCTGGTTCGTTTCGCTGCTGGAGCCAGTTTTCCAAAGATGATTTACCACACCCGGCCTGAGAAGGGGCAGCGTGAAACTGGTGAAATTCTGGTCTTCAGAAATACAACAGACAACAATGATTTCTAATGTCACGCTGTCTGTAAAAAGAGAAGGGAGGCACAAGTCAATGCAAGCCTGAAGCCCGGGTTAGGAACCGTGGCAAACAAGCAGGAGAGAGGAAAAGGAAAGCACACTGAAGACTGATGTGACCATATTTGGGGGGCAGAGGAGGGAAGAATGTGGTCGGTGGGGGTCTCCAACCTTTTCCACTCCTACCAAAATAAAATATTTTTAACACATAATTAAAAAAAAAATAAAACATTTAGCAAAGTAGCATTAAAACACTAAATGGAGCAAAACCTCCCTAACTGAAACCTTTATGGAGGGACTCTGCTGTTGCTGCTGCTGCTGCTGCTAAGTCGCTTCAGTCATGTCCGACTCCGTGCAACCCCATAGACGGCAGTCCACCAGGCTCCCCCATCCCTGGGATTCTCCAGGCAAGAACACTGGAGTGGGTTGCCATTTCCTTCTCCAATGCATGAAAGTGAAAAGTGAAAGTGAAGTTGCTCAGTCACGTCCGATCCTTAGCGACCCCATGGACTGCACCCTACCAGGCTACTCCGTCCTTGGGATTTTCCAGGCAAGAGTACTGGCGTGGGGTACCATTGCCTTCTCCGATGGAGGGACTCTACATTAGTACAAACCCTGATAGCAGCTGACCTTGAATCTCCCATTAGTTACTGCAACTGGAGAAGGATTATCTGTGGAAATTAGTAGGGCAAGCAAGAGGTAAATGTGTAACTCATGTAAGTTTTCTTTAAACGCTATAGAAGCCTCCTCCTGCTGCTGCTAACTCGCTTCAGTCGTGTCGACTCTGTGTGACCCCATAGAAGGCAGCCCACCAGGCTCCCCTGTCCCTGGGATTCTCCAGGCAAGAACACTGGAGTGGGGTGCCATTTCCTTCTCCAGTTACATGCAAATGATCATCTTTCTACTTCAAAATTAACATTTCCTCTTTATGAAAGCTTTCCTCAAAAGAGTTCTACAAGGGGGCATCCTCAGCAGATTCTGGGTAGTGAATATAAGCACTCAATAAGATCAACCTTTAAGACTCCTTAAGCTTTGATTTTTTAAAAACATGAGTTAGTCTTCATATAAGTGAAATGTGACTATGCTACAAATAACGACCATCAAGAAGCAAATTCCTTCCAGCACAGGTACGTGAAATTCACAATATCTGAAGTTTTTGAAGTCATTACTTCTCATAGAAATAGCATACGGTAGCCTGATTCTTGGAGAAGGCAATGGCACCCCACTCCAGTACTCTTGCCTGGAGAATCCCATGGATGGAGGAGCCTGGTAGGGTGCAGTCCATGGGGTTGCTAAGAGTCAGACACGACTGAGCGACTTCACTTTCACTTTTCACTTTCATGCACTGGAGAAGGAAATGGCAACCCACTCCAGTGTTCTTGCCTGGAGAATCCCAGGGACGGGGGAGGCTGGTGGGCTGCCATCTATGGGATCGCACAGAGTCAGACACGACTGATGCGACTTAGCAGCAGCAGCAGCAGCAGCCTGATTCTTCCATAAGGGTCTCCACCTGTACTCTTTAGAATTCCTACCCGTCCCTTGTTTTGCTTGCGTTGTAACCACAGCACCAGCAGTCAACAGGGCACCCTCAATATGGGTCAAAATGTGTCCCTTGCGGCTGCCGCAGATGTTGGCTAGACTGACAGTTACAGAGGACAGGAAGAAAGTTGTGCTGTCTCTTCCCAAAGATTGTGGTCCACGCCCTCCTCAACACGAGCTGCCCGCATCTGATACGAACGCAGATCTGTTGCTTTTCTTGGGTCCTGGTGCTTCCCCACCTCCGCTGTGTCATTAAAGGTTGTGATTTACACTTCTGTGTTTTTGTGGGTTGTTTTTTGTTTTTTGTTTTTTGTTTTTTCCTGAGTCCAGTTTCTTCTTTTCCTGAGGCCGTCCTCATAAACACCCTGAACAGGAGCCAGGTGGAAATCTCCCTGTCCCCTCATCCTTTCCTTGCATGCAGGCGGCACACCTGGGTGGCAGCAGGCGCTGTCTGGGGGCTGCTGGACCGGCTGGGTTCCGGAACCTCGCTGCCCACGTGCCCGTTAGGCACAGCTTGGAGATGGAGCTGAAGGCAGCATTCAGAGGCTCCAGCTCCTTTCAGCCCAGACCTCTAGCTCATGGTCACATGTGATTTTGAGGAATGCCACCTGTATGGAAAACTCACATAGCCACACGGCCCCAGTCCGCCCAGTCTCCAAGCCAACAGTGCAGACAATTCTCTACATTTCCCCCTCAGCAGGTATAAGCTAAATACCGTACTAATTATTCATGCAGAAATATTTCCCTTGTACAAAGGAACCTCTATGAATCTAACACCACCTAACAGGCATCATTTCCATGCTGCCATAGTCAACAGCGTCTGTCTCTACTCATCCAAGAATACAAAAAGTCTGAAGCTTTAAACCAGCAACATCCAACAGACCTTTCAGACCTTTCTGCAACCATGGAACTGTTTTATTATCTGCTCTGCCCGCTACAGTAGCC
The DNA here is from genome assembly GCF_023091745.1 of Budorcas taxicolor. Lineage (NCBI taxonomy): Eukaryota > Metazoa > Chordata > Mammalia > Artiodactyla > Bovidae > Budorcas > Budorcas taxicolor. The sequence continues at coordinate 100,926,980 of NC_068916.1, read as the reverse complement.
ACTCGCCACGTGTGGCAATTAAGCATTTGCCATGTGGCTAGAGTGACTGAGGAAGAAACATTTTTTCATATTAATTAATTGAAACAAGTCTAAACAATGTGGCCCCTGGCTAAGTTCCGTGGCTAGTACTGACAAATAAGCGTGCCACAGTTTCATGGATGCTGTCACAAGGCATGAGATTACTAGGTCAGAGACAAAGGATTACATTACTCAAAAAAAAAAAAACAAAAAAACAGTAGCAGGAGTATTAGCATAGTTATGCCAGTTCTATGAAACACAATTCCTACAGTATGACGGGTAGAGGGCAGGCAATACCTATCTACCCAATGATTTGCACTAGAGAGGGGATTCCTGAGCTTAGAGTGTACCAAATCTTTTATAACGCACAGTAAACTGACCTATGCTTTGCTCCATAGACGAAGACTACTTCTATTTTCCATAGCTATATGCTGTACCAAAGTCTCTGAAAAGATAGTCTGGAATGAAAACAGTCAGCGCCTCTGCTCACAAGATGTTCGGACACCTGAGGGACTAAGGCAGAGCTATTTCCCAATAGTGGAAGTTCAAACACATCTCTGAAACCTACCCATCTCTCTCCAATCCTGCTTGAGTATCTGCTTCTAGATGGACTTCTTAATAGCACCATTGTGACAGCTTTCAAAACAGTTATCACTATAGCCTCTTCCCAGGCATTTTTCCATACAGTAGCTAGAATGGGGGTTTCCCAGGTGGCACAGTGGTAAAAAAGAATCTGCCTGCCAATGCAGGAGACACAAGAGACGCGGGTTCAATCCCTCGGTCAGGAAAATCCCCTGGAGTAGGAAATGGCAACCCACTGCAGTCTTCTTGCCTAGCAAATCCCATGGACGTGCTATCATCCATGGGGTCGCAGAGAGTCAGACCTGAATGAGTGATGGAACACGTGCACAGGCGCACACACACAGACACAGCCAGGATGCACCTCGTAAACACAAACCTCATCAGCACTGTCGCTCCAGCCTTCGATGTCATCCACTGCGCTCGGGATTAAGCCAGCCCTCCTCAGCCAGCGCCACAAGGCCCTGAAGGAAGCAGGTCTGCCCCTACCTACAGGCTCGTCCATTGCCTCTTCTAAGATGCTTTCCTTTGCTGCACTAAACTTCTCTCATTCCCTAAAAGGCAGGCCATACAGTGGTGGCCCCCACGATAGTTTTAAAAACATTTCGGCCATTTCACACTTATGAAATATGAATATTAAGCTCCTCTTTAAAAATCAGGGCGTCTGGCAACACTTGGCTGCTTCCCAACCTGACAGCGCTGGGCTGCAGTTGAGTTTCTACTGATCCCTGTAGACGAAGCCTGGGTTCTCCGGCTGCCACGCCGCTCCAGCTCTCCCTTCTTTATGCTTTTACATTATCCACCTGACTTCAGTTCCAAGCACAAGGCTCTGTTCGCCTTGGTCTGGGACACTCTTCAGTCCTCCAACTTCTTCGGTCACGGACTATCACTCATTCTCCAGGGTGTAGTACGCTCATGGGAAGTCTTCCCTGACCACCACCAACCCCAGTTGGGATCAGGCGATCCACTGTATGACACCTATCCACGGAGGCCTCCACTATCATCCTGTCTGTTGTCTGTGGGTCTCTGCATTACTCCACACACCAATCACCGAAGACTGTGATTTTCTGTTTAAAGTCTGTACCTTGCCCCAAACTTTTACATCCTAAGAAAGTGACACTAACTGGCTTATATCCCATTGCATGCCAGTGCCTACGAAGCCCCAACACATAGTAGGAGCTCAATAAACCCTTGTTAAATAAATTAATAAAGCCATTGAGGTGAGGTGAGGTGAAATCACTCACTCGTGTCCAACTCTTTGCGACCCCATGGACTGTAGCCTACCAGGCTCCTCCCTCCATGGGATTCTCCAGGCAAGAGTACTGGAGTGGGTTGCCATTTCCTTCTCCAGGGGATCTTCCTGACCCAGGGATCGAACCCAGGCCTCCCGCATTCTGGGTAGACGCTTTAACCCCTGCGCCACCAGGGAAGCTATTGGGAATGGCTAATTCAAAATACTGAAGGTGGAGATGTATTCATATTTTTATGCATGTATTTATTTTAAAACTTTGGACCTCTGAATTGTCATTCTCCTCCCCCCAGAACACTAAAATAACTACCTGCATAATAGGGATGAAACTAGTAACAGGCAATGTGCTAATAAGCACTTCACATTGATTAGTTCATTTAATCCTTACAATAGCCTTTCGAGCTAAGTACTTCCTTTATGACTATTATTTGGCAGATGAGGAAACTGAGAATTTGGGAGATTAAAAGTAACTTACCCAGAGTTACAAGACTAGTAAATGCCTGGCGGGACTCAAACCCAGGCTCACCAAAACCCCAAAGCCAAAATTCTTAACCATACATGATTTATAAATGTGAGATTTTTGATGCGCCCTGGATGATGAGAGACCACGCGTGGTAAGGACAAACCAGAGAGCTATTTTCAGGCTATTGAAAGTATAGTTCTACTCCTGCCATTAGCTGTGCAACCTTGGCTGAGAAGAAGGTCTCATTCTCTACATCAGTACGGAAAACTGTAGAGACAAGACGATGCCAACTTCTCCCTTGGAAGTGGGAGGAGAAGGGATGACAGAGGATGAGATGGCTGGATGGCATCACCAACTCAATGCACATGAGTTTGGGTGAACTCCAGGAGCTGGTGATGGACAGGGAGGCCTGGCATGCTGCGGTCCATGGGGTCGCAAAGAGTCGGACACGACTAAGCGACTGAACTGAACGCTCAGAAGACTTGAGAGCACAGGCCGCCAACTACCAACATAATGCAGACAGCCCTTCTCTTTGGCTATTTGTACGTGCTTTCCACAACCAGCTTTTACTAACTGAAGGAGTTAAAAGGCGAGAGAAAGTTCTTACACGCACAAGAAGCTTTCTGGCTTGATATTCATGACCATTACACCAAATCACACAGGTCCAGGGCAGTGACACAATTTTTAACCTCAGCTCACAAATAGGAAAATAACGGTAACTGAGCAATAAGGCCAAGTGTACAGTTAACTTCATATTCCTCAGGCTGCCCAGAAACCCGCCTTGCCTCCCTGTGTGGGCTGAGCCCAAGCTCTCAAAGCCAAGCGGTGGTGGTGGTTTAGTCGTTCATTCGTGTCCGACTCTTTGTGACCCTATGGACATCAGGCTCCTCTGTCCGTAGGATTCTCCAGGCAAGAATACTGGACTGGTTGGCCATTTCCTTCTCCACTCAAAGCCAAGTACTGGTAGGTCATGTCTATGAAATTCTACACATATCCTGCAGATGGGTGAATTCTTCCAAGGAGCAGGAAAAGAATCAGAAATGTCACCAAGTCACACGATGGTCCATCTGGTTTTTCCAAGTGGGATTCCTGCCCATTCTTTGTGCCAAGTCAAACCTTTTTTAAATGGTTTCTTAAAAAATGTCTAAGAATCTTGCAACCTTTTTTTTTTCCTCAAATCTTGTAACTTTTTAAGCCAAATTCTAGAACCAATCCAGGGCCCACCAGGCCACAAAGTGTTGAAGTTTCAACTTATTTCAATCCCTGTTTTTTTTTTTTCCTAGGCATTATAATTTCCTTTCTCAAGGACTTGAGAAAAAATTGTATATGGACATCATAGATTCACTGACTAAAGTTAGAACTGAAATTTCTACAGTTTTTAATGGGCTTCCCCTGTGGCTCAGTTGGTAAAGAATCTGCCAGCAACGTGGGAGACCTGGGTTCGATACCTGGGTTGGGAAGAGCTACTGGAGAAGGGAAAGGCTTTTTAAGAGTTTTTAACATTTATTACTACATACACATATACGGATGCTTTTCTGAGCGTTCATTCTAAAAATATAGATTTTATTTCCAAGGATGGCTCCCATTTGACGATGCAGAGGCACTTGAAATTTCAATTCAGAAAACACCAGCTTAACTAAACTCACTGTTTCCAATCTACTGAGTATATTCACCAAAAAGTGGTCTTAAAGGGCCTTTAGTAGTGTATTCTTGACTACTCTGCCATATGTAGTTATTAGAATATATGATATTTATATAAACTATGAAATAAAAACATCAGTATTTAAGTTAGATTCAAAGTTTCTCTAGGGCAAGGAATATATTCTATCAGTTAATTCAGTCACTAGTTGTGTCCAACTCTTTGCAACCCCATGGACTGCAGCATGCCAGGCCTCCCTGTCCACCACCAAATCCCACAGTTTACTCAGACTCATGTCCATTGAGTCAGTGATGCCATCCAACCATCTTATCCTCTGTCATCCCCTTCTCCTCCCGCCTTCAATCCTTTCCAGCATCAGGGTCTTTGCCAGTGAGTCAGTTCTTCAAATCAGGTGGCCAAAGTATTGGAGTTTCAGCTTCACATCAGTCCTTCCAATGAATATTCAGGACTGATTTCCTTTAGGATGGACTGGCTGGATCTCCCTGCTATCCAAGGGACTCTCAAGAGTCTTCTCCAACACCACAGTTCAAAAGCATTAATTCTTTGGCGTTCAGCTTTCTTTATAGTCCAACTCTCACATCCATATATGACTACTGGAAAAATAATAGCTTTGATTACAAGGACTTTTGTTGGCAAAGTAATGTCTCTGCTTTTTAATATGCTGTCGAGATTGGTCATAGCTTTTCTTCCAAGGACCAAGCATCTTTTAATTTCATGGCTGCAGTCACCATCTGCAGTGATTTTGGAGCCTCCAAAAATAAAGTCAGCCACTCTTTCCATTGTTTCCCCATCTATTTGCTATGAAGTGATGGGATCGGATGCCAGGATCTTCGTTTTCTAAATGTTGAGCTTTAAGCCAACTTTTTCAGTCTCTTCTTTCACTTCCATCAAGAGGCTCTTTAGTGCTTCTTCACTTTCTGCCATGAGGGTGGTGTCATCTGCATATCTGAGGTTATTGATATTTCTCCCAGCAATCTTGATTCCAGCTTGTGCTTCATCCAGCCCAGGATTTTACATGATGTACTCTGCATAGAAGTTAAATAAGGAGGGTGAAAATATGCAGCCTCCACGTACTCCATTCCCAATTTGGAACCAATCTGTTGTTCCATGTCCAGTTCTAACTTTTGATTCTTGACCTGTGTACAGATTTCTCAGGAGGAAGGTCAGGTGGTCTGATATTCCCATCTCTTTAAGAATCAAAGGCTTTGACATAGCCGTTAATAGAAAGAAGCACATAGAAGCACATAGCACCATGCATTGCACAATACAGGAACTCATGAAATGCCTATTGAATCAGGAATTCATACACAACGGGCCACAGCTATTGAACCTGAAGTCTAAAGCTGACTTCTTAGGCCTTTTAACTGCTTTCTTCATAAGGAAGAGTGGTGCTAACAATGCTTATGCCTGTGCTTTTAAACGGAAAATTTACAAATGATAGTGCACATGTAGCTTGTTTGAGCTAAATTCTGAACTTACTTCACTAAAATAAGTCTACTTCCTGAACTGTTGAAATTAAAAGCAAATCTAAATTTGCATCTAAGATGGAAAAAAGAGGTTTTAAAGACTGTCAAGCACCCTAAGCAAGCACAGAACTTATTTCCAAAGACGTGTGCTAATAACGACCTTCTGCTATTTGAAAGCCTATGACCACAGAAGAAATATGTAAGATCCATAGCTCTGCACCTTTGGGTGAGGAAGAGATGATTTCAATTCCAAACACTAAATATCAGACCGAGAAACACGAGTTTTGACCCAAAGCAGTCAGGGACATAAAATCAATCTTATCTCAGCTGAAGGACCTGAACTCAGGTAACTAGAACACAGGACGTTCAGAAGACCAGGGACCATGGCTCAAAATCAAGGAACACACCTGAATCATCCTCACACCGGCCCTCAGCAGCGGACAAAGGGGACCCACGGTTTACAGACGAGAACACAGGGTGTCCAGAAAAGGTCGCGTCCCAAGGCCACCTTGATGGGAAGGAGACTTAGAAGCAGGCTTCATTGCCTACTTTCCAAGTATCCGAGCTGTGGTTACTTTCCATCCCGCCACTGCAGTCACCCTTCGCGGGCGTGTTATCCTCTCCCGCTGGCAGAAAACGGGCAGCAAGGCGTGCGGAGCTAGGCAAGGACAAGAGACCAGAGTGCAGGGAATTTCCACCGCTTCCCGGCTCTCGCCGACACCAGGGCACCTCGGGCAGCCACGGGGCTGAGCCCCGCGCTTCCACCCGAAGCCAGTCCGGGTCGAGGGACGGGTGGAGGGGGAGTGGCGATCGGGGAGCCGGGGAGCCTTTCTCACCGGCAGGGAGAGCTCTCCAAGTTGAGGGTGGGGGGCAGAAGAGGGCGAAAGAACTATCTCACCCACAGAGGGGCGAGGGCGCCAGGAGAAGCACGAAGGAAGGAGCCCCGGACAGGAGGGTGACCCTTCGCCCACGGCCTCGGCTCCCAGGGGTGCCGAGGGCTGGTCGGAGAAGTCGCGGGGGTGGGGGGGACTCGCAGCGGTTGCGAGGCGCGCTCGGTCCCCGAGACCCTCCCCGGGCGCGGCGCCAGGGCCCCCCCGCGACCCCCGGGCAGCCCGGGGAAACCCACGCCCGCGCGCGCGGGCAGCCGAGACAGCGGGCTCCGGGCGCCCGCGGGCATCCGCGCAACTTCCCGGGCCCCCTCCCACGCCCCCACCCGCGCCCGCGCCCCGCGCGCCCGTCGGCGGCCGCGGCACCCACCTGCGCGGCGGCGGGCGCAGCCCGGGACGGAAGCGCGAGCGGCGGGCGGAGTTCGTCGCGAGGCTCCGGCTCCCGGGGCGGGGACAGGCCGAGCGCGCGGCGGCGGCGGGGGCGGCGGGGGCTCCCGGTGACTCCGCCCGCCGCGCGCACTCCGCCCCGGGGAGCGGCTCCCGGGCCCGCCCCGCGCCCGGCCCTCCCGCGCGCAGGGGGTTGCGGAACGCGGTCCCCGCGGGGTCGCGCGCCGCGTCCCGGGGGTCTCCCCGCGGGGGCCTCCGTCCCGGGGGTTGGCACTTACTCGCGGCCCGGAGGCGGCGGCCAGCCGGGGCTCCCGCCCGGGGCAGGGACAGGGGTCCAGGCCGCGACCGAGAGTCCCCGGAGGCCCGAGGAGCCGCCGGGCGAGGTGGCCGCGCAGGCTGCCCGGAGCGAGGCCGCGGAAAATGTCCGCCTGGCTCCCTCCGCCCGGCGCGGGGCTGGGACGACTGCTCCCGAGAGAGGGACAAGAACCCTCAGAACCGCCCCCCCACCGCCCCCGCCCTCCTGCTCCCGCCCCGGGTTAGGGACTCCCGCCAAGAAAGTGCGCGGAACCGGCGAACCGGGGCCACCGGGTGGACCCTGCGGGAAAAGTGCAGCCTCCTTTCCCGTGCACGTGCCTGGCCACCTGGCTCGCGCTGTCCCTCCCCGCACCCCTGGCCTTAGCGGGGAGCCCTTGCCTAGCTTGGCTTCCCACTTCTGTACATCCTTGGTTTTTTTTTTTTCCTTTCAACCCTTTTCATCCCGCACGACGCCCAGCGCGCACTCTATGACCACGTTCGCCCCTAAACTGCAGACATGGAACCCAGGAATCAACCCCTTTCCCCTTCCCCGCGCCCCAAAGCAGGACAAAACTGGGCGCCAGGGATCTGGAATGTTCCAGTCGGAAGGGTTTATACCCAAGTAGCCAGACGCTGCGCATTACTGACTCCCCACCCCGCAGACACACACACACACAAATTAAAAGACGCCTTTAACTCAAGAGCCCCACTTTGCCAGTGCCTTTACCTGAGCGCCGGCGAGTTGATGCTTTTGAACTGTGGTGTTGGAGAAGACTCTTGAGAGTCCCTTGGACTGCAAGGGGATCCAACCAATCCATTCTAAAGGAGAACAGTCCTGAGTGTTCATTCGAAGGACTGATGCTGAAGCTGAAACTCCAATACTTTGGCCACCTGACGCGAAGAACTGACTCACTGGAAAAGACCCTGATGCTGGGAAAGATTGAAGGCAGGAGAACAAAGGGATGACAGAGGATGAGATGGTTGGATGGCATCACCGACTCGATGGACATGAGTTTGGGTGGACTCCGGGAGTTGGTGATGGACAGGGAGGCCTGGCGTGCTGCATTCCATGGGGTCGCAAAGAGTCGGACACGACTGAACTGAACTGAAGACACTTATTAGTCTCCTCTGCCCTGGGTTATTAACTGAAGCAAGCAGTTGGGATCTGACCCCCACCCCACCCCCCCGCCCCCGCGCGCTTAAATAAGTCACTCTAGGTGAGAAAAGAAGGAAATGGGGAGGGACTGGAGTCCTAAGATTGTAATGGTTGTTATTCTTAAGTTCAATTCAGTGCATTTATAATGTCAAGGTCATTTTCCTGTCCAATGGGTTGACCACATTTTTACCTTAAAATGTAGGAGGACACTTGGGACAACATCACCAATGTTACCTCTGGGCAGCCTTCTCTGACACCCTTGAGGTCCTGCTAGACCCTGCCACAGCTTCAGCTGCGCTCACAGGGAGCCAGTGTGCCTGAAGAAGCCACCAGCAAGTCTGGATGCCAGCGGGTTACAGCCTCAGGGCGTTGCTGGTTGTACACAGTCCAGCCACTGATCGCTGAAGCCTGGCATGTACTTAGTGAGCCAGCCTCCACCGTCGCTTCAAAAGTGAGGAGAAGACTCCTTTGTCCCGGCCTCTGGGAACCGCTCGCCTGGGGTCCACTTGTGCACTGTAGAAGCATCATCGCAAAACCGGTCCTTAGTGTCCCAGTTTCTCTTTTGGAACGACTGCTTCCTATTTAATTGTAAAATCTCCTTTCCTTCTCTTGTTTCCTGTAGTGCCCAAGAGGCTAAGCTTTTGAAAGTTCAAGAGGCTTGAAGAGACCAGCATAAAGTTATTCTTTCTCTTCTCACTAAAAGAAACATCCTCTGAAATGGAACCTTATGTCACGTACATCCTTTCTGAATATGGTAACCCCCCTGTATCTAGTAGTTATTGTAATTTTATATAAAGAATACATACAATCTTGTGAAAAATGTCCAGGCAGCTAGTGAGGATAAAAGAGTCCTGTTTTCCCCTGGGAAAAATTCTGGTAGGGGAAAAAAAAGAAGAAGCTGGGCGAGTTCATTTGTCTGCAGCAGAATTGGTCTTAGGCTGTGTTAAAAGTTGGTGCAGATGGACATTTGTCCATAAACCTCCCGCTTTCTCAGTTGACCTTCATAGCAGTGTTGGCCACCAAACCCTGCCGGTTCTCCAAGGCAGCCCACCTCACCCCAAAGCATCAGGGTCTTCAGATGCTGGTGCCTACAACTGCTGGTCTTGGAAGAGACAGTGTCTTAGAATTTTGAGCACAAGTAACAGAGCAAATGAAGATCCATGGAGAATCTTTCTCATACTCCTTATTTTTAGACTTTTCTGGGAGTCATTTCATTGTAAAGTTGGGTCCAATGGTCAAAACTCAACCTGGGCAGTTGCAGGAATGTGCTGGCCTGTAGAGTTTCCTGAAAAGAAATAAAAATGCACCCTTCCTCATTACACAGCGCTTCCAATAAAATCTAAGAGTTCCCAACCTTTATTGAGAACAGAAAGTTACATCCAAATGGTATAACAAGCTTCAAAAAGGTTGTATCAAGCAGTCAACTTTGCTTATGCACATTCAGAATGACAAGAGAAAAAATATTAATTTCAATTTGCAAGTCGTCAAAAAGCACCTTGTGGGCCACTTAATGAATAGCCCCATGTTAAATTAGTAATATATGTCTGTTCTTTCACAAATAAATTTTCCTCTGAAATATAGACATCTGTCGTGGAGTCAATTATCTTGCACAGCATGTGCTATAAAAGCACATAAAAGAAATAATATACTGCATTGCTTATTTGAAAGTAATCAGGAATACCATGAACACTGGCATGTCTTTAATTTCATGGTGTTAAGAAAAAACTATAGGAGTATGAAGTAGCAAACCCTTTCCTCTCTGTGTACTAATTAAATTACCTATTGTGATATATATAGGAGGAAACTTTTTTTTTCCCCATTAACTTCCAGAAATACCAGGGGACTGTTTTCTTGTCTTCCTCTACTAACCCCTGTAGAGGGAATGTGAACATGAAGTTTCCTTTGAAAACAAAGGGGTCACCACACTCTGACCAGCTGTGAAGTATGCAGAAGACCAAGGCTAGAAAGGGCATTCTAAGTACATAAATTATCATTTGAATGAGGCTAGACTTATAAGGGGTGGCTCAGCAGTAAAAGAACTGACCTGAAATGTAGGAAACATTGGGTCCAGAAAATCCCTTGGAGGAGGGCATGGCAACCCACTCCAGTATTCTTACCAGGAGATTCCCTGGACAGAGGAGCCTGCTGGACTATGTACATTTCATGGGGTCACAAAGAGTAGGACACAACTGAAGCAACTGACCACCACTCACAGACTTTTAAGAAATTTATGCATCAAACAGATCCCAAGACGTAAAAAGTGCAAAAGAAGCAGTTTGTTGTTGTTTAGTCCCTAAGTCATGTCTGACTCTTTGTGACCCCATGACCTACAGCATGCCAGGCATCCCCGTCCTTTACTGTATCCCAGCGTTTGCTTAAATTCATGTCCATTGGGTCAGTGATGCCATCCAGCCATCTCATCCTCTGTCATCTCCTTCTCCTCCTGCCCTCAATCTTTCCTAGCCTAAGGGTCTTTTCCAGTGAGTTGGTTCTTCATATCAGATGGCCAAAGTATTGGAGCTTCAGCTTCAACATCAGTCCTTCCAATGAATATTCAAGGTTGATCTCCTGTAGGACTGACTGGTTTGATCTCCTTGCTGTCCACAGGACTCTCAAGAGTCTTCTCCAGCAGCACAATGCAAAAGCATGAATTCTTTGGCTCTCAGCCTTCTTTATGGTCCAACTTTTACATGCGACATGACTCCTGGAAAAACCATGGCTTTGACTATCTGAACTTTTGTTAGCAAAATGATGCCTCTGCTTTATAATACCCTGTTTAGGTTTGCCATAGCTTTCCTTCCAAGGAGCAAGTGTCTTTTGATTTCATGGCTGCCGTCACTGTCTGCAGTGATTTCGGAGCCCAAGAAAATGTAAGGTGCTAACTGTTGCTTCTCGACCTGCATAAAGATTTCTCAGAAGACAGTAAGGTGGTCTGGTATTCCAGTCTCTTAAACAATTTTCCACAGTTGGTTGTGATCCACACAGTCAAAGGCTTTGGCATAGTCAATGAAGCAGAAGTAGATGTTTTTCTGGAATTCTCTTGCTTTATCTATAATCCAATGGATGTTGGCAACTTGATCTCTGGTTCCTCTGCCTTTTCTAAATCCAGCTTGTACATCTGGAAGTTCTCAGTTCACGTACTGCTGAAGTCTAGCTTGAAGGATTTTGAGCATAGCCTTACTAGCCTGTGAAATGAGTGCAGTTGTGCGGTAGTTTGAAGATCTTTGGTGTTGCCCTTCTTTGGGATTGGAATGAAAACTGGCCTTTTCCAGTCATGTGGCCACTGCTGAATTTTCCAAATTTGCTGACATATTGAGTGCAGCACTTTAACAGCATCATGTTTTAGGATTTGAAATGGCTCAACTGGAATTCCATCACCTCCAGTAGCTTGGTTTTTAGTCAAACTTCGTTGATAGAATGCAAATGTGAAAGCCTTCTGTTTTTTCAGGCAAACTCCCACTCTCCCTTCTTTCACTGCCTGATTCACACATAAATAAAATGCCAAAATATTTTGCAGCAAGCTCTGCCAGGTTAGGTACACAGAGCCTTCTCGAATATCTTACTCTATCTTGTGGCACTTTAAAATAGACTTGAAAAAATTTTTAGAAGAATCTTTTGATAGCTTCCCAGAGAGTAGAATGGGTTATCATTATGATATAAAGGGCATCATTCATTTTTAAATCTTGGCTCTACAGGTGTTCCCTGCCCAGGCTGTGGTTGACACTTAAAGGGCCTAATTATGATTCATATATGCACCACATTCCCTAGGAACTGGTCCGTCTAATTTCACACAATCCCTTTATTCATAGGACAAAAATAAATTTCAGTCTTAGTGGCTAAGCATAGTGATTCTTTTTTGCTTTGGTTTGTTTTTGATTAATTTTCATTATAGTTTCTTTAAAATGTTGCATTAATTTTTACAGCAAAGTGAACCCGCCATACATATGCGTTATCTCCCCTATTTTGGATTTTCTTCCCGTTTCGGTCACCCCAGAGCACTGAGGAGCAGTCCCTGAGCCACAGAGGAGGTTCTCATTATTATCTATTTTATACATGGTGGTGTTTGTTTCTCAACCCCAATCTCCCCACTTGAATAAGCACAGTGATTCTTGATCCTGACTGCACAATGAAATTACCTGGGGCGCTTCAAATTCCCCGCAACGCTGCTTCAGACCAAATAATCAAGACTCTCTGGGAGTGGGGTGTGAGGATACAGGTTCACTTATTTCCCTAAGTAGTTTTATGTGTAGTCAGGGCAGCCATTGGTAGAGTGTTTACCTTGCAAATAAAAATAAAGCATTCTTGTTTTATATGTTTAATATGCTATTTAATATGAGCTCATCTACCTATTAGGTGTAGTTTTGTTTTTTGTTTCGTTTTGCAGCTTTTGAATCAAGGAAACTGTTCATTTGCTTTGACATGCTAAGTTTTTCATACCAGATTAGGTTCTCTTTCCCCAGCTTTCTGGCTAAGATAGCAAGGCTGGCTCACAAAACCCATGGGCTACTCTCATTTTAGTGGGTTTGTTACTAAAATCAAAGCCATAGATCACTGCAGGAAAACAGACTTGTGGGAAATTGAATCTTATTAAGTCTTAAATTTCTACAAGCAATACCCTTAGCTATTAAACCATTATCCAATTTAGTAGTTAAAAAACAGATACATGTTATAATTAATTCTCTCTGTAAAGTCCAAGGTTTAGAAACAAAATAATTACAAAGACAACCAGGATCATCAATTTTATGTAGAGTCACTGCTAATGAAGAACCAAATATTTGATTCTAAAAAGAGTATTGAAATGCTACCAGCAATATCACATAAGTAGTTAATACTTTGAGTATGCTTGTGAAATGAAAATAAATCTGACCCCAAAGAGAACAGGTAATAGATTTTATGTATACTATTATGATGTAAGCTATAAAAACTTTCCCCATACACAATTTAGTATGATGGAGGGAGGTGGAATGGGGGGGATATAAGAAGGAAATCAATTAATAGGAAATGGATTTACTGGGAAAGTTGAAGAGGCTAATAGTATTTGACTGGACGGTAGAGTTTTCAAGGTCAACCAAGTCACAAAGGCTAAGTGAATACTGCTGTTCTCCATTGCCTTTTTTGGAAAGTTACTAGTAGGATGAGAAGTTGATATGGCAGAGACAAGGGCTGCAGTAGCCACTGAATCACTAGAAATTTCTGCAAATGAATGTCTCCAGTACTGCTCCATAGACTTTGATTTTTTTAAAACAAGAAATTAATTTAGGGAATTCCTCACCAGATAGAGTAATTTAACTTCCTAATTAAAAAGTGGATATCCCATGTATTTTTTTAAGTGAAAAATATACAAAGAGTTATTAGTACATGTAGATGAAGTTAATAGGCCTAAAAGACTCTTCAAAAACACTTGAGTGTATGATCTCAATTTTGTTGAATAAGAAAAAAAATATATCATACTTTTCTGGACTTTCCAAAATAAGTATGTAATACATTTATTGTTAGAAAAATGTTCAATGTTATTTTTAAAAGGCATAATCTGTGCCCTTTGTCATAGCATTCTGTTTCTTTTCAGTGACTTGAAAACTGAAAATGAAACACATTTGCTACACAAATAGCTTTCTTTCCCATCATATTTTATTTTATTTTCATTCTGCAGCTGTAGATTTGCATCTCTATTTAAGTTCCTAGTGGGATGGAATTGGAGATTTGGTTTCAATAAGAAAAGCCTCGGATGTGTGAAGAGTGACACAGACTTTTCAGTCATATTTAGAAGCAAAAGAAAACTTCATAGCATGGAAAAATTTTGTTTTTTAGCATAAATAGGAAAAAAAAAAAAAGGGTTTCAAAGGAGCACACAGGAAGTCAGAACACCTGACTCTCAGTATCGTGCATATGTTGCTAACGAATTATGTGACATGCACATTGCTTCTCCTCTCGGAGTCTCAGTTTTTCCAAAACAGAGTGAGGGGTTGTCCTTGAGGCCTGAAAACCTCATTCAAAAATAACATGAGATTATTTTGTGAAAGACACACAGGCATTAACACAAAGAGATGCTTTGAGATTAGACCCCTATGTTTCTGAAATACTGATGGCTACAACAAGCAACTCTTTAAATGCCAGCATTTTCTTGATGCTTAAGAAGCTGGGTACTAAACTCTGGCCCTTGTGGGAGGAGGCTGCTATGCTGGGAGGGTGCTCTGGTGGGTCCATCCTCCTGAGATAAAGGCCTGAACATCCAGAAAGGACACCTGAGGCACTGCGCGCCTGAATACTTGAAGCAGGTCTGGGGGGATTGGTCAGTGGCGGCCACGCTGGTCCCAGCAGCAGAGCAATCAGAGAGAGATGGTCAGTGGTGGGGGGTTAAGGGGGTGGCGGTGTCCCTGTGTTGGGTTACAGAAAGTAGACTCTGTGAATCCTATTAGCAAATATTCACGTTTATTTTTCCTGGCTACATTGTATCTGGTTTCTCATCCCCATATCTTAGCTTTGCTGAGTTTTAGTGAATGAAGGGAAAGGCTTGGGTCATTGATTAGGTAGGAGCTGGCAGAGACATGTGTAAACAGCTGCAGCAAAGGGGAAATGATGCTGGTGTGATCTGCAGGGCAACCCGGGGTAGCAGTGCAGACGGAGAGGCAAGGGGACCCCCGGCCACGGTCTGCGGGCCACGGAGTGGTCCTCGAATCGCCCGAGAAGGGGAACACGGCCAAAGGCAGCCCTTCCTGTCAATCCACGCAAGTGGAGGCCTGGACTATTGTTTGACTGCTTAAGAGAAGGCATCGCAAGGTGGGATTATTGATCACTGAGGAATGTGAGTTACAAGAGATGCCTATTTGTGGAATGCTTTCTATGTGTCAGGCACTGTGTTATGTCCCTCACTTACTGCATTTTGCTATCTTTCCAGAAAAGAAAATTAGAAAAATATACTCTCTCAAGGATAGTTCTCATCCTTTCTTACCACGGCTGCTCCATGAGTCACCAATCCATACAAAGTACAAAGTGAAGTTGTTCAGTTGTGTCCAACTCTTTGCGACCCCAGGGACTGTAGCCCACCAGGCTCCTCCATTCATGGAATTTTCCAGGCAAGCGTACTGGAGTGGGTTGCCATTTCCTTCTCCAGGGTATGTTCCTGACCCAGGGATTGAACCCGGGTCTCCCGCATTGCAGGCAGACGCTTTACTATCTGAGTTACCTAATAGAATATGGGTCAATCCATGGTATATATTAATAAGTATGTGGCTCTGTTTTTTCAGTTTTTAAAAATTCCATTGTGGTTGGCGGAACAGTGGCTTTCAAGGATGTTTACACGGTAATCCCTGGAGCCCATGAGTATGTTACTTTATGTAGCAAAGGGATGTTGCAGATGTGATTAAGGTTAATGACTTAGGGAGATTTTCCTGGGTTATCAGGGTGCGCCCAACCTAATCATATGAGTCCTTCAAAGCGGAAGGCTGGAAGGTTGGTCAGAAAGATTCAATGAGGGAAGAAGACGTAGGAGAAACGAGACAGGAGAATGACTCAGCTGCTCCTTCGGACTTGGAAGCCACGTGGGTCTGGAGGCTGAGAATGACTCCTGACCGTCAGCAAGGAAACTGGTTCTGGGGTGCTCATTCCTGCAACCCCGAGAGACTGCAGTCTGCCAGCAACATCAATGCTTAAGAACATGAAGGCTTCCGAGAGCCTCCAGAAAGGAACATGGCGCTCCAACACCTTGGGTTTCGGCCTGGTGAGACCTGCTTTGGACTTCTGACCTACAGATAAAACATTTGTGTCTTCCAAGGTGCTGAGTTTGCAGTAATTTTTTACATCAACAATAAAAAAGCAGCATACCCACTAGATGTTTTTTTCCATAACTAAAAGAATTAATTGAAGTATAATTAATTTACAATGTGTTAATTGCTCTTATACAGCAACGTGATTCAGTTATATATAATATTCTTTTTTATTTGTAGTATTCTTTTCTGTTATGGTCTATCATAGGATATTGAATATAGTTCCCTGTGCTATAGAGTAGGACCTTGTTGTTTATCCATGCTATGTATAAAAGCTTCCATCTGCTAACCCCACCTCCATCCCTTCCCAACCCCCTCCTGGTTGGCAACCACCAGTCTATGTACGTGATTCTCTTTCTGCTTCATAGATAGGTTTATTTATGTCCTGTTTTAAATTCCACATATATCCATTTTTGCCTTTCTCTTTCTGACTTACTTCGTATGGTAATCTCTAGCTGCATCCATGTTGCTGAAACTGGCATTATTTCATTCTTTTTTTGTGGCTGACTAGCACCCCACTGTGTGTAGGAACCACATCTTTCCCTGCTCATCTGTTGATGGACAGTCAGGTCATTTCCGTGTCTTGGCTTTTGTGAATAGCGCTGCTGCTGATTTGCACCGTTTGCCCTCTGCACCAGTAGTGCTAGTTGGATATTAACTGATGTTATATGATTGTACTGGAATGGATCATGAATTTCACATCTCACATGTATTTCCTCATAGGCCCAGTATGACCATCTTAGATCAAGTCCTTATTTGTTTTCAAATTTTCAGCTTGTGAAATGTGCCACAACTTACCAAAGTATGTATAAAATGGACCTATACAGTTAAATATCGACAAAATAAACATATCTGTTTTGAAAGAAAATAAAAATGGAGTTGGTATTGCTAAGAGAGTCCTCTAAAGTGGAGCTGGGAGGCCTCTGAGGAAGTGAGATTTACATGTGTCTCAGCCTGGATGGAACTTGACCTTCTGACTGAATCATCAGAACACTTCCAGAAACTCGCAATACTTGTTGAACTCTTCCCCTAAAATAACTGATGACCGTCAATCTGCTTATCAGACTTCTCTGCTAAAACAACCTGTGATTTTTTAAAGCTGTTTTAAATATTTTCTGACTCAAGTCAGAGTCCGTTAACAATTCTCGCCAGGCAACATTCAACAGCCTCACGGCTTTCTGTCTTTATAAGCCCTGACTCTTTTTCTTCCTGGGGACATTCTTTGTGGGTTGCCCGAATCTGTCCCCTGAATTGCAATTCTTAAGACCCCAAACAAACCGTTTTCTTATGTGCAAACTTCTGCTTTATTTTTTGTTTAATACCACGCATGCCCCATTTAAGAAGTGGGATTTTGCCAAAATCTCAGAAAGGCCCTATGTGGTCCTCCTCAGTCTCACCTGCCTGCCTTCCCCAGGGGGGAATAAGACCCTGAACTTTACACCATTCCATTACCATTCCTTGTAGGTTTTCCACAGTTGTATGTATTCCTCAATGAAAGTATAGTTGTTCATATGTCTTTGAAATTTATAAAACTAAAACATGCTACTAAAATAATTCACAAGACAATTTATATATATATACACATATAAACATATAAATCTGTAACTGTTTAATTAACTAATATATACAATTCTTATAAGAGAATTTATATATGCATACACACATAAATATATAAATACATTTAAGTGTGTATTATATAATTAGCAAGATTATATATAAAATTCTCTTGTGAATTGTCTTTTTTTCCAGTCAGCATTATGATCTGGTGGTTCTAACATGGTGATGGAAGTGTGTGTGTGTGTGTGTGTATGTGTGTGCGCATGCACGTGCTAAGTCACTTCACTTGTGTCCAACTCTTTGCGACCCTATGAACTATAGCCCCCCAGGCTCCTCTGTTCCTGGGATTCTCCAGGTGAGAATACTGGAGTGGGTTGCCAAGCCCTCCTCCAGGGATCTTCCCGACCCAGAGATCGAACCTGTGGCACCTGCGGCTCCTGCATTGGCAGGCAGATTCTCTACCCCTGAGTCACTGATGGAGCTGTAGTTCGCTCATTTGCTTTGCTTTAATATGTTACAATGCATTGATTCAACTCTTAAGGAATGAGTGATTGCCAAGATATTACTGATACGAACAATATGGCAGCACACAGTCCCATCCAGGTTTTCTAACGCGTACGTGAAGAGCTTCTTTAGGGACCGCACCAAGGAGCAGAATTGCTGTTCCTGTGCTGCTGTGCCAGGCAGGGCCAAATTTTTTCCAAAGTGGTTGCACTAATTCATTCTTATTACTTTTCTAAGAGTCTTAAGGGGCTTCCCTGGTGGCTCAGAAGGTAAAGAATTTGCCTTCAATGTGGAAATCCTGGATTCAGTCCCTGGGTTGGGAAGATTCCCTGGAGAAGGGAACGGCTACCCACTCCAGTGTTCTTGGGGTTTCTCTGGTGGCTCAGATGGTAAAGAATCTGCCTGCAAAGTGGGAGATCTGAGCTTGATCCCTGGGTTGGGAAGATCCCCTGGAGAAGAGAATGGCTACCCACTCCAAAATTCTTGCCTGGAAAATTCCATGGATGGAGGAGCTTGGCAGGCTACAGTGCATGGGGTCACAAAGAGGTGGACACAACTGAGCGACTAACCCTTTCACATTCTTTAAAGACGTTTAACTGATATTTCTGCCTTCGGTTTTGCTCTAAATCTATCTACCATTAGTCTGGTTTACCTAAAATATGACTTTCAGCATATTGTCTTCACACCTAGATGCTGATTTTACTATAGAACTTCATGTTTACATCAACCAATCCAAACTCTTTCGACATCTCTCCAAAGTTCCTTTGACTTCTCAGTGAAAATTCTTTGCGCTGAATAGACAGATCTTTGTAGTTTTTTCCCCTTAGTGCATATTCTTTTTCACTTTTGCCACTAAAACTCCCTGCCCAGAATCCATCCCTTTCCTCTCTGCCTCTTAAATACTGCCCATTCTTCAAAACCCACTGATGGAATTTGACGATCCATTGACTTTATTCCATGTTGCGTGAGTTGGGCAGCCTCTCATCTATTAATAAATCAAAGGCACTCTGAGGAGTTACACAAAATGGAAAGTTTTTATGGAAGGAGGGTGGGGCAGTGATGTCATTAGCCAAAGAAAAGAATGAATTGTTTCCAGCCAGGTCACTGTCTCTGAACGGAAAGGCGAGTTCTGTCATGCAGATTACCTCTTCTGCCTCTGAAGGGTAGAGGCTCACATGATTATCTCAATGATGCTGAGCAGAAAATTCTGGACTGGTGGTTTAAGAGTATAGATCTGGGGAAGGTTGAAGCTGCCATTAGATCAGGTATTCAATCTGGATTTGGTACCGTGGGTTTTTGGCACAAGCGATTTTAGGCTTGTGGTTTTCTCTTTAATGCCTGCTTTTCTGTGATATGTTCCCTGGCAATTTCCATCTGCATTCCCTGAAGTGTGGCATGGCTAATTTGTATAATATAATATGAATCCCCGAATTGTGTTTTAATGGTTAAAGCACCTTTAACACAATTTGGGGGTTCATATTATACGAATTCATGACATACACAAAGAGAAAAACCAAGAACCTAAACAAATTAAGGATTTTGTTTTCAGAACAATACGCCCATCAGTTCTGCATCATTCTTGAAGCAGAAGCTAGGTGGTCATTTGTAATGGGGTCTTAAAGAAGGAACCCAGGGTTATGTGGTAAGTTGGACCTGACCATCACCACTGTCCCCTTCACTGTGGGGGTCTATGGCTCTTTGACTGGCTGTGAGAGACCTGGCAGGGAGCCCTCTACAGTCTGGCCTCAGCCCTCCTTTCCTTCTTCGTCTGTCAGCAGGCCCTGACAGGACCATGTGCTCTCATTCCAACTGGTCTTCTTCCTGTTGTTAGGGGGAGCACACTGACTGAGACCGCCCAGCCTGACCAGGCACCATGGTAACCTTGTGCATGAGTTGTTTTACGACAGGAGGTCCTGCTAAGGAACACGGAACTAATAAGCCACCACCAACTGGAAGCATTCGGGAAAGGTCAAAAGGAGACACCAAGTGTCCGACCACCTTCCCAAATCCTTCTTTTTGGCATCCATCTTGGCTGAACAAGGCGTGCACCACCAGGAAGGACCCTGAGTCAGAATGCTTGGCTAAAGACAACCCAGAAACGAATTCCATCATCATAAAACCGGAGACTGCAAGCCACGTGGCAGAGCAGTTCTCCTGGGTTCCCTTACTTTCCTGCTCTCCACCCGGGTGCCCTTTCCCAATAAAATCTCTTGCTTTCTCAGCACATGTGTCTCCTCAGACAATTCATTTCTGAGCGTTAGACAAGAGCCCAGTTTCGGACCCTGGAAGGGGTTCCCCTTCCTGCAACACTATCTTCCAAGCACATTCTTCTGGTTTGTATCTAAGGCTCTCCTTGGGCATCTCCCTCTAATCAGAGGACCTCAGCATTCCACCCTGCCCAGCTAAGCACTCTCCACCACGTAAGAACTGTCTAGGAAGCCCCTCCAGGCCGTGATACTTTTCTCTTAAAGAATTTTTGGTGCTCAGCATATATTGCCTTGCATAGTTAGCTGTCTTTTTAGGTATAAATGTCAAAATCAGAAACCATGACTTAAACTCAGCTGAACACAGAGTCTTGAACAGTGGTATTATTCAAAGAGACTAACTCTTGATTGGCAGATGATGGATACTGTGGAAATGACTCTGATTCTGATTTCTATTTTGGTTTTATAGATGGCAGATACATTTTACATTCAAAGAAGATTATATTTCCTGCATTGGATTTACTCATATCAGCAAGATTTATGCTTGACTTCTTAGCTGGAATATTATTTTGTGATGGTTATTTTTGTTCTGTTTTTTACTTTACCAACCTGCTAGTATTAAATACATAGTGAAAATCAGGATGTAGGGCACATACAATCCATGTATGTTGCCAGACTTCTATTATATCCACAGTAGGAATACTTGGCATCTGTGCTGTTTTGATATGTTTCCCTATTGCTAACCTAATCATTAAGTTTTTTTGAATATTTGCTACTGTTGTTTCCTTTGTGTTAGACCTAAGGAAGACCAGCTTCTAATACAAGATGGTTTGACCTAGGATTGCTGAAAATTTGTATCTTAGTTTTCCAATTTTGGCATTTTTTGACGCATATATTTTCTTTTAAGCCTAGCCTCATTTAAATGCTAGTGTCTGTTTTCATGCGGCCAGTTTCTTGTTCTCCTCTGTGTATCCTCAGAGCTGATCTGAGTATGGAGATTCCATTCACTTCAAAGGAAACTTCATGCTTGGATCCTCTCCACAGGGGTGCTCAGGCTAAGACAGAAACAATCCCCATAGCTTCCCCATCCCCCTACATTTGGGAGGAAAACAAAATAAAAAGAAAGATTATCCAAATCATTTAACATTCTAAGTCATTGAATCAGTACAATATACTGGAGCATTCACACACTCTTGCTAGTTCACAGTCTTAAAGACATTAACGCTGGGACATTAAAGGTATTTTGATAAGGTAGAATATTCTAGTGTACCTATTGCTTTCAAACAAACCAAATACTCTGTTATTATTCGCATGTGCGTATGTTGGGAATGGTCTCATGCTGTGGGAGATAATTGACTGTGTGATAGATAGACATACTTTACATGCAAACAATATTTTAAAAAGAGGACAAAATACGTTATCTTAATATGGTCACAGATAATTGTTAGCTATTAAATGTCCAGTAAGTGTTTTTATCAGAGGTTTGTAAATTGCAATTAATCCATTATTTAGCTTGATAACTTAAATCTTAAAATTCTTCTCTTCCGGTTTTATTGGGAGCGTTAGAACATGCCTGATTTAGATCTCATCAGTTTGGAGATAGGAAATGAATACTTAAACTGCAGGTACTTTTTATTCTTAAAGATAGAGTGGTAAAGAAATTTCAACCAAGTGTCTGCAGGGGTAATTCATTCATCCATTCATTCTTTATCCAACAAATATTTATGGAGTACCTATTGTGTGGTAGTTACTGTCCTGCTAACTGGGAAATTCTAGTTGAACTAAAGAAGCAAAAGATTTGTTCTTACAGAGCAATAACTATCAAGAATGTAGTCCCTAGAACCCTGGGGGTCTCGTGCCCCTTTTTGGAGGGTCTATGAAGTCAACATTTGAAAGTGAGCCAATATTTTTCAAATGACCACCTGTAATGTTACTGAATGATTTGGGGCTAAAAGATGCATTTAGCATGAAGACGGATTAGTTGATTTTAGTGTAAAGAAATGCTGTGTGGACTGTTTTTATAAATGTCTCAGACCTGGAGATTGTGCTTTAAATTCAGGTAGTTTTTTTTTTTTTTCTGCTTTTTTCTTTTTTCTCCTTTGTATCTAAATGTTCTATCAACTGTTACAAGAGGGATGTTGAAATCTCTACCCCATGGCTTTATCTATTTCTCCTACAACATTTCTTTTCTTTTCTCCCTGAAAACTCCACATCCTTCCCAAATCTGTGAGCCAATGAATTATCTTATTATTATCTAGTTTCAGTTGCATTTCTACCACTTACAGTAAATTTAACTTAAGTCCTGGACAGAAGCAGAGCTTCAACAATCATTCCCTGGTAGCATTATTGTGGTGAGCCAAGGACGAAAGAGCAGATAAAGCCAAGGAGGGTCTGGGAACGCAGGAACAGAAAAACCAGACCCTGATCATCCTTTCCTGTCCCATGTTGTAACTATTAATGGAACAGTATAACCTGTTTCCCCTCCTACCCCGTAGGGAGAAGGTGTTTGCCCTACTCTCCCCAACCCAGTATGCACGCCTCATCCAATCAGCAAATTACCCACAAGTCTCCTATCCCACTCCTTGTACCCTGAGAATAAAAGTGGACTAAGGACCCCTGTTCAGCGTCGGTTCTCCCTTGAGCTGGTTCGCTGTTCTAACAGCGTCTCCCACTCTAATAAACTTTATTTTCCCTGTCATTCTGTCTCATGTCTGGAAATTCTTTTCCAACCCGTGCCCAGACCATGACAATTATTTCTCAGATTAATGTCTACAAAAAAAAGATGCAAAAATATTTCTCAAACTAATGTCTACAAGAGAAAGAAATGCAAAAAGGCAAAATAGTTGTCTGAGGAGGCCTTACAAATAGCTGTGAAGAGACTAGAAGTGAAAGGCAAAGGAGAAAAGGAAAGATATACCCATTTGAATGCGGAGTTCCAAAGAATAGCAAGGAGAGATAAGAAAGCCTTCCTCAGTGATCAATGCAAAGAAATAGAGGAAAACAATAGAATGGGAAAGACTAGAGATGTCTTCAAGAAACTTAGAGACACCAAGGGAACATTTCATGCAAAGATGGGCTCGATAAAGGACAGAAATGGAATGGACTGACAGAGCAGAAGATATTTAGAAGAGGTGGCAAGAATACACGGAAGAACTGTATAAAAAAGATCTTCACAACCCAGGTAATCACAATGGTGTGATCACTCACCTAGAGCCAGACATCTTGGAAAGTGAAGTCAAGTAGGCCTTAGAAAGCACCACTATGAACAAAGCTAGTGGAGGTGATGGCATTCCAATTGAGCTATTTAAAATCCTGAAAGATGATGCTGTGAAAGTGCTGCACTCAATATGCCAGCAAATTTGGAAAACTCAGCAGTGGCCACAGGACTGAAAAAGGTCAGTTTTCATTCCAATCCCAAAGAAAGGCAATGCCAAAGAGTGCTCAAACTACCGCACAATTGCACTCATCTCACATGCTAGTAAAGTAATGCTCAAAATTCTCCAAGCCAGGCTTCAGCAATTTGTGAACCATGAACTTCCAGATGTTCAAGCTGGTTTTAGAAAAGGCAGAGGAACCAGAGATCAAATTTCCACCAGCTGCTGGATCATGGAAAAAGCAAGAGAGTTCCAGAAAAACATCTATTTCTGCTTTCTTGACTATGCCAAAGCCTTTGACTGTGTGGCCAATAAAACTGTGTGGCCAATAAAAGCCAATAAACTGTGGAAAATTCTGAAAGAAATGGGAATACCAGACCACCTGACCTGCCTTTTGAGAAATCTGTATGCAGGTCAGGAAGCAACAGTTAGAACTGGACATGGAACAACAAACTGGTTCCAAATAGGAAAAGGAGTACGTCAAGGCTGTATATTGTCACCCTGCTTATTTAACTTATATGCAGAGTACATCATAAGAAACACTGGGCTGGATGAAGCACAAGCTGGACTCAAGATTGCTGGGAGAAATATCAATAACCTCAGATATGCAGATGACACCTCCCTTATGGCAGAAAGTGAAGAGGAACTAAAAAGCCTCTTGATGAAAGTGAAAGAGGAGAGTGAAAAAGTTGGCTTAAAGCTCAACATTCAGAAAACGAAGATCATGGCATCTGATCCCATCACTTCATGGCAGATAGATGGTGAAACAGCGGAAACAGTGAGAGACTTTATTTTGGGGGGGCTCCAAAATCACTGCAGATGGTGAGTGCATCCATGAAATTAAAAGATGCTTACTTCTTGGAAGAAAAGTTATGACCAACTTAGACAGCACATTAAAAAGCAGAGACATTACTTTGTCAACAAAGGTCCATCTAGTCAAGGCTATGGTTTTTCCAGTAGTCATGTATGGATGTGAGAGTCGGACTATAAAGAAAGCTGAGCGCCAAAGAATTGATGCTTTTGAACTGTGGTGTTGGAGAAGACTCTTGAGAGTCCTTGGACTGAAAGGAGATGCAACTAGTCCATCCTAAAGGAAATCAGCCCTGAATAGTCATTGGAAGGACTGATGCTGAAGCTGAAGCTCCAGTAGTTTGGCCACCTGATGTGAACTGACTCATTTGAAAAGACCCTGATGCTGGGAAAGATTGAAGGCAGAAGGAGAAAGGGACCTCAGAAGATGAGATGGTTGGATGGCATCACTGACTCAATTGACATGAGTTTGAGTAAACTCCGGGAGTTGGTGATGGACAGGGAGGCCTGGCGTGCTGCAGTCCATGGGGTTGCAAAGAGTCAGACATGACTGAGGGACTAAGGTGAACTGAATTGAATGTCTATAGACATATTTTTAGAATGTCCAGAAAACTATACAAATATTTAAATGCTCATTTTTATTTCAATTCTAACTTAAAATAATTAAGAATGATCAGGTATAATTGAGGATTAACATTAATTTCTTTGCTTTTGTTTGTCACAGGTCATTTTTGTAAACCAAGGAGAAATAATTATGGTTTAATTAGATATCCAGCTCTGGAACTGGACTGCCTGGGTTTGAATCCGAACAGTATCTTCGTTGTAATCACTCTACCCTTTTATTGTTAGTATCCTTATCTGTAAAATGCAGAGAATGATAGTACTAATCTGATACAATTGATGTGAATTTTAATGGAGCTGATATGTGTAGTGATCTTGGAATATTGTCTGCCACATAGTAAACACTCTTCCGTAGTGACTCAGATGGTAAAGAATCTCCCTGCAATGTGGGAGACCCAGGTTTGATCCCTGGGCTGTGAAGCTCCCCTGGAGAAGGAAATGGCTACCCACCCCAGTATTCTTGCTTAGAGAATTCTGTGGACCTAGGAGCCTTGTGGGCTACAGTCCATGGGATGGCAGAGTCGGACATGACTGAGAGACCAACAACACACATAGTAAATGCCCAATAAAGTTCTCTTATTGGATAATGCTTTTGACTCAAGAGAAGAACATCAGATATGCTATCGGTTTTGCTGTAGTTTGAATAGAGATAAATGGTAAAATAAATGACTTATTTTATACATACTAATTCAATGGAATATTATATGGTAGTTAAAATGGATAAAGTGAAGTATCACAGAGTAATATCATATGGATGGATATTGCAATCTAATAATAAAGGAACAAAGTCTCCAAATGTTAAAATATCTCCTTCTATGAAGTTATAAACTGTAAAATTAAAATAAGTATGTTTTAGAAATACAGAAACCTTTTAAAAGCATACATGAAACTGTGTATTAAATTATATTTTTTAAAAAGCAAAAAGGACGACAAGTGTAGCACTTAGGAAAGTTGCCATGGATGGGAGGAGCTTAGGGAATAGAGTGAGAGGACTGTATTGTTACAGAAAATTATTGTCAAGATCTTAAGTTCTATTTTGAGTGATGCATTTACTGTGTCTTATAGCATGTAAAGGCTTCCCTGGTGGCTCAGTTGGTGAAGAATCTGCCTGCAATGTGGGAGACCTGAGTTCGATCCCTGGGTTGGGAAGATCCCCCGGAGATCTTGCCTGCACGGCAGCCCACTCCTGTATTCTTGCCTGGAGAATTCTGTGGACAGAGGAATCTGGTGGGCTGCTGAGCAACTAAGGAAACATATAAAGCTGTACAAATTAACTAGACAACTAAATGAAAGGGGAACACGAAGAGATCAATGACAAGAATGTGTCCTGAGCTAAAGATAATTCATCTAACTTTGTGTATCTGAGTTCCAATGAAAAAGAGAGAGAGAGAAATGTGTTACACGTGGCAAATGGTAGTACATACATGCTGGAGAACCGTGCTACCAGATCAATACGGTATTCTTGTTAGATGTGGCGATTTTGTTTCAGCAAAAATCATCTGTCACATTAAGTCAATATTAAGAATTTGATGAAAATTCCCTGGCAATCCAGTGGTTAGGACTCTGACCTTCCACCTCAGGGGACACAGGCTTGATCCTGGGTCAGGGAATGCCACAAGTCATGTGACTTGCCCCCTGCCCCCCTCCAAAAAAATAGAAGTTTTTTGGTTATATTTACTTATACCTTTAAATTTTAATATAATTGTTGTCCAAGTGGTTATGCAATGGAGTTCCATCTTGTTTTCAGTTTATATTATGATGGAGATAATTTAAGGATCACTGGAGAGTCCTTGGAATTACTTTTGCTTCAAGAGGATTCTATTCTCTGTTCGCCTTTAGCAGACACAGCACTGTACTCTCAGCAGTTCCATTCTTCAGTTCCTTATTCCAAGGTCTCTCAAAATGAGATCCAGGGTCACCTGAGGGATGCCACGCAAAGTATAACACTCCACAATTGTGAGGTTAAGCTACAACAAGAGAGCTATTCGATTAAGAGAAGTCAGAACTTGCATTTAATTCCGGCCATTCTATCAGACATGAAAGAGATTTGCCAAAATGTAAATAATGACCTTTTTCTCATTGCATTTCTTTCACTGTGGAAATACAGGATATATTTTCATAAATACATGATTAGTGTTACCCTGTAATGGATTTACTATGGTTATTTTTTGAGATGAAGAAATAAATAAAATTTTTTAATGTCTGCTTTACTTTCTAATACAATATAGACCTTGCTCCTTGGAGTCCTCCATGGTTTGCAAGAAACCAAAACTTTTGAGACTTTCTGCT
The DNA here is from genome assembly GCF_023091745.1 of Budorcas taxicolor. Taxonomy (NCBI): domain Eukaryota; kingdom Metazoa; phylum Chordata; class Mammalia; order Artiodactyla; family Bovidae; genus Budorcas; species Budorcas taxicolor. The sequence continues at coordinate 100,899,699 of NC_068916.1, read as the reverse complement.
TTGCCCTATCTCCTCTTATTTTTAAATTCCAACTAAGAGCACGCTGAAATGCATGAAACATGACATCCTATCCTGTCTCAGAGTATATTGAGCAGCTGGGAATTAATCCATCCCTGAGAAGGATCAGGGGAAGCCCAGAAGTTTGTCAAGGTGACAGGCTCATGAGAACGCTTGGAGGCAGACTCTCTGCTAATAGAAAGCAGGTGGGCAGGTACACACTATTGGATAGCGAGGCAGCTAAAGCCTGTGGAATTTCTGGAAGAATATTCACATGAACGGCATTGAAGAACCGCAAAGGCAGCAGGGGAGAGGGAAAGAGAGGATGTGGCAACTCATTGTGTTTTTCATGGCCTGACATGGCTTGCTAAGCAGTGTGTCTGTCAGTTTGCCTGGAGGCCAGAACAGTGACAGCAGGACAGCAATGTTGTTTTAAACTATGTATAAGTGTGTACACACACACACACACACACACACAATGAAAAATGCCCAGATCTCTGTCAGCTATATACAAATCACTTTCACATAAGCTCCTGGAAAAAACTACATTGACTAGATAAGCTCTATTTGTATTTGATGGAAAATGCAATGTCTGGTTTTTGTTTTGTTATTTTTGTTTTGATGTTCATGTCTCTGGAGTGAGATGAGCCATATTTTAGGCATTAATAAAGGTTTCTCAGTTTTCGCCTAAATCACATAGGGATACAAATCTGAATTAAAAAAAAAAAAACCTCAAGAAACAGATTTTTAAACAAAAGTGTGCCATTTTTGGAGGGTTTAAGAATACCATCTGTGGAAATGTGGATGCTTTAAAATCTAATATTAGCTTAAAATCTTCCATTTCATGGAACTAATTAGCAACAGCATTTCACGCCCTGTTTTTCGGTCCCTCAGTTTTGTTGTTTCCTCAGAAAAAAAAAAAGAGGCATTTTTCATTTTATTAAGATTCAGAGTGTTTTTAGACCCATGCACCTTTCTTCATGTAACAGATGAACTACTTCTCAGACATTAAAAAAAAAAGACTTCTGCTCCATTAAGTGCTTCACCAATAAACTCTGATCACGTTTATCATGCTCTATGTAATTGGCTCTCACGAGCGTATCGATACCACCCACATAACTAAATTTATGAGAGGCTGTCTGAGGCCATGCCATGTGCAAAGCGTGCCACTTTTCTCTACCGTAACTCAGGCTGCCATTCTGTATGGTTTGGTGTCTTAGGGAGAAATATGCCAATGTCTCTGTCTTTTTCTATTGCTTTTCTGAGGTTTAAACACACCGGAATTTATCGTATTTCAACAGAAGAGCCTGCTGGCAACAATAAAGCAGGAGAATCTTCAAAGATCTCTTTTGAGGATGCAAATTATGCCATCAGTTCCTGCAGGCTTAGGAACCCTTCCTATTTTCTCTGCAGACCCTCACCTTTGTCTTCCATCCTCCCCCACCCCACCCTGCATCCTAATAGCTCATCCTGAATTTTCCTGCTTCCAGTAGAAGGAGAACCTGCTGAGATCCAGACTCTATCCACTGGGGCCCAGTTCTCCTAAACGGATGTGCTGAGCCACTGATACTAAGGAGAGAAACATTGATTTAAAAATGTCAGTAAGATGCACATTTTGTGAATTTAAGCACAATGTTTAGGGCTTCTATAGGATTTCTATATTCCTGTTTTGTTTTTGGTATCTGCACTGGTAAGGCCCTGCAGAAAAAGTGGAGGAGATGTTGCAATGAGTTAAAGAGAGGGGTGAAAGACATATCTCATATATCTATCATAAACATCTGGAAAACAATTTTTTTTTAATGCAGAGCAGCTAAGGTGGTTTTCACCATTCTAGTTTTGCTTTAAAGTGCACTCAAAGGAAAACAGGAGCAATTATATGCAAATTAATTTTTAAAATGAGACATTTATTTAAAAATATTTGATACAGGACTTCCCTGGTGGCTCAGTGGTAAAGAATCCACCTGCCAGTGCAGGGGCCACGGGTTTGATCCTTGGTCTGGGGAGAACCCACCTGTTGTGGGGCAACCAGCCTTTGCGCCACAGCTACTGAGGCTTGATGTCCTGGTGCCTGGGCTCCGTAGAAGAGAAGCCGCCACGATGAAGAAGCCGTGCTTCTGAACTCCGGTGCTGGAGCAGACTCCTGAGAGTCCCCTGGACTACAAGGAGATCCAACCAGTCCAGCCTAAAGGAAACCAGTCCTGACTTCCTGGAAGGACTGAGGCTGAAGCTGACACTCCAATACTTTGGCCACCTGATGTGAAGAGCTGACTCATTGGAAAAGACCCTGATGCTGGTAAAGATTGAAGGTGGGAGGAGAAGGGGCTGACAGAGGATGAGATGGTTGGATGGCATCACCAACTCGATGCACATGGGTTTGAGTGGACTCCGGGAGTTGGTGATGGACAGGGAGGCCTGGTGTGCTGCGGTTCATGGGGTTGCAAAGAGTTGGACACGACGGAGCAACTGAACTGAACGGAACTGCACTACTATTTACTGATAAGGTTCAATAACACGACAACTTGGTAACATACTCTGCTCAGTCAGAGACTTGTTAACATAATTTAGTTGTACATGAATGTGTCTGTGTGACTCATGAAAATAGGTCCTCTGTGTTTTTTTATTAATTATTTTCATAAAAATTTTAAACTCCAAGCCAATAACCCTTATGTTGATATCCTAAATGAACCCAAACCATGCTTTTTCCTGTAAATTGTATTGGTTGAAGTCCTGGATTTGCAGTGGGGTTTTTGATATCTTTTGTTTTTACAGTCCAGTCTTCCCTTTCTTTTAAAATACAGTTGAGAGATAAAGCTTATCTTGTTTTCAGTGGAAAGGCTAATTCACTTCCAATGCTAATCAGTGTTATGGAGTGCTTGTAAATGAAAGAGGTTACTGTAGGAGACAGCAACACTGGAGTTTGATGCTTACACATAAATCCTTGCCTCTATCCTTCTTGTCATGCTTGCGTGCATGCTCAGTCCTGTCCAACTCTTTGCGACCCCATGGACTGTATGTAGCCCACCAGGTTCCACTGTCCATGGGATTTTCCTGGCAAGAATGCTGGAGTGGGTTACCATTTCCTTCTCCAGGGGATCTTCAGGGCTAAGGGATTGAACCCATACCTTCTGCATTTGCTACGTTGGCAGGCAGATTCTCTACCATTGTGCCACCTGGGAAGCACAAGAAATAGGAGAAAGGTTCCACTGAGATTTGAACCCCAATCGTTGGGTTCAGCGTCCAGTGCTAACCGTAATACCATGGAACCTCTCTTGCCGCTATCCTTACAATCTGTATTTGGACAAGTTGCTAAACCTCTCTGTCTCCCTATTTTTTCATTTGCTCTTTCTTAATGGTTTCTGGCACAGCAGGAACTTTTTTCTTCTTTTCTGCACCTTCCAAGGTTGCAGCTGGGAAAGAGGTAAGTGAATTTTTGAAATAGGATAATCTAAAATAAACTGGCAAAATCCATTGAACAAACAATTAAGTTACTTAATGGTCTGTGGCTTTGTTTAATTGGTTAATTTCTGAAAATACTCTACTGTAGGTTATAGGCAATTTTAAGAGGATAATAGATAATATGAAATGAGTAGCAGGAATGTGAAAAAATTTAAATACAATTAACCAGTTGACATATAAGCCTGATAATTAAAATCAGTCCTTGAATTTAAAGGTGGGATAAAGGTTTTGTACATTATCGTTCCTATTAATTGCGTTTTGCTTTTCCTAAACTTTCAGACGCAGTGCTGTGGACTGCGGACATAGTGGGAATGAGAAGACATGGAAATGATCAGGAAACAATCGCCTACTTCACAGTTTCTACATGATATCACTTATTAACCAGATAGCAGAAACTACTGACCTTGTACAGCCTTCATTTCTAACCTCATGACCTGATTCTGGAAACAAGCCTGGCTTCTTGTTTCAGAAATTCAGAGAATCCGCGTGGCATATCGTAGGACCTGGAACCCATTCATGTAGGTACTGGAGGCACCTAAAATTTTAAGAGAAGCCTGTTAGAAGAAAACCATCTTGCTAAAGAACAACCTGGATTGAGGAAGAGCTACACGTTCATTTTCCAGCTGTGATACAGAGCAAATCCTTTTGTAGAGAGAGAACAAGAAGGAAGTCAAGAGAGTGGGTACTGGTGGGGACACAGAAGAGAATTAAAGGCATGTTTCTACTTCACATTTTTCTCTAGGACTAGGAAACACTTAGGTTGTTTTCTAATTCTTTTGCTAACATAAGAATGCAAGCAAGCATATCTCTCTGTCCATATTGTTACATTTTCCGTGTGATTCCTTTTACCATCCTAAAACTTCTTCCTTAGTTAAAAAAAGAAAAACTATTTTTAATGAAAAAAACTCACAGTTTTTCATTTTGGTTTTCTACTTTATATATTAAAAACTTCATAAATGAAAATGAGCACTAATACAAAAGTTGCAATTTAATCCAATTGCATGGTACTAGCCATGCAGAAACTTATTTGGAGTCACTTGGCTAAAGCTTTTTTTTTTTTAGCAGGATGACATCAGCTCTATTTCAGGGTTGTCAAATATGCATCATTTCCCCCTTCCAATAAAATTTTAGAAACATTAAAAGAAAAGATGTACAATAAGCAATCATATATCTACTTTCAGATTTTACACTTCGCATGTTGCTATTTTTGCTTTATTATATACTTACTCATCTATTCACCTTTCTATTCATTCATTGTTTCATCTTTTATGAGCTCTGCCTCTTTTTATGAAATAGGAATAAAATTACTAATATGTGCACATATTTGAGACTAATCGGAAGGACTGCAAACATAGTTTGTATTTTTCAGAAGATAGTTCTTATGGAGGATTGTATCAGTTTCCTATTGCTGCTATAAAAAATTATACAAACACAAGGTTAGAGGCTTGAAAACAACACAAATTTATTTCTCTTACAGTTCTGGAGGTCAGAGATCTGAAATGAGTCTAACAGGATATAATCAAAGTGTCAGTAGAGCTATGTTCCTTCTGAAAACTTGACAGGAAAATCGGTTCTCTTGTCCTTTCCAACCTCTAAAGGATTGCTTCATTCTTTGGCTTATGGGCCCTTCATCCAGTTTCAAGGTACGTCCCTCTAACCTTTTCTTTAAAAAAATTTTTTTAATTGGAAGATAATTGCTTTACAATATTGAGCTGGTTTCCCCACTAACCTTTTCTTCCATGCTTTAAGTGTGTGTCCCTATTAATGATTAATCCTCCAGCTTCCCTGTTATAAAGATGCTTATGATTACATTGGACGCACCCAGATGGTCTGGGACAATCTCTCTGTCATGATATGTGCTTAGTCGCTCAGTCATGTCCAGTTCTTAATGACCCTATGGACTACAGCCCACCAGCTTCCTCCATTCATGGAATTCTCCAGGCAAGAATACTGGAGTGGGTAGCTGGTCCTTCTCCAGGGGATCTTTCTGACGCAGGGATGGAACCCTGTCTTCTGCATTGCAGGCAGATTCTGTACCATCTGAGCCATCAGGGAAGCCCAATCTTCCCATTCAGTTCAGTTCAGTTCAGTCGCTCAGTCGTGTTTAACTCTTTGCGACCCCATGAACTGCAGCACGCCAGGCATCCCTGTCCATCACCAACTCCCGGAGTTCACCCAAACCTGTCCATTGAGTCAGTGATGCCATCCAGCCATCTCATCCTCCATTGCCCCTTCTCCTCCCGCCCCCAATCCCTCCCAGCATCAGAGTCTTTCCCAATGAGTCAACTCTTCTCATGAGGTGGCCAAAGTATTGGAGTTTCAGCTTTCGCATCAGTCCTTCCAATGAACACCCAGGACTGATCTCCTTTAGAATGGACTGGTTGGACCTTCTTGCAGTCCAAGGGACTCTCAAGAGTCTTCTCCAACACCACAGAGTACATCCTTAATTTAATCACACCTGCAAAGTTCCTTTTGATAGGTAAAATATATAGTATAAAATTTGAGGGTTCAGAATGTGGATTTCTATAGGAAGCCAGTATTCAGCTTGCCACAGAATATGGTGTTGTGGTCTCTATTGTGTGGTTTGTCATTAGTATCCTTAAGTACTAGGAGAAAACATATGCTGAGTTTAATTCTTCATCTGTTCGGTCCATTCCATGAAATAAGTAATGCTCTCTTATGAATGGTTCTTACTATATGAGACAGCAAAATCATTAGTAACCTACCATTCATCCTGACCATGAAAATGTAGCATTATTTTATGCTGAAAGAAAAGAATACAACACTGCCTAATAAACAAATTCATTCCCTAAGATGCATTTTGATTTGATACATGTTAAAGTGTGATAAAATGTATCTTAAAATGGATGAAAAATTGTGGTTTTAGTGGACTGCATGGCCCAAAGATGGCTCAAGAACTTCCTTTCTCATCCAGAACAGTATGACTATTATACAGTTCCCATTTATGGTAGGAAACTTTGGTTCTGTTAACAGGTAACATTAAAAGAAGTACCCTAAGTGATTTAGTGCTTGCGATGACTATATGTATACACATTTCTACAGCCAGTTGTCTTTAGCAATTTCCTCTACTCCAATACTATGGACACTAAAATTAAAAATACTAGTTCTGTAAAGGCCACATCTCTTAAAAATGGACTTATTATTTTGTACCTCCCAGTCATAAAATGACAGTGCAATCATCTGTAGCATGCATTAGATACTTAAAAGGGACCGAAGTAATTAAGTTTACATTATTTAACTGGAGCTTCCAGATCTCTGGGTTGACAGTTTGTTTCATAGCCAGGATGGATAGGAATGGAATGGAAACACAATTTTCTTTAAATAAAAAAAGCAAATAGGCTGCATCCTGACGTTCCTTATCTGCATTTCACCTTTATCGTCTCAGGAGCAGTTCTTCCAGTACTCAGCGCAGCCCTTGTGTTTTCATTATTTTCTGCCAACAATCTCTTTCTCTTCCTGTGAAAAACATCTAAAGTTAATAAAGAGATAAAAACCTATTTTCTTCCAGCTGTGCTTTTTCAGATTTCTCAATATTCAATTAAGGAAAGGCAAAAGTTGCAGACCACTGTAGAGGAACACGGCTAGACAACTCTGCTGTCTTTCCCCTCATAATGGTATTTTTTGACTTGGGCTGTGAAAAGAAACCTAATAAACAACGATAATGCTTCTGAAGGCTAGAGAACCTTGGAACAAAAAGAAGGTTCTCATTTCTCAGAGCTCTGCCTTGTGAAGGGCTCCCCTACATTCAAAAATACGTTTCTGAAAATTCTTCTTGGCATGAAGGTTTAAACCTTAGACTTTCTTGTCTACTGCAGGAAATAGCATGACTTGAGATGTAGAGCTCATGAGTTAGGATCACCTGTAGCTTTGTTACCTAGCTCAACCAAGAGGAAAAGTATTTAAACTCAGAATGTTTAAACATAGAATATTTAAACTCATGAGAACCGTAGACTTAATCTAGCCCAAATCCTTCTTTTTACAGTTTAAGAAACCATATTCAAAAGGGTGCTGTAGATCAATTTTTCCATTTTTTGATGGGGGTAAATTCTCATTTATTTACTATTCAATTTCTTTCAGGTTTTGGGTCGACAAAGCTAAGTTAATTTGCAACTCTAACTTAAGGCTGCTACCTCAAATTCAAGCCTTCGGACATACTGAGATGCGTTTTTTTTTTTTGGTTTCCTTTTTCTGCACTTTCTGGAGGAGAATGTCTGCTGCAGAAATCCCGCTAACTGGGAGTGTGATGCAGCAGGGTTAAAGCGCTTATTCTTTGGGGCTGCTGTACAAACCACTTCTATGAAAAGCGATTCCTTTCCTCTCCCTCAGAATTATTTGGATGTAAGACTGAAAACATTATTTGGTCTGTGGAACTTTGTGCTTTCAAGAGTAAATATAGAGGTCCCCTCTTATCTGCAGCTTTGCTTTCTGTGGTTCCAGGTACCCACAGTGAACCACAGACTGAAGATACTACATAGAAACTTTCAGAAGTAAATGATTCCTTAGTTTTGAATTGTGCAGCTGTGCTAAGTTGCATGATCAGGTAACTTTTACTTACTTAAAAATGGCCCCAAAGTGCAAGAGTAGCCATGCAGGCAATTCAGATATGCCAAAGTGGTACAGTGCTTTCTGTAAGTGAAAAGTGGACATTCTCAGCTTAATGAAGAGAGGAAAGAAAACATATGCTGAGATGACTAAGATCAAGGTAAGGAGGAATCTTCTGTCTGTGAAAATGTGCAGAAGGAAAAAGAAGTTCGTGCTGACTTTGCTTTCGCACCTCAAACTGCAGAAGTCACGGGCATGGCTGCGTGTAAGTGCTTAATTACTTAAGAGAAGTGCTTAATTACTTAGAAGAAGCGTTACATCGGCACAATAAGATATTTTGAGAGCAAGAGGCCACATTCGTCTAACTTTTTTTAATTGCAGTATGTTGTTATAATTATTCTTTATTATTATTATTGTCGTTAATCTCTTACTGTGCCTGATTTATAAATTAGAATTTGTCATGCATATGTGTAGGGCTTCTAGGTGGTTCAGTAGGTAAGAAAAATCTGCCTGCAATGCAGGAGACACAAGTTCAATCCCTGGGTCAGGAAGATCCCCTGGAGAAGAAAATGGCAACCCACTCCAGTATTCTTGCCTGGAGAATCCCACAGACAGAGGATCCTGGTGGGCTACCATCCTTGGGGTCACAAAGAGTGAGACACCAGTGAAGGGACTAAGCGTGAACGCATAGGTGCGTGTGGACAGGAAAAACATGGTATATGTAGGGTTCGGTGCTAGCTAAGCTTTCAGCACTTGTAATTCCTGTTTTGATGGTAGGAATTGTCTCTCACATTGTAAGAGTCTGATACCAAAATTTTGAGTTTTGTAGATTAAATATCTCTTTTTTTTTTTTTGGTACACTCAAGCAGCATTTGCTAATCTTGTTGCCATTCTACAGTCAATGTGGCTGTACTATTTACATGTGAATCACATTCCCACCTGTACATCCAGTTTACAGACTGCCCTGTAGCCACTAATTTAAGTTTTATTTTTTGGCCACTGCATGCGGGTTCTTAGTTCCTGGGCCAGGGATTGAACCCGTGCCCCCTGCAGTAGAAGCATGGAGTCTTAGTCACCGGGCTGCAGAGAAGCCCTGCCCCACAGACCATTAAAGACCAAAGGAACATCACTTCCAAATTCCAGCAAGCAGGTGCAATCCCTCTTCTTTCTCTCCTGGTCTGGAAAGCACATTGGACATCAAGTGCATGAGCATATTGGAGAAAACTGGCTCTACTATACTTTATTTAAAAAGAAACTCATTCCTAAGCTTTGATGTTATTCCCTTATACAGAGCACTTCATATCTAATAGGGACAAAGTATTTTGCAGCATTACGCTTTGGTGCTGCGTTCTCTGCTTAGGTCTTGAAAAAGGTTAGGAGTGCAGACAATAGATTTTGTTTCAGTTTTCTTTCAGCATTTCTTACTTTTTAATAAATAACATGGTTATATTATTAAAAAATCAGGTTGATGTAAAAATCTATACGCTGAGAAGCCTAATTCTCACTTCTGTTCCCTTTAATCATGTCCCCTTTCTTGTTCTCTTGGTAACCTTTTTAAAGATTTTCGCCTGTGTTTCTTTGGGCTTCCCTGGTGACTCAGATCGTGAAGAATCTGCCTGCAAGGCAGGAGACCTGGGATCAATCCCTGGGTCGGGAAAATCCCCTGGAGAAGGGAATGGTTACCGTCTCTAGTACTCTTGCCTGAAGAATTCCGTGGCCAGAGGAGCCTGGCGGGCTACAGTCCATGGGGTCGCAAAGAGTTGGGCAGGACGGAGGGACTTTCACTTTCATTTTGTGTTTCTTCATCTATTGGGTTCATCCAAAGTTTCATTTGGGATTTTCTAAGATGTTACAGAAAAAAAATTTTTTAAACAGTCTAGCCTATATTATACATGTATAATAAATTACATGTATATAATTTCCTTTTTACAGCTACACAGTCTCTATCATAAGCTATTTAATCAGTTCAATATTGATGGACACAGGAAAATTCTAATCTTTTACTATTATAAGTAATGTTGTAATAAATAGCCTTGTAGATATGTTATTTTTTAAGTGAGTGATATAATATACTCTTGTTAAAAAGCAAGAAGTGGTTCAAATAACATGGGTTTTGGGTTCCAAGAAGTTCCAGAATCTGAAAAATGAAAAGTATCCTGATAGGCCGAGATCTTTTTTATAGTTCAGTATAGGACAAACTACCAGAAGTGGAATTGCTGATAAAGGGTAGATGAATTTGTAGTTTTTATATATTGCAAAAGTCCCTTTCTTAAGATTTTGACAGTAACACAGAAATTCAAAGTTGTCAAACTTTTGCATTTTTGCCAATCTTGTGGGTAAAAAGCAGCTTCTTTTTATACTTTGCATTTTTCTTGTTGTTGGTTCAGTCGCTCAGTTGTGTCCGACTCTGCGACCCCATGAATCGCAGCACACCAGGCCTCCCTGTCCATCACCAACTCCCAGAGTTCACTCAGACTCACGTCCATCGAGTCAGTGATAGGTTAAGTATTTTTGTGTATATTGGTGTAAAAGCCAGTTATATTTGCTTTCCTGTGAACTGTCTGCTCATATAATATAGCTATTTTTTTGATTGTTGGTCATGTTTTTATGGAGTTCCAGAAGCCCTGTGTATACTAAGAAATTGTGTAAGCTGTGCTAAGTAGCTTCAGTTGTATCCAACTCTTTGTGACCTCATGGACTGTAGCCCCCCAGGCACCTCTGTCCATGGCATTCTCCAGGCAAGAATACTGGAGTGGGTTGCCATGCCCTTCTCCAGGGGATCTTCCTCACACAGGGATCAAATGCAGGTCTCTTAAGCCTCCTGCATTGGTAGACGGGTTCTTTACCAGTAATGCCACCTGGGAAGCCCATTAGGAGATCAGCTATTTCTAAAAGTAGCTCAGTCAGTAAAGAATCTGCCAGCAATGCAGGAGACCCAGGTTCAGTTCCTGAGTTGGGAAGATCCCCTGGAGAAGGAAATGGCAACCCACTCCAGTATTCTTTTCTGGAGAATCTCATGAACAGAGGAGCCTGGAGGGCTACTGCCCATGGGGTTGCAAGAGTTGAACACGACTGAACAACTAAACCACCACCGTCATTTATAACAGGAAGAGTGTGCAGTCTTTCCAGCATGTGGTCTGATTATTTAGCTTTGGCATAACTCATCCACATTTATGTCAGAGGCTTCTCTTTGCAGGGGCTTCAGCTCTTTCTAATGTCTCCCGTTTTGCTCTGGATCCCATGACCCACAGCGGCCTGTGTTAGTCACCCCCTTTCTCCATTTCATTTCTCCCCTTTGTTGCTGGAAGTTGCTGAATTACCCTCAGTGCATAAGCATAGTTACACATCTCCTGTCTCAAACGCACAAATGTCTGTATCTTACACTGCCCTTCCTTCTGGACTCTTTCCTTTGTATCCAAGTTTCTTGAGACAAAAGTTTTCACTCCATGTCTCCATTGTTTTTCTCCAGAGCTCTGAGCTTGAAAAGTCACCTCCATGACTGTGCAAATAGACCTCTAGATCTCAGATGATCGTGTCCTTTCCCCCTCACCCTACTTCATCTCTCTTGCAGAATCTGACACTTCAATCAGTCTTTCTTGACATCATTTCCTTCTTTGGTGGTTTTCATGATGCAGTCCCGTCTGTCTTCTTTACCTATTCTATTCACCCTACCGTGTTCTTCCTTGTTGTCCTCGTTATACACGTTAAAGGATGTGACCATTACATGTAAGCGAAGGACTCTTTAATCCGTGTCTGCATTGCAGACGCTGGCCTCCAAAGACTGGGGTGTTCATGTTCAAATGCCCCTGATGGAGAGACCACTGACACCAGTCCCCCTCCGCTGCCTCTCTCCACGCACTCACTCCTGCTGCTCAGACGACTCTGATCAAGTGACCTCACGCCTTTGCATCTTGATTTGCTAATAAGTAAAATGAGGTCTGTAATGTTACCTACCTCTTCGAGTTAGGATAAGGATTACACAGGAAAAGAAACACTGGCAATTAGGAATCCCCTCGGATTCCCCCACCTCCTTTCCATCCTCTTTCTTTATATTGCAATTATTATTAACAGTATAATTTCCATTAGTGAGTTTCAAAATTTTGTTCAGATATCTCCTCCTTTGGGAAGTTGTTATGGGCAAGGACTGTGTTGATGGTGATTTTGCTTTTAAGCCCTAAGAAATGTAAGTCTACTTGAAAAGGCAGGTAAGAGAATGAATCATTCTTGTAATATGTGAAAAGTGCTAGGGTAGAGGTAAGCCATGTGTTGCTGAGGCTACCAGTATGTCTGGTACATAGTAGATGTTCAATAAATGTTTGGAAGGAATGTTTATAAGCTGGTTTAACAATACATGTCAAAAGAATACACTTAAAATTACATGTACTGCTACTGCTGCTAAGTCGCTTCAGTTATGTTCGACTCTGTGCGACCCCATAGACGGCAGCCTACGAGGCTCGCGCATCCCTGGGATTCTCCAGGCAAGAACACTGGAGTGGGCTGCCATTTCCTTCTCCAATGCATGAAAGTGGAAAGTGAAAACTGAAAGTGAAGTCGCTCAGTCGCGTCCGACTCTTAGCAACCCCATGGACTGCAGCCCACCAGGCTCCTCTGTCCATAGGATTTTCCAGGCAAGAGTACTGGAGTGGGGTGCCTTCGCCTTCTCTGAAAATTACACATAGTGGTTTAGAAATCTATTTCATTTCCATCATATTAAGATGTGCTAGGGTTGGACTCCATGATTCTGCTTCATGCTAGTATTTGTATTTGTAGGGGATGTATTAGAGGCAATTTAAACTGCTACTTCTCTATTTTTGAAGAGTAAAATTTTTGTCCACTATAATTAGAACCTTGAGGACAAGTGAAACAACCAGAAATTTTTTCTATCAGCCCTTAAAGAATTTCTTTGGTCCTGGAATTGTTGTCCAAAAATCATTAATCCTATAATTTGTTAGAGCAAGAAGTTCTGTATTATCTCAGATGAATGGTATTTTTCTCCCTCTCACCGCATGCTTTATAGTCATCTCATTTTCATGTCACTAGACCAAGAAAACTAAAGGCACTTTGCAGAAAAGGCTCTCAGGATATCTCACAAACAGGATCTTATGAAAACCAAATAAACTGGAACCGAAGAAAGAGGCACAGATATAAGAGGCTCTAAAGCCTTCTGAAGTTTTCTTGAAGTCCCAGGGTTTATTTTGATATGCATAACATAACATAAGCCGAGAAATATAGCTTTGTGACCACTGCCTCACTGTTATTTCACAACACTAGGAAGCACAGTCTATGTGTTGATAATTTATCTTTGAAGTATAAATTATTCAATATTTTCAGGGTGAAAGTCATCTGGTTTAGAGTCACAAGAAAATTGCATCAGCATTCTATCTTATAATGAACGACTAGGGTTTATTATTCCATTGACCTATGGAGACATGTTAGAGAATTAATGTACTGTACTGTATGGGTTATATACGAGGCTTGACATGTATAAATATTCTGAAAAATTACTCATTTAGTTGGCTGGATCATTTAACAGATTTAGCAGAAATAATAATCCTTGTAGCAAATATTTGTTAATATTGCTTAACTATTGGTTTAAATCTGTGTTAAATATGTATGCAATTTGTGTACAGTGGCATTTGGAAGAAAGATTAAAGCAACCACATTTCTGTAACAAGTTACTACATCTCTAGTTTCTGGTGTACATGAATCAATTTCTATCTTCCTTAATCTCTAAAATTCCATTAAATAATATAATGTGACTCAGACCAAAATCAAATATGATGCCTGGCACTGTCATGTTTAATGCTGGACTGCAGTTCAGAAACAAATTAGACCCTTGTTCTGAAGTTCAAATGATAGTTTCGTTTCTGAGACTTAACATGAAGAATCATATAATCTGCCCAACATGAGGACCCAGATATTCCAAGGAAAGTAGAGCTCTCTTTTTTATTTGCTTTTCAAGCAGCCTTAATTAATTATTTTAATGTCAGTAAAGAATATGGATGTGAGAGTTGGACTATAAAGAAAGCTGAGCACCGAAGAATTGATGCTTTTGAGCTGTGGTGTTGAAGAAGACTCTTGAGAGTCCCTTGGACTGCAAGGAGATCCAAACAGTCCATCCTAAAGGAAATCAGTCCTGAATGTTCATTGGAAGGACTGATGTTGAAGCTGAAACTCCAATACTTTGGCCACCTGATGCAAAGAACTGACTCATTGTAAAAGACCCTGATGCTGGGAAAGATTGAAGGCGGGAGGAGAAGGGGATAGCAGAGGATGCGATGGTTGGATGGCATCACCAACTCTTTGGACATGAGTTTGAGTAAACTCCAGGAGTTGGTGATGGACAGGAGTGCCTGGCATGCTGCAGTCCATGGGGTCACAAAGAGTCAGACACGACTGAGCGGCTGAACTGAACCGAACTGAAAGAATATTCAAGATTAAAAATAAAATAGAACTATGTTTTTTCCCTTCTACTTCTAAATAAGAAAAAGAAACCAAATCTCCCTATTACTTTTCAGTTCTTAAGTGCTGAAGTTAGGCAATAGAAATATATATATAACTTAAAAACTTGAGTATCGGAGTAGAGAGTAGTATATGTTAAGCTATATGTTGAAAAATGGCAATAATTCTAGGTACATGTGTGAGTACACCAAAGTGTGTGTGGTTTCAAACCCATTAGCTCCTGAAGGCCAAGTTACCGTCACTTACCGACTCTTGCTCTGATTGGTTGGTCTGATGATAATTTGTATTTTGAATGTCTCTGTTTCCACATGTGTAAGTGACCCTTCATGGGCCTGTGTTTATGGAGTCATATATGTATGTAGTTCTGGTCTTACTCATCTTCACAAGGCTGCCCAGGCAGCTCAGTAAAGACATAAAGAAATAGAGTCCCCTAGTGAAAATGAGTTTCACCTTTACTGTGTAGGGTAAGAAGACACCATTCCTTCTTTATACGAGTTAGGATTGAAAGCAAAGCTCTGTACAATGACTTGCACATTAAAAAATGACTAATAAACCAACATTTTTGTTTTTGCACTTTTATTATTAATATGCTGAAGAACTGTACATTCTCTTCACTTGGGAAATCTGGCATATCACCACATTTGGCAACTATTTGGAACAGCAGCAATGTATTCATCCTATGTCCTTTGGCCAACCTAAGAATACTTAAGTGCTCTAGCCACCTGGTTCATTAATGAAGTTACGTTGCCTTTCCTCTACCCAGTGACAAATAGAAGGCGGAGGAATTCCCACTAAGAACATGACACATGGAGCTTTCCTTCTAGAGCCGTAGGAGTTTTCTTATAAATTCACTGGATTTGAGAGCAGAGTCTTAAGCTTTCTGGGGGTATCTTCTCATTTCTTAGGCTTCTTAAGATGACCTTGCACCTACTGTCAATAATCCAAACTCAGCAACAATTCTCAGTGTTTTGTTTCTTCCTTTTAATTTTTATTTTAATTGGCTGAACCTGGAATATAATAAGGGCTCAAGAAATGTTTGCCAGTGCATGAATGAATGATTGAATATCGTGTGCTTTTCTGAGACATTTGATTTAAAACCAAGGAAATTTTGAAACCACTTAATGGCAGATGGGATATTTTATCATTCAGTTGTTATGTCAGAGCATTGAAAGGAGGTTAAATCCCATGGATGGAGGAGCCTGGTGGGCTGCCGTCTATGGGGTCGCACAGAGCTGGACCCGACTGAAGCGACTTAGCAGCAGCAGCAGCAGCGGGGGTGCCAAAGGCAGGCTGGAAAAATTCATGTTCACAGGCTTTGTTTGTTTGGCTTCATTTCCTTTTTGCTTCCATTCACTTCGTAGTAACATCTTTCAGCCACTGTTGCTGGTGGGCTGGGGAGTGGGGTGGTCTGTACAGAAGCAGTGGTAACTTCTGGATTAAGAATTATTGTTAGTTTCTCAGTACAGGTGAAAGCAACTTTGCCACAAATCTGTGCTGAGTGGTGGCAACAACTTAATCTTTCTAAAGGAATAATGAAAGTGTAAAAGAAGTTCACTATTAGTCACCCAACATGTAAAAGCATATGGGACTATACTTCAGAAGAAGGAATACCACCTCATACGGAAAAGAAGTATGCGTTTACACTTCCTCTAGGAAAGTATATATATCTCTCTTATGTCTTACTCCTTGAGAAAAGTCAAATGCCAAAATATATGTATGCTTATGTATATGAATGTGTGTGTATATTCTAGGGTTTTTCTCCATCTAAATTTCTAGTGTTCTTTAACTCTGCCACTAGCTAAACTGAATAGATGTGAAAGAATGTGGTAAGAGGGTCTACGAACAACTATCCCACAAAATTGTCATAAGGATTAAAAAGGTTTTTCCTTGTGTTTTTTGTTGTTTTGTTTTTGATTTTGCTTTTTAGTAAAGCACATAACACAAAGTCTGGCATGTTTTATGAGTTTGGCAAATATTAATAGTGTGACGATTATAGCGCTGCCCTTTCACTGTGAATATGCCTCCCGCATGGTTTGGGGTTTTCTGCAGAGAGAATATTAAAAACAAATCCAAGGCATTCTCTTGAGGTTTGACTCTTTTTATGTGGGCAAGTGAGAAGCAGTTTTAGAACTTGTACTCTCCCCTGGCTTTTAAAGCCTTTTCCTGTTGTCATCCGAACCTTCATTATGCCCGTTGGAATATAGGAACAAGAAAACAAAAAGAATGCACTTTTAACAAAGTCTATTTCTATCTTATTGCATTGAACATTCAAACAGAAAAAGCAATAATGAGAAAGTCAAGACACAGGGAGAACACCCAGGATGCTTGCAGGCAGGCATCAGGGCCTCTAGTCCTGGTTATTGCTGGAGCTTCCTGAATCCAGCTGTGATTCCCCACTTCAACCCACTTGAGAGACCACGCTACTGTGTCCACTTCACCAGGGATGGCTTAGACGTTTCAGGAGTGTAGACACAGTGGGAGTTAAAAACAAGAGCCATTTCCTTCACTGCATTTTTCCCACTGCTGATAAGAACTTTCCTATAAAGTGAATTTCTCACATAGCTTTCCATGCTCCTTTTCTAAACTTTGGTTGTGCTTTCTAGTTTTTCCTCCCCCTTCTGGTCAACCACAGACGACACCACAAGGCCAGGGCTGAGACCTGACTGATCTGATGCTGACTTGACAGCAAGACACTTTTAGATTTAGAGAATTTATCACTTAGACCGAGAGGGGAAGCAAGAGTGGCACAGATGCCAGTTGCCAAGGTCTATTCCCACACACCAAGCAAGGAGCCATGGGCACCTCATCACTGGGCAGTCCAATCTGGACTGCAGCTAATAAGGGGATGGGCTGCCATTATAACCTGAAGAAGGTGAGGCTGAAACCCTCACACTTCATCAGGAGCAACGAGACCCTGTGTCTTGACAACCCTCTGGGGGAGACAGAAAGTGGGGTCGAAGATGCCTGAAGTAACACGTCATCAGCTCCCCCCATTAACATCCTCCTGGGTGAATCTGAAGTCCTCCTTCCAGGCCTCTGAAGCCTCCTGTGGATCTTTGCTAAGCTGCCAGGGCGCCATGGAGAAGGCATTCCCCTGCATTTCTCTTTAAAAAAAAATTTTTATTTATTTATTTTAATTGGAGGCTGATTACTTTACAATATTGTGGTGGTTTTTGCCATACATTGACATGAATCAGCCACGGGTGTACATGTGTTCCCCATCCTGAGCCCCCCTCCCACCCCCCTCCCTACCCCATCCCCCAGGGTCATCCCAGTGCACCAGCCCCGAGCACCCTGTCTCATGCATCGAACCTGGACCGGTGATCTGCTTCACATATGATAATATACACATTTCAATGCTACCCTCTCAAATCATCCCACCCTCACCTTCTCCCACAGAGTCCAAAGACTGTTCTTTACATCTGTGTCTCTTTTGCGGCCTTGCATATAGGGTCATTGTTACCATATTTCTAAATTCCATATATATGCGTTAGTATACTGTATTAGTGTTTTTCTTTCTGACTTACTTCACTCTGTATAATCAGCTCCAGTTTCATCCACCTCATTAGAACTGAATCAAATGCATTCTTTTTAATGGCTGAGTAATACTCCACTCCCTACATTTCTTAATTCTTTTCCAGGTCTTTGACCTACCTTTCAGGATAGTTTATTTGTGTCCTTATACACACACAAAATTGGAAGATATTTTTAGTCTATAACATGGGCAGTGGGTATAAATAAATCTTACCATCCTCAAAACTTGGATGAAACATTTTTTACAATCCTTTTTCAAAACCAGATTACATTCACTTATAAAGCTCCATTCTTCAGAGATGGCTAGAAGTTCAGTCCCAGTCATGAATGTGACTCCGTTTCCTTCGAGACAATGCTGAAGTGAGACAGTGTGAAGCAGTCCAGCAGAGGAGACGGGGTGTTCTCAGTTTTGTTCCCCATCAGACTCGGGGACCCCACCACTGGATAAGCCTTCTGCGACTCTTCATCTGTGCTGCTTGCCCGTGGGATGCATCTGTGATGAGGCTGTCAGATTCAGTCTGGGGTGCAGCTCTCCTAGGGCTTAAGGGGGGTACCAAGTCATTCTTCCGGGCCCTGCCAGATACTCTGAGTGCCGTTTCTGCCTCTTCCCTAAACCCCCCAAAACCTGCTACCCGGATATTTCTCTTTGTAGCTTCTTCTAAACCTCCTTTCCTCAGTCAACATAATCTCTCATGTTGAGAGATTCTTATAGGAACACCACGTTCTCCTCTTTAGGAGTGAGTGTGAATGAACCAAAGCTAAAACCAATATATATATATATTTTTTTTAGTAACTCACCCTGTTAAGCATGTTGAATCATCAACAGATCACGTGGAATAGGAAAGAGACACATAAAGAGTTGACCTCATCCTCAAAGTTTCTGAGTTTTTTTCAAGTATTTGCTAAATAGATAAACATTTATAGAGCTCAGAACTTATTTTTGCAAGTTATTTTTGGAGGCAGGCCAAAGACTCATGGAGATATTATTCAATACACTGTGTTATCTCTAGATTTTTCTATTCTTCTCTAATTACTTGAGAACAAAATGTCGATTGTGACATCTTACAGCAAGGCCTCACCCTAACTATTCCTATTTACTGATAACTGTGTGAGGTCACTGGTTACACTGGGTAATTACATTCTTGCTGAGAGTGGGGTCAGTATAATTATTATGGGCTGAGATCTGGAATTAGAATGACGGATAACTTTTTAAGGACAGTTTCCTCAGGTGGGGATAGACGCAGTCAGGAAGCTCAAAGTGAAGAATGTAATACATTTGAACTGATAGGATTGTGGCCGAGTACAAAGAACGTGGAGACAAAGAAAGACTTATGCCAAGGGCAGTATGCTTGTGGGTGTGGAGAGGTCCAGGAAAAAAGCCCTGCCAAATGGTAGGGCTCTCCAGATCTTGCTTACCAGCATTCATTGAGGGTTGCAGACAGGTTCAAAACATCTAGTCCCTGGGCCAATACTGGCCAAACCTTTCAACACCTACAATAAGACGCTTCTGCCTCCCACCAGTGGGGGTTTGGAATTGATCTTGCTTCTGTACGCAGGGGTCCCTGAGATGAGCTCCTAGTCGCCTGATCACCACACTGCAGCTTTCTTCCCTGTCTACACTGTGATGTACTTAACTCATCAGGCGCTCTGTCTGCGTCACAAATACTTACTGGGAAGAGAGCTCTAATACCAGCTGACTCAGTTATTTGGAGACTGGGTATCTTGGTTATCTCTGAATGCTCCTGTATCTACGGTAACTAGTTCAGATCTTTCTCTCAACCAGAATTGCCACTCATAGCTGGGAAACTCCTGTCTCTTAAGTCAGGAGCCTGTTAGGTGTTAGTTCTAGTCTGGTTGGACCCAGAGCTCACTCTGATACTTTGGCAACCATGGTTTAGAGCACCGGTTACTCTTTGAACCATGGACTCTAGCCCTTCCTGACTCTGTTTCCCCAGAAACCATCATTAACTGACATCTCAATATGCCTCATGGATAAGTCCACATAGATTCACTGGCTGGCTACCATTCTACCTGTCCAGTTTATCCTGGATACATGCATAAGATTTTTTTTTAATTCTTCAGCCAGCTTTCTGAACAAACCTAAACTCAGGAATCACACTGAGAGATCAGCCTGTTTCGATTTGTGCAGAAGTAGAGGATTTTGAGATTAAAAAGTTTAAATTTTTGGTCAAAAAGCCTACCATATACACTTTTTCTTTTGAGATTGTTTCAGGGGAAGATTTCTAAAGGCCGTCCATGCCGAGATAGTTCATTGGAAAATTCATGGTAAAATTCATCAGATAATTCATGGAAAAAGATGATGAATGTGGAGGGCGAGGATAAGGCTCATGGATTCTCACCTTCTCACCTTCCCCTTAAGACACCGACAATGGAAAGATCTAAGGGTCACCTCCAAGATGCACTCACAGGTTTGAGATTTACACGCAAGAGACCCTGGGGCTTTCAATGAGTGCTAAGACTGGGAGACATCAGCTGGGAGTTTTAGAGGCACAGGTTTTGCTTTAAGGACTCTGGTATTCTTATTTGGATATGTGTCTAGACTCAGTGGACCGTTTAATCTCTACCAAGTTCAGCTGATACAGATGTTCACTCATACTGGCGGTGTCCCTGCCACGTAATGAAGCATCTCAGCTCATGAATCTCTCCTGCCGCTCGTTCTGACAAGCTGGAGCAGAAGAAGCTGCCTACAGATGGTGTTTCAAGTGTGTGCAGTACCGTGGGCTCCAAACACACAGGGCCTTTATTCAACTTGCCAAAACTCATGGGGCTCTCACTCATAGTAGATGCATCTGATTAAAAGTATAAGCAGTGTTTTCATGATTAGAGGGGGAAAATATTGCCTTTTTTGGCCAAGAAGCAAATTTAAACTGAGCCCTCTGAAGACTAGAGGAAGCAAGAGTCACTAATTTTAAAGAAGTAGCTAACCCTAAATCCTCGTTTGTCAGTTCACTTCATTAGTGTAGGAGGTCTCACTATAATCCGGCTTTGTCAGATTATAAGTAACTGTGTTGGAGAAGACTCTTGAGAGTCCCTTGGACTGCAAGGAGATCCAACCAGTCCATCCTAAAGGAAATCAGTCCTGAATATTCATTGGAAGGACTGATGTTGAAGCTGAAACTCCAAAAACTTTGGTCAAAAATGATGCCAAGAACTGACTCATTTGAAAAGACCCCGATGCTGGGAAAGATTGAAGGCAGGAGGAGAAGGGGACGACAGAGGATGAGATGGTTGGATAGCATCACTGACTCAATGGACATGGGTTTGGGCAGACTCCAGGAGTTGGTGATGGACAGGGAGGCCTGGCGTGCTGTGGTTCATGGGGTTGCAAAGAGTCGGGCATGACTGAGCGACTGAACTGAACTGAACTGGAGTAACTGTGATTGTGGGCAATAGCATCCAAATCCTTTGTGATTGCAATGGTCCCCTGTTCCCTTAAGTCTCTGCAGGCTTTTCACTGTTATCACCCTCCCCACTGGCAAACTGGTGAATGTTAATTTCCTTATTGAGTGAGGGATCCAAAGTTGGACCCACATTTGTATCAAAGTCCTGTTTTGAGAAAGAACTATTGGGAAAGTTGAGGATACCTGGGCAGTAGAAATTTTTCTTTTTAGGAAAAGAGAAACATTCCTGGTTTTTCTATAGAGCTGACAACTCCTCAGAGATATCCACTGGGTTTAGCCCAGTGCCTTGCTTACAGTTGGCACTCAATAAATGTTTGACTATATAAAGGAGTGAACGGCCTTGCCTAACACAAGCAATTGATACTGTATTTAGAACAGACTAGTTTTATCTCTCTTCACTAATGTTTTCTTTGAATTGTACAACCTTGAAAGTAAAATTGCAAAATTTTAGAAAGAAGAGGAATGAGCTGACCGTTGTACTAAGGGTTGAACATGTCTTATTTAAGTCTTATAACAACTCTATAAAAGTGCTATCCCATTGTATAGATAAGAAAAATGAGGCATAAGAAGGCTCACAGAGCTAGTCAGTGATAAAGCTAGGATTAAGCCCAGGCTGTCCGTCTTATCCTTTCTCATTTTCTACTTTGGCTCCGTTCTGGCTTCCTCTTTGGCTCAAGGAAGTTGGATGACATGTCCAAGATGTCACGTGACAGGGTCTCGAAGCTTATCTCTTGATTTTCAGATGTATTACATTTTCTCCACTAATACATTTTTTTTGCGTTAAAAAGCCTTTTCTATAATGCCCCTCACATTACAACCTAAGTCACAGAGATAACTGGAATCAACTGGTGGTGTTGAAAGTGTACATAGGTTAGGATGCTATCAGCAGCAAGTAATAGGAAATCCTGAATCAGCTGGTTTAAACAATAAATAAAATACATTATAACTCAAAACAAGTAACCCCCAAAATGAGTGGTGTTGAAAATTAACCTAAATACACTGACACTCGTGCAGATATTTACAGTGCTGAACATTTCTTTGTGAACAACTGAATGAAAGGAGTTCACATAATCTGTTGTTCCGGCTCAGATAAGTCCCCTGCCTCCCACCCCTCTGACACCTCAGCCCACCATCTTGTATGAGAGAATCACTGAAGGCAATACCTGAGGTTCCTGAGATGAGATTCTGCCATCCCTACGGCTGGTTGCATGTTGCTGTTGTTCTGTAGCCACTAAATCAGGTCTGACTCTTGCAACTCCATGGACTGCAGCCTGCCAGGCTCCTCTGTCCATGGGGATTCTCCAGGCAAGAATACTGGAGTGGGTTGTTATTTTCTTCTCCAGGGGATCTTCTTCCTGACCTAGGGAAGGAACCCGGGTCTCCTGTTTGGCAGGCAGATTCTTTACCACTGAGCCACCTGGGAAGCCCAGAAACTATCTTGCTTAGAAATTTGGCCAGGGGCTAAGTACTAAGGAGTATAGGCTTCTAATCTTACTAGAGTCTTTTTCTCGCTTCGTGAAAGGAAGGATCTCAAAAATAATTTTAGCGAGTCCATTTAACTTTAAACACTTTTAATTTCACCAGTGAGAGCCCAATTTTAACACGCATCATGCTTGTCAACAGGCTGCTATTTTTATCACTAAAAGCCCTTTTCTGACATTCAGTATGTTAATTAGCCAAGTGTAGGTTCCTGAGGAAGACAGAGCTAACAGGAGTTCTTAAGAGCCCTTCTGGAATTTCGACTTCCAGATACGAGTGCCAGCAACTGCTCCTGTGCTCTCGCGCTCCTTGACCGGTCCTGGACGAGAAATCTGTGACGAGAATGCTTGGAGCTCAACCCAAGTTACACTTACATAATATCGCAATGTTTATGCTGAAGTATTAAGTATACAGATTTTCACAGTGACATCTACATCGGTTAATTCAACAATTAAATGAAATCTGCAAGGACCCAACCTCCCCTAGTTTCTACCCTGCCATCTGACTGTGCCTCTGACTAGCACCCTTAACAGTAGAGAGGAGATGAAGGCTCAAGTTCTATGTGCCATCACGTTGAGACTTGATACCATCTCAAAGGAAAAGGGTGTGGGGGTCACGGACCTCCCTTTGCGTGCTCCTCTTCTCAACAGCAAGGAGACCTCACCCAGAAGCCACTCAGCAGGCTCCCCCTCATCTGATGGGGCAGATTTATACAGCATGTTCACTTTGAAGCCAGTCATTTGGACTTTTTGGATACTGGTAAATGACTCATTGAAGACTCTGATGCTGGGAGGGATTGGGGGCAGGAGGAGAAGGGGATGACAGAGGATGAGATGGCTGGATGGCATCACTGACTCGATGGACGTGTCTGAGTGAACTCTGGGAGTTGGTGATGGGCAGGGAGGCCTGGCGTGCTGCAATTCATGGGGTTGCAAAGAGTCGGACGTGACTGAGTGAATGAACTGAACTGAAATGTCATTAGGACTTAACTCAAAGTCATGTAAGAAGCAGGGAAAAAAAAAGTAGACCTTCATGAAATGAAAAAGGAAGAGGTGATTGAGAAGGCAAGATCTGCAACATGTGGAATAATTCCTTCTTGTAAGTGTGAATATCTTTAAGAGCGTCTTTATTTGACCATTTATCGCATATTCTCCCTTATTCCCAGCTCTCTTCCCCCCCACCCCCCCCGCCTTTTTTTTCGGTTGATTTGTCTTTGCAGCTGTATTCCCACTCACCGAGAGTCTGCAGTTAATACCCCAACATCTTGAATTAGGGGAAGGAAGCTACAGCTTTAATGAGCATTTCTAGCTTTGATAGTTAACCTAGAGTCACTTCAGGCTCCCCGATGCATTCTCTTCTCAGTGCATGCTGTTTATCATGTTAAATCTGAGATGAACTCGTCAGGGAATATTCCTGATTTGAGAACGCAGAGCCCGAAGAAAAAAGATCTGCTAGGGCGCCGTACTTACTGAAACCATCCCTCAAAAGGTTGCTGTCAGGCCATTTGCTGCCCTTTCCTGTCCAGCTAGAATCTCACTCAAAAACAAGTGCTTGACATTTTTCAAAAATGTTTGATTTCAAGCGATCACGTCCAACTTATTTCTCTCCTCCTGGCTAGTCTTAAGATGAAAGAAATTGCTGGGTGTTTTAAAAGCAGACTAGAGAGTCCGTGTCAGAGGATAAGGGCACCATTCACTAAATATTTACTTCTCCAGCATCTTTAGAGAAAAACAAGTAGCTACTGTATAAGTTAAGAATCTGGTTGTGTTTTTTTTTTGGAAATAAAAGGAAACGAAGGAAACTTTTTGCAGATTATAGAATTGAATTTTAAAAGCTTAGGCTTATTTAATGCAGAAAAGCAGCAAATCTAGATGGCAGGGGTTCAGGATCATTTAAAAGGTATGGTCAGGGAAATACAAGTAGATTTAATTTATACATTTAAAACTTTAAAACTTTCATTTTATGCAAACCAATTCAGAGCTAGTGATGAGAAGACATAAATAACGTTTGAAAAAGTCTAAATATACTATGAATTGTATCTTAACATTCATATCTTGTAGAAGGTTGTCTTTTTTAAATGCGTCATTAAACTTCCCATCATCATTTATTTCCTCTCTGCTGTGGAATCATTCTTCCTTTGTCCGTACCCCCATCCCACTCCACTAACACACACAACACAGACACACATGTACAAACCCAGTTTCCTTCTGTGATACATCCCACTCCACTAACGCACACCACACAGGCGCACACACACAAACCCGCTTCCCTTCTGTGATACCCAGCTTCGTTAACGGTGTCATCATTCTCCTAAATTCCAAGTCTTGAAAATGTGTTTTTTATTTCTTCCTCTTTCAGTTCTCACAACCAATTACTGACAAGCCCTATTGATTCTGCTCCGAAATACTTCTTGCTTCCATTTCTTTCCTTTATTGCTTCCCTCCTTTCCACTACTGTTACACTCAGAATTTGGCCATAACCTCTCAGTGGGATTCCTTGCCTCTGGCTTGTTTCCGCCAGTCTACGTTTTACACTGTTACTGCCAGAACATTCTTTTCATTGGACAGCTTGAGCCACCCTGCACAGCCTACGACACTGAGATACCTGAAGACCTGCTGCAAGTGTCCCTCTTGCCTGAAGAATTTTAGCCACACCCCACAGGATAACATCCATACTCTAGTCACCAACTACATTATAAACTCATCTCCTTTTATAGTGTTTTACTCGCAAACCCCTAGACACTCGTTTTACCCTCTTTGCTTTGTTCGCCTTCCATTAACACAGTTCCCGTGATCTCTCAGGTCAAGATGCCTCCATATTTCAAGGCCTTCTTCCATGGTGTCTTCCCCTGTGACTTCCTGCCCCTCTTCAATAACCTCTCTAGATTCTGCCCATCAAAGAGCTTTATCAGCATTCTGTTACAGTTCTTATCATAGTCTATTCTGAGTTGTAATAGGTTCCATGCCTGTCTTTCTAATCAGTCAGTTAACATCAACATAGGGCTTCAAAAACAGTTTTGGTTGTTGGATTCGATTGAATTTGGGAGCTGATGGTACATTCTATTAGCTTATTTAATGCAGATCCCAATCAAATATATTCTTTGGCTTTCAGGAACATCCAGGAATGAGAGCAAAGCCCAATGCCAGATTTCTCTTAAACCCCACTGTGATTTTAATATTCATTAATGATAAGAACATCCCTTATATGGTACTCTAATTTTTCTTTTCTCTTCTGTATGCTTTTTGTGCCATCTCAAACTGACTTTTTTACTGGAGTTCCTTCACCAGGATTTTATGATTTCTTTCTCCCTTTGCTTATTTGTACTCCCGTTTCTATGCTCCCGTTTCTTTCAGCTTTGAGGTTTGCTTTTCTGGTATCATTCTCCCTTCATCCAGTGACACAAACTCATCTTTCTTTGGAGGATGATGGAATGGGCATGGCAGAGTTCTGGTGAATCATATTCTAGCTCCACGCCCACGGGCCTGGGCCCAGTTTGATAGGCATGTGTTCAGTCAGACTCCAACTTAGTCCTACGACTTTGATGAGTGAAACTAAAAAGTTCTCTTCAAGGTGTCATTCCTAAAGCAATGAGACCTAAGCCTGGAGTTGGGCCTGAATCTCTCTAGCCCTCCAGCAAGAACCACCACAAAGGCAAGCAGACGCAAAATACAGAGGCTAAATGCTGAGGGCACCATTTTCACTAAGCTGATTGGAGCTGAATGTCCTTCCCACATAGCCAAGAGTCCCTATTATTCATATACAAAAGAGAGGTTTCCTTGCCAAAACTACCCCTTGTACCCCTTGGAGCATTTCTCTTGTACATTGATCTTAAAAAATGCCCCCTTCCCCACCTACCCACACGCAGCCAAGCCGTTTATGAAGATGTTTTTTTACAAAAGATTATAATGATACTTGTATGACTTGGCTTTTCTGAGGGCTGAGTGAATGTAAAATGCTTGAAAATGTGCTTGCATATTGTACCACGTTAATGTTCATTTTTGTCATCGCCATCAGCATGCTTTCCCTGTCACTCATTACAGTAATCGGGTCACACACTTAAAGACTTAAATCTACTGAAACTTCTATTTCCAGAAATGCCTATTTGTGAATTGACTTTTATTTGGTTGGGATATCACTTCTTGACAGGTTATACATTGCTCTTTGTATGAACGACTTTCTATGTTTCGCAGTGCATTCCATTTAAAAAATGTAATATAGATTGTGTTTATCAACTCTACTCTTGGGAGATGCATACCAAAGAACATAATACTTGTACTGTGAATTTCTCTATCCCTTTAAGGTGGCTGAAAAGACTGTTTATTTCATTTTGCAGATAAAAGAAAGAGAGCAAAAGAACATACTTCTCAGTGGAAACCTATTAATGGGGATGATGAAACATTGGTCTCTAGATTTCTAATCTAGGAAATGAGTGTCTCTTAAAACATGAGATTCAAAATTTTCAATATGACCCTCTTCTTAATTTAATGTTGTTTTGATTGGGAATTAAGTTCCCTGAGTTCTGAATTTTGCTCTGACATTAATTAACCGAATAATTCTGAGCAGACCGTAGAATCTCTACTGACCAGTTTCCTCCATTATAAAATGAGGAACTTCACATGCATGCCAACTTGAACATTCTCTAAATTCCTTTCAAGGAAAGATTTATCATGAACACACTTTAGAATCACTGTTATCTGCAAGACAGAAGAACTTCCGAGAGAGGCCCTGAAAATCCTTCCTTTAAGTATGCAGATAATATTGTTTGTAAGATTCGTTTGAAGAAATACAGAGAAATAGCATGCATAATGCAAAAAGGTTTAGATCAATTTAAAATGAGAGCTTAAAGGTCACAAGTTCAGTTCATTCTAGTAAAACAAAAACTAATTAAAGTGAGAACTAAGACTCAAATTGGGGAAAAGGTGGTGAACTGTACAATCACACTGCATAGCAATGGAGAACAGGGTTTGGTGGTTAGGACAGAGGTCACCGAAATTATCATCTTCTGCTGAAGGAAGATGAGGAGACAAACATTTACTTTTACCAGTAATAAATGCTAGTGCATCGATTAGGCGCCACATACTTGTCTAGAACTGAAAGGGCTCTGAGATGAAGCTTTTGCCCGAAACTCTCTGCTGAAGTGCAGTCAGGCTATATAACTTGGCAGACATTCTGAGTCAGAGCTCTTTTCCCAAAATTAGCTCTTGGACAAGCACACACACAAGATTTATTTCTTTTGGGTTTGTGTTAATTAAAAGCAGTCAAAGTGAAATCAATTCCCTCTCGAAGTGACAGGTTTGCTACCTATCAGAAGAGCTGCAACAACTAGCTTAGACCTAGCAGTTCAAAGCACTTATTCCCTAGTGGATTACCTGTATCTAGCAATTCAGTAGACAGGTTTATAGATACAGAGGGGTATATAAACGTTAAAAGATGTATCTTGTTATCGACCGTACTGTGTCCCCCTCAAAATTCATCTGTTGAATAGTATTCAGAGGGAAGGACTTTGGTGGGGTCATTAAGGTTAAGTGAGGTCACAGGATGGGGTTCTGATCTGAAAAACTGGTGTCCTTCTAAGAAGAGGAAGAGATATTAAGAGATATCTCTGTCCTCACACATACAGAGAGGATGCTGTGTGAGGACCCAGTGAGAAGACAGCTGTGTGGAAGCCAAGGAAGAGAGGTCTCCCCAGAAACCAGCCCTGAAGTCACCCCCATCCTAGACTTCTGGCCTCCAGAACGGTGAGAAAATAAGTGTTGCATAAGCCACTCAGTTTGTGGCAACTTGTTGTGGCCTGACTAGTACATAGACATCATCTGCCTAGACCTGCAGCCTATGAATCACCTACCTACCATCCATCTATCTACCCATCCATAACCTGTTTCTCTATCTGGTTACGTTTTCTTATACAGTTGAGATTTTTACCCAACCCACTTTATTTGTCACTTTATTATTTATTTGCCCCCAGTTTTTCCATATTTAATACTTCACAGTGAGGTATAACTATACACTGATTTTTAATTCTGAAGTGAGGAACACAAGGCCCCCAAAGAATATCCTGTAATTCAGTACGTTATCACTGTGTTGAGTGGGTCTCAAGCTAAGGGCTGATATTGGAATTGCCCAGGAAGATTTCTTTAAGCCTTTAAAACTAGACACACTTTCTCTGGGGGTTTTATCAGAAGCTTCAGAAGAGAAACAGTATAAGAGTTGTTTGAGACAGTTCATCTGCCTAAGCCTGTCTAGAATGTCCTTTCTCCTGCCTCCTCTAACTTTAGGAGGAGAATATCAGGCTGCGAGTGTTCTCAAATCCTAATCTTTGGGGGTTCAGTGTGTGTTATTTAAATATATGTTCCATCTCTCCAGTCAAAATTCTCGAGTTTAGGTGTATGGCTTTAATCATTCTAGTTCTAGCGCCCAGCCCAGTGGTATAGAAGGTAAGTGGGGGTCTCTTGGGTATGGAACAAGCTCAGGATGATGCCTCATCCTGACGTCACCTATTCTAGACACCCGACAGAATTATCCTGCATCAAGAGAATTTAACGTTGCCACGAGTGCTAAAACAGTGGCCCCAAACGTGCTTATTTCCTCACGTCACCTGAATTGTCACCTGCTGTCTGCTTTCACTCCTGCTCCACTGCAGTCTGTCCTTAACGTAGCAACAAGGACAGTCCTTTAAAAACATCTTCAGTGGCTCTCCGTTTTACTCACGGTAAAAGCCAAAGTCCTTACACTGCCCTATAAGTAGACTAAACCTACGTTCTAGTTTGCCTTGGATAGACCTCCTTTAAGCATGCTGGTTTGGTGTGATTTATTTTTTAAATTTACTTCACTGAAGTATAGTTGACTTGCAATGTGTTAATTTCTGCTGTACAGCAAAGTGATTCCAGTATACACACATGTATGTTTTTTCATACTCCGTTCCATTATGTTTTATCACAGGATATTGAATATAGCTCCCTGTGCTATACAATAAGACCTTGTTGTTTATCCTTTCTGTATATAATACTTTGCATTTACTAATCCCAAACTCCCAATGCAGCTCTCCCCCATGTCCCTCCCCTTTGGCAACCACAGGTCAGTTCTCTATGTCTGTGAGTCTTTTTTTGCTTTCTACATAAATTCATTCGTGTCCTATTTTAGATTCTGCATATAAGTGATATGATATGGTATTTGTCTTTCTCCTCCTGACTTACTGCACTTGGTATGATAATCTCTAATCCATCCATGTTGCTGAAAATAGCGTTATTTCATCCTTTTTTATGGCTGAGCAGTGTTCCACGGTGTATGCATGTTCTATGTCTTCATCCATTCATCTTTCTGTGTATATTTAGGTTGCTTCCTCGTTTTGGCTGCTATGAACACAGGGTGCATGTATTGTTTTCAATTATAGTTTTGCCTGGGTATATGCCCAGGAGTGAGACTGCTGGCTCATATGGTGGTTCCACTTTTAGTTTTCTGAGGAACCTCCATACTGTTTTAGGGCATGGCAACCCACTCCAGTACTCTTGCCTGGAGAATCCCATGGACAGAGGAGCCTGGCAGGCTACAGCCCATGGGGTCACCAAGAGAGTCGGACACAACTGAAGTGACTTAGCACGCACGACACACATGATTATCAAAGAAATGTGTCCTCTTTCACTCCAATCAGGGTCCCAGATTGTATGTTAGATTTCAGTCACCGCCTCTCTGATCTGGCCCCATGTAATCTCTTTGGCTTCCTTTCTTAGCTCCAGCTATACGGCCTCTGTATTGGTCCTCACATACACTGGGCTCTCCTAATTTAGGGATTCTTTTTTAACTCTTCCCACTACATGGAACACTGTTTCCCAGATATGCATACAGTTCACTCCCTCACCTTCTCCAAGTCTCCTCAGATCTCACCTTCCCTAAGAGGTCAGCTCTGACCATCTCCTTGTAGAATGAACAATTGAACATGAAATATTTTTCTCTGAATTCCTTTTATCTTACCTTAAATATCTTCTTCACTCTTAGTCCTAACAAATTACGTGGGTGTGATAAATTCTACATTTTCCCTAATATACAATCCTATTGTTTGTATTAGAATAAATGTATAGAAAATGAGTAATGGTAGAGAAAAATGTTCAGTGCACCACCTAAAATTATCACATGACCACTGTGTGTGCTGAGTCGCTTCAGTCGTGTCCAACTCTTTGCGACCCTATGGACTGTAGCCCACCAGGCTCCTCTGTCCGTGGGCTCCTCCAGGCAAAAATACTGGAGTGGGTTGCATGCCCTTCTCCAGGGAATCTTCCCAACTTAGGGACTGAACCTGTATCTCTTATGCCTTGTGTGTTGGCAAGCAGGTTCCTTACCCCTGATGCCACCAGGGAGGTTCTAGCAGTGTGCATGCTGAATTTGAGGGAACGATACGTGAAGGTTTCTTGAAAAGGGCAGCGCAGAATTCTGAGACCCAGGAGCTCCGTGGCTATGCTGAAATGTCCTATAGTCGCTCGGTCAATCTGGAGTAAGTTGATTATTTGTAGTTGAACACACCTCCCAGGATCTTGCTAGCTAGTGTATTATATCTTACTGGGCCCGAAGAGAGCACATTGCCGTATCTTAATAGATGTTGACATCCCACTTGTGAGTTTATTGAATCACCAGTCTTAGTTTTCCAAATTCAAGGGTTTCATTCCAACTACTAGGTAATTTGATTTCTTTCTTACTTGCTTGGCACAACCACTAAATCCCTTATCTGGCTTGTTTTTGCTGTTGAATCGGCCAATCAAGCTTAATTACATTCAGCTGTCTGACCCCTTCTAGATTTTTATGCTACAAGGTTCAAATTTAAGAATCTAATCTAGACTTTCCGAAATTAAAAATAGCAGATATGGGAAATAGAAACTATGGATATGAATATACTTGAAATAAAATAGAGGATGAATAACTCATGGCATTAAACAAATGGCAGGACATTGTAGGAAAGGAAACTAATGGAACTAATTTTCACTCATTTGAACCAATTCCAATTTGATCCTGAATAGAAACTGCCATTAGAAAGCTCAAATTATCTACAATTTCTCCCCTTAAATCATAGTAGTAAGTGTAGTTTGAGCAAGACATTTTGATTGCAACAATATATAGAGAAATTGCTGGAGATGGCAATGGCACCCCACTCCAGTACTCTTGCCTGGAAAATCCCATAGATGGAGGAGCCTGGTGGGCTGCAGTCCATGGGGTCACTAAGAGTCGGACACAACTGAGTGACTTCACTTTCCCTTTTCACTTTCATGCATTGGAGAAGGAAATGGCAACCCACTCCAGTGTTCTTGCCTGGAGAATCCCAGGGACGGCGGAGCCTGGCAGGCTGCCGTCTATGGGGTCGCACAGAGTTGGACACGACTGAAGCGACTTAGCAGCAGCAGCAGCAGCAGAGAGAAATTGCATTGTAAGACTAGGTCTGTCTGAATTTATTAGAATCACTTTAAAAAAAATTAAGTTCACTGTAGCTGTTTAAAGAAACAGACTCTATTAGATATGGCCGAAATCTCTAATATGTTTCTTTTAATTACTGGTATTTACAAGCAGTTTTTTTTTTTAAGCAATTATATCACTGCAATAACTGAATATAGTGCTGTTGTTGTTGTTTAGACTCTTGGTCGTGTCTGGCTCTTTGAGACCCCATGGCCTGCAGCACGCAAGGCTTCCCTGTCCTTCACCATTTCCTGACTCATGTCCATTGAGTCAGTGATGCCATCTAACCATCTCATCCTCTGTCGTCCCCGTCTCCTCTCGCCTTCAATCTTCCCCAGCATCAGGGTCTTTTCCAGTGAGTCAGTTCTTTGCATCAGGTGGCCAAAGTATTGGAGTTTCAGCTTCAGCATCAGTCCTTCCAATGAATATTCAGGATTGATTTCCTTTATTTTGACTGGTTGGATCTCCTTGCAGGCCAAGGGACTCTCAAGAGTCTTCTCCAACACCACAGTTCAAAAGCATCAATTCTTCGGTGCTCAGCTTTCTTTATAGTCCAACTCTCACATCCATGCATGACTGCTGGAAAAACTACAGCTTTGACTAGATGGACCTTTGTCAGCAAAGTAATGTCTCCGCTTTTAATATGCTGTATAGGTCGGTCATAAATTTTCTTTCAAGAAGTAAGCATCTTTTAATTTCATGGCTGCAGTCACCATCTGCAGTGATTTTGGAGCCCCCCAAAATAAAGTCTCTCACTGTTTCCATTATTTCCCCATCTATTTGCCATGAAGTGATGGGACTGGATGCCATGATCTTTATTTTTTGAGTGTTGAGTTTTCAGTAAAATTTTCACTTTCCTCCTTCAACTTCATCAAGAGGCTCCTTAGTTCTTCACTTTCTGCCATAAGGGTGGTGTCATCTGCATATCTGAGGTTATTGATAATTCTCCCAGCAATCTTGATTCCAGCTTGTGCTTCATCCAGCCTGGCATTTCTCATGATGTACTCTGCAAATAAGTTAAATAAGTAGGGTGAAAACATACAGCCTTGACGTATTCCTTTCCCTATTTGGACCCAGTCTGTTGTTCCATGTCCAGTTTTAACCGTTGCTTCCTGATCTGCATACAGATTTCACAGGAAGCAGTTAAGGTGGTCTGGTCTTCCCATCTCTTTAAGAATTTTCTACAGTTTGTTGCTATTCACACAGTCAAAGGCTTCGGCCTAGTTCATGAGGCAGAAGTGGATGTTTTTTCTGGAACTCTTTGGCTTTTTTGATGATCCAATGGATGTTGGCAGTTTGCTCCCTGGTTCCTCTGCCTTTTCTAAATCCAGCTTGAACATCTGGAAGTTCTCAGTTCACATACTGTTGGAGCTTAGCTTGGAGAATTTTGAGCATTACTTTGCTAGCATGTGAAATGAGTGCAGTTGTGTGGTAATTTGGACATTCTTTGGCATTGTTTTTGTTTGGGTTTGGAATAAAAACTGACCTTTTCCAGTCCTGTAGCCATTGCTGAGTTTTCCAAATTTGTTGGCATATTGAGTGCAGCACTTTCACAGAATCATCTTTTAGGATTTGAAATAGCTCAACTGGAATTCTATCACCTCCACTGGCATTGTTTGCAATGATACTTTCTAAGGCCCACTTGACTTCATATTCCATAATGTCTGGGTCTAGGTGAGTGATCACACCCTCATGATTATCTGGGTCATGAAGATCTTTTTTGCACAGTTCTTCTGTGGATCCTTGCCATTTCTTCGTAATATCTTCTGCTTCTTCTAGGTCCATACTACTTCTGTCCTTTATTGTGCTTATATTTGCCTGAAATGTTCCCTTGGTATCTCTAATTTTCTTGAAGTGATCTCTAGTCTTTCCCATTTTATTGTTTTCTTCTATTTCTTTGCATTCAATACTTAGGAAGGCTTTCTCATCTCTCCTTGCTATTCTTTGGAACTCTGCATTCAGATGGATATATCTTTCCTTTTCTTCTTTGCCTTTCACTGAAATGTTATAATATATAAAGAATCATACAAACCCCAGGCAGAATTCCATTATTTCCCATCACAAGTAATGTACTTTGTGCCAGAACAGAAAAACAAAGGGAAATTAGAGCTCTTTTGTCAATTATAAATGAACACATACCGTGTACAGATAATATGAAGCCCAGAGAAATGCAATCACAATAGCATAAAATGTATTAAGATATCTAGTCATACCTGGAGTCATTTTAACTACTTGTCTGTCCATCATCCCTTTTCGGAAGACCAGTTCCTCCTGCTTTTGTAGAATTCCTCTTCTTCTTCCCCCGATCCCATCCCCAATCCCAGTTCACCACGTGGTTTGAACGGAGGCTTCCTTTCTTCCCCTGGTGGCTCAGACAGTAAAGCATCTGCCTGCAATGAGGGAGACCTGGGTTCGATTCCTGGGTCAGGAAGATCCCCTGGAGAAGGAAATGGCAATCCACTCCAGCACTCTTGCTGGAAAAACCCATGGACGGAGGAGCCTGATAGGCCACAATCTATGGGGTCGCAAAGAGTTGGACATGACTGAGCGACTTCACTTTCACTTTCTTTCACTTTTCTTCACAACACTGTCTTACAGACTTTAGTAATGAGCTGGAGGTTAATACTTCAACTTGGAAAAGTTTCAGGCTAAGGTTAGGGTGAGAAAGAGTCAAGAATGGTGGAAAAGAGTGTATTCTTTTCGATGGTGAATCTGGGCTAATCTGAACTCAGAGCTTGCTGCCAATATTCAAGTCTCCTACAGCCATGGAAATATCATCCTGCCCTAGGAGAAATTAGCAGTGGCTGACAAAGAAAGATGCAGAGATCAGACAGCAAAGGAGTCCTGAAGACGTTTGTGAGTCCTTTGGTCCAGCCATTCCTGCTTTTTACTTTGTCATGAGTTAATAATTCCTCTATTTCTGCTCCAGTTAGTTCAAGTTTCTTCACTTGAAATTAAGAGCCATAAGACACACCCTGAACTTCTATCTAGAAACTGTATGAACGTGTGCAAATAAGTTCCCACAATGACTGATTAGTGAAAGTCAGATCTTTTCACTTACCTACAATTTCCATTAAGATTTTAGGCAATTGAGAAAAAGTGGCTTTAAAAATCTGTTACACAAAGATATCCAGTATAACATGTGTGAAAATGAAGTGCTTTTTTTTTTTTTTTACAAAAATAAAATTCGGAACTTTAGTCAATGACCTGTTTACCCAACGTCTAAAACACAAAATAATTTGGAAGATAACTATGTTCTTTGTAATGGAATCTAATCTCTCTCTCTTTCCTTGGAATTACTGGTAGAAAGTTTCCCCTTATTTCCTGTGCTGGTGCCTGAAAATATTCCTCTCAGTTTACATAAATAA
Organism: Budorcas taxicolor; assembly: GCF_023091745.1. Taxonomy (NCBI): domain Eukaryota; kingdom Metazoa; phylum Chordata; class Mammalia; order Artiodactyla; family Bovidae; genus Budorcas; species Budorcas taxicolor. The sequence continues at coordinate 100,863,983 of NC_068916.1, read as the reverse complement.
AAGTCTCAAAAATAAGATCAGCAGCAGGTCTTGACCCCTGACTTGCAGATTTTTAAAATAGCTCTTTGAGTTCATGCCTTTTCTTGCATAAGAGAAAGATTGGCTATTTTAATCTGTGTGGCTCGTCGTAGGACCTAAAGTGCTCTGCTATGTACTATGATCTATGCACTGCGTACTTTCTCTGTTGTTCAGTCACCAAGTTGTGTCCGACTCTTTGTGACCCTATGGACCTCAGCACGCCAGGCTTCCCTGTCCTTCACCATGCTCCTAGAATTTGCCCAAGTTCATGTCCATTGAATCAGTGGTGCCATCCAACCATCTCATCCTCTGTTGCCTTCTTCTTCTGCCTTCAGTCTTTCCCAGCATCACGGTCTTTTCCAATGAGTCAGTTGTTCACATCAGATGGCCAGAATATTGGAACTTCAGCTTCAGCATCAGTCCTTCCAATGAATATTCAGGACTGATTTCCTTTAGGATGGACTGGTTGGGTCTCCTTGCTGTCCAAGGGACTCTCAAGAGTCTTCTCCAACACCGCAGTTCAAAAGCATCAATTCTTCAATGCTCTGCCTTATTTATAGCCCAACTCTCACATCCATACATGACTACTGGAAAAACCATAGCCTTGACTAGATGGACCTTTGTTGGCAAAGTGATGTCTGCTTTTTGGTTAGTTAAAAAATACTTGTTGAATGAATAAATGAATGATGGAAGATTGGCCAATGAAAGACAACTCATTTTCTCTAAAAAGAATTTAAATTATCTCATCTTACTTCCTCTAACTGCATTTATAATTCCTTCTTCACAAGGGACATTTTCTTTATAGTTTATGAATGGTACAAATAGATTACTTCTGTCTTCTGGGCTGCTTTCATCTTACTATAGACACAAACCAGAAAGAAAAGCAAGAAGAAAAAGAGGGAAAGAAGGAGAAAAAAAATAAAATTCATGCTGTATCCTGTGGGTTATTTACAGTCTCTTTGTAAGCTGAAAGGAGACACAGTGAGGTGGGATTGATGGATTTGCAAGAGCTGGTGCCAGATGTTGACCATAACAGGTGCATAATAAAAACATCCATTGAGATTTTCCCTCAGAATTCTAAATATATTTGAAAATGAGGGAAAACATCTACTTGATACTCCTTTCATTGAAAGATTGCTATAGCTTTTTGAACTGTGTCTTTTCTTTTTTTTTAATTGGAGGGATTACTTTTGTGACCTTGTAAGTGCTTCTTCTAAATGTTCTTCACAAGCAAAATTCTAGCCCATGTTTTGATATCATTTCCCTTACTAAATGGCTACATTGTTTCTTACGTTCCTACACATCTGGTTCAGAGCAGAGTCAGGAATGCTTAATAAAAATGGAACAATCTTATTTATTATAATTTCAAGATTGCAAAAATTGTGGTATACCCAGAGTATTCTTTTTCCTGTAACTTGGCCTGTAGTTACCATGGTTATGACAGCACTTGACACATCTCTCTGTGGTTAGGTTAAGGAAATGTATGAAAGCCAGAGAAAAGTAGTGTCTTATATTTGAATCAGTGGTAAACCATAACTGTCAATGATTCTTCCTAGATAGCATCTGACTTTCAAAGGGCTGAATGGCTTCTATCTTAACCTATTCAGTTTTGATGTCTCTGAGCAACACAGAATGAAAAGAAGTTAGCAGTAAGTCTGATGGCATATTTGCTCAGTTTGTCCAGTGGAATGAATGGATAAACAGAGATGTTTCTCACAGTGAGTCACTGGGCCCTCGATGGCAATACCGTAGCAAGTGCAGTATTTCGAGCTGGAACGGGAGAGAAGGGGCAAAGGAATTAACTGGAGGGAAGGAACTGTCTCCACCTAACAGAAGAAACCCAGATGCTTCTCTCTTCCTCAGTTCAGTTCAGTTCGGTTCATTCACTCAGTCGTGTCCGACTCTTTGCGACTCCGTGGACTGCAGCATGCCAGGCCTCCCTGTCCATCACCAACTCTCAGAGTTTACTCAAACTCATGTCCATTGAGTTGGTTGATGCCACCCAACCATCTCATTCTTTGTCGTCCCCTTCTCCTCTCACTTTCAATCTTTCCCAGCATCAGGGTCTTTTCCAATGAGTCAACTCTTCGCATGAGGTGGCCAAAGTATTGGAGTTTCAGCTTCAGCATCATCCCTTCCAGAGAATACCCAGGACTGATCTCCTTTAGGATGGACTGGCTGGATCTCCTTGCAGTCCAAGGGACTCTCAAGAGTCTTCTCCCACACCACAGTTCAAAAGCATCAATTCTTTGGTGCTCAGCTGGAAAAACTATAACCTTGACTAGATGGACCTTTGTTGGCAAAGTTAACATCTCTGCTTTCTAATATGCTGTCTAGGTTGGTCATAACTTTCCTGCCAAGAAATAAATGTCTTTTAATTACATGGCTGCAGTCACCATCTGCAGTGATTTTGGAGCCCCCCAAAATAAAGTCTGCCTAGACAATTAATATTCACATAATCCCCAAAGTCCAACACTATACTTCCATTTCTTATTTTTTTTAGCTTCAGCAGAATGTTACATATGACCAAGAAAGCCTTGTTTAAAATAAATTTTATCCCACATTTTGGAGAATAATAAATAAGTTTTAAGAGTTGTGGGAGGTGGATATAGTTTAATGTTTTGGGTCATTAGTTTTTACCCTGATGATAAACATGGAAACGTATGGGTCATTTCAAAATTAGTGAAGAGTCTGTAACGTTGGTAGCAAGTCTGTGAGCTATAGGGACAGCTTGAATTTGAGTCCTTAAGATATTTTTAATCTTTCCTTTCCCCATATTGTTTCTCTGGTGCAAAATCCTTATGTTGACCTCATTGGCCCCACAGCTAGGGACCCTTGGGCTAAAACCTAGGTTTGGGCTTTATGAGTTGTGAATCCTCTGACAAGGTATTCGGAAGCTGGGATGAGTGAATATGTGTGCTGTTGAGCATATTTATGAAAAGGTTTTCATAGCTTTAAGCAAATCATCAGAGATAGTAAAAAAGGTTAAAAACGAGCTACTAAAATTGATTTTCATTTTTTCCTGCCTTCAGCAGTAAATTTGTATACTTCCTTTTTTCTTTTGATATTTTCTAGTAACATTGATTTCAGGACAATGATCTTCATATTTGTCATTTACAGTAGAGGTGAGCATTAATGTGGTGCTTCTCAGGAATAGTTGCTCTTTTTTGTTTAATTTCTGATGGTGGGACTATAAATGTCATTGCCTGTTAAAGGACTATCAAACTTTAGGATGTGAAAAAGGTGGTACTTCGGGTGGAAAATTTTTCTAGATTGGTTGAAATCATACAGATACACTCCAGGAGACTATGAGTCAGTTCAGTCGCTCAGTCGTGTCTGACTCTTTGCGACCCCGTGGACTGGAGCATGCCAGGCCTCCCTGTCTGTCACCAACTCCTGGAGTTTACTCTAACTTATATCCATCGAGTCGGTGATGCCATCCAACCATCTCATCCTCTGTTGTCCCCTTCTCCTCTGCCTTCAATCTTTCCCAGCATCAGGGTCTTCTCCAATGAGTCAGTTCTTCACATCAGGTGGCCAAAGTATTGGAGCATCAGTCCTTCCAATGGACATTCAGGACTGATTTCCTTTAGGATGGACTGTTTGGATCTCCTTGCAGTCCAAGGGACTCTCAAGAGTCTTCTCCAACACCACAGGAGACTATAGAATTCATAAAATCAACACAGTTCTATTTTTCATGATGCTGAGAAAGCACCTTTTTGTTATGAAAAAGTGCTGTACTTGGCTTTGGCTTGTTTTGGCTTTAGTTCCTGGATCTACCGATCACTAGTCGTGAGACTGTGTATATTATATTTAATCTGAGTTTCTCTGTCATCATCTATAAAATGGAAGCTAACAATACTTCCGTTGCAGGGTTGTGAGGATTAGCAGTAATTTATGCATTCACCATTCAATATTTTTACCATTTGTTACCATTCAATATTTGGTCATTGCAACAGATGGAACTAGATTGGGAAGGGAATATAAAGACTACCACAGTGGTAGTGATAAGCTATAATAATGTTTTACATACATTGTTTTGTTTAAATCTCATGATAACACAATTATTGCTCCCGTTTCACAGAGGTAAAACGGAGACATAAGTGTCTCAGCAGTTTGCTAAAGGATATTCAGCTGGCAGTGGTGGAGCAGGTGAAGTCAATGAGCAGTCTCTAGAGCTCACCTTAACCTCCAGTCCAGACCACCTACTCTGGTTATGAGACACGGGTGTGGGGGGTATACATTTGAGAATCGTGAGCTTTGATGTTATTTGGTTTTGTATTTTTGTGTTATTTAGAAATGAAAATCCATAGAATTTCATTAATGTGCTCAACATTATCTTATCCACAAGTTTTGCCCAGATATTAAAACAGGATTTTTCCCTTGATGTTTGTTTCTCAGTTTAGTGAACAAAAGACCAAACCACCAACGTATTTGAAGTCTATTATGCCCAGGCATTGTACTTAGCTTTTTAGCCTTAAAGAGCTCACAGTACAGATGAAGAAACACATGCAGAAACAGATCATTTAAATGTACATAAAGTAGGGAAAAAACATAAATGATTCTGGGTTGCTATGGAATATGAGAAAGAGGGGGCTTCCCAGAGGAGATGATCATAATAAGTCGTGATGAGTAGGTTAGAATCAGCCAGACAAGGAAAAGTGAAGAGTGGGAACCACACTCAGCAGAAGGGATGGCAAGAATGAAAGCCTGGGGACAGAAAACGGCATGGAACCTGCACGCTCAGTGGTGGGCAGAATGGCAACAATTGGGCTCTTCCAGACACAAACGGACACGGGTCAGAGCAGGCAGGCGGGACACAGGGCCTGAACTGTTATGCACTCTCGTAGAATGGTTTGGCTGGCTGGCTTTTCTACAGAGATGGGACCTACAGAAGAATTCAGAAGGAATGAAACACGGACGTCCCTGGTGGTCCAGTGGTTAAGACTTCATCTTCCAGTGCTGGGGGGTATGGTTGCTAAGATCCCACATGCCTCGAGGCCAAAAAAATATATATATATAAAACAGAAGCCATATTGTAAAAAAAAAAATCAGTAAAGACTTTAAAAATGGTCCAGATTTTAAAAAATCTTGAAAAGGAGTGAAATGGTCAGATCTGCTGGCTTCACTGTGGAGAATGGAGACGTGATGGAGACACGGTTTATTTCTTGAATTCCGCGTTATCAACCAGTATCCTCTGTGGGAGCTTTTCATTCCCTTGTTATTTTTTTCCCTTTCGTTTCCCTGCCTTTGCTTCTACAATCCAATGGGGAGCTCAGAATTTAATAACTAGGTATAGTAACTTGTGGCATCTTCTGCCCCTTGCTTTCTTTTCTCAGGCCTGCTGTGGGTTCAATCTGATCTATTCAAGCTTCTATTTGGTAGTGATGTCTGAGTGAGTCTCATTCTCTGACTAACCCTGGAGATCTGGGGTTTACCAGATATTCTCATGGCATTCTCTCAGAAGCAGAATAAGAATCCCCACATCCCATACCTGAAAATTGTCTGTGTTGTTTGCCATGGAGCCTCGAAAAATACTGAAGCCAAGAGCTTAGGAGAGGGATGTGAGAAGGTAAAAGAGAAAATCTGCCCTTCGTAAACAGAAAGCTTGTGTTCCCTAGTGAACAGAAAGTGAAGTTGGCCAGTTTATACATAAAGCTCCTCGTAAAGCTCACGAATGGCCTCTGAGTTGTCTTTCTCGGTTACACAAGGGCACACATGGAAACTCACCCACCTTGCACTATTCAATTCTGCACAGTGGAACAGTGATTCTCAAGGAGGTGGAAGGCTATAATCAAAACCAGCTCTGGGCCTTTTCCAAACAGAATTTTGTAAACACTCTCCCACTGCCCGCATCTCCTACACACGCATAACAATCCCTACTGAGTTACTGCCAAAGTGAATTACGACTGGGGATAGGAGTGTGTCACACCGCTCAGGTGCATCTGGGTGAGTAAAGAGTTGAGGACAACCAGAGATATCCTCAGAGGGTGTATGCCGTGGTTTGCAGGGAAACCTGCCAGAAACCAGGCGTGATTACACAAAGCTGGCAGCTGTGGTTCTCCTTGTTCCCACTGTCAACTGAGCTGTGCGTGTGCCTGTGCGCGTGTGTGTGATAAAGAAGTAGTGACTTACAGCGGATCAGAAATCAAAGCCTGTTCTCTTGCTAGTGTTCAGAAGACAAAGACTATGTCTTAGTTACGTTTCTAGCCCTGCTGCCTTGCCCAGTGCCGAACAGGGAACAATGGCCCAGCGAATGACTGCAAAATGAATGAGCAATGATCTTGAGAGGGGAGTGAGGAGGAAGGCAAAGGTTTTTATAAACTTCTAATTGTTCAAAACACTGCACTTTCCTACCTGAATGTTTGAATCGGGACTTTTATATGTTAAGAATTTGGCTTATTTGGTAATTATTGTTCTGCTACCTCACATTTAGAAGACCTAGCATTATGAATAAAACTAATTTGAGGTCTCTCAGCAACTGTTGATTTTCAAGACTTCTCTTCCCTACAACAAATAATACTCTTTAGGGGATACTTTCCCCCCTATGGTTTTTTAAAATTTGTCTTCATGAACTGAATAGCAATAATTTGACAGCGAAGACATTTAAATCATGCATTTCAGTGCAGTTCCCAGAGCTAGAGGAGGCTACTGTGGCTGAAGCAATGGCTTGAATCTCGACTGCCAGATGGCAGTTGAAATACAACGGGCTTACAGCCGTCAGCCACAGCTAGAGGTTTGCAGGAAAGGGTAAGCGTTTCAGTAATTTAAATGGGAAGATGGGGCTGGGTACTTGAAATTCTTGCATTGTTCCTAGCGGCTTATAAAGGCTAAGGGAAAACTCTATCCACACAAATTCTGTTTAGTATAGTGTTTGAAATGGAGCTGTGTAAATGTATTGCTTGCATCCTGGGTACTATTGCTATTTTCATATGTGCTGTGTTTGGCTTTTAAACACATGCCTCTGAAATCAGAACCAGCATTATATTTCTCCATCTATGATGCTTACATGATTTTGTTCAAATCATTCTTAAAAAACACAAGATCGGTGAGAAATGGTTTCCCACATCCCAAAAGATTTTGTGTATGAGTTTTCAAAATTTTCTCTAATGACTGATTTGACTTTTCTTCTTGTGCTGTATGCTACAACTGGTTCAGGGCAAAAGTATTTTGAGTTTCTTGCTCCGTGTCAGAATAGCCCTGAAATAATCTAATACTTGATAGAATGAAGCTGTTCTCCATGTTTCCACAACTTCTGTTAGAGAATGCATCTGGATCCATTCAACCATGTTCAGTGTTTTTAACATGCCAAATGAGAGCTTGAGAAGAGCCCCTTGAGAACGGAGAGATGACATTTGCCGAGCTCTGCTAATATCAACTCAGGAAGAAGAATATATCTGGCAACACATTTATCCTGATAAACATGATGATAGGAAAATTTTTGTTTAAGCAGTGGCAGAATGTATTTACTGCTACATCTATGTACGGGCTGTCAGCTCGCATAAAACAGGCCATAACAGAAGACAGTTGCAGGGAGTAGGTTATGTAATGAGATCAAGCCAATGGTCTGGCATCCAACTGTAATTCTACTAACAGTGAGGGCAGTCTGCTTATCCGTCCATCAGGGATATATATATATATATATATATGGTCACTGTTCATGAAATTGCATTGTTACCCCCCTCAGCTGTTCAATGAGCCACTAGAAAGTAGAATAAAATGTATAAAAAATGGGAGGAAAAGGAGAAGGGGCTCAGGCTATAGAATTGTTGGCTGCATAACTCAAGATTTTTATGCAGGTCAATTTCCTAAATAGAAAAAGACCACAGAGTCTTGGGCTATTCAGAAATAAATACGCTGCTCTAAGTTTATGATGCTCACAAAACCCTATAGTATCGTAACTCTCGTCTCAGAAATATAGGACACTAGTCTTTAGAACAGCCTGAAAATATCATTCAAATGAGGGAGCTATCAAAAACTACTGAAGCAGAGATTCCACAAGTGTAAGGTTGTAGATTTTCAATCGCTTTCGTTTCACAATTTGACATTATTAAGGCTAATATATAGGTGCCTACCAGCATAGCTACCATTAGGAATCTATCAGCATTTCCATTATAAACCCCATTTTTCAGGGGTTAATAACTTAGTCATAAAAATTCACTGCAGGCAGAAATCAAGTCTTGAAGGAAAATCTCTTTCTTGAATCCCAACAGGAGAATTTGCTCATGTTTCTGATGCAAAGGTATCGGAGACCAGAAAAGGGACACTGTGTATAAACTTCCATTTCCGAAAACTTAGCATCAGTCCTGGAGCTGTCGGATGTGGTGATATGTGCTGGTACTTTGATTGTTGGCTTGCTCTTTCTTCTCTCCTCAGCCTCTCTTCTACTTACTCCCTTTTCTTTTTTGTATCTCGGTCCTAAGTGGAAGTTGATCCTTCTAAAATGATTATGTTGTCGCCACGCGTTCTGGGAAACAAACTCTCAGAAGGACAGTGCAGACAGTGGAGAGCAGTTTATCACACCGGCGGGCCCAAGGCAGAGTCTCCTCTTAGCCAAGGACCCCGACCAGCATTTATGAAAATCTTTCATACCCCATGTGTACGTGTCTGAACCCGCCACTCCAAATTCCCTGAGACTTACATAAACCAAGGAAAATACAGTCCCAATAAGCCCATCATTCACGTGCTATGTGCTCATGTGCTCAAACAGTCAAACGATTAGCCAACAATCAATAAACCCAATGTTACACTCGATAGATACAGAATAATGTATGGCCTGTCTGGAGGAAGGGGTGACTAGTGTATGGTTTCTCTTAGGCGATGAGTAACCTAGATACGATCTTCAAGGTTCCCCTGTCTGGAGGGGTCTTACCCTTCTGTTGTTGTTTTCATAGGCACTAAACACAGAGTTCAGAGTCCATTGGAAAGGTGGTGAACAGGCCTAAGATAGAATCCAGGCCCTATGAATTCCTTCTTCAATTAACATGTAGATTTTTCTCAGTGGAGAAAGAACAAGGAAGTCAGAGTTTATATAGATTTATCAGAAAATAAGCTCCAAACCACTTTTCTTTCTGGTTCCCTATAATCTTTTTAGCACTGGAATGTTCTTCATGGAAACACTGTAACGTTACCTCAAGCAGGAAAAGCTGTAAGGTCTTACTTTGCGGCTAGGTGAGAAAATTGATCTGTTATCTCAAAACCTTTTTGACTACCCAGCAAAATATTTATCAAATCTTTCTACATTCGGGCTTCGCAGGTGGCACAGTGGTAAAGAATCTGCCTGCCAATGCAGGAGACACTGGGGGTTTTGATCCCTGTATCGGGAAGATCCCCTGGAGGAAGAAATGGCAACCCACTCCAGTATTCTTGCCTGGAGAATCCCACGGACAGAGGAACCTGGCTCCACATTTAACAAATGCATGGTAACTACAAAAGGGTGTCATATTAATATAGTGAAACTAGTAAGAAATTAAACAATTCAGTATTTTCGTATTGCCTGATATCTTTTAGATCTAGCTTAATTTCTTTTAGGGTCTAACTCTGGGCATATTCTGATAGCAAAAGGCTAGACTACTTTTAGACCAAATTATTTTTCTGCAGTTATGCACAACTAAAAGTCATTCTTCTCTTTTCCTGGGAGAAAAATAGTCAATAGTCGTTGTAGACCACCAAACTATTCAAAATGTTGTAGAACTGCTTTCCATGAAGGCTTAAAGTCAATGAATAGAGAGGAAAATCTCTCAGATTTAACTGTAAGAAGTCAGGGCAGGATAACTCCAACCTTCTGTGCTATTTTAGTGATTTTGGTGGAGGCGCTAAGAAATTGCTGGCATATATTGATTTCTAGAAGGATAAACATTCTCATTTCCAACCCAAAGGTTTCCATTGGTGTGCACAAAATTTTGACTTGTGTGTTCCTACTGTCTCCTCTTTCTAGGGCTTAGCCCTGACTTATAAGAGGGTTTTTTTTTTTTTTTTTCATATCTGATGCTTTTGTGCCTCACCTAGACACTTCCTGGTTAACCCAGCAAGGCTCCCTTGAGTTTCAGACACTGAGGGATCGCGTGTGCCTTGCTGCCCCCTACTGGTGACCAGGGACTGTTGGAATTGGGCCTTCAAGAAGACAAATCTTAAGATCTTTGGAGTTAATGCCAATATTTGAGAGGTACTTCCTATGGAATTGTTTCATAAAGTTTTTAAAAAATTATATAAACATCATGGAGTGATTTTATTTATAATTAGTGGCTTTGTTTTTTAATGTTTAACTTGGTTTTCTTCATAAATTTATAAGGAATTTCTTCAAGTCATGATCTTTTTCTGAAACTGTCACGGCAAAGCCAAGTTTTCTACCAGAATTGCACAAAGGTTTTCTTTCTTGCACAAAGGTTTTCTTTCTTGTACATCGAAACCAAGAAATTGATTTCTCATGGCTTTGAATGCAGTTCTTTCTTGAAATTGAAAGCATACCTTTTGGATTTGCATATTGCTTTCTCAAAACGGGTTTCTCTTTTGTCTTGTTTTCATGATGTATCAAGTCTATTGGGGAGGCCAGAAAAAGATACCACAGACTGGGTGGTTTAAACACAGAAATTTATTTTCATCGTTCTGGAGGCTGGAAGTCTTGGTCAGGGTCCGACAGGGTCGATTTCTGATGAGACTTCTCTTCCCAGCTTGACGTCCTTAACTGGCAGAAGGAGAGCGTTCTGGTACTTTCCTCTTCTAACGTGGGCACTGTCGGCTTGTGACTTCATCCTGTGGCCTCAGCTAACTGCTCTCACGTCACAGGCCCTTTCTCCAAATACAGTTACACAGGGGGTTAGGGCTTCAGGTAAGAATTTAGAGATGGGGGACACAGACAACAAAATGCTGATATGTGAATTTTAATTATCCAAGTTTGTAAGTTAGTCAATCAAATTATTACTATTTTTTAAAAATCACATACCATGGGCTGAGAATACGTGGGAATGGGGTTGGTATTAAAATAATAAAGCATGATCTTCACTATGGGGAAGTGATAGCACAGCTAAGAAAAAAGAATTAATATCAGACAATAAAAGTGCAAAGTACTAAATTATCATGCTGTCTTTAATTACAAAAGAAGTTGTAAGTGTGAGCCGAAAAACCAGGGACAGCTTCTAAGAAGAAACTGTATTTAGCCTCCTACTGAAGGATGACTTCAGTTCAGTTCAGTTCATTCACTCAGCCGTATCCGATTCTTTGTGACCCCATGGACCGCAGCACGCCAGGCCTCCTTGTCCATCACCAACTCCCGGAGTTCACTCAAACTCACGTCGGTGATGCCATCCAACTGTTTCATCCTCTCTCATCCCCTTCTCCTCCCGCCTTCAATCTTTCCCAGCATGAAGGATGACTCAGTTCAGTTCAGTTCAGTTCAGTTGCTCAGTCGTGTCCAACTCTTTGCGACCCCATGAATGGGTTTTATTAAACTTCAGTGGAAGGGTGAAGGGAAGAGTATTTTAACACAAGGATGGCACTGGCTTCAGAATGTATACAAAATAGGCAACACCGTTTAAGGAGCCTGGCCTGTAAGAGAGGACATTTAAAGGCCTTCTGCAATAAAATGTAACTGTTTAATATTCCCTGAGTATTCATAGAGTGCTAGTTTGGAATATATCAGTACATGACATGGTTTTTGTTCTTTGAAAGTTTGCAATCAGAGACCATAAATACTCAAGCCTGACAGCTCAGTGCTTTCAGAATTTGCTTAAGTCACCTGATTTATTTTTTAACCAGGCTACTGCTCTTGATGAAAGCAATGGGTTATGTATCTTGGGCTGAAGCATGCCACAGTCACTGATGTGAGGCTTACAACAAAACAAAACTCTTCCTTCCTTTGCTTCTTTGTTTATTTGACTGCCTGGTGAGCCCAGCACAATTTCAGAGTATCCAGTAGAGACACTGAACACTGCAGAGGGCGAAGGGTTGGAAACGCTGATTGATTTGAAAACCTTGCTGTCTAATACTTTCTCTGGCCTCTCTGTGCATTTGACTCAATAGTCCTCCAAGTATAGGGAAAACAAGCCTGAAAACACCAGTTCTTAACACTAAATTATGAATGTTAAACACGCACACAGCTCTCTACCTACCAGCAACACCCATGGGCAGAGTCTATCATGCTGTGGACACTGACATATTTCTAACTCTACCATCTCTGATCATACACATACCCTGGGTTGATCAGGAAAAACAGAAAATATCGCCATGATCAAAATAAGTCTATAATTTAAACTGGATTTTCTATCACCATCAGCCAAAACTTTTTTTTTTTTTTTAAGTTGCGCTGTAAATCAAGTCTCTTTTTGCAGGATCTAGTATGAAGGAAAAATTGTGTGGTTGAAACTTGTCTTCAAATTTACCTCTAACTTCAAAATCGTTTTCCTTCCTCTGTGGACCCTGTTCCCAGCCCAGGTTCCCGCATTTCCCTTGTGTTCTCACTTATGCTCTCCCCCATTAATTGCAGGAAACTATCTGCTATCAGTCACATGAAACCTGGTATGAATTTAAGTCATGATGTTGTTATCTCTCTTCGGGGGATTTATAATTTTGGATTCATCTGTAGTTCTGGAATAAATGCCTTTGTCTCCTGCAAAAGAAGATTTAGGCATGAGCATAGTTAAAAGAAGTATTTTTGGAGTTGAGGACTTTCTGTTACTGTTGAAATCACAAAATGAGCTAGTAGTCAACTGTATTGAGAAGATGGGTATCGAAATTGTAAAAGTATCTCGAAGTTAGGGACTTATGTAAAATGAAAGGTCAGAATTACAATTAGGGGACATACCACTGAAGTATTTTGGAAATGAGAAAAGGAAACTAACATTTATTGGGTATTGTATGCCAGGAAATGTGCCGGGCATCCTCACACTTCTTTAGCGCATTTACAGCTGCCAGCAGTTCTGTAAACTCTTCACCTCATTTTACCATCAAAGAAACAAAGTTCTGGAGGTTAAGTAAGTTTCACACATATCCTGCCGCTAGCAAAAAAATGGAGCCATGTCTCTCTGGCTTCAAAGTCCATTATCTTGGTGTAGGAAAGAGAAAAGTTGTCAAAGTACATGACATTTAAACATGTGATTTATTTTGCTCTGTTAAAAATTTGCTTTGAACACTTTGAATTAAACTTCTCTAATCACAGGATGGTATGTACTTTGCACATCCCATCTTGCTAGTTTTTAGTATGCAGAGCCAAGATGAATTGCCTTAAAATTTTTTTCAATTTATTTCTGCAATCAGAAACTGTCAATATAAGAGGATAGTGGAACTACAGTGCAGGAATTACAAGGTTGTCCAAGAACCGCCTCATATAGAGTTGACAGGTGTTACTGTCTAACAAATCTTCAGATATGAATATTTCTGTACTAATTGAAAGTAAACCAGCCAAAGTTAACCTGCACAATCATATAGGTGGAATAATCATATATCATGAACCCAAAATTGAGACACATCAGCAGACTGAATATTTAAAGTTCTGGCTATTACATTATAGCTAGAATATATGGTTAGTTTAATAAGGGTTAGGTGGAGAAGGAGATGGCAGCCCATTCCAGTACTCTTGCCTGGGGCATTCCATGGACAGAGGAGCCTGGCAGGCTACAGTCCATGGGGTCGCAGAGAGTTGGACACGACTGCGTGACTTACGCTTACTAAGGGTTAGGAGGCTAATTGTGCATTTTTCTTCAATCAAATTTTCAACCGTAGGTTCATTTGAGAATGTGTTTTAATGCTTTACTGAATGAATCTACCCACTTAAAAAGGTTTTTTTTGAGAAATAAAGAAAAAAGTGGTAAATAGAAACTATTACTAAAGTCATGTTTACGAAGCAAGGTGAGGTTTAAGAGGTTGCATTGAATCAGTGTGAATAATAACAATAAATGTTCCTAACTTAAAAATGTGAGATTTTTTAGGTATATGCTTTGGAGTGCATTATTAATTGGAAATATTAATCTACCAAAGCAACAATAAGTATATTTTAACTCTGTCTAATATGAAGAATATATCGGCTCTTTGCTTTTCCTGTTTTCCCTGCAGTTACATGTCCTTGAGTAATCCTCCCTGCTTGTAACTGTCATGACCAGAGATTAAATAGGAAAGCGAAAGAGTATATGAATTACTCAGGGCTTCCCCTGTCTGTGCATGTGTTAGTGGAGAGAAAAGAAGTTGAAAAAGGTACATAATGTGGTACTTTGATTTTCTAAGGGTTCATTTATAGAAGATTTATATTCCCAATTTGGCATAAATAAAATTGAGGCTCTGACAATGAAATTTAAAAAACTGATCCATGGTACAATAAAAGTTGGTTTCATAAAAATGTATTTCATTTTAAAAAGTAGACTTTGTCTGATTTGAAAGTGCCCAGGTCACTTTAAAGAGAATCTTTAGTGGTCTATGGAAAGTAATGTTTATAACAGCTTGAAACTCAAAGGAAAGGGAACTCGGGTAGAAGCACGTTCAATAATTTCCAAGGTAACACAAATGCGTACTGTGTATGCTTCTTTCATCTCATTTCTTACTGCCACCGACTTTCAAGGAAGAAAATAATATATTCTGCATGGGAAAAAAGCGCAGAGAAGGCAGTGCAAGAAAGACGCACTTTAAGAACTAATTGAAGGGCTGGTGTGCTCAGTCACTCAGTTGTGTCTGACTCTTGTGACCCCTTGGACTGTCGCCCACCAGGCTCCTCTGTCCATGGGATTCTCCAAGCAAGAACACTGGAGTGGGCTGCCACTTCCTTCTCCAGAAGTGCTCACGAGGCAAGTTAGTTTTTTTTGCCAATAACTCGTGTACAGGTAGGTTGAAAGGATTTTCAACCGTCCTCTGAAGACTCCCCCTCCCCAAACTGGGATACATTTACTGAGAAAACCAGGATTGTTCTGGCATTTTAAAAACATTACATTTTATGTGAGTAATTTTTTGCTTAGTAGAGTCGAGAAAAATCAGGATTCATTAGGCACTAGGTAGTCACTTTAAAAGTGGTTGTGAGGAGGACGCTTTGATAGTTTCCATGGCCAGTAGAAGGTAAATAGGTTGAAATGGGGAGGAAGCAGTCTGTGTGCCGAGTCAGCTCTAAACTCTCCTGAGCTGCGGTACAGATGGTGAGGATTGGATGGCTGAGAGACTGACAGAGAGAGATTTTTCACCAGGACCAAAAGAGATAGGGACAGGGCTGACTTGGAAAGCTGCTGTGGCAAAGTCAGGGATAAGAAGCCAGATCCCTGGGGTGGGTATCTGATCATGAAGCAGAGAACAGCGTGTCACTAGGAATCTGATCAGGACTGAATAACTTCTGGTGCTTTACTTACAAAGTGCCTCTTGCAGCCCTGGATCGTGGTACTCTTGAGTGAACCACTGAGAAATCTCAGTACAAAATACAAAATATATTTTTCAAAGGAAGAAGAAAATGAGAACAATCTTTGCCCAGGATATAGGTAAAAATGGTCTATAGCTTTTTGCTTGTCTACTGGTAAAATTATTTTCCATACTTTTAAAATTTTTGCTCATTTTCCCTTTTCAAGTTGAACTTGATGCCTTAATTTTAGTAAATGTAATTTACCTCCTGTTTATATGTAAAGCAGGGAGCTGATGATTTGGAGACGGGGCTTTGAAGAAAGAAAAGAAATGACAAATCCTTATTCTTAAAACCATATACTGGGAGGAGAACAGTTTGTACAGAATAATGTGAAGGAAGTAAGGAAAGAATGGGGACTGGGAAAACTGGACAGTTACATGTTAAAAAAAATGAAATTAGAACACCCCCTAACACCATATACAAAAATAAACTTGATGTAATGATCAAAGACCTAATTAAGCCTGGACACTAAAATTCTTAGAGGAAAAACATAGGCAGAACACTCTTTTTATGTTAATTATAGCAATATCTTTTTGGATCCACTTTCTAGTGAATGAAATAATAAATGAATGAAGATAAATGAAATAAAAAAAAAAACAAAGGAGACCTAACTAAACATAAAATCTTCTGCGCAACAAAGGAAACCATAAACAAAATAAAAAGACAACCCACAGAATGGGACAAATGAAGCTACCAACAAGGGCTTAATCTCCAAAATATACATACAGCTTATGCAACTCTGTGTCAAAAAAAGCCAAACAACCCACTAAAAAAACGGGCAGAAGACCTAAATAGACATTTCACCAAAGAAGACATACAGATGGCCAAAAAGTACATGAAAATATGCTCAACATCATTAATTATTAGAGAAATGAAAATCAAAACTACAACGAAGTATCACCTCATCCTGGTCAGAATAGCCATCATCAAAAATCTCCAAACGATAAATGCTGGAGAGGGTGTGGATAAAAGGTGGTTCTCCTACACTGTTGGGGGGAATGTAAATTGGTGCAACCACCATGGAGAATAGTACGGAGGTTTCAGATATAACTACCACCTGGGCCAGCAATTCCACTCCTGGGCATGTATCTCGAGAAAGCCATAATCTGAAAGGATGCCTGCACCCAAGTGTCGACTGAAGCATTGTTTGCAATATCTGAGACACAGAAGCAACCTAAATTTCCATCGACAGAGGAATGGATAAGGAAGATGTGGTCCATATATATATACAGTGGAATGTTACTCAGCCATGAAACATGTTTGCAGAAACATGAGTGGACCTAAATTTTATCATACTAGGTGAAGTAAACCAGACAGAGAAAGACAAACATTGTATAATATCAGTTATACGTGGAATCTAAAAAGCAGTGCAAATGGACTTATTTGCAAAACATAAATAGAGTCACGGATGTAGAAAACAAGCTTTTAGGTTCCAGCTGGAGAAGGGCGGGAGGATAAACTTTTAGATTGGGATTGACATGTACACACTGCTATATATAAAATAGGCGACTAATAAGGGCCTACTGTATATAGCTCAGGGAACTCTACTCAATGTTCTGCAATGTGCTATATGGGAAAAGATTCCATGAAGAGTGGGTACATGTGTGTGTATACCTGGTTCACTTTGCTGTACAGCAGAAACTAACACCACATTGTAAATAAACTATCCTCCAATAGAAATTTTTAAAAAGAAAGAAATGGGGAAAGAAGGGAGAGTGTTCATGAAGACACACTGCAGAGCAGCTCTCTTTTGGGGTCTAAGCAGCAGCACGGGCTAGTGGAACTGGCACACCTCCTTTGAATTCTGTCCCAGGGGTCAGTGTTGAAGAAATATGTCTGGATCTGGGGGTGGAAAGAGCAGGACAGACGGCCAATCCGTGAAGCCCTCTGGGATTCAGTGAATGCTTCATAACATGTTTACCTGCTGGCTCATGAGCTGGCAATGGCAAGAAGATTTCAGGCTTCACTTCCAACGAGATAAAGCATGGTTCTGTTCAAAGTGGATATTCCCAAGGCCACTGGCTGAAGGTCTTTTCATTTTAGGGAAAGCAAAATATAAAGTAGAGGAGACATTTTGCCCTGTGTTATACGCTCCCTCTGGGCGTTGACAGTGTGCCCAGCCTTCAGCAGGGAGAATCAAGTTTTTCTTTTTTTCTCCTGCAGTCCTTGATTAATGAGCAGGACCATTCATCCCATTCACAACCATGTTAGTGACTTTCTCAAGGGCTCTCAACTGGAGAAGTCAGCAGATGGCTGGGAAATACCCACCTGCTGTTTACAGTCAGTCTGAGGCTTGTTAAGCTGATTCTTCCAGGAATCTCATGTGGAAAAGAGTAGCTTCCATGCTACTTTATGCACATTTTCAAAAACGCCTTTTTGCTCTTGGTTCAACTATCAAACGGTTGAATGGCTTAAGTGAAATATTTTGCAGGTCTCTCTGAGATAAAAGGGATTGGACACTTATGTGAAGACAGAAAAATTGCATGTCAGGTTTTGTAGTGACAGCATGGACATGAGACTTAGTTTATCTGCTAAAACCTGGAAGTTAATCCATCTATCAGTCATTCTTTGAATTAAGAATTGGGTAGTGGAGAAAGCACTTAAATTCTTTTCTTGGACATATCATTTCTTTATCACCAGCGTGATTCTGGGTTTTCCAATGAATTATAGTTTCCTTTAATCTACAAAATGGACATTATAAATAGCAAGCCAGCTCACTTCCCTGGGTGTTACAAGGACCTAAAAAGAATGCATAAATGAAAGAATTTGCAGTTTAAATATGATACAGCTGTGAAGACTTCCTGCCAATAAGTATGTGCAGATCACCTGTGATGTTACTGATACAGCTCTAGGTTTTTAGAAGATACAGAAGAGGTAAGAGGTGTGTCTCCTGTGCTCCGCATCTACACGCTTCAGATAATGGAGAGCAGCATGAGGTGGAACCTAAGTCAAGATGTGAGGGGGCTGATGGAAAAGAATTACCACCCGAGCTTAGAGAAGTTTGAGGTGAGCAAGGGTTAACATCCAGACTGACAGCATTATGAAAGAGGTAGGCCCTCAGTTGCACTTCGGAACAGGGAAGTGGGTGAGAGGGCTCATTTTACAAGAAGCAGAAAAGGACTTAAAATTCTAAGTGCAACCTTTTCCAAAAAATGTCCTTTGCCTACTCTGCTCACTGTTAAGCTCCTTATTTATAACTTAACCCTTTCTAAGCCCTAGGAATTATTTTCTAACCCTTCCTAATGGAGCTGGACCATTCTGTTCCCTAGTGGTTCCTATCCTCAAAGGATACAGGTTTGTATCATTGAAAGTATCTCATTGTGTCAAAACATTAATGCGAATGCAATTTTAAAGATGAGACAGACCTAGGTTCTACACTCAGGTTTACAGCTAGCTGGCTCTCTGACTTAGGGCAAATCATTTCCCCTTTACCAGTTGAGCAGATCTTTCATCCGCAACCTGGAAGTGATACTAACAGCATTCTGAGCAGTGAGTCCTGCGTGTAGGGAACACTGCAGAAGTGATGTCCGCTATTGATTTTGTGGATCTGTGTTGCCCTTCTTGGATGATGGGGAGCTCTCATGATGTGTTTTTTTTTTTTTTTTTTTTTTTTTAGATTCTAGCACCTAGTCTGGGGCCAGAGTCCCTGGCAAATATTTGAACCAATATGAGCATTCAAGATGAAGAAGGTGTTTTACGACACGGCAGCAGTGGAGACTCAGAAATGGAGATAATCTGTGTGGAAGGTAGTAGAAGTGGCAGTGGGAGGGAAGAGGTTACAAAAACAGCTCCTCTGATCTGATGAGAGGAAAGACTTACACAGGAGCATAAGCTGTGCTGGGTGGGTTGATGCAACACAGTAGAGAAGGACCAGGAATCTGGGTTTGATGTGGGTAATAAGGAATTATAGTTTATTGAGGAGTGATAAAAAATGTCAGGCTAATAGATTAAGACTTCATGATCCAATAAGCAAATTATTTTTAAATTTATTTTTTAATTGGAGGAACATTCCTTTACGATGTTGTGTTGGTTTCTGCCACCCAGCAACACAAATCAGCCTTAGTTACACATATATCACTTTCTCTTGGGTCTCCCTGTGCTCCCCCCCCCCCCCCCCCCCCCGCCCCCACCACATTGCACCCTTTCCTAGGTTATCACAGAGGACCAAATAAAAGATATATCACTATGACCATTTATGACTATACTTTGTTGCCTTCTTAGTCTATTGTAAGAGAAACAAGTCAATATTCTTTGTCCTTTCTGAGTTCTTAAAGCAAAAAGAATGTTTCATACTTATTACAGCTGTGTGGCGAGGCTCCTTCAGATCTGTGAAAATGCTCCTTTCTGAAGACATTGAAGGATGTCTTAAGGATAATGATTTATGACTCTAAAACACCCATCAATCTTTGAGGAATGAACAAACCAGTAATAGAGCCATATGTTGCCGTAGTTCTTTGCATGGAAATTCTATGAAAGTCAGTAGGAGTTCGGTGGAATGATGAAGGGAAGCATATGGCCCTCGATCTGAACTAAATTAATAGCAGTATGAAAACACAGTTAAATAGTGATAATCTCCCTTGTTATCCAGCTTTGTTCCTTTTCCAGACAACCTCATGGTGTATAGTTAACCGCCGAAAGATACTCGTTAAATGAGGAGAGCCGACCTGCGAGCAGGAACCAGGTGGCATTATCTTTTGAAACAAGCCGAAGAGGCAGTGGTTTGGGGTCCCCTTGCTCAGGACTGCCGTGGAGTCATTTAGCGATCAAAAAAGAGCAGAAACCCGGCGATGCTTTAGGCACTCCGTCAAGCTCGGTCCCACACTGTTGCCATAGTCACCCATCTCCTAGCAACGATGAATAGCATTTTCAGGTCTCTAAAAGTGACAGAGCACGCAAGTGAAAAAAATAAATGTAATCCCAGTAGGCTAGTAATCTAAAAGGTTATCTTATGGCTAGAGTTCACTGCGAAGATCTATATGAACCTTTGGTTTCATGAGCCGCTCTTCTGTGATGGGATTTGATAGGAAAATGCCTTGGCTCAAATTGAGGCAGCACAAAAGCTTGCTATTAAATATAAAGACTACAGATGTCATTACAAAGGACATGATAAAGGGAAGCCTATTTTAAAAGGTGGGAAACACTATTATCAGTGTGAATAACCTGGCAGTCATCATCTAGGACTCTGGGTAGAAGGGGCTGGGGTGGGGAAAAAACCTGGCCTTCTGTCTGGGAAGAAGGAATATTCCATGCTAACATATTCAGGCTCAAACGATCTATTAGCAGCCTTTGCAATGAGCAATGAGTCTCAATTGAGGTCACTAAACAGAAGCAGTAAGGAAGCTGAAATAAAGATAGAAGGAAAAGGCTACAAGCATCCTGCTTGTCCTTGAGGCAAAGTGAAAAACACACTATGTGATTCTACTTAGAGAATATTTAGCTGTTTATTTCTAAATGTTTGTACCATATTTCAAATAATCTTTATTTAAATAGCCTACCAAGAGAAGCCCATTGAGACACCAGTCTTGTTTTTCTTCAATGTTATAGCCTTGAGTCCAAATAGACCTTGTGATTACACCGACCCTTGTGCGTAAAATGAGAATGCAGAAGAGCTCAGACAGCCACAGAGATGTTAGTAGCAAAGAAATCGATGCCGATTTTCATCTTTAAGTGCCATTTTGTGTATTATTTGCATCATCTATATCCCCTGACCCATTTCTCCGTTAGGAAGAATACATGTCTTTCCTGATTTTGTATCAGCACCTATGCGTTTGGTAAATGCCAACGAAAGATGCACACGGTGGGAAGTAGATTCAGGGATGTCACTGAGAGATGTCACTTGAGGGGAAATGGAGCCCTGAAACACTGTTGTCTCCAAGATGAAATAAATAATCCCCACACCTAGGCAGGCCACTGTAATGTGTTTACACATTACATGCAGAGCCCAGTTTAGCTGTGCTAACTGTTTGGTGAAGAGAAAATCCTCCTGAAATTAAATAATTAAAGAAGATAGGTGAGTGCTGATTTTGTGAAATAAACAGAGATTGAGGGAAGAAGAAAAACCAGCAGGACTCAGCATGAAACAGATTAATTCATGTTGGAGATTTACTCTCCTGAAGAAATTAAATTGCCCACTTCCTAATCAGTACAGTTCTTGGCACGCCATTTCTTTCTCTTTCTGTCTAAATTTGTTTCATGTTAGAGCTCCTTCATTTTTCTTCCTACTATTTTTAAAATTACAGTTTGAAGCTCCAGTTCTCTGCATGGTTCTGTGAAGTTTGACACTCATTTAGTTTCTTTACTATTTATTTGTTCAGGAAAAGAAGATTTTTCCCCAATCATCTCATTGTTTATTTCGTTTACCTCTGCTCCAGAGGAGATAGGGAGGCGTCATAGTTACTTCGTCTCTTCTGCATTATACTGATTTAGTGAGTCAAGGGATAAAAATGTTTTCATTATGCTAGTTTGGAGTCACTCAAGGAAAACTATGTCTCAGGGTCCATTCACAATATATGGCAGCTCAATGTAAATACAGATTACTGGGTTCTTTCTCTATTCTTCTCCTCCTGGAGCAAAAGGACAAAAAAAAAAAAAAAAAAAAAAAAAAAAAGAGCACAAACTGTTGTTCTTCCAGTTAATTCTGCACACAGAGAAAGATGTCAACACACATTAAAGCTGAAACCACATTTGAGAAGACACGCAGAACTTTGCAAATGCCATTGCTGTTTGTAGAGCTTTGAGCTGGAGGGGATATCATATGTTTTTCAATCTGTTTTTAACTCTTCTGCTGTCTTAAAATAAACCATGTAATTCTTGTTCTTGGCCTTAGAATGTGAGTTGTGCCATCAGACTATTTTGATCCATTTGCTAAAATGTTTCAGGGACGAATGACTCTTGGTTCCTGTAAAAACTGTTGTCGTGGCACTTTACCTAATGGAAGTCACTGTGTCTTCTGGAAGGCCAACGTGTAGGGAAGGACAGTTATGCACAGAAGCCCTGGATGACAGCTGATGCTTGTAAGACTGTGTCCGAATCCTATCTCCCTTACGGGCACAGTTGGCTGGTGGGAAAATTCCACTGGCACCACCTGCATAGCAACTTTGATTTCAAACGGTGAGACCAGATTTCTAAAAGTAAGGTGCTGGAATATGGCCATACCTTAGAGTTGAAGCCAATATTACACTTAGCTCTCTAACTTACGTATGTGGAAGTAGCTTTTGTGATGACTAACATGTCCAAGCAGTCTTGTTCTGCCTGATATATCTGGAGGTGACTGATTTATGTAAAGGCTTGTCTATGGTACTGATACCTTTGGAGCATTAATTATAGCTTACAACCATCAGAAGATGAAACGGCTGCTGTGAATATCTAAACAGCTGGGTTATTGGAAGATATTCAAAATACTCAAGGCAAGAAAGACACTTATTTTTGGCACTTAGTGGAAATTGAGCCTGTTGTGGCCACTGTGATTTGAATGTGTTTTAATATTGGAAAAGATCATTCCCTTGGCACGGGGTGGCTGGTGGGAGGTATCCCCTGAGGGGTGAGTGAGGAGTGGTGATTTAGGAAATGTCCATCAGAAAGGACTTGGTCAGCTACTGGTCTTTGGAATGCCAGATCCTTCTGTTTTGAAAATGGAGCTTGAAATAAGATCAAATAGAGGACAAGCTTCAGAAGAAGAGATAGCTGTACGTATGTCTGCTGAGACAATGTGTTTGGTATCTCTGACCCACGGACTCTAATGAAGCCACCCTTGATACCGGCTAGAACAAAAGGTGAAGGATGGAGTGCGCCTCAGTGCTTAATTCAGTTAGAATTAAGTTAGTAGCTATAACAAGTAAACTCCTAAATCGTGTTTAACAATGGAAACCTGGTTCTCCTTCTCATAATGGTCCATTGCAGATGGTTCAGGTAGGCGAGATTCTTTCCTCCACATAATGATTCTGAAACACAGGCGCCTTTCATCTCGTAGCTCTTCCATCAGCAGGGAACTCAGACTTTTCTGATTCAGCCAGTGAAAGGAGAGTTTTGAAAGGATTAAGCAGAAAGTGCACCTACTGCTTATGTTCCTTGGTTCCAGAGTCATACTCACCACTTTTCTTCATATGCCGTTAGAGGCTGTAGTCACACGACCTCATCAAGATGCAAAAAGGAATGGGAAGTATTGCCCAGTGACGAACCAACACTACGCAGAGGGAAGCTTAAATCTTGGTGGACAGCCAACTGGCAAATGTGTCTGAGAATAGTCGGAAAGGGAAGGGCTTTGGGTCTCAAATGGGAACGTGCTTTATTACAAATGTGTGAAGGGCAAGGACAAGGACAATACATGCAAGTGTGTCGTGTGGCAGATAGAATACATTCAAGTTTTATCCTAGAAGAGATATAAGGACTCAAATTCTAAAAGAGACTAAGATTCCATAAAAATGTTTATCCAATGCAAAGTTTCATAAACCAAATAGCTATATCAGACAGGACCAGAAAGGTTCTAGGGCTGCGGGTAGGGGGAAGGTATCAATGTACGAGACAGCAATTCGTGATCTTTGGTGGGATAATCTAAAAAGGGAAAGGTGTTTCGTTTTGAATGGTGTCTGGCTTCAAGTACTCGATGCAGTTTCCCTCATATTTCTGCTAAATATTATTAGAGACTAGAAGAAGGTATAGGGGCTTCCCTGGTGGCTCAGACTGCAAAAAATCCACCTGCAATGCGGGAGACCTGGGTTCCATCCCTGGGTTGGGAAGATCCCCTGGAGGAGGGCATGGCAACCCGCTCCAGTATTCTTGCCTGGAGAATCCATCCCCATGGACAGAGGAGCCTGGTGGGCTGCAGTCCATGGGGTTGCAAAGAGCTGGACATGATTGAGGGACTACACACACACGGCACAGAAGGTATAGCTTGCTACTGAAAGCTAAGATTGCCAGAAAACTTAATGTCCAAATCCCAGACAGGCTGTTACCGAGTAGGAAGAAGGTAAAGCTGTACCGAGGAAAAATAGTTAAGTTACACATTTATTCTGGCCTCTACCCACAAGAAAGTTGTTCAGGTACCCCTGTAAGGTGTGAATTCTGCTTTTTGAGGTGTTGTGAATGCTTGTCCCTGCTTCATCTTTTCATTCAGAAAGAGAGAAAGGAACTAAGAGTGAACATTGGAACCTGGTTGATTAAAAAAAAGAAAGTGGAGCATAAGAAGAAAGAGCTTTGGCAGCAATCCACACTGGATGCTGGTATTTTTACAAAATTTTTTAAATCAGGAAACCAGGCAGGAGAGATGGTGGAAAATTCCACTTTGATGTGGGAAAGATGCATTATAGAGAGGCCTGTAAGGCACAAGAAATGAGCTAAACATGTGTGTGTCCAAATGCTCTCCTACTGCAGATCTGAGAAGGGACTGCAGCCAGTATTCCTGGCCTCCTTGTAGGTAGACAGTTGCCCTGATTAAATGCCCATTTGTTAAAATATGAGAAGGAGGATTGTAAGGAAAGAGACGTTTACTATAGAATTACTGGGCCACGAGTGAGTGTGTGAAGTCTCTCAGTCGTGTCTGACTCTTGTGACACCATGGACTGTAGCCCACCAGGCTTCTCTGTCCATGGGATTCTCCAGGCCAAGAATACTGGAGTGGGTTGCCATTTCCTTCTCCAGGGGATCTTCCCGACCCAAGGATTGAACCCGGATCTCCGACACTGGAGGCAGACGCTTTACCGTTTGAGCCTCCCGGAAGTCCAAAACACTGGGCTGTGGGCTAAGCCAACGTGTACACATTCAATTTTAGTAAATATTACCTGGCCATGAATGAGATTCCAGCTGCTCTATATTCTTGTCAACTGTTGGCATTTTCTGAATTTTTGATTTTAGCCATTCTGTACAATGGGTAGTAGTGTTTCATTGCAGTTTGGATTTGCTTGCCCCTGATAGCTAATGAAATAGAGCATGCCTGATGAGTTAATAGGGTCATCTCTAAGACACCAGGGAACCAGCTAAGGGAATATCTCATTCAGTGGAAGTTAAATATTTATCAACTGGTAAGACACAGAACTGGTTAATCAGAATGATCGCTGGCTTGGAGTAATGAAGCAAGGTCGTGTAAGCCCTGTCTGTGCCGGGCACTAACCTAGTCTGTGCCATGCACTGACCTTGCCAGGTTTGAGCGGTCCTGGAGGAGGCCTGGGTTGGTTGGGGACTTAGGAGGAGGAACTCCACTCAGGTTCACAGAACAGCAGCTATCTGCAGCCCAGGAAGATCATTCCATATAAATGAACTGCACGTCCAAAATGGTTCAGTCTAGTGTCAGAATATCAGCCATGTCTCAACCTAAGGGAACAGAGAATCAGATTCACAAGACTAATGAAATGGAACGTGAAGAGAAAAGTAATTTTGAGTATAGTGGTAATTATTTCAGTGTGTCTGAGTACAAGGTGGGGAGGTTTGAAGTGAAGACTGGTAGATCTTAAAACTGGAAAAATTATAATTTTTTTTTACTAAAAACTCTTTAAGATGTTGAGGAAGAGGAATTGTAACTTCTATACAACAGACTGGTTCCAAATAAGAAAGGAGTACGTCAAGGCTATATATTGTCACCCTGCTTATTTAACTTCTATGCAGAGTACATCATGAGAAATGCCGGGCTGGAAGAAACACAAGCTGGAATCAAGATTAACGGGAGAAATATCAATAACCAGAGATATGCAGATGACACCACCCTTATGGCAGAAAGTGAAGAGGAGCTAAAAAGCCTCTTGATGAAAGTGAAAGAGGAGAGTGAAAACGTTGGCTTAAAGCTCAACATTCAGAAGATGAAGATCATGGCATCCGGTCCCATCACTTCATGGCAAATAGATGGGAAACAGTAGAAACAGGTCAGACTTTATTTTTTTGGGCTCCAAAATCACTGCAGATGGTGACTGCAGCCATGAAATTAAAAGACGCTTACTCCTTGGAAGAAAAGTTATGACCAACCTAGATAGCATATTCAAAAGCAGAGACATTACTTTGCCGACTAAGGTCCGTCTAGTCAAGGCTATGGTTTTTCCAGTAGTCATCTATGGATGTGAGAGTTGGACTGTGAAGACGGCTGAGCACCAAAGAATTGATGCTTTTGAACTGTGGTGTTGGAGAAGACTCTTGAGAGTCCCTTGGACTGCAAGGAGATCCAACCAGTCCATTCTGAAGGAGATCAACCCTGGGATTTCTTTGGAAAGAAAGATGCTAAAGCTGAAGCTCCAGTACTTTGGCCACCTCATGTGAAGAGTTGACTCATTGGAAGAGACTTTGATGCTGGGAGGGATTGGGGGCAGGAGGAGAAGGGGACAACCCAGGATGAGATGGCTGGATGGCATCACAGACTCAATGGATGTGAGTCTGAGTGAACTCCGGGAGTTGGTGATGGACAGGGAGGCCTGGCGTGCTGCGATTCATGGGGTCACAAAGAGTCGGACATGACTGAGCAACTGAACTGAACTGATACACCTTTTATGGAAGGCATAGCTGGAAGGAGATAATTTACCCCCAATTTAGTTTTGACATCTTGGATCCATGACTTTGTACTCCAACAGGAGATGCTGGTGCTCAGTGAATAGTGGTAACAGAACAGAAAAAAATTCACATATACTCTGTTACAGCTCAACAGAACGGTTCTGGAGCACACATGAGGAACTCCTCATGAATTTCAGGGCTAATTCACTTCAGTTCAGTCATTCAGTCGTGTCTGACTCTTTGCTCCCCCATGAATCGCAGCATGCCAGGTCTCCCTGTCCATCACCAGCTCCCAGAGTCCACCCAAACCCATGTCTATTGAGTCGGTGATGCCATCCAACCATCTCATCTTCTGTTGTCCCCTTCTCCTCCTGCCCTCAATCTTTCCCAGCATCAGGGTCTTTTCCAATGAGCCAGCTCTTCGCGTCAGGTGGCCGAAGTATTGGAGTTTCAGCTTCAACATCAGTCCTTCCAACGAACACCCAGGACTGATCTCCTTTAAGATGGACTGGTTGGATCTCCTTGCAGTCCAAGGGACTCTCAAGAGTCTTCTCCCACACCACAGTTCAAAAGCATCAGCTCTTCAGCGCTAAGCTTTCTTTATAGTCCAACTCTCACATCCATACATGACCACTGGAAAAACCATAGCCTTGACTAGACGGACCTTTGTTGACAAAGTAATGTCTCTGCTTTTTAATATGCTGTCTAGGTTGGTCGTAGCTTTCCTTCCAAGGAGTAAGCGTCTTTTAATTTCATGGCTGCAGTCACCATCTGCAGTGATTTTGGGGCCCCAAAAATAAAGTTAGCCACTGTTTCCTCATCTATTTCCCATGAAGTGATGGGACCAGATGCCATGATCTTAGTTTTCTGAATGTTGAGCTTTAAGCCAACTTTTTCACTCTCTTTCACTTTCATCAAAAGGCTCTTTAGTTCCTCTTCACTTTCTGCCGTAAGGGTGGTGTCATCTGTATATCTGAGATTATTGATATTTTTCCTGGCAATCTTGATTTCAGCTTGTGCTTCATCCAGCCTGGCATTTCTCATGATGTACTCTGCATATAAGTTAAATAAGCAGGGTGACAATATACAGCCTTGACGTACTCCTTTTCCTATTTGGAACCAGTCTGTTTTTCCACGTCCAGTCCTAACTGTTGCCTCCTGACCTGCATATGGATTTCTCAAGAGGCAGGTCAGGTGGTCTAGTATTCCCTTCTCTTTCAGAATTTTCCACAGTTTATTGTGATCCACACAGTCAAAGGCTTTGTTGAAGTCAGTAAAGCAGAAATAGATGTTTTTCTGGAACTCTCTTGCTTTTTTGATGATCCAGAGGATGTTGGCAATTTGATCTATGTTCCTCTCCTAATTTAATGAGAAGGCTGGAGGACTTTCACAAGCAGGTCAAGAAAAGAATTAGGTCTAACCTTTATTTATTTATTTTAAAATTGTGGTTAAAAGTAACATAAAACTTACCATTTTAACCGTTTTAAGTGTACATTTTAGTGACATTAGGTGCATTCACATTGTTGTGTAGCCATCACCACAGTCTATCCCAAGAAATTTTTTCTCTTCCCAAATTAAACCCTGTGCTAGGTAAAGACTAGTTCCCCTCTCCCCCTTCCCTTTAGCCCTTACCAATCACCATTCTCCTTTCAGTTTCTGTGAGTTTGACAACTCTAGGTATCTCATCAAAATGGAATCCTGCCGTATTTATCGTTTTGTGCCTTGCTTATTTCACATAAGGTCTTTAAGTTTTGTTCATGTTGTAGCAGGTGTCAGAATTTCATTTCTTTTTAAGGCTGAATAAAATCCCATTGTGTGTATATACCACATTTGTTTACCCATCCATTCATTAATGGACATCTGGGTTGTTTCCAGCTTTTGCCTATTGTAAATAAATCAGCTATGAACATTGATTTACAAATACCTGTTTGAGTTAGGGCTACTGTTTGATAACTTAGCAATAGAGCGCTGAGACAGTGGCCTCTGTAAGTGGATGCAGGCCCTTCTTGGGACCTTGTCATCACTTTCTCTCCACATCTATAATACAATAAAAATTGCTAGCTTTTCTAAGTGGTTACTATCTATTTTGTTTGATACTGGTTTAAGTATGTTACCTGTATTATGCCATTTAAAGCTCAAACAAATCCACAAAGCAGGTAAAATATTTAAATTTACATATGTTACATATTTAGATAATCTTATGTTTTCACAGGGAGGGTTTTGCCCATGGTCCCATGCTGTTAATAGTATGTGCTTGAGTGTGCTGACCTTTACTTTGGGTTTAGAGGTGTTGTAGATCTAAGGTAGACTTCAAGCCCAAGTCACATGCTCTGTATCCCAGTATCATTAGTGTTGTTCCCTCAACAGCAGTCCTCAATAATAAGATAAAATTTTGTCTTCCACTCTATCAGTTTTCTCTTTTGAATAGTATCTTTAGGGCCAGGATTGGAGATCCATGAATCTACTGGTCAAACATCATCAAATACTGTTTCTCCTGTGAAAAGTATCTTGAGGAACCCAGGGCAGGGGTTGGATAGCTGTGAACCTACTGGTCAAATATCATCAAATATTGTCAAAAACTTTATCATAATCCTCAGGAGATTGCTTGACTCCATAGGTTCCTGCCAATGGGAGGCAACTGTGGAAAATAAGCACAGATTCCAAACTTCTCACCCACAACCCCTGGAACCAGATGTGCTTCAGAATTGAAAAAACATTTTCTTTTCATGTTGAAAATAAGTTCTGTAAAATCCCCAGACTGTGGGAATTATGCATCATATAAAATTCAAATTTTCATGTTTCCAACAACAAAATATATGAATATTCATACTAAATGAGATAAATTAAGGTTATAAATAGCTTATGTCATTTCCAGCTGGGTTTTGTTGCCAATAAATTTTGATGCCAAATAATAAATGTATCTTTAGGTTTTCAGAGCTTTTAGAATTGTGTCATTAAAATAAAGGCTTATGGGACTGTAACCTGAAACAAGCGTGGCCTGAGCCTGTCTTCCCAAAAGTCACACGTGCTCCACCCAGCAGGCCAGCTAAACCAGGACCTGTGGAGTTGGTGTCATTCCGTGGCAGATTCAGATTTCCTGGGCTCTGAAACTTAATTTGATTGGACCACATATAAGGAAAAGAATATAGAATTTCAAATAGAAAATTAGATATGAAAATGAATGTTTATTTAAAATGATAAATCATAACAATTTACAGTAAAAAGCAGATAATGAATATCATAAGTATTTCCCTCTGATTTATGATTTTGGTTTCTACTGGGATACCTTCTCCTTGATACATTTGAATTTTGGAATGCTCAGTAATTCTGAAAAAAGAGCAAAAGGAATCTGAAATGAAGGGATACAAAGAGCAAGTTAAATGTACTCTAGAATTACTGCTATGTTTAATGGGCTGCATCATTGTGTAATCAAATTATTCTTACATAATACACATTGAATAAATACATGTGGATGCTTGGTCATAGAAATACTTTTTCTTCAGGGCATTTTCTTGCCTTGGTAGCATTTTCTGTATGTCATTTCATCTGGAACCTCTGGTCTTCATCAAGACAGTGCATTTCATATACTATGATGTGACCTAGAGTCGGACACGACTGAGTGACTGAACTGAACTGAACTGAATGGAATTAATCAAGCATGTGCCTTTACATACAGCTATATTTGTTTTTTATATTACTGCTTCCAGTTTGTGCCCTATAAACTTAGACATTCTGAGAACTTCTTTTTTGGACCGTAAAATATCCACTTTTAATTGTAGATGCTGTATTGTTGTTTACATTTGCGACAGGAGCAAACCAGTTTTGAACATCATTGATGAAAATTGGTTCCCATTATTACAATTATTATTATTATCACAATTCTGCTAGTCTGATGATTAGAAGAATTTCTGTCTGTAGATTTTCAAACCTCACTTATCCACTACTAACATACATAAATCACAATAAAAACTTTGGCCCTGTACCTTCCTACAGATAAACCATCATTTAGCCATTCCTAGAAGACATTCCTGCATCAGTGTGACTGTATATCCTGATGCAAATCACAAACCGATGTATATACAGAAGTCACTGCAAGCCATACTAAACCCATATTAAATGACTTTGCACCTCAAATTTCCTTTAGCCGAATCTCAAAAAGCTCATGGCTACTCCAGTATTGCCAAACACATAGGACAGTGTAATGAAGAAGAAGTTGGAGCAGAAAGGGATAATGGTATTAATTGGCTGCAGTTAAAATAACTTATTTTGCAAATTTTCAAAAGCACCGAGTCATAAAACTGCCTCATCAAAGCCTCTCGAGGCCAAGAAAGTGCCCACAAAATGAAGGGTTCTGAAGGTTAAGCTTCACTGTTATTTAGTTGATCAGTCATGTCCAACTCTTTTGTGACCTCGTGGACTGTAGGTTCCTCTGTCCACAGGATTTTCTGGGCAAGGTTACTGGAGTGGGTTGCCGTTTCCTCCTGCAGAGGATCTTTCGACCCAGGTATCAAACCCATGTCTCCCCATTTCCTGCATGGCAGGCAGATTCTTTACCGGGGAAGCCCCTAAGCTTCGTTAGCGTCACAAAAACCTTTCTGTCCTTCACTGCTGTCTCTCATTTAAACTGTAGGCCCCTGCTGGAGTCTGAAGTCCAGGTTTGCAGTTCGTATCTGAACATCCCAGTTTTCTCAGGTAATGAGAAATGTGGAGTTGGAGTTGAATAAATTCTTTACAGTTATTCAGAGCTAAAACAGGTTAAAAGAGCCCACCCAAAGCGTACTGCCAGACCCTACACAAAGCTCTTCGTTGGGAAGCAATAGGGGATACTGGGAAAACTATGACATTAAGCGAATGTTGATAGAGGCTGAATCCTGCATGCTACTTTACTATTTATCTACCTTTGGACCTCAGTTTCTCATTTGTAAAGAATGCTACTGACCTCATAGGGTTGTTGTGAATGCATGTTAAGTGTTCAGGATTGTTGTTGGCAGGTATCAGGCATTCAGTAAGTGCTAATGAACTGAGCGACTAAGCACAGCACCGCACAAGTGCTAATGAAATGTAAGTAGAAGGAAAGGGTCCAGGACAAGTCCTGGGACTCTTGGTAGTCCCTTGGACTGCAAGGAGATCCAACCAGTCCATCCTGAAGGAAATCAGTCCTGAATATCCATTGGAAGGACTGATGCGGAAGCTGAAGCTCCAATACTTTGGCCACTTGATGCAAAGAATTGACTCCTTTGAAAAGACCCTGATGCTGAAATTCTTTGTTGTCTCTAAAGCAATCTTTTTTTTTTCCCCCTCCATGCATACCCCCTCCTCAGCAATTCTGCCGTATTAGTTGTTAAGATCAGAATGACTCCATTTGGAATATTGCTGAATATCTTGCAATCTGTCTAAATTCATGACTTGATTTTCTGGCAAAATGTGAGGGCAGCCTGGCTATAACATCTGTTACGCCTTTAATGGCCAGGACTGATTCAACTAATTTTAGTTTGGTCGACTTTTCCTAAATTTATCCGGTTTAGAATTACTTCAAGGTATGGGTTGTTTCATTGATGATGAAAATGAAATTAGTTTTTCCTACATAATGGCTTTTTAGAGGCAGACCTTTGAGTGGAGAAGAATATAAAAAACATGAACCCAGATGTGGAAAATTTCTTTGTTATTTTTTTAAATTGACCATAATCCCTTCTCTTGATTGCCTTGGTAAGTTGGGTAATATTGTAAGATTCTTCACCTGCAGAAGGTGCCAGTCAATTCCATGTAGTTGTCAGCTCCCAGGCAAAGCTCCCTGCCAGGCACAACAGAGTTCCACTTACCCTCAATGCAGCAGGCCTGTGGTACCCAATTTTGGCACTGTAATAACTGATGGAGAGTTGTCAGCAAATGTCTGGCATGTAGAAGTGAGGTACATAGGTACAGAGTCTGGGCTTGAGACAGGAGGGGTGATTTCCTCATACCTCACTGGGAATCTTTCAAGTGAATTTTACAGCATGTTCATTGATAATTTACACATCCATTTATTCACTAAATAAATGTCTCATGTGCTTTCTGTGTGTTAGTATATAAACAAGTATTATGCATGAACACTCACCCTTTAGTGACTTCATTCTGAATTGAGAACCCATGTTTCCTATAACTGTTCAATATTAAAATTTATAATCCCTCTCCAAAACACTCATGGATTTAAATCTGGAATTAAGTTTGAAGGATTACCCTTCCGTTCTCTCTTAGTCTTGATTTTCTTCTTCTAGCTAATATGGTTGGTCATGAATCTCAAGTCTATATTCTCAAACTTAAAATAAGCTGGAGATGAATCAGTGTGTATGCAGAGAGGTCTTCAAAAATTATGAGGATGGCAGGTAAGGGAGAAAAGTCAAATGAAGATGCTTGTATTTAACACAGTTGAAAAGACTGGGAAATCATTAGGGAAGATTCCTGTCCTCAGATTTCTAGGTAAGTCAGAATGTGCCTTGGTTATGGGTAAGGTAATTGCTCTACATGATCAGAGCTTTGCCCTGTGCATTGTAGCATTTAGAGCTATGAATTGCTTCAGTAAGCCTAAGTAGTAAAGAAAATCATTATAGGGAAACAAACTTTTGGCAACTGAAATCAAGTGATCACATTGGTTTGAGGAATGGATAATCAAGAAAAGAGGAATTAAATTGGTTTTGGACTTATACTTGCTGTCTGAGAAACATTCCCCAATTATGAATTTTTTTTCTAATCCCTTCCACATCCCCTTGCTTCTTCATGAATTCTGGTTTCACTGTCTGCCTGAAAGAGGTAGCCCATGGTGCGTATATAACTATAATGTGATGTATTATTAACAGCTTTCAGTTAGAGATCTGTCTTACTATATGTCTTTTTAGGGGCTTAGAAATATTAAGTCACCAGACAATTGCTACAGAGTTTATCCAATGTGTTAAGATGCAGATCTTTGAGATTTTGGCAAATTTACCATAACCACTGAAGGTCTCCAGACTCACGTGTGAATGAATTACGTTGAGTAAGAGAGAAAGCCTAACGTAAGATGCTATCAGGGATCTGGCATTCAAGTGAAATTGAGCTAAAATAAGAATAGGAGATGGAGGAGATTGTGGTAAACCAAATCAGTGCATTTCAAACTATCTTTTTGAATTAAAAGACATATGATCAGTTTGTTTAATTGTTATAAAAGTTCCTAAAAGCTGAGGCTCAGTTTCTATTGTTACTTGTTGCAGACAATTAACAGTTTATGGACTGACATCAGTTTACAGATAAAACTTAGAGCAGGCTAAGGATATTAAATTTCAGAAAATTTAAAAATATGTACAAACCAGGTAAAATCTACCTTCAGGCAAAATCTGATCTGAAGCCTTCAGCTGTGACCTCTAAATTAGATACTAAAGAACTTTTAATGTCTTATATTTCATAGTTTTGTCAGTTTTTCCTATATTGTGTAAGTGTGGTCTAAGTCACTTAATGTTTAATTTCCCTTATAAGCTGTATTCAGCATTTCTTACAATTCCAGACTAATCTTGTATTTTTAAAAAAATAATTCATTTAACTTCTCATGTAAAATTTTCCATCTTATAAAATCTGAAAGTACAGTGACATGATTTTCTGACTTGTTGGCATTTATTTATTTTGCCATTCACATGTGAATACTTCTTCAGGAAATCTCTTCAGATAGAACCTTCTTAACTCACTAAATTTAATATGGTGACTAGAACTGTACCTTTACTTTGATTTTAGGTCATCATTTTGAACATACTCTAGTTGAGTCCTATAGGGCTGATATGTGGGATTGGTGGTCTTTCCAGAAAATGGCCTCAGAGTTTTCTTTTATGTCAGCTAACAACTTGGGATTTTTGCCTTGGAACCAGTGAAAAGCCATTGCAAGATTTTAAGCAAGACCATGAGAAAATAAAATTTATATCTTAGAAATGGTCACTATGGCAGCCATCTGGAGTTTGGGATTTTAGGGCTTGAGATAGGAGACAACATATTGTAAAATAAAACATTAAGATACTCTGAAATTCACAGTGTATACATGTATACAGTGTATATGGTCCAAGAATAGCAGATAAAAGAAATGAAAAATTCCAATTACAAAATATGAAGCCATTAGTAATGATACAGTTACATTTACTATGTTCAACTTCAGAAATCAAGTTGGAAAGTTTACTTGTCTGACTTTGAAGTGTGAAGAGATGGAGACATTTACATGGAACGTTAAACACTTTTTAAATAAAGCACATGATGAATTGGGAGTGGCATTAGAATTTGGAGTTGGCTGCAGTAAAGTAGGCAGAATATTATGAAGAGGGGACCACAGTGACGGCAGAGGGGATGGAGAGAGGAGAATGTACTTGAGAGTTCAAGAACCATTCAAGAGGAGGAATCCAGCTGGATTCATTTCTCAACTGTATGAGAGAATTGAAGGACAGAGAAATGTCTAGAATGCCTCCTGGCTTGGGCAGCTAGGTATCCAATATTACTCATTAGGAAGATAAGGAGTAGAAAATGAGAAACAGAGATGGGGCAGGGATGGGGAAGTGAAAGTCGCTCAGTTGTGTCTGACTCTTTGCGACCCCATGGACTATACAGTCCATGGAATTTTCCAGGCCAGAATACTGGACTGGGTAGCCTTTCCCTTCTCCAGGGGCTCTTCCCAACCCAGGGATCAAACCCAGGTTTCCCTCATTGCAGGCGGATTCCTCACCAGCTGAGCCACCGGGGAAGTTCAGGGGTAGAGAAGATGAAGTTCAGTTGAGTATTTGTTGAGCTGGAGGTGACTGTTGATGTTCAGATCCAGAACTCAGGGAAGAAAGTTGAACTGGAAGGTAATTTCAGGAGTCATTAGCTTCCAGGTGACTGCTGCAGCCATCAATTTAGATGAGATCACTTATCTTATGAGAAAAGGTGGCATGAGAAAAGCAGAAGGCCAGGAATGCAACACGGAGAAACGTAAACAGCAATCTTGTTCAAAAATGCTGTTAGGACAGTAGAAAGTGAAAGAAAGTGAAGTCGCTAGTCATGTCCGACTCTTTGCTACCCCAGGGACTGTAGCCCACCAGGCTCCTCTGTCCATGGGATTCTCCAGGTAAGAATACTGGAGTGGGTTGCCATTTCCTTTTCCAGGGGATCTTCCCAACCCAGGGATCAAAGCCAGGTCTCCCACATTGCAGGCAGACACTTTAACCTCTGAGCCACCAGGGAAGCTATTATCTAGGGCAGTAGAGATAGAGGTATTGGAGCCTAGCTTTGCCCTTACTGGTTTGGGTGAGTTATCCTCTCAAGCTTGGTTTCTTATCTATAAAATGAGGGTATATAATGTTTCCACTGAGGGTTGTTAAAACAGTTATCAGGATAATTAGAAATAATATAATGTTCCTAGGCTAGTGCCAGGATATGTAGCTTTCATTAACATCTTCTTCTTCTCTATGGTCACTTCTAACCAAGCTTGTCAGAACTAGGTGAGCAGACCAATAGCTTCTGAGTGAAGACAAAGATACTGATGAAAAGAAACTCAGCATTTGGGGTTCCAACATCAGCACATCCTTTTGGACACTCAGAAAACCATTTTTGCTAGTTATTATTTTTTAACTACTTTAGGATCATTAAAATTGCTGGAAATATTCTAACACTTTCATCTACACTGTCTACATAGGTATCATAAAAACAGAGCATCAAATATTAGGCAAAAAAGACCAAAAATTACTGCAGATTGTCATAGGATAAGTATCAAAGATAATGGGAAAGCCGTTCAGAAGCTTTCTGAAGAGAATCAGGGCCCTGTTCTTGGGCATGACCTTTGTGGACCTTGTGAGTTTACCGCTGAGCACGTAAGTCACAACTCAACTTTGTGGTCGACAGCCTTCTCCCCCGCTACCCTCACCCTTTATACAGTCTGTGACTTCGTGAACCTGTCACATTGTGTCTCTCAGAAGAGAAAATTAGGCAAAATGTACAGTTTCTTCTATCATATTAAGACAAAGGCTGGTGGATATACTATTATGTAACTCACTGAAATGAAAAACTCTAGGACAAATTACCAGGCTTATCAATCAAAAGAAATATATCCAGCTTGATGTACAGAATTTTAAAAGTTTCCCTATAAGATATCAGCTTTGCCCTAAAGTCTGATAAAGTCATTTTTTGAAAAATAAACCAGCCGCCGTGGTACCCTGACAGTTTGAGGCGAGCAGTTATTTGTGCAAGGTCAGCACGTTCTGAGGATACATGGGCATTTCCTCAGAGGGCAAGCCATTCAATCTCATTTGCAAGAGGGACGAAGGCTTATGAATGTTTTAGCACCTTAGTGATCTGACTTGAGTGCGTTAAATCATACAAGCTTGCTCTTAACTAAGGAATATCTAAAGAACTTGTTGATGATTCAGGGATAGACTACAAAGTTTCCCTTATTTTCTAACCAACTTTGTAACTTATCCCTGAATCCTCAGTCAGAAAATAAGAACTTCAGAAAGATTAATTGAACTGGGATTATTCTGCTTGAAACTTGAGAAGCTAGTGAAAAATTTAGTAGCTGTCTATTCCTATCTCCGCTGCTTTTACAGGTTAAAAGAATGACAGATGCTTATATGAAAAACTCAGGTGATAAATGTATATGCAGAGAGGGAAGGATCCCTGTCATTCTCCAGCAATAAACAGGAATATAGATTCCTTCACACTTTCCCCCCATGCACGCATCAATATATTAATACTACTCTTAATTAATAGTGATATTCAAGTCCAAAGCTTCTCAGATTGGTGGGAGCTGAGAAGAAGGGAGAGAGAGAAAGGAGAGCTGGAGACAAGTGAAATAATTGATGAACATTTCTCTCTATAAACAAAGAAACACTGGGTTGCAGTGAGGAAAAAAAGTTGTGTCCCTAAGAATATGGAGAATGTAGGTCCCTTCTCTGTTTTCTCCATTCTCATGCTTCAGGGTGAAGGGGAAGGGCAGAGTTCACACCAGTGGGCAGGTCCCAAGCTACATATTGATTCCTGTGGCTGTCTAACTCCATCCACATTTTCAAATCCATCTCTACTGCTATCTGCCAGGGGATAGAAACCCCCACATATTCATTTTGGGCAAAAAGATGTACTTTAAAGTCAGATGGTGGAAAGATTAAATGCAGTTGGTACAAACCTCTTTTTGTCTTTTTCCTACCTGGAACACAGCATGCTATGAAACTGTGATAGCTATCTTGATATTAGGAGGTAGCAAGCTTGATGGAGACCAATACACTCTAAATTGAGGACCTAAAGATAGGAAAAACCTGTATCCCTGACAGCAGCTTTGAGCAGCAGTAACAATGCGGAGCAGTTCCAATCACATAACTCTGGATTTTATTTTATTTTTTCTGGTTGTGGAAAAATACCCTCAGTTTGTTTAAGCCATTGTCAATCAGGACATTTGTTACTGGTAGCTGAAAACATTCCTAACAGATATAATGTCGAATCCATTTCTATTATCTGCCTAGACAATACTGGTGGATAGAATCCAATCGTCAATATCTTTAGGGATTGAAATCAAGTTTATTGTAGGCCAAAGAGACATATAAAATGAAATCTATAGTTCCAGATTAGAGACCTGTTAGAGAATATGTCTGTTTTTGGGTATCCTTATATCTCGGGACACATATCAGAGACCAACTGTCTTAGGGCTATCTAAGAATACATATCAGAGATGCATGGGCTAGTGTTTGCATACGAAACCAGAACTGCATCAGCTCTGGAGTCAGAAAGTGTGACGTACCAACAATTATTATTTCTAATGAAAGTACCCATCTAATGAACCTGAAATGAAAGCATTTTTGACTTTAGTTCTTATTATGGGTAATTATAGTATAGTCGGAGAAGGCGATGGCACCCCACTCCAGTACTCTTGCCTGGAAAATCCCATGGATGGAGGAGCCTGGTAGGCTGCAGTCCATGGGGTCGTGAAGAGTCGGACAGGACCGAGCGACTTCCCTTTCACTTTTCACTTTCATGCATTGGAGAAGGAAATGGCAACCCACTCCAGTGTTCTTGCCTGGAGAATCCCAGGGATGGGGGAGCCTGGTGGGCTGCCGTCTATGGGGTTGCACAGAGTCGGACACGACTGAAGTGGCTTAGCATAGTATAGTAGTTAAAAAAGCAAACCAGAGGTTAAATTGCTTAGGTTTTTACTCCATGACTTCTCAGCTATGAGTCCTTGAGTGAACCAGCCTTTTGGTGCCCCTGTGTCCTTACAGGCAAATTGAGCAGAATAATATTATCACTCCACAGGGTTTCCACAAGGACTCAATGAAGTGGGTATATACACAAAAAATTCGTTAGAAAATGCCTGATCCTCTGTAAGTAGTGAGTCTACAAGAAGGCTGTTATTGCTTGGCATGATGCTTGTCATAGGAAAAATGCCTGATAATGTGTGTGATTCCTTAACTCATTCTTCCCCACATTTTCCATGTAGTATGTTTGGAGGCCATAAATACAAAAAAATTAAAACTCATGCTAACAGCGTTTTACTACAGTGCTCTCCTCTTGCTTTTTTTTTTTTTGCATTAAGCTCAATTTATACTTTTATAGATTATTGCCCCTGCCTTGACTTCATATAATCTGTTTGCTCAGGGATTCCCTAATGGCTCAGATGGTAAAGAGTCTGCTTGCAATGCAGGAGACCTGGGTTCAGCCCCTGGGTTGGGAAGATCCCCTGGAGAAGGACTTGGCA
This sequence comes from Budorcas taxicolor, assembly GCF_023091745.1. Taxonomy (NCBI): domain Eukaryota; kingdom Metazoa; phylum Chordata; class Mammalia; order Artiodactyla; family Bovidae; genus Budorcas; species Budorcas taxicolor. The sequence goes on along the minus strand of NC_068916.1, from coordinate 100,824,435 downwards.
ACCCACTCCAGTATTCTCACTTGGAAAATCCCATGGACGGAGGAGAATGGTGGGCTACAGTCCATAGTGTTGCAAAGAGTCGGACACGACTGAGCAACTTCACTTTCACAAAACAGTTTAGTGGGTACTCTGCATGACATTCTGCTTAGGACAGTTCAGCCTGAACTGATTCTAGTATTGTCTCCTTGCCCTAGGGCTTAGCCACTGGTATTCTGTGGGCGGCCAATAAATAGGACAGTTATAGGACTTATTGTCTAAAGTGGGAGATTCCTGATAGAGAACAGGAGTGCTTAGAATAAAAAAAAAAAAAAAACTAGGACAACAGGAATGAACATATAAAATATAAAGTGAAATCTTGAGTTCCACAGACTATAGATTTAAAAATCTATAAATATATAATAAAATGTACAGACTGTAAAGTCTGTATGGTCCCTAAATGACTCCTTCTGTTCAGGTACAGTCATTTCAGGGAGTCTGCCCACTGCATCCTGACAGGCCTTTTCATTAGCTTCCAGTTTCTAAATGACAGAGTCATCTTGGCGGAGTTTAGGGAGCCTCAGAACAGGGGACGATGTCGGAGGACAAAGAAGCTGCACTTCCTAATAACTGCGTCACAGGGAATGTCCTTCTTGGGAAAGGGCATAACACACTGGTTAAAAATCCATATACTATAACATTTTTCCAGTGGTCATGTATGGATGTGAGAGTTGGACTATAAAGAAAGCTGAGCGCCAAAGAATTGATGCTTTTTAATTGTGGTGTCGGAGAAGACTCTTGAGAGACCCTTGGACTGCAAGGAGATCAAACAAGTCCATCCTAAAGGAAATCAGTCCTGAATATTCATTGGAAGGGCTGATGCTAAAGCTGCATCTCTAATACTTTGGCCACCTGATTTGAAAAGACCTTAATGCTGGGAAAGATTGAGAGCAGGAGGAGAAGGGGAAGACAGAGGATGAGATGGCTGGATGGCATCACCGACTCAATGGACATGGGTTTGGGTGGACCTCAGGAGCTGGTGATGGACAGGGAGGCCTGGAGGGCTGCAGTTCTTGGGGTCACAAAGAGTCAGACACGTCTGAGCGACTACTGAACTGAACTGATGGATAGCAATGTAAAGACTCCCTCAAATGACCAAATTAGAATGATTATTTCTTCTCCCATATCAAATCAGTTCTATTATATACTTTCATAAACTTTCTTAAAAGTAGGTTTATGGTCCTGTCAATCCTATAAATGGAAAGAAGTGGGTTTTTTCTCCTTCCTCCTTATAGAAGATTACATTCCTGACATTTTAATGTGGTCTTTGTGTTGGAATTTGTTGCTCGGAAGGCAAAAATAAACATTAAACTATATGGTTCGTTTTTACCACTGAAATAATGAGTAAACAGGGATAAAAAGCAGATTGTGTGGTTCTTCCCTGTTTAAAGTGTTCAGTGTGTGGTGTGTGTGTGTTAGTTGCTCAGTTGTGTCCAACTGTGACCCCATGGACTGTAGCCAGCCAGGCTCCTGTGTCCATGAGATTCTCCAGGCAAGAGTACTGGAGTGGGTTGCATTTTCTTCTCCAGGGGGATCTTCCCAACTCAGGGATCGAACCCAGGTCTCCTACACTGCAGGCAGATTCTTTACCCTCTGCTCCAACAGGGAAGCCCATTTAGAGTATTCAGCATAGCCTCATAAATGAACATGTGGTCTGGGCTTCCCTCACCTCTTGTCTTGTTTTTTTTTTTTTACCTTGCATCCATTGATATCAAACTGAAGACTGACTTACAATGGGCAGGAGAACTCTCTGAATGTGCAGCCTCACAGAGTGATGAAACCACAGTACCTGATAGCATTTAACAAAATGTTTAATGTGGAGAATAATTTTAAAATGTGAAAAAGTTTTACCTTCTTAATCTCTAGTTACTAAGGTAAGGTAGTATCTAGAAAACCCCTAGTTAAAAGTACCTTTTGCAAATCACTTACAGTATTCCCCAAATACTCAGTGTATAATTTCTTCCAGACCTCTACCTAATGACTCAGTTGCTATTAATTTATTTAGTTAGGTTTCTAGGATTAAATCCCTATCATTAGTTCTATTCCATTTAAAATTTGCTCAAAAATTTATATGATAAGGTGTTGAATTTTTGAAAACATTTTTTCTCTATTGAGGTGACTATGCAGTTTTTCTTCTTTAATCTGTGGCTATGTTCAGTTGCGATACTAGGGTTTCTAACTCCAACCATCCTTGCATTTCTTGAAAGAATCATAGTCTCAAGTATTTTTTTGAAGTAAGTTTTGCTAATATTCCTATATCCAGGTTTATAAAAGAGGTTGTCCCATAACTTTTGCTTATTGTGATGTCCTTATCTGATTTTTAAAAAATTAATCACTCATTCTTCCCTAGGCATTTGAAATGGTTTAGTATCATACATACCCCTTTCAAATGGCATTTGAAAGAGACCTGCAACTTTTACCTTCTAACTATATAACCTTTCAGAAACTGTCTTACACTTAGAATTCAAAATGTTATATGGAGTGATTGTAATTTGTGATTATATTGCTATTAATTAGCAAGGAAGAATAAAAAGGACCCTCAAATCTAAAAGAACTAAAAAAAAAAAAAAAACGGTCTCTGGTTCTCATTCTGACAGTTATTTAAATGAACTGTTTTTCCAGTGGTCATGTATGGATGTGAGAGTCGGACTGTAAAGAAAGCTGAGTGCAGAAAAATTGATGCTTTTGAACTGTGGTGTTGGAGAAGACTCTTGAGAGTCCCTTGGGCTGCAAGGAGATCCAACCAGTCCATTCTAAAGGAAATCAGTCCTGAATATACATTGGAAGGACTGAAGCTGAAGCTGAAACGCCAACACTTTGGCCACCTGATGCAAAGAGCTGACTCATTGGAAAAGACCCTGATGCTGAGAAAGATTGAGGGCAGGAGGAGAAGGGGATGACAGAAGATAAGATGGTTGGATGGCATCACCGACTCAATGGACATGGGTTTGGGTAAACTCCAGGAGTTTGATGGACAGGAAGGCCTGGTGTGCTGCAGTTCATGGGGTCACAAAGAGTCAGACACAACTGAGGGACTGAACTGAACTGTGTGGTCTTAGATGTAACAGGAGAATTTTATGTTGAGTTACACATTTTAAAAATTGATTCTGATCTTAGTGTAGGTGATGGACTGACAAGGAAGAGAGGAAAACAGATTAGGAGGCTGTGGCAATAGTCTCAGCAGCAATAAGATGCAGAACTAAGACCACAGAAATGGAGACGAAGAGAGGGGGCAGATTTAGATCTTTTGGCCACAGCTGGTCTCCATAGTCTTCCCCTTACTTCTACTGGAATTTAGACAGGCATAGATCCAAGTGGAGGTTTTGTCAGTTAGCAATTGTTACATTTTATGCTGTATATAATTCTCTAAACATTGCTTTATTCATGTTACATATATATATATGTGTGTGTGTGTGTGTGTGTCCATCTCATTTAAATCATCATGAAATTAAATGGGAAATTCTAGATAAAGTTCTTACTATAACACCTGAAACATATGAATAGCATCTACTCAATAATCCGGAGAAGGCAATGGCACCCCACTCCACTATTCTTGCCTGGAAAATCCCATGGATGGAGGAGCTTGGTGGGCTGCAGTCCATGGGGTCGCGAAGAGTCAGACATGACTGAGTGGCTTCACTTTCACTTTTCACTTTCATGCATTGGAGAAGGAAATGGCAACCCACTCCAGTGTTCTTGCCTGGAGAATCCCAGGGATGGGGAAGCCTGGTGGGCTGCCGTCTCAGGGGTCACACAGAGTCTGACGGGACTGAAGCGACTTAACAGTAAATAAAGGTAGTTGTTTGTAACTATGGTAAGCTATTTGGACCTGAGATGTGCTTCAGTCACAGCGGAGTGAAAAGGGAATGGAGGGGAGAGGCAGGAAATTTGGATTCTAATCCAACTCTGTAACCACATAGGGATTTATTTGGGGGGAAAGTTGAGCTTCAGTTTTATAATTTGTAAAATGAAGGGTTTGTATGCCGTATATGGGTCTCAGCCGCAAGTAGTGCAGACACAGTAAGTCATAGTAGCTGTCTGGGTGGGAACCGTACTTTTCAAAGAAGTCAGCCAGCAGCCACTCTTCCTCCGTCTCTGTCATCTGCCGTCTCTTCCAGCTCTTCCTCTTGCTGGCCACCAGTCTTGAGCTGCTGATCATAACCTTGAACTGTTTCAGTTAATCATGTTTCTCTCCTGCACATGCCTGAACTCTTCAGATGTTCTTCAGTTTGTCTAGACTAGTGAGCTAGTGTGTATCTGAAACTCCTTCACTGCTCTTAGAAAGAAGTCACGTTGATGACACCGTGGAGGATCGTCTTGGTCCTGGGGGGGCAGACCAAAATGATAACACCCTGGAGGACCATGCTGATAGTCTGGTAACTCCTGGACCTTAGCTGCTCAGGGCTCTGTTTCCTGATTTCCTTGTTTTTTTTTTTTTTCAATTCCAAACAATGGTGTTGGTTCCTTGGTTTCTTGCCACCTCTTCCTTGTTCTTTTGGTATTCCTCAACCACAATAATGATTGAATTTTTTAACATGAAACGGTCAATTATTTTAGGAAAGTTAATTCCTAAGGCCTTGCCAAACATGAGAGTTTTATTCTAAAATTATTCAGGAAAAGCATCTTCTAGAGTTAAAATAAAGATAGCTTGATGTTTAGCTGAGAATTGATCTTTTTCTTCTTCATAAACAGAAAATAGAATGCTTCTTCAAAAGCAGAAATCAAGTGGTGTTTGTCCTTATAGATGTCTCTGAGATTTGAAGAGCTAAATTAAGGAGGCTGCAATTATTCTCAGAGTAGGAATAAGTAGTTATTAAAAATGCACATCTGATAGGCAAATGGTTCTTAAAAATTTTAAACCTTCACTTTTGCAAAGATAAGAGAAGGTTAAGAGAAAGGTTTGATTGACCTTCCGAGTGCTAACCGACATCCTTTATCCTTCTTTTGGGGAGAGTTGGTAATATGCACAAGCTGTTTAAAAATTAGGTCTGAGAGCCAGGCGTGAGATGAACACATTGCAGCTGAGTTATGCGTGTCAGCTCCATCGCTTCTTATCTTAGCTGAACACCTCACTAAACCTGCTGGTGGAGCTGAGCCACTTCATCAGCAGACTCTTCCTCTCATGAGTCATCCCAGCCAGGGGCAAGCTGCTCACCCTCGGAAGGGCGAGAGAGGCCCCGGAGGCAAGTGTGCTGTGTGCTCCCCATTTGAGGAATGGCATGTGAGGGTCAGCTGTGGAAATTAGCAGCTTTGGGGTGAGCTGGGTCAAGAGCCCACGATATACACTCAAATGCTCTCTCAGACAAGGGCAAAACATGCTGGAAGTGTGCAGAACAGGGAGCAGGGTGAGCTTGGGCACCATGATCAACAAAACATATCATTGGATATTTTTGGCAGGAGACTGTTAGACTTCCCAGACCCCTCAGCACTTAGCCAATTGATATCCATTTATGATACCGATGGTAATTTTAGTGGAATGACATGACAAGTTAGGCAGACTAGCAATTCATTTCTCTTTGGACTGCTACAAAGCCCTACATGGTTATAATTTTCTCTTCGCATTTACCATGACCCGGGGTTGAGCAGTCTTCTCATTCTCGTTTTCTTCAGTATCAAACGTTAACACTCTGGTGATGGAAAGAGAACAGTTCCTAAGAATTACAAAGTTAAGAGATTTCCGCTGCTGGACACAGGATGAGTAGGAACAAATATATGAATAGTACTAAGGTCTGTTAAGCAGAGAAATTATAGATAGTCTTTTTACTGTTCCTTTATTTAGGGAAAAATTAGCTTCTTATAATCATTCAATTTAATACTAATATGCAATAGTATATTGAATATGATCTAATGTGTATGTTTTATTATTTTTTTTCACTTAAAAAAGTATATCTGTCTCCACAGTAGACCATAAGCTCCTGGAGAATAAGAGAAAAATTATATTTTATTCATCACAGAGTCTAGCAATAAACAGATAATCAAAAACGTCAATTGAATAAGAGAATGAAATACTACCAGATCCCTTTATAATACACTAACAAAAGTACTTACTGCATGTTAGGCTGTAAAAACCTCATTTCACTTGTTTCTAACTGCGCTGTAAAATCTAGGTACTTTCACGTTTTCTAATTTAGGGAATAAAGGAGGAGAAGCTTAGCACGTTAAGTAACGTGCCTAGTGGCACAGTTGGTAAGAGCTGCAGCCAGAATTTCAAAGTAGGTCTTCCTAACGTCATAGAGTGAGATTTCCAGTTAAAATGAACATACTGTGAGCAAGCGTTTGCGCTTTATTCATCAAGAGAGGAAGACTCGGTAGTACTACTTTTTGTACAATTTGAAGGCAATATTAAATTTGGAATAATGACCCTTGGGACGAACTTGGTACTTTTAAAATCCTATGGCTCTTAGACCATAGGGTGAAAATTTTTACTTACTTAGCTAAAGTTATTGTTCTATATAAAACAGGTTTGGAGATAGACAACCAGGAGCTACTGTAGAGCACAGGGAATAATATTCAATATCTTGTAATATCCGGTAATGCTGCTGCTGCTGCTAAGCCGCTTCAGTCGTGTCCGACTCCTAGCGGCCCCATGGACTGCAGCCTACCAGGCTCCCCCGTCCCTGGGATTTTCCAGGCAAGAGTACTGAAGTGAGGTGCTATTGCCTTCTCCGAATATCTGGCAATGAAAGAGTCTAAAAACACTATATATGTATATATAGCTGAATCACTTTGCTGCAGAGCTGAAACTAAAAATATTGTAAATTAACTATACTTCAATAAAAATTATTTTAAAAGAGATTTTTTAAAAAAGGTCTGGACAGAAGAATCTGCTGATTCTAAGTATGTACCTAGGAGAATGAACTCAGAGCTCTCTGACCTTTTCAAAATGGTATAGGAATGCTCTCTGCTAGCTAGACCACAGGATGAGTCATGCGGGGGGAATAAAATTACCCAGGGTATTTTATTAGTGGAAAATTTGTCATCCTGCTTTTAATTGAAAGATTAAAAGGGAGGAACAGGAATACTTCAGATTTGAATTCCTGTGTGATTTAGGCTTCCAGGCTTCAGAGATTTCTCCCAGGCAAAAAAGGATGGCAAGACTTGGTCAAGGGACGCTACCTTTGCTTGAATTTTCCCCTAAAGCATACTGTGAGACAAGGATTCAAGTGCATGTGGTTTAGTCAAGGGCATCCCAGTAAACAGCAGTAGGCCAGTGGGTAAGTTAGACAGGGAAGTTTAGGAAACCAACCAAGAGTTTAGCATGGAGCAGGATACTACTGTGGTTAACTGGCCCTGTTCCCTCTGAGAAGTTACAGGATGCCCTGTGGAGGGTGCAATCCAAGTTATTCCATCCGAGGGGCAAGGAAACCGAGGTGTACTGTCTACCAATCTCCCTTTCATCATTGACTGATGGCCACATCTGAGATACTGGTACTTTCTGCTTGCCTGGGGTGCTCCAAGCTTCTCTTCTGATCAGAAGTCACGGTTGTTTTTAGTGATCAGCTTTGGGTGTGTAGAAGTGAATACACGGGAGGCTGCTGCTGCTGCTAAGCAGCTTCGGTCGTGTCCGACTCTGTGCAACCCCACAGACAGCAGCCCACCAGGCTCCCCCATCCCTGGGATTCTCCAGGCAAGAACACTGGAGTGGGTTGCCATTTCCTTCTCCAGAATATGAGGGATATATGGAGCTATATACCTCAGCAACAGCTACAGGTATGAAGGGAAAAGTAATAATGTCCAGCCACATCTTTAGCACTTTACATTCGCAAAGGAATCAGAAGCAATACCTGATCTTAGTTTCTATTTTCACAACCGTCTTAGGAGATCAAGGCAGGTGCTACTATCTTTATTTTACAGAAGAGGAAATAGAGGCACAGAGAGGTAAAGAAGGCTGTCCACTCACAGATCCACTCACTTATATATCCATTTACCACTTATGGCTAAAAGAAGAGGGTGAGATTATCTAAGAGGATGACCTTTTTTTTTTTTTAATCTCATGGAGACTATGTACCACCTAAAGGGACTGTTTAAATTATTAGGTTTTATTAAGGTTTGAACTGCTGGTTATTTAGTTTATTCTTTTCCTATTTAGCAGAGGAGTGAGGATGAGGAATCAAAAGGAAGACCACATTATTGAAAGACAAAATGAAAGCATTATTATTTGCTCTTCACTTTCAAAATATTCTGTGACATAAGACTTTCTACTCTGATATATTCATGTTCTTTAACATATCAACCCTCTTAACCCTTACTAATGGGGAGATCAAATTGACCTTTACCAGATCCTCATCCTCCTACCTCTGTTATGTTTCTAAGAGCCCTTTGTCCTATCTTCCTTGCTATCACCCCAGTCCAGGTTCATTTCTTAAAAATCTTACTTGGACTAACTCTTCTAATGTGTATTTGGTTCCTACCTTCACTTTCCAGTCCATCTACAGACTTGCTGCTGTGTGAATTTTACTGAGAACACCTTACATCTTGCTATTTCCTGCTCCAGAATCTTCTTGCCTAACGAACAAAATCAGTGTACATCAAACTAGGGTTTGAAACTATGTTTTAAGACAGAGCCTCAGTCTACCAATAGATCCCTCCAGGATCTCTGAAACCGCATGTATGTTCCCCTGTTGCATCTTTGTACTGTCTTTACTTTCTGGAAGTTCCTTCATTTTCATCCGTATAGGCCCCTGTACTCTGCATATTCAATCTTTAGAAACAAATGCCTCACATCTTTCAGAAAATTTTTCCTGATATGTTCAGGGAAAAACTTTGACTACTTAGTCTCAGCAAGTTTGCACGGTCAATATCAGGGTATCTGTCTTCTTCCCCCATTCAGTTCAGTCAGTTCAGTCTCTCAGTCATGTCTGACTCTTTGCGACCCCAGGGACTGCAGCACACCAGGCCTCCCTGTTCATCACCAACTCCCGGAGTCCACCCAAACTCATGTCCATTGAGTCGGCGATGCCATCTAACCATCTTGTCCTCTGTCGTCCCCTTCTCCTCCTGCCCTCAATCTTTCCCAGAAACCAAGTCTTTTCAGATGAGTTGGCTCTTCGCATCAGGTGGCCATAGTATTGGAACTTCCCCCATTAGGTTGTACCCTTGACAGTGCCTTGCTCATGACAGATGTTCAAAAGATATTGATGTTTTAAAATTTTTATTTATTTATTTATGTTTGGCTGTGCAGGGTCCTCGCTGCTGCTCAGGCTTTTCTTTAGTTTTGGAAAGCGGCAGTGGCTATTTTCTTGTTGAGGTGTGGTCTTCTCATTGCAGTGGTTTCTCTTGTTGCAGAAAACAGGCTTTAGGTATGCAGGCTTCCATAGCTGCAGCACGTAGGTTCAGTAGTTGTGGCTCCAGGTGCTATAGCACAGGCTCAGCAGTTGTGGCACACCAGCTTGGTTAGTCGCTCTGAGTCATGCGGAATCTTCCTGGATTATGGATTGAACATGTGTTTTCTGCATTGGTGAGCAGATTCTTGACCACTGAGCCACCAGGGAAGCCCAGTGTTGATTTTCTGTAATGATAAAAGGGAGGCAATATATCTGTTCAACTATTACACCTGATTAGTAATGTCGAACATCTTTGTGTTATTTGCTATACATGGACACTGAATGATATTTAAGTATAAGTTAAATACAGATAATTTCTTATGCCATGTCTATAAATGTTGTTGCTGATAAGTTAAAGAGGAATGTGTGAAAAGTCATTGCAAGATTTAACAGTTGGAGTGGATGCCAAGGCCTATAAATACCTAAAGAGGACTCTTAAAAACTGAAGGATGCTTTTAATGGCACACATTGTTCCTTGTAGATTATATAAATGGATGGTTTAAATACATACTTAGAATCTTGTTTGTAGTTCTCTACTTACTGGATCATAGCAGAGTCTTTATTTCAAACCACTTGAAACAAATGAAAACTTATATAACATGAAGTATTTTAATATTTGTAACCTGAGATAGTTTTTAATGGAAAAGATTTTTTCCTTTGAATCACCATGGGTAGTATTTATTCTGATGATGAACATGTTTTCAACAGAATTAATAGCCTGTAATTTCAGACAGGTTAAACAATATTGGGTTTCACATATTAAAATACTTTTTTTTTCCATCTCTTTGAAATTTATTTGAAATGTAGACATTTTCATTGATGTTTGTTTTCAAAGTCTACATTCCAAGGACACTGCACATTTGGATCCAAATAGTGTTTTCTTTCTTTTCAATTCTTGTCTTTGTGCAAGAGGAAAGTTTGGATGGCCAATACAATGAAATTTTTAGGCATTTCTTTGAACTATAAAAAAAAATATGGCCAATGAACTGAAAAAATATTCCTTAGACTCTTCATGTCTCTTGTTGACTTAGAATTCTTATAGTTAGGAAAATCTTCAGTATGCGGGACCTACTCAGAAAGAGAGAAATAATACTTTCATATCTATAACCCTCCGCATCTCCTGTACCTTCTTAGAACAAGATTTGAAAACATGAAGTATGATTAAATAATCTAATTTTAAATTATAAAAAGGACACACAAAAAAGGAAATCTCTGTGTTTCAAATGGAATTAACTCTTGGCATCAGGGACACCCCAAAGAGAATAATTTTTAACCAGTTGTGGCTCAGCTGGTGAAGAATTTGCCTGCAATGCGGGAGATCTGGCTTTGATCCCTGGGTTGGGAAGATCCCTTGGAGAAGGGAAAGGCTACCCACTCCAGTATTCTGGCCTGGAGAATTCCGCGGACTGTATAGTTCATGGGTCGCAAAGAATTGGACATGACTGAGTGACTTTCACTTCAAGATGAGCCAGCTCAGGAGTAGTTTACACTTTAGTAGACTAAGGAGCAAGAAAATGGCTGATTCACACACAAAGAGTGTGTCTATATAAATATTTTTAAAGACAGATTGGGAAAAACTGGGCTATCAGGGTGCATTTAACCATAACCCAGCAATCAGTTCCCTTGCCCTTTGCGCTCCAGTGGAGGGAGACACAGGGAGGATTGCTACTTCCCGAGACCTCTATCTTCCTCTCCTCTTCCGTACACCTTGATTGACAGCCCCTCACATCTTGTTTGCCTCCAATTGGTTTATACACACAAGGTGACTGTTTTGGGGGCTATATGGTGAGTATGATTGTTTGGTACACTTGATGAGCTTTGATCTCATAAAAACTGTATTGAAATGACATAAAACACAATTGTTTTCAAATCCAGCAATCTTACAGCCAATTAAAAAACTCTTTAAAGAAAACACGATGCATTTTATGAGGCTAAAAATTCAGTGATTCGTTTGAGTGCACGTCCTTCTTCTGTTGCTTTTTGGTTTCTATCGTATGAGAGTGGCCCACCAGCCAAATACCCATTTGCAAAGCAAGTATCATAGACTGATACCCTATGGTGTTTTTATTACATGGTTAGATTAGATATCTTTCCTTTCCCTAGTGAAGCATTTTGATAATTAGTTGCTTGCTTCTAAAATTTAGATTTTAATTCCCTCTTTAAAGCTAGCTGGGAAGAAATTTAGTTAAAATGATAAATGTGATATCTCACATACACTAATTAAGTTGTCTTAAAGAAAAGATGGTTGCATGTGTATCTGTTTAACATGTTTCATCAAAACTGTTGTGGTGGTATGTAATTTTAATGTAGAATAGCCCTCTTTGCCAGAAATTGAGCCTGCTGCTGTATCTTTAAATTTTCAGTGTCTGTTGCCATAGCAACAAGAATTGACTCTGGTACCCACTGTGTTAAACATAAATTAATTTAAAGACATAGCACTTGAAACAGTTAAGTCAATTTTAAGTCCATATCTCGCTAGGCCTCAGATTTCTGTGCTGCTTTATATTTAAAATGTCATTAAAATGTGTTCCTTTAATGTTAATTATACTTATTTGTGAGATTCAGGGACTTAAATGTGATTTAAGAAAAATGTTGGAAAACTAGTTCTGGAATTGTTTGTGAGATGTAAGCTTCTAATAATGTATAGTATTTCCTTTTTTCAAACAGTAGGATGTTACTTCTTCTCCTGCCCAAACACCCTGATATTAGCTGAATAGCTAGGCTTGATGTTACCTAAATAAATCCTCCTTTTTGCATGCTTTAGTTGATGCCTTGGGCTCTGTACTTTGATAATCTTCTGAGAAAAAGAAACCTGGCTATCTTTTGGCACTTTTATGCCTAATCAGTCCCTATTACCTTAAGGAAACAGATTTTCTCATTAAATAATTCTAGCCAGCTTTAAAATATTTTTCTGGCATAAACTTTGGGGCACTTGGTTTTCCAGACAGACAGAGTTAAAAGACCAAAGAATTAATATATATAGCTATTTTGATGAGATTCAAACTTGTCCTGCTTTCTCTTTTTTGACCTAGGCAATTTTTATAGCTAAACCTACTGTATTTGTTCAGTGAATGTTTTTTATACTGTGTTATTGTAAAAGCAATTATATGGAAGTAGACTACACATTGTGATAGATGTGAAAGCTTATGGAAGAGAGAAGCTGGGCTGTTTTTTCACAATAATATAATATAAATATTTTTATTATAGAAAAAGATTTCCAAAATTTTCTAATAGTTCTATTTTGTCCAGTAAATGATATTATACCTCAGGAAAGACTGTTTTCCATGGTGCTATTTAGATTTATGTCATGCTCCAATCATGGGTAATATTATGGCTACTATGTAGAAAATAAAATACACTTTTAAAAGATCTCCTCTTTCCAGAAAAAAAGTGTGATTTTCTTTGAAATGGTTTTATTTCTTCTGAATCATCTAATGCCAGCTTGGACTCATTTGAACCGTAACCCTTCACATTTGGATTTAAAATGAGAGACTAGCTTGTGGGATTTCAGGAGCACTGCCTTCATATTTCTTCTGAAATTAGAAAGAACCCTGTGTATTAAATATTTAGTAAAGCTCAGCTGCTACATCAGCCCAAGGTCTATATGCATGAGTTGTTTTCTACCTGGCTATACTGATGTAGACTAGAACAAGACATTTAAGGAAAGACAGGAATCTGTTCCAGCCCTTGTGTGATTCATCGATGCCCACCAGACAGTGTCATTAATAAACCAGCAGAGACAACACATCTGAAATTCACTGCTCCTGAGGGAATTTGTTCTGTGTGTGAGAGAGAGAGAGATATATATATATGTATAATCAAAATGGGGAAGTTTAAAAACTTTCTTGTTTGAATTAAATCCCACCTGTCTCTGGATGAGTATACCATCAATCATTCTGTTAAAACTTTTTTGCTGATTACCATAAGTAGATTTGGAAATTTATCACTAGAGTCAACTGAGAACATGCTTTCCAAAGAAAAGTGAGAATTCTTTAAACCATAAGCACCTATTTGGGGGTTAAAAACAATCATAATTTAGTGTGATAATTTGACCCATAATTCAAAGCTTGATGTGAATGGAATCTGATGCAGTTTCTAATAATCCAGAAGAGGTAATAGTTAATGACAGAGAAAAGAGTACACCAAGAGTATACTGGAATTTGACATTGTTTTCTCTGAATGATTCTTACTTTCATCCTGAGAACCTTAAACTTGTTATGGTGACTCAGATTCAGAGAGTCGGGGAAAGTAGGAGTTTGGCTTCCATAAAGCATTATCCTGATGCTTGTGACTAGAGCGGCACTCTTCACTACTCTGAGAATTTCATGCTAAGGAATTTCATCTGAAATGCAAGGGGCCTCAAGACACATATGACTAGCAAAGTTATCCTGAAGTGGATTTCTGGCTTATAGCTCTGTTGATATTGCACAGTTGCAAATAAAGTACGCTATTGAGTGACAAAAGTATTGCTGTACTTCTCCCTTCTTCTTTGTCCTAGTCAGCTTCGCCAGTCCAGATGTCTAGGGAGAGACCAGAGTTTGCTGGAAAAGGAATCCAAAGACAGAATAAATAGCTTCTGTCTTGTAAAATAAGATGATAAAGCAAACACAAGAGTCAGACCATTGTTTTAAGACAGGATTTCCTAATTTTGTTTATCCCTTTCCTGCTCTCAATAGCTTAAGTATTAAAGTTGTAGAACTCTGCATATGACATTCTTCTGTAGACTAGAGATGGTGCTTAATGACACAGAAGGATATAAAGTACAGGAAGTAATAATACCTTTTTCTGGCCTGGGAATTTTTTAGAGGTTGCCAAGAAAGTAAGAAGGATTTCCTCTCTCTGAGCTAAAATCCAGAGGGTTAAAAGGCATAGAGTACCAGTAGGTTTGGGAGTGGAGAGGATAGGGTAGGTTGGGGGACAAGGGGAAAGTGTCATCTTGCTTCCCATGTGGGACTCTGAAGAGTGGTTACTCCTGGTTGTACCTGTAGCATCTTGGAGGCTAGGCTATATCAGCGAGACTGTTCTTTCTGTTCAGTGGTTAGAAAGGAGACTGTGAAGCTCCAGATTCCAATGTGACTAGAGTCAACAGCTCTGTCATAGCAGGAGAAGCCAGCGTTGAACCCAGCGCCCAAGAGGCTGGAAGAAGAACGTGGGAGATACTTGAGAGACAGTAGGACCGGGAGCTGAGGAGGCTCTGTCAGCCTCCGTCCTGCTCACTGCAGACCTGAATTCCACTAAACATGCGCTTTGGTGTCGGAAGGGGCAGCTGCATTCTGATGGACAGGAACATCATCGCAGAGGTCAGAGGACCCTCTGCCTGAGGACCCCTCTCTGCAGAGGGTCAGCCAACTGCTTTCAGCATAAAACTAGTTATCACCTTGAGGAAAGAACCTTTGTGGAAAGGAGCATTCCCCCCCCCCCCCCCAAAAGATCGAGAACTACTATCTATAGAAACTAGATTTTCAGATAGGACTGAGTTTAAAACTGAACTGAAATCTACATGTCTATCTATCTAGTTGTTTTTTTTCTCCCTCACATTTCTCTCTCTAGAATTTCAATCACTATGTTTTCCAAGTTCACAGAGGATTTGTTCATTATGTTTTCAATTATGCTTCAGTTTGGGTGATTTATTTTGAGTGTCTTCAAGTTCATTAATCCTTTCTTCAGTTATATCCAATTTACTATAAATTTTATCCATTGAAGTTTTTATTTTAGATTTTTCCCCCCACTTCAAAAATGTTTTATTTAGATAGTTTCCACATCTGCTCTGAATTTCCTCATCTCTTTACCTATTATATTAAATTTTTGTTAGAGATTCTCTAATATATTTATTATTACTATTTTTGAAGTTGTCTATCAATTCTAACATCTATTTTATCTTGTCTAGTAATGTTGTTTTCCTCTTGACTATGGGTCATGTTTTAAAATTTGTTTATATATCTATTCGTATTGATTGCAGACTGCATACTGCATTGATACACTATAGAGACTATAGATTCAATTGTCTTCTTCTGAAGGGTGTAATTTTTCTCCCATCAGGCAGTTAAATTGCTAGCAGATTATTTAGTCCTGGCTTGCAGTTGTTAATCCTAAAATGGGGTCCTTCTGGTGCTTTAATGGAAAGCATCATGTATTTATCAAGCCACTCTAACTTACCCAGCAGAACTCTAATTCCAAAATCCGATTGCCTTGTAGTATTCATTCATTGAAATCTCTCCTAGCTGTTGCCCTCCTCCAATACCCTACATAGCTGCAGTTTAGGAGTCAGTTAAGGATTTGAGTGGAGGGTTATATGTGTATTTGAGGGTTTTCTCTTCTATAGCTTTTTCCTTTTCAGAATTTCTCCCTCTCAGTTTCTAGGAAGCCTCTAATTTTCTCCTTTGACTCTTCAAGCTAGTAACGTTTTATGTGCATTCCATTCACCCCAGGCTGTAGACGGGGAAGTGCCAAAAGTGAAAAAATAAGTGTGACTCTACCAGTTATGTGGTTTCCTTCTTTCGAAGTTTGGGTCTCCTTCCATCACTCCTCCGTGCTTTCAAACAGCAGTTCTTTTCCTCAAGGTTTCTGGTTATTACAAGCAGGAGAGTTCAGTTCAGTTCAGTTGCTCAGTCATGTCTGACTCTTTATGACCCCATGAATTGCAGCATGCCCAGCCTCCCTGTCCATCACCAGCTCCCGGAGTTCACCCAAACTCATGTCCATCAAGTTGATGATGCCATCCAGCCATCTCATCCTCTGTCGTCCCCTTCTCCTCCTGCCCCCAATCTTTCCCAGCATCAGGGTCTTTTCCAATGAGTCAACTCTTTGCATCAGGTGGCCAAAGTATTGGAGTTTCAGCCTCAGCATCAGTCCTTCCAATGAACATCCAGGACTGATCTCCTTTAGGACGGACTGGTTGGATCTCCTTGCAGTCCAAGGGACTCTCAAGAGTCTTCTCCAACACCACAGTTCAAAAGCACCAATTCTTTAGCGCTCAGCTTTCTTTATAGTCCAACTCTCACATCCATACATGACCACAGGAAAAACCATAGCCTTGACTAGATGGACCTTAGTTGGCAAAGTAATGTCTCTGCTTTTGAATATGCTATCTAGGTTGGTCATAACTTTTCTTCCCGGGAGTAAGCATTTTTTAATTTCATGGCTGTAATCACCATCTGCAGTGATTTTGGAGCCCCCCAGAAATAAAGTCTGACACTGTTTCCATTGTTTCCCCGTCTATTTCCCATGAAGTGATGGGACCAGATGCCATGATCTTAGTTTTCTGAATGTTGAGCTTTAAGCCAACTTTTTCACTCTCCTCTTTCACTTTCATCAGGAGGCTTTTTAGTTCCTCTTCACTTTCTGCCATAAGGGTGGTGCCATCTGCATATCTGAGGTTATTGATATTTCTCCCAGCAATCTTGAGTCCAGCTTGTGCTTCGTCCAGCCCAGCGTTTCTCATGATGTACTCTGCATATAAGTTAAATAAGCAGTGTGACATATACAGCCTTGATGTACTCCTTTCCCCATTTGGAACCAGTCTGTTGTTCCATGTCCAGTTCTAACTGTTGTAATATAAATTACTTTGCCATTATTGAACCGAAGAATTCCTACAGAGGAAATGAGCTGCAGTATACAGGCCAAGGAGGAATGACAGGAGGTAAGGTTGGAAGTATAAACAAATAACCACATAGGGCTTGGAAAGCCTTGGCAAGAAGAATGAAGCTTATTCTAGGCATTATATAAGCATTAGAGAATTTTAAGGAATTGTTCAATCTTATTTTTAGATACAATTATAGATCTACATGAAAATACAGTAGATAATAGTATTAGTAATTCTATGTGAAAACACATGGTAAATAATATTGGATAGGGTTTATTCATTATAAAACAGATGTTTGGGTCAGTAAAGGTGACATACCATAAAGCTTCATAGTGGGAAATAATAATTATGACTTTGCTCATCAAGCAAGGATGCTCACTAGTTGACTTAAAAATTAAAAGAGGGATGGTTAAAAACAGATTCTTTTTTATAATGGAGATACAATACCCCATTCATTCATTTTTTCACACTTCCTAGCTACTATTCTAGATTCTAAGGAAACAACAGTGAATAAATACATTCTTTGGAGAAACATATGTCTATTCAGGTTTGATGTTTCATCTCTGACACACCTTAAATGAAGTCAGAGACTTATTTTATCAATGAGACCTGATAATCGAAGTTTTAAAAAATTCCCCTTACCAGTAATAAAAGTCTAGCCTTAAATTACAGAAAAATATGTATAGTGGAAAGAACGCTTCAAACCATGGATAAAGTATGACAATAAATATTCCTTTTACACTAAGTTCTGATTTAACTAAATTAGTTACCTCTTTTGGAACAAAAGATTATTTCTGACAGCTTGGACTATTGCACATTTCTTACAGGAAAATGATGAGTTAGGGTTGTAGTATGTGTTAATGTTTTAGTTTCACCAAGAAGACTGTAAAAAATGATTTAAATTAAGGAAAAGACTTGTCATCAGTTTCAGAGTAAAAACCATGTGCTTCCTGAGGAAAATCTCTGAAGGTTGTGTGGGTGTGTGTGTGTGTGTGTGTGTGTGTGTGTGTGTGTGTGTGTGTGAGTGTGTGTGTGAGTGCGGGCAGCTCAAAAGCCAGCAGTCAAGTAATAAAACTGAAAGGAATATTTATAGATCCACTGCCTGCAGATTTGTTTCCTAGATTTGTCAGGGAGCACTACTTAACTTTATTATTTCAGGGCTTTTGGCTTGACTTTGAGTAAACAGTGCATATCCATGTGGGAGCGATGAGGAGGAACTGTGGCATCTGGTATGACTTTAAAAATAACTTCCTACTTATATAACTGAGATTTCACCAAAGATCAATGAGATTTTTTCAAATCTGAGACCTAAGGTTGTATACCATTAAATAGTTCCTTGGGAAGCTGTTGATTCAGGTAGCATTGCTATTTTGAAAGAAAAACATTCCTACTCAAGCAGCAGATGTTAACAGACCACGGCCGTAGAGTCATAACTCCAGGTTACCGAGATGCGAGTTGATGTTCTCAGCTTCATTTACAATCATTAAGAGCCTTTTACTTTTAATTACTTCTTTATTGATCTCATACTGCACATTTCTTCTACTCTGTACAAAACGTCAACAACTTTGGTGGAATGGGCAGGACAGCATTCACAGTTCCCTATCAAGCTGGCTTTTTTAGCTACAACATAGAATGGTGCCTATCAGTTCATTCTTTCTGGATAACCGTGTTATTCATGATGTTGTATGCTTCTGAGACAAAAGCCATTTTATTCCTTTAGCAGCTAAGCTCTGTGCTGCTTTTGAAGTATAATATTGTAGAACTGTCTTTAACTTTCCAGCTCTGGGGAGATGTAGAACGTTGAAATCAGAACTTATTTGTGCCCCATCTAAAAAAATTATTCATCCATTTTTGAAAAACTTTCTTTGGAGGAGGGCTTTCTTCCACAAGAAATGTATCTGCAAGTGGAAAGCTCTTCCCAAAGAGTTCTGAGCTTTGACGAGTCATGATAAATGTTTCACGATCTCTGATAAGTAACAATTTTCTGAAGATTAGATTATAAAGCCCAGTGTAAAATAATGAATCTTAATTCTAGATCCTTAAGCAATATCTTTAGGGTAGATGGATTAAAAAGTGGGTACCCATTCTCATTCCTTGACAAATTGCACCCAGGTGGCTCAGACGGTAAAGAATCTGCCTGTAATGCAGAAGACCCGGGTTCAATCCCTGAGTTGGAAAGATCCCCTGGAGAAGGAAATGGCAACCCACTCCAGTATTCTTGCCTGGAGAATTCCATGGGCAGAGAAGCCTGGTAGGCTATAGTCCATGGAGTTGCAAAGAGTTGGACATGACTGAGCAACTAACACTTTTACTTTTCTATGACATCCCCCACTTTGGGCTTCCCTGGTGGCTCAGATGGTAAAGAATCTGCCTGTAACGCAGAAGACCCGGGTTTGATCCCTTGGTTGGGAAGATCCCCTGGAGGGGAGCATGGCAACCCACTCTAGTATTCTTGCCTGGAGAATTTCCGTGGACAGAGAGGCCTGGTGGGCTACAGTCAGTGGGGTCGCAAAGAGTCAGACATGACTGAGCGACTAAAAACTAAAAAAGTAAAAGTCCCTGTTTTCAATTCTCTATCACGGGCATATGAAGCTGCTGCTCTCATGAAATGAATTGGAGGTTCAGAGGAAACTGAATTAACGATGAATATTTTAAAAGAAAGGTTTGTAGAGGTCTTCTTGTGCAAATAATCGAAGAGAAATGAAAAGAGAGAGTGCACATGTTTTGCAGGCTCTGGCAGGCCTACCACATATTTATAGCCGGTCATTCCATCATCAGGCCACTAGCAATTGAGTTAGCTGTTATGGTTGTTTTTAATAATTCCTGTCACTTTTGAGTTCTAGAAAAACTAATTTGTGTATCCTAATTGGCCATCTTTGCCTTATTTCTTTGAATTATGCAAATTTTAGTCATTTCTATACCCCAAATAACCAAATTACTGTGCTAATAAAAACAGATTACATATACTTAGGCCACAGACTCTACTATCATGTGCTACAAGAAACACTGTTGGTTTCCTAAATAATATTAAATGTTAATAAAGAATTTTTTTAATGCATAAGGAAATGGGCACTGAAAAATGTTAGAGAAACGTGCAAGAATGGAAAAGAATGGGGCAAGGAATCAAAGAAACCGTTCAATAAAGAATGGAGAGGAGGAAGTTTAGAAAACTTCTACTTCTTTTAGTTGAACGTATATAAATATATATTTAACACTTCAATAAACATCAAATAATACTGGGTTGCTGGCAGATTATTTGCTAAGTTGTGCCTAACTCATTGCAACCCCATGGATTGTATCCTGCTAGACTTCTATGTCCATGGGATTTGCCAAGCAAGAATATTGGAATAAGTTGTCATTTCCTTCTACAAGGGATCTTCCCAACCCAGGGATTGAACCTGTGTCTCCTGCCTTACAGGTGGTCTCCTGCACAACAGGCAGATTCTTTACCAAATGAACCACCAGGCAAGCCCAATAATAGGTTATGTTTTGGTTATTTATTGTACCCCTAATGTGTGCACAGATTACTGCTGAAGGAACTCAGATACAGTTAAAACCAAGACCTACCTTGTAATATTCAAGCTGGTGCCCAAATGTACCAGTTCTTTAGGTAAATTGTCTGTTCAAAATATTGTTTGATTTGGCAGATTTTTTCCAAGTTCTCTTAGAACCTTTATAACAACTAAATGGTGGGATAGTTCTTTTAGCCATCTATGAAGCTGACTATGAGGTTATTGTAACTGAAATTAACTACTAGGAAATGGCTTGCAATAATAATTTGGCCACGTGATGCAGAACGTCAGCTCATTAGAAAAGACCCTGATTCTGGGAAAGATTGAAGGCAGGAGGAGAAAGGGAAGACAGAGGACAAGATGGTTGGATGGTATCCCTTATTCAGTGAACATGAGTTTGAGAAGCTCTGGGATATGGTGAAGGACAGGGAAGCCTAGCGTGCTGCAGTCCACAGGGTCACAAAGAGTCAGACATGACTGAGTGACTGAACAACGAAACCTCGTCATTAAGCTGCATGTAACAACTGAAATTCTCTATGCTGACCCAATCCTAATATTTGGCTTTTTCTTTAATGAGTGGTTTGTCTTCTTGCTTTATCTTTCTCATTGATTTTCTAATGCCTGCTCTCAAAACAGCCCTCCCAGCATTCCAAATCAATACTCTGTATTCCTGTTGTGTGCAAGGCCTCCTGTGTTTTGCTGACTACATTGCTTCCACTTTGTGCCTATATGGAGACAAAAATTTGAGACACGGTGTATTCTTTTTTCATCTTATTGTTTTTGTATTTTCTCTTTCTGTTGAAAATTTGCCATCCTATCTGATAAAATGCAATACAATTTACAAAGTCAAACCAAACCCAGCATATTCACATATGGTAATTCCTGTCTGAATATTTCTTCTATCTTTCAATTAGTGACAGGGCATTCTGGCTGAGCTAGTGCTGAGACTCATCAACACTATTTGTGTGCAGTTTGACAAACCCTATTTCTCCAGGTCCAAACCCTATCTCTCCAGAAGTACTTTTTTAAAATTTTGTTTTCTTTCTTTGTGCTCTGTGGTCGCAAAGCCTCTTTAGCTGTCATAGAATCCTTAGGGGATGTGATTAGCCTCTTGAGAGAAATGTTCCTTTGTGTGAAGAAATGATCTGTCAGGATGGGCTAGACCAGCAGCGTCCTAGTAGTGTTCCGACCATCACATCAAGAATTTTAGCAGCAACCATATGCATTGACAAGAAGAGAAAAGGGGATGAGTGTAAAAGAACTGCATTGCTAGGTCTCCAGCCCATCTGCTCTTTAGCTAAAAAGAAACTAGATGAAGAACCCCACAAATGCTTTAAATTTGTGATTCTCAGACTTCAGCAAGCATGAGAATGAAAACTTTTAAACCAGCATTCTGAGATTCCGATTCGGTAAATTCAGACTGTGGCCAGAGATCTTGAAATTTAGCAGTTCACCTTGAAATTTAGTTCATCTGACACTGCATGTATATGGGTCACAATTTGAGCAGTTCTGCTCGAAAGCACAGACTGTTAGATTTTAGTGTGCGTCAGAATCAGTTAGGGTTTGTTAAAACACAGACTGCTGGGATCTGCCCCCAAGGGTTCTGACTCAGAAGTCTGGATGGAGGCCCAAGAATTCACATTCCAGACAAGTTCCCAGGTAATATTGATGCCACTGGTTCTGGGAGCACACTGTGAGAACCACTACTGTAAAGGATGGAGGTAAATGAGGGTCACTGGCACTGTGTGGTGAGTCTAGGGAGTCAGCAGCAGTTTGGGTCATGACCAATTTGGAGACAGATTGAGAGGTGCTCTAAGTGGCAGCTGGGACATTAAGTTTCTAGCAGTCCACAGGATTCTTGGAGACATTTTGGAAACATGTTCCATTTTGTTCAAACCAAATTTTATTTGAATTTCAAAGAACAAGTATTGACCTAAAACAAATAGACTGCCAGTTATTTCTCTAGCCAAAAATATGGCTTTGTTTTGAGATTAGCAGAAATTTGCCATTTGGTGCCTGCAACTATCGTGGCATGCTGCAGTCCATGGGGTTCGAGTCGGACACGACTGAGAGACTGAACTGAACTGAACTATGGTAAGCCACAAGCAATTCCCCTGTACAGCAAGAGAAGGAAGAACTCTTTCATAGAGAGGGAAAAGGAAGTTGGGAGGGCTATAGTAAGCACAGAATCCCTGGCTTTTCATTGGCTGAGTCGTTGCCAGGAAAACGAAATCTTTCTTCTTCCTGCTGAGCTATCCTCACAAGGAATGAGAGCTCCCCCTTCTGTTCTCCCAACTAACCAAAGTTTCTGTTTCTTAATTTTTTCTTCATGGTAACTTCCTTCGCTTGACACTTGGTTTGTAAAATTTAGAACAAAGAAAATGCAGTGTTCCAGGCATGACTCTGATTATTAAGATAATTTCCTTCTTGGGGACTCATTAAAAAAAGTGAGACACTGGGTTTGCCAGTCTGTGTGACTAAATGAGTGGGATGAGGGACAAGCTTACCTTACTCAGTCCATATGAGTAAAGCAAAAAAGAAGCAAGGCTTTCAGCTGTGATACTTTAATAAGAGTAGTTAAGCTTAAAACAGCGCCCCCCTCCGCCAAAACCCATTTTCTTTATTTTTGAAGTGGAATACTAAGCTTTTTTCACCAAAATGTCAGGGGTGAAGTGTTTATAGCATTTTAGGAGAGTCATTCTCAAAATAGTTCAAAGTAAATCTCTTAGTAGTAATCTGCGTGTGTTTGTGTTAAGTCGCTTCAGTCATGTCTGACTCTTTGTGATCCCATGGACTGTAGCCTGCCAGGCTCTTCTGTCCATGGGATTCTCCAGGCAAGAATACTGGAGTGGGTTGCCATGCCCTCCTCCAGGGAATCTTCCCAACCCAGGGATTGAACCTGCATCTTTTTGTTTGTTTGTTTCTTCTTATTATTTTTTAATTAATTTATTTTTATTGAAGGATAATTGCTTTACAGAATTTTGTTGTTTTCTGTCAAACCTCAATACAAATCAGCCATAGGGATACATGTATCCCCTCCCTTTTGAACCTCCCTCTCATCTCCCTCCCCACCCCTCTAGGTTGATACAGAGCCATGTGTGAGTTTCCTGAGCCAGACAGCAAATTCCCATTGGCTATCTACTTTACATATGGTAATGTACGTTTCCATGTTACTCTTTCCATATGTCCCACCCTCCCCAGAACCTGCATCTTCAAGGTCTCCTGCATTGGCAAGGCTTGTTCCTTACCACTAGCACCACTTGGGAAGCCCAGTAGTCATTTATTCTTATGCATTTCAGTTCAGTCTTGGAAATCAGTATCTCTAAGGGAACCCTGTATCTGAATGTTCAGTTGGAATTAAACCTCTTTCTGTGACGGGGAAATTCTCAACAGGAGACTAGGAGTCAGCCCATCATGGGGGTGCTTGATGAGAATCACATGATAGGAAAATTCCACACATCCTCCTGACAGCCTGATGGGGCTTCTTAGGTGTGGGTTTCCCTCCCCAACTCTCTTCCCTCCCACACTGAGAATTCTAGTCAGCCTTATGGAGGAGAATATGTGAGGTTCCTTGGGGATGCTGAGGCAGAAAAAAAAGGTAATTAAATATTGCGTTTGAGCCTGGTGCTTTGAGATTATGCTCACAGTTTCCATCCACCGAGATTTTTCATCAAGCCAGACTCTGTCCTTAGGCAATGTTCTACCATATGTAAATAGATAGTTTCTCTTGCTGGAAACTTGAGGAGACAGATAAATGGTTGAGCAGAAAATATTCCTTCCTGCTGGAAGTAGCTCAAAGTGAAAATATGCCTATCAACTGTGGGTGAGTTGGACTATCTTCTTACAGATGAAAAATGCACATATACTTATCAATATCTTACAGAGAAAGACACAATTACAGTTTGACCCCCATCTGTAAAAATCTTTCTGCATACAGGGGCAGGCAGGACAATTGCAGCTTATGGTTTTTTTTTAAATTTGAAGCCAGTGATTAAGATTTTCCCCCAGGGGTTTCCTTGCTGCCTCAGTGGTAAGGAATCTGCCTGCCAATGCAGGAGATGCAAGGATCTTCTTGATCCAGGAAGATCCCACATGCTACGGAGCAGCTGAGCCCATGAAAGGCACAGCTATTGAACCTGTGCTCGAGAGCCTGGGAGCTTCAGGTACTGAGCTGGAGAGCTGCAGCTGCTGAAGCCAGGATGCCCTAAAGCCCAAGCTGTATAACGAGAGACGTCGCCGCGATGAGAAGGCCAGGCACCGCGACCAGAGGGCAGCCCCTGTGCGCCACAGCCAGAGAAGAGTCCGCACGGCAGTGAAGACCCAGCACAGCCAGAATAAACAAGCAAAAGTGGAAATGTCAAAGAAAGATTCTTCCCCCAATTTAGGCCAGTTCCTGCCAGCTCAAGATTTGGAATTTGGGAGCTAATATTCTGCTTCTCAAAAGTGCCCAGGTAATAATTGCTTGAATCAAGGACATCACTCTTAAAGTGATGACAATCCTGCCTTTTGGTTTATTACCTTTTTGGAAGGTAGTGAATTTTAAAACCACCGCATTGAACTTTTCAAAGATCCAAGATGAAGAAGATAAATTTAAATAAATACCAAGAATTAAATCAATAAATACCTCATAAAAAGAGGATACAGCAGTATTGAATACGACCGATATGGTTTGCATTTGAAATGCAGTTCACCTAAGGCTCAGACGGTAAAGCGTCTGCCTACAATGCGGGAGACCCAGGTTTGATCCCTGGGTTGGGAAGATCCTCTGGAGAAGGAAATGGCAACCCACTCCAGTACTCTTGCCTGGAAAATCCCATGGACCGAGGAGCCCAGTGGGCTGCAGTCCATGGGGTCACAAAGAGTCGGACACGACTGAGTGACTTCACTCACTTTAGTTCAACAGCCATTTATTGAATGTATATTGTATTCCAGGTTCTGATGACACAGATGAATAAAGTACTATTTCTGTTTTCAGTTAGTCCCAGTTAAAGGCTGGTGGGGAACTGATATAAATAAATAATACATACAGAAACGGAGGTAGACTGTGGCAGTGGGCAGATAGACAGGACTGGAGTACACTCTGGGTCTTGCTTTAATTTTGTGGCTTTAGGTAAGCTACTTTACTCTTTTAAATAACCTTTGCTATTTGTTTTGGTCAGTTTTCATTCCAATTCCAAAGAAAGGCAATGCAAAAGAGTGCTCAAACTACCAAACAATTGCACTCATCTCACATGCTAGTAAAGTAATGCTCAAAATTCTCCAAGCCAGGCTTCAGCAATACGTGAACCATGAACTCCCTGATGTTCAAGCCGGTTTTAGAAAAGGCAGAGGAACCAGAGATCAAATTGCCAGCATCCTCTGGATCATGGAAAAAGCAAGAGAGTTCCAGAGAAACATCTATTTCTGCTTTATTGACTATGCCAAAGCCTTTGACTGTGTGGATCACAAGAAACTGTGGAAAATTCTGAAAGAGATGGGAATACCAGACCACCTATCCTGCCTCTTGAGAAATCTGTATACAGGTCAGGAAGCAACAGTTAGAACTGGACATGGAACAACAGATTGGTTCCAAATAGGAAAAGGAGTACATCAAGGCTGTATATTGTCACCCTGCTTATTTAACTTCTATGCAGAGTACATCATGAGAAACGCTGGACTGGAAGAAGCACAAGCTGGAATTAAGATTGCCGGGAGAAATACCAATAACCTCAGATATGCAGATGACACCACCCTTATGGCAGAAAGTGAAGAGGAGCTAAAAAGCCTCTTGATGAAAGTGAAAGAGGAGAGTGAAAAAGTTGGCTTAAAGCTCAACATTCAGAAAACGAAGATCATGGCATCTGGTCCCATCACTTCATGGGAAATAGATGGGGAAACAATGGAAACAGTGTCAGACTTTTTTTTTTGGGCTCCAAAATCACTGCAGATGGTGACTGCAGCCATGAAATTAAAAGACGCTTACTCCTTGGAAGAAAAGTTATGACCAACCTAGATAGCATATTCAAAAGCAGAGACATTACTTTGCCAACTAAGGTCCGTCTAGTCAAGGCTGTGGTTTTTCCTGTGGTCATGTATGGAGGTGAGAGTTGGACTGTGAAGAAGCTGAGCGCCGAAGAATTGATGCTTTTGAACTGTGGTGTTGGAGAAGACTCTTGAGAGTCCCTTGGACTGCAAGGGGATCCAACCAGTCCATTCTGAAGGAGGTCAACCCTTGGATTTATTTGGAAGGAATGATGCTAAAGCTGAAGCTCCAGTACTTTGGCCACCTCATGTGAAGAGTTGACTCATTGGATGACTCTGATGCTGGGAGAGATTGAGGACAGGAGGAGAATGGGACGACCGAGGATGAGATGGCTGGATGGCATCACGGACTCGATGGACGTGAGTCTGAGTGAACTCTGGGAGATGGTGATGGACAGGGAGGCCTGGCGTGCTGTGATTCATGGGGTCGCAAAGAGTTGGACACGACTGAGCGACTGAACTGAACTGAATTCGTTTTATCACCTCTGGAGCAAATAGCCATGCAAAAAAAAAAAAAAAAAAGGAAGATAATAGTAATAAAAACTGTGTATAAGGTACAGAGGTGCTATAGCAGAGAGAATGATTTTGGTGAGCTGATCAGGGAAGGCTTCAAAGAGGAGGTTGTACCTCCAAAGTGTTTAGATACATGAATAGGAAATTTCCAGGTAGACAACACTTGTGAAAGGACTCCAGGCAGAGGAAATAGCACTTTCGACTAAGGAAATAGCGTAGGAGGTGGAAACTGTGAAAAATAGTAACAGTTTAACATTTCTGTTGCATTTATTGTTTGTGAAAAGTAATTTGAGATGGGGCAGGAAAGGAGGCAGGGGCCAGTTCCTCATCTCAGTCTGTGCTCTGATAAAATGTTTGACTTGATCCTTTAGTTCCGAAGTGCAAGATGAATGTTTTTGTAATGAGTTTTCTGTTTCAGTTTTGCATTATTTTTATTGATATCATCTAAGGGATATTCCACTTAAAATCCCAGGGTTTTTTTCTGACTTCTCTTGGAAATTTGCCACAGTGAGTCTGAATCTGCTCATGGCATCAATTGGTTGAAACAGAGGCCACCCCTCAGGGGAGCCTGTGATTTCTTGCTGTTGATGAGCAATAAGGGAACTTGGAGGTTTTAAGTAGGTTGGTTATAGGGCAGGATATATTTAGGACTCTCTTTGTGTCTTCCTATTGCATTTGAGAGAGAGGAGGCCAGGAATCAAGGAGAGGTGATTGGACGTGACACCTTCCAAAGCCAGGTTAACGGATGAGGGATCTTCAATGTATTCATGTTGGTAAGAAGAGAGAAACTTTAAAAAACAAAACAAAACAAAATAAGGTTAAACATTATTCTAGGAGAGAGGATATGAATGCCATACATAGAACCCATGAGTATTATTGGCTGGAGAATAATACTTGTGGGATAAGATCTCTCTCTCTCTCTTTTAAAGTTACCTTTTAATAAAAACAGAAAAAATAAAAATTAAGCTACAATACAAAATGACGATCACTCCCAATGTCCTTTCTCACCTCTTCTCAGAAGTGGAAATTCCCCCCATCCCCTTAGTCAGCAGTAGCAGTGAATAGAGATTGAAGGGCTATGGCTGATTCACAGCTCAGAGAGAGCAACACTCAGCACACAATGGAAGACCATAGTGATTTCGAAGACCCAAGAGGACGCCAGTAATGTGGCAATTGCTGGGGTAAGATTCCCTATACAAGAAGGGAGGAGAAAGATGAAGTAAAAACTCCAAGAACGGGGGAGGCAAGACGAGGGTAACCTGAGGAGAGGAAAAGAAGTGGTCTGTGCAGAGACACCCTGCCATTGAGGGGAATACCCATGCGGAGACAAGCATGGAGAAAGCCAGGAAGGGACCTTCAAGAATGGGGACTAGGGAGCTTTCCTGATGGCTCGGGGGGTAAAGATTCCACCTGTCAATGCAGGACACATGGGTTAGATTCCTGGTCCAGAAAGATCCCACGTGCCACAGAGCAGCTAAGCCTGTGTGCTACAAATACTGAAGCTTGCACACCCCAGAGCCTGTGTTATGCAACAAGAGAAACCTCGCGGCAATTAGAGAAAGCCTCTGCAGCAACAAAGATCCAAAAATAAATGAATAAAATTATGTTTAAAAAGGATGGGGATTAGGTAAAACAAACTTTTAAACAGTTTGAAGAAAGAGGAGGACCTGAGCTCAAGCTTGGCTGTGTGAATAGAAAGGGAGTGGCTTCATGATATCTCGTATCTCTGGGGCTTTGCATGTCCCTCTTACTTCACCTGGACTAGATCATCCTCATTCCCTTATCCATTCAAACTCAGTGCTAGCTCCACTGTGAAGATTTCCATAAGAATATTCAGATATTTATTCCCTATATATGTTCTACCTCGTAAATAACTTAATTTTAACCAGGAAATATTTCACTGAAGTATTGTCCACCTGCTTACCAGAATTTAACTTTCTTAAATCTAGGTCAGGATGTCTTTGAGAACAGTGATCACCTACATCAAGGTAACGTAATTAGTGGGACTGAGAACAAAGACTACCTGTATCAGCATGAGTTAGTGTTGTGTTCCAGGAAACATTTGCCCCCAAAAAGATAAGACTGTAAACTGATAAATAGTCTCGCTATTTGCCTCCAGTAGTTCCAGCAAATCGATTTATCTGAGGCAATAGTCTCCTCCTCCAGGCAAATAGCTCACTTATCAGGACCCTTATCTCATTATGATGACAATCATAAACTATTTCGTCATGACCACTGCTCAGTCCCAGTGACTTTCTGCTTTGAAAGCCCCTTTTGAAACCACTTGAGCCTAGACCCCCACCCCCTTCCGCAAACCCTTTGAATATCTTCTCTTCTGTGACACTGCTAAGACTGTAAAAGAGATGTCCTCCCTTACTATAGAAAGGGACACTCTCTACTGGTGATATTTGGGGGGTATTCAGCATCTTTCGGAGAAGGCAATGGCATCCCACTCCAGTGTTCTTGCCTGGAGAATCCCGGGGACGGGGGAGCGTGGTGGGCTGCCGTCTCTGGGGTCGCACAGAGTCGGACACGACTGAAGCAACTTAGCAGCAGCAGCAGCAGCAGCAGCAGCAACAGCAGCAGCAGCATCTTTAGTCTTAATCTAGCCTAGACTAGCACGTAGTAGTGCTTCAATTCCTGTT
Source organism: Budorcas taxicolor (assembly GCF_023091745.1). NCBI lineage: Eukaryota > Metazoa > Chordata > Mammalia > Artiodactyla > Bovidae > Budorcas > Budorcas taxicolor. The sequence goes on along the minus strand of NC_068916.1, from coordinate 100,794,803 downwards.
GAAAGAATAAGGAGGAAGGCAATAAATAAATAAAAATCTGTTGAAAAAAAAAAAGAAGAGAAAAATGGAAAAAATGTTAGTCACTCAGTCATGTCTGCATCTGTTTGCAACCCCATGGATTCTATGTAGCCCATCAGGCTCCTCTGTCCATGGAATTCACCAGGCAAGAATACTGGAGTGGGTAGTCATTCCCTTCCATGGTATCTTCTTGACTCAGGGATCAAACCCCAGTCTCCCTCATTGCAGGCAGAATCTGTATCATCTGAGCCACAAGGGAAGCCTGTTGAAAGAAGTACTTGTTAATAATAGAGAAAATCAATATACATGGCACAGTGATTGGATGTAGGCAGGTGGGGAAAGAGTCAGGGATGCTTCCAAAGTATTAAGTGTTAATCTGTGCCATCACTTAACATGGCAGAAGCATAAGAGCAGGTTTTCAGTGAGGAGATAGTGATTTCAACTCCAAACATGTCGAATTTGCAATTCTTGTGATACAGAAGTAGAGGTGTTTGGTTCTGTTGGGCTCAGTGATAGAAGGCCCCAGGCATAAGTTTTGTGAAGGAGGCTGTTTTTTTAATCACTGGTTCTCAAATGCTTCAGACCAGCAGCATCAGTACCACCTTGGAACTTGTCTGAAAAATGTAAATTTGGGGACTCAACAACAGACTCACCGAACTGAAAACTCTATGGGAAGAATTCAACTATCTGTGTTTTAACAAGCCTTCCAGGTGATCTGATGCACCAATAACATTTGAGAACTATTGTCTTAGAGATTAATCTCAGCCACCAGGGTCTAAGACAAGATTTTGCTCAAACTTCTAATGATGTACTTGCTAAGAAGTGCTAATCCTGTGTTCTTTGCATGAGCAGATCTTCTCTAATATGGTGGCCTGACAGGCTGCATAACAAAGCTAATTAAACATCTTACTTGCTACATCTGAATCTGGCTATACTGCTTTCTTCTTGTGTGCCTTAGGGAGACAGTTGCTTAAACCTTCTGAGTCTGTGTTCCTTATCTGTAAAATGGCAACACTAATAATATCTACCTAGTTGAGTTCTTTTCCCCTGGAGAAGGAAATGGCAGCCCATTCCAGTATTCTTGCCTGGGAAATCCTATGGACAGGGGAGCCTGGTGGAATACAGTCCCTGGGGTCACAGTCGGACACAACTTAATGACTAAGCAGCTGAGTTCTTATGATAATTATGTGAGCTAATGTATATAGAAAAAGTGTTTAAATCTGCAATGTTTATGGCTTTTAAAATCTTTACTTCTTGATAACTCATTTCCCTTTTATCTACTTAACTCAATGTTTTCTGTCTTTAGAAGTTTACCTCAAAGATCTCACCCGTTGAAAGCTTCTGCTGGTTCAGTTCAGTTCAGTCACTCAGTCGTGTCCGGCTCTTTGCAACCCCATGAACTGCAGCACTCCAGGTTCCCTGTCCATCACCAACTCCCGGAGTCCACCCAAACCCATGTCCATTGAGTTGATGATGCCATCCAACCATCTCATCCTCTGTCGTCCCCTTCTCCTCCTGCCCTCAGTCTTTCCCAGCATCAGGGTCTTTTCCAATGAGTCATCTCTTCACATCAAGTGGCCAAAGTATTGGAGTTTCAGCCTCAACATCAGTCTTTCCAATGAACACCCAGGACTGATCTTCTTTGGGATGGACTGGTTGGATCTCCTTGTAGTCCAAGGGACTCTCGAGAGTCTTCTCCAACGCCATAGTTCAAAAGCATCAATTTTTCGGTGCTCAGCTTTCTTTATAGTCCAACTCTCACATCCATACATGACCACTGGAAAAACAATAGCCTTGACTAGAAAGAGCTTTGTTGGCAAAGTAATGTCTCTGCTTTCTAATATGCTGTCTAGGTTGGTCATAACTTTCCTTCCAAGGAGTAAGCATTTTTTAATTTCATGGCTGCAATCACCATCTGCAGTGATTTGGGAGCTCAAAAAAATAAAGTCAGCCGCTGTTTCCTCTGTTTCCTCATCTATCTGCCATGAAGTGATGGGACCGGATGCCATGATCTTAGTTTTCTGAATGTTGAGCTTTAAGCCAACTTTTTCACTCCCCTCTTTCACTTTCATCAAGAGGCTCTTTAATTTTTCATTTTCTGCCATAAGGGTGGTGTCATCTGCATATCTGAGGTTATTGATATTTCTCCCCAAAATCTTGATTCCAGCTTATGCTTCATCCTGCCCAGCGTTTCTCATGATGTACTCTGCATAGAAGTTAAATAAGCAGGGTGACAATATACAGCCTTGACGTACTCCTTTTCCTATTTGGAACCAGTCTGTTGTTCCATGTCCAGTCTTAACTGTTGCTTCCTGACCTGCATATAGGTTTCTCAAGAGGCAGGTCAGGTGATCTGATATGCCCATCTCTTTCAGAATTTTCTACAGTTTATTGTGATCCACACAGTCAAAGGCTTTGGCATAGTCAATAAAGCAGAAATAGATATTTTTCTGGAACTCTCTTGCTTTTTCCATGATCCAGTGGATGTCGGCAATTTGATCTCTGGTTCCTCTGCCTTTTCTAAAACCAGCTTGAACATCTGGAGGTTCACGGTTCACGTATTGCTGAAGCCTGGTTTGGAGAATTTTGAGCATTACTTTACTAGTGTGTGAGATGAGTGCAATTGTGTGGTAGCTTGAACATTCTTTGGCAATGCTTTTCTTTGGGATTGGAATGAAAACTGACCTTTTCTAGTCCTGTGGCTACTGCTGAGTTTTCCAAATGTGCTGGCATATTGAGTGCAGCACTTTCACAGAGTCATCTTCAGGATTTTAAATAGCTCAACTGGAATGCCATCACCTCCACTAGCTTTGTTCATAGTAATGCTTCCTACAGCCCACTTGACTTTGCCCATTGAAAGCGTCTGCTGATTAACCAAAGCTATTAATTACCTTATACTACTTGGCCCATGGGAGGTATTCAACAAACTAGTAGTTGAGTGAATGTACGGTCTGGTCCTAATTTCCTTATTTCTTCTCTGAGTTTTACAGCTTCTATTATCAGTAGTTTTGCTTTTGCACCAACTTACGCATGATCATGTTTACTATTTGCTCACTGGTTGTAGCATAAGCTCTTTGAGAAAAAGTTCTGTGCCTTACTTACCTTGTCCACCTACACAGCACCTGGCACAGTGTTGAGAGCATAAATGGAATTGAGCCACAGTCTATGAAAAATAAAGAACTGAATTTATTTTGGTCTCACATCTATTTACTCTACTAAATTTTTGCCATTTCCTATCCTCCAATCTGTCCATCATGATTTCAAAATCTTAAACCTCTACCATCCCTTTCTCCCAAGAGTCACAAGAAGGAAAGAACAGGGATTGTTTATCTATTTCTGCTGTCATCCAGAAAGAGTACTCTTATTATTTTGAGCTTCCCTGTCAATCTCATAAATTTAGCCTAATGTTCCTAAAGTAATTTCTTGAGTCAAAGCTAGGATATTACGAATGGCTTGTAACTCTTAGCCCAGAATAATGGAGTGTGTCATCTTTCTCTCTCTAGAAATACACTTTTAAGGCTAAGATATGATGTTACTTATTCTTTATGTAGCCTTATTTTTACCAGCAGCTTCCTTCAGCTTTCCTTTAACTTTTTAATTAGCTCACTGCTTTGTGTAGCCCTGTGTAGAAATTCTGCTGGCGTGGAAAAGGAAATGCCCCTTTTTATATAGTTATGAAACTCCTTTAAACATGCAGAAAATTGATATTATTTATATATGAAAGAAGGCACACTTTGGAGGCAAATAAATCTGAGATCAAATGTTAGTTCTGTTACTCATTTGCCATGTGGTTTTGAGTAAGCTACTCAACATGCCTGAGTCTATTAACTGATCTATTAAACAGGGACATAAATATTTACCTTATGGCATTATGTGAGAAGATTAAATAAGCTATATATTGTACTCAGATGTGGGAGGTATTTAATTAATGGTGGATATTATTTCAAAACAAAGGAAAAGAGCAAAATACTATAAATTTCAGAAAGGCAGAAGCTCCTTTAGAGTCTATAATGTATAGACTCGCAATATCCCTGATATAGTGGACATTAGTTTTATTCTGAAGTTCTATTTAAATTCTAATCAAGAATGACCTCATCAAATCTCAAATCACTTTACCTTTGACAATTGCTCGTCAAGGAAGATCTTCCAATTAATCAGGTAACTGAAGGGCCTCTTTCCCTACATGTATAAGTGAGCCTTCCACTCTTTACCCTGCAAATTGTTCATGGCTCACCTGTGATGTGGTTGACAGGGAATTCTCCTAACCTTAGGCAAAGGCTGACTACAGCTAACTGATTATTCACTAAGTCCATTTCCCCCCGTGGGAAACTTTCAGCGTCCTTCCTTTAAGGTCTGTTGGGAATCCTTATTCTCCCCAGGGGCTCTTCCAATTTTATCATAGGGCTCTTCCAATTTTATCATAAGACTCTAATGGAGACAGTGAGAAACTGGAAATCCAGTGACCCTTTTTTTAAGAGGAAAACAGGAAACCCTTTCTAGACAAGCCAAGTCCAGTGGTCGTGGGTGGCTGAGAGATTTCTGCAGAGCTGTTTGGAGATGCGGACATAGTGGGATACAAACATGTCGCATGGTTTCTAAGGAGCCACATCTATTTTTTTTTTCCTTGCAAAGTACCTGGAATAAAATTCCTAATTAAAATTCTCAATCTAGTTGTAAGTACCACTCACATGCTCATTAGAATAGCTACTATCACTCCTTCCCTCTTCATCATCTCCTGCAGGGATCAGAGCCATATCAGGACCCAGCACAAGGGAAACGGTCTTCTTAAATAACCTGGGGCTCCGAAGTGGAGGCAGAGAAAAGGTAGGGTTGCTTTACAGAAGCTGATTTCAAAGAAGGACTCATGTCCAGCCCGAGGGCAGACTTTGGTATAGGTCTTCACATTTCTTCTTCATATTGCTTCAATTTTACTAATAAACTTCCTATATTTTAAAAGTTAATTCTCTTCAAGGAGTCTGGAAACTCAAGCCATTCACACATTGGCATGAATCACTTACTTGAATTCAATAAGTTATTATTGTCTAGCTGTCTGCATTATGAAACCTGCTATAGGTGAATGATAGATTGAACACAATGGTAAACTGTTGACACCTATAATTAATGGGCATACCGATTAAATTATAGCCAAATATATTTTGTGCTGTTGTAAGTTTTGTTCTCAATTCCTCTTTCTCCTGTCGAGAAAAGTGAAGGAGTATTTTTCTTTTTCAAATAAACATGGTTCTCAGTCCTTTCACTTGTGACTATAAAGAAGTATGTGTGGAGTCAGGAATAGTCAGACTGTTTTCACTGTCTGAATTTGTTTTTCATTTATGAAAGTACGCTTCTAGCATTCGGTTTTTTGAGTTATTTCCATCTTCTTTCCCTGTCATGGTGTCCATCTTCTGCCTCATCATTCCTTTTACTGTCTTGAAAAGCTGGCTTGCCTTTCCTTCTACTTCCTCTCCCTTGCTCACTTTTCAAATCTTTTAATCTAAATTTTGTCCCCAGTATTTCACTAAAGAACTTTTAGAGCAAAAATGTATCCTCCTCTTAGTCACATGGAAGTTCTGTCTCTGTTCTCATTCACTCAATTTTACTACCGAATTGAATAATCTTCTCCGAGCTTCAATTTAGCAGTTTTTGGGCTTCCCTGGTGGCTCAGATGGTAAAGAACCCGCCCACAGTGCAGGAGACCTGGGTTCGACCCCTGAGTTGGGAAGATCCCCTGGAGGAGGGCATGGCAAGCCACTCCAGTATTCTTGCCTGGAGAATCCCATGGACAGAGGAGCCTGGCAGGCTACAGGCCATGTGGTCCCAAAGAGTTGGATAGGACTGAGTGGCTAAGCGTGCATGCATCATCCCATCTCTCGGAACATTCATTTTGCTCACTTCTCTTCTAGTGTCCATAGTTCAAAAGTAGGAATAACTTCAAGATTCTTTCACACCTTAAACCAGTGGTACTCAGTCGTAGCTGCACATTTTAAACGCTAATGGCACCTGGATCTCTCTCCCTGAAGTTCTGATTCAGTAGTTCTGGGAGGTAGCCTACATACTGGGAGCTGATATCAATAGTTCCCCCGGCATTTCTAACACTCTGCCAGGATTGAGAACCATTTTAAACTATAACAGACTTCAGAGGCGACTCTTAATCATCTTGAGGCTCAAACAAAACTGACTCAAGCTTTCATCCCATGGGAAGGCCCAGGACTTCTTTAACATAACTGTGAACGCTGAGGGCTGACTGTCTCATGGCCTTCTGGTTCCAAGTTCCTAACCTCTGAAGCGCTTGGTATCATTTGCATGCCACCTTCTAAATCAAATGATCCTCTTGCCTCTGGCTCTACACAAGTCATGAAGCAGAATTCAGCCTCCTTTCTTTGCTTTCTCCATAATCCACACACTGAAGACAGTTTTATGGTGGCATATTTACTGAAGGTATAAGTTAGTAGAAGGGTTTGGAAACAATGTTAGGGTTTTACATTAAATAGACATGGGCAATTTCTATGTGGACTCCAATCTCCAGCTATATTTACAAGCGTTCCCTTGCTGGCAAAATATTTCTCACACTTAATTGTTCTCATCAGTTTGGTTCAGTTCAGTCGCTCAGTCGTGCCAGACTCTTTGCAACCCCAAGAACTGCAGCACGCCAGGCCTCCCTGTCCATCACCAACTCCCAGAGTTTACCCAAACTCATGTCCATTGAGTCGGTGATGCCATTCAGCCATCTCATCCTCTGTCATCCCCTTCTCCTTTTGCCTTCAATCTTTCCCAGAATCAGGGTCTTTTACAGTGAGTCAGCTCTTCACGTCAGATGGCCAAAGTATTGGAGTTTCAGCCTCAACATCAGTCCTTCTAATGAACATCCAAGAGGACTGATCTCCTTTAGGGTGGACTGGTTAGATCTGTTTGCAGTCCAAGAGACTCTCAAGAGTCTTCTCCAACACCACAGTTCAAAAGCATCAATTCTTCAGCGCTCAGCTTTCTTTATAGTCCAACTCTCACATCGATACATGACCACTGGAAAAACCATAGCCTTGACTAGATGGACCTTTGTTGACAAAGTAATGTCTCTGCTTTCTAATATGCTATTTAGGTTGATCATAACTTTCCTTCCAAGGAGTAAGTGTCTTTAATTTCATGTAGCAGATAACTGAAGTTTATTTTTTGGGGCTCCAAAATCACTGCAGATGGTGACTGCAGCCATGAAATTAAAAGACGCTTACTCTTTGGAAGGAAAGTTATGACCAACTTAGACAGCATATTAAAAAGCAGAGATATTACTTTGCCAACAAAGGTCCGTCTAGTCAAGGCTATGGTTTTTCCAGTGGTCATATATGGATGTGAGAGTTGGACTGTGAAGAAAGCTGAGCGCCGAAGAATTGATGCTTTTGAACTGTGGTGTTGGAGAAGACTCTTGAGAGTCCCTTGGACTGCAAACAGATCTAACCAGTCCATCCTAAAGAAGATCAGTCCTGGGTGTTCATTGGAAGGACTGATGTTGAGGCTGAAACTCCAATACTTTGGCCACCTGATGTGAAGAGCTGAGTCATTGGAAAAGACCCTGATGCTGGGAAAGATTGAAGGCAGGAGGAGAAGGGGAAGATAGAGGATGAGATGGCTGGATGGCATCACCGACTCAATGGACATGAGTTTGGGTAAACTCTGGGAGTTGGTGATGGACAGGGAGGCCTGGCATGCTGCGGTTCATGAGGTCTCAAAGAGTTGGACACAACTGAGCAACTGAAATGAACTGAAACTCTCTGCACTTGGCGTTGCTTTTAAAAGCCATGGAACATTGCATATATTTTGACTCAGCATTAATAATTTAGAAAGTTCTGTTAAGAATATAATTATACAAATGAGCAACTATGTTTGCAAAAGGATGTTCATCATGGTATTATGTGTAACAGGGAAAAATTGGAAATAACCTTAATGTCCAAATACATGATGTTAGTTCAAATATATATGCAATTATGTGATAGAATGGCATGTGATATTAAAAGAGAAAAAGAAATGAACCTGAAAATATATGGTGTTTGTAGCACAGATCCCCTAGCCTGGACTTGTGGTGTGGGTACTAAGTCACTTCAGTTGTTGTGACCCCTTGGTCTGTAGCCCACCAGGCTCCTCTGTCCATGGTGATTCTCTAGGCAGGAATACTGGAGTGGGCTGCCATGCCCTTCTCCGGGGGTCAAACCCATGTCCCTTATGTCTCCTGCATTGGTAGGCGGGGTTTTTTGTTTTTTGTTTTTTTTAACCACTAGCACCACGTGGGAAGCCCCTGGAATTGTAGAGACATTGCTAAATGGACCAAAGCCATTCTTCTCACTGAGAACATGGTCTCAGAACCCTCTCAATATCAAGCTCCAAGAAGCCATTATCAGGGCCAGAAATAAAAGGAAGTGGGAAATTTATGAGCCATACATATTGTAGAGTAATAGCTAATGACATAGAAAAATACTCATTGTCTACTGTTAAGGGGAAAAAATAATAGTCTACCAAGGAGTATACACTGATGATTATATTTTCTTTAAGGCATATTCTTGCTTATATATGTATAGATAAAAATGTTGAATGTTAAAAGTAATTATTTTCAGGTGATGGGATTCTGTGTAATTTTTGTCTTTTTACTTGTATTTTCCATAATGAAGTAAGAAACAGTAAGAGAGTTTTACTCATTTTTCAAGCCCCAGCCTCTAAGAATCCTTCCTCGTATCAATTTCTCCCTTGACTCCCTTCGGTTTCTGAGCCTCTTTCATCACACTTACCGGAGTCTGACCTTTGCTAGAGTAATCTGTGCATGTGGGTCCTTCTCCTCAACTAGATTGGAGGCTCTGGAGTGTATTACTCAGCGAAAGTGGATTGCTCTCAGTAGGTGCGAGGACACATTTTGTTGAATTGAATTGGATGAACCTTTGGAACACATTTTCATCTAAGTCAGAGAGCAGTAATTCCTTCCACCCTATGCTCAAGTACAGAATCAGTAATTGGAAACTCTGATTCCAAGGGTCTGTGGCACTTGAAAGGAAAGAAATTAAGTGTCAGATTTGGTGAACTTAAATCCCTTTGTAGAGCTGTTCCCATACAATATTTTCATCTTGTGCAAAAAAAGGCAGATACTTTATTTTTACTGTGTGGAAGTTGGCAGGATGAATTATTTAAGCAACAGTTTTTCAGTTTTTTTTTTTTTTCTTTTTCATCTGTAGCTGAAGAAGAGATCACCTTTTCAAAGGTTCTTGCAGACACACAGAGGTAGACTGCTTTCACCTCTGAGTCCTGAGGGCTGTGATGTGCTATTAGTAAGAAAGTTTGAACTGGAATAATTTCTCCACAGGGATGAATACTCAGTAATGTGATAAAGCATTTCCCTACTCTGATACCTCATCTGCATCTTCAGAACTGATTTTTAGTAAAAGGCATATGAAAGAGGAAGTAATCTAAGCTCAGAACCAGAAGTGGAGTGGGAGAGAGAAACTTTTGGTACCTACTTAACAGAACAAAGAACTTGAGAAGCTAACCTGGGCCTGAGAAAAGGCAGAGGAACTGAAGAATAGAAGTCCAGGAGAATTAAACTGAATCATAATGTCACAGTGACAACAAATCATAGTGCTAGAGTCCATCTTGTTCACTGGTGTGCTTTGCCACTGGTCATTGCCAAGCCTTTCAGGAAAAGAAAAAGTGTCCTCTTTGTAATAATCCTCAAAGAAGGAATGTATATAGCCTTTCTTGGTAAACTATCCCCGAGTTGAGCAGCACACACTCTAAACAGGGAAAGTGAAAAGTGAAAGTTGCTCAGTCTTGTCTGACTCTGCAACCCCATGGGCTATACAGTCCATGGAATTCTCCAGGCCAGAATACTGGAGTGGGTACTTTCCCTTCTCCAGGGGATCTTCCCAAACCAGGGATTGAACCCTGGTCTCCCGCATTGCAGGCAGATTCTTTACCAGTTGAGCCACAAGGAAAGCCCAAGAATTCTGCAGAGGGTAGCCTTTCCCTTCTCCAGGGGATCTTCCTAACCCAGGGATTGAAGCCAGGTCTCCCGCATTGCAGGAGGATTCTTTACCAGCTGAGCCACCAGGGAAGCCCCTAAACAAGGAAGGGGCTTACATAAATATATATATATATAACTGACAGTGGATGGAAAGACTATACCCTTCTGTTCTATGCTTGATAGACATGGGACTAGTGATCCTGGTTCTCAGTGTTATCAACCTTCATGTACATGACCACTGATAGCAGCACCACAGTTATAATTATTAGAGAGATACCAACAGATTTAGATGTGCCCAAAATTTACTGCAGTCAATCCAGTCAATCCAGTTCCTTGCAGGTAGTTAAAGTAGTCATTTGAGAGGCAGAATCATTACGTCTATGGCCATAGGTAACTTTATGTAGGTCATGGAGCTGCAACCAAGCAACAACATAGTAGCAGAATTTCCCACTTTTTTCTTCTCCCTGTTAAGGAGCCTGGCTCATTTTTCTTCAGAAGTCTTTATTTTTAGATCTTTAGTCATAACCTGAGACATGAAGCTTTCAGAGGTGGATAGGAGGGCTAAAATCATCTGCTAATCTCATGATTTTCAAGGGAGAAAACTGGAGGGCTGGAGAGTTTCACTTAATAAAAGAGCAAGCAGAGAAGACAAGGTTCCCGAGCCTCGACCTCGGACTTTTAGCACCACATGTTTGTATTGCTCTGCTTCTTCGGCTCTGCCAGCGGTTTCCAATTAGAGATACATGTTCACCAGTGCCATGCCAAGTGTGCTTCATGGCCCTTTGTTGATCCAGGAATGTTTCTAACTAGCTCGTAATGAGACAAGTAAAGACATCCAAAGTAAGCATTTAGGAACTTGTACACACAATTGGGCAGAACAGTTTATGTCTATTGAATGTAACAATAAACAACTTGGACTTGTTTTTGTCTGGTTTCATAATTTAGTTTACCTTCTATGTTATTTTTAGAGTATTGTATGAAAGCATCATTCTTCAACGGATTACAAATAAAAATCAGTCTGTCACCACAGATGGGTTGAGAAGCACCGGTCTAAGTAGGTCACTGGGTTTTTATAACAAATAGCAGGACATGCATGAACAGGATGCTTATAAGCTTCTAAAAGTAATCAAAAGAAATAGGCCTAGTATTTATGCTATGGTAGGATCTGGATGCTTTGAGTAGTTTATGGGAAATAAGACAGGAAAAGCTGAAGAACCCTGAGCCATGTATGGTTTGGTTTCATTATTGTTCAGCCGCTCAGCCGTGTCCGGCTCTGTGTGACCCATGGACTGCAGCATGCCAGGCCTCCCTGTCCGTCACCATCTCCCAGAGCTTGCTCAGACCCGTGTCCGTTGCATGTTTTCATGGCACTGTTCTAATTACTCTTCAGTTTTTAATGTTCTTTTAGAAATGTGACTTTTTGCAAAGGTCAAAAGAATCTTTAAAAAATTTATAGCAGATAGGACAATTATTATGTACTGTGACTCTAATACATTTTCTACTGTATTTTAAAAATTATTTTTTATTGAAGGATAGTTGATTTACTATGTTTAGTTTCTGCTGTACAGCAAAGTGAGTCAGTTGGACATATGCATAGATTCACTCTGTTTTAGACTTTTCACGTATTGGTTATTACAGAGTGTGGAGTAGAGTTCTCTGTGCTATACAGGAAGTCCTTGTTGATTATCTATTTTCAATATAGTAGTGTGTATATGTCAATTTCAAGCTCTCAGTTTATCTACCCCCCCCCCCACTCCCCTTCCCCTTTGGTAACCATAAGTTTGTTTTCTACATCTGTGACTATTTCTTTTCTGTAAGGTCATTTGTACCCTTTTAAAAAGATTCCACATAAAAGTGGTGTCATATAATGTTCGTCTTTGTCTAATTTACTTCACTCAGTATGACGATCTAGATGATCCACCGTATCTTTAATATAAAATCAAGTCTGCTCTCTTTCCCCTTAATTTGAATTTTCTTCCTGAGCATGTTAATACCTTTTCCAACTTACTTAGCTAAGTCTATTCTAATCACCCGTCCAATTTCATCCTGACTGTAAAAATTCTAATTCAGTCTTCCGGGTTTTCTTTCACCTCTAGATTTGCTAAGTGTAATTGTCTCTATTATCCAAGTCAAAGAAAAATGCAAGGATACCTGAACGTAGTATCAGTCACAGTGAAATATTTCTGGATGGCTCCTCCGAGGTTGATAACGACCTACAGGTAATTGCTCCCTCGGATACTCTTAACCGTGTATTAACCCATATAATGCAATAAAGGCAGACTCCCAGCAACCTCAACCACCTGACATGGCTTAAACCTAAAAGCACACAAAACAAAACCAAACCCCTCTGTGAGCACAAAGGACAGCCATCATAAAAGCTGCACATGGTTCTAAATACCAGGGTGGAGGGCGGGGCTGCACCAGGTCAGAGGGTAAAGACTTCATGTTGTGAGTACTCAGGCTGGGCCTGACGCCATTCTTCTTGCCTGAATAGCCTGAGGGCACACCGACCCTCAAACACCACTTCCTCCATCACGTCCATTCGGAGACCTTCCCTCTCCCTCATGGACAAAGACTTGTATGCATTTCTATGGCTTGGGCCTAACTCTGTTGTACATTTTTGATTATGCATCTGCCCGCTAGTCAAATATAGTTTCCTTTGCTGTGCAAAAGCTTTTAAGTTTAATCAGGTCCCACTTTCTTACTTTTGTGTTTATTTGCAAATTATTCTTGTATCTGAATACAAGGGGAGGACAGAGGATGAGATGGCTGGATGGCATCACTGACTCAGTGAACATGGGTTTGGGTGAACTCTGGGAGTTGGTGATGGACAGGGAGGCCTGGCGTGCTGCGGTCCATGGGGTCACAAAGGGTCGGACATGACTGAGTGCCTGAACATTTATGAAGAACATCATGCAGAATATTATGCAAGTTTGTAAGAGATTAGAATCTGTAGCTCTGCCTTAAAATACTAGGCCTGTTTACCTTAACATAGATTAGATCATTATTTATAATTTAAAAAACCAAGTAGGTTTAATATCCATTGTGTTATCAGTAAGGATCTTGCAAATCATTTTGGCTTTGATTTCCTCTCATTATTTGTTTCAGCCAAGCTAACACGTTTTTTTGCTCTAATTATCCAATCTTTCCTTTAAAAAATAGATTCACCTTTCTTGTCTTCTGAAATCTGTTCAATCTTGTTCAGATACTCAGCAACAGCCAGTTGACCCATAAGGACCCTGATAATTTCATAAACAACTTGTTATGAAAATAATCAGGCACTTCAGACTTGAACCCATTTAATTTACTCCCAGGAATCCTTCTACTGTGGCTTAATTTTTTGCCCTTCTATCTTGGGTGAAATCTGTTCTGTATATAATTACAGTGTATTTTACTACTTGATTTTTTTTTTAGTATTTCCTTTAATCAAATCTTCATTGCACTATCAGGGAAAAGTAATGTACCCCTTTGTCATCCCTATGGTGAGATATGACTCATCCTTAGCCAGAGTCATGTTTCCGCCTGAGATAGCAAACCCTTGTCTTTCTTATTCTTCAGGTGACTGGCACTGACTGAGAGTGGAAACGTCCTTTCTCTTTTGTATATTACAGCTTTCCTGATACTTCTTTAAAAACAAAACAGGAAAAAAAAATACCCGGAAAAAAAAAACACCAGAAACCCCTTAATATGTTGAAAAAATAGGTATTGGTAACTCACTGGTAAATCAATGTATAAGTGAGTGATTGATGTGAATTTTTGAATTGTATTTTCATTTAAATTACTTTCTGTAATATTTGAAGCTATTTACTTAGCTTGGTAATGCTGCTATCCAAGAAGAAGCAACATATACAAATAAATTCAGTGTATTTAAGTGGAAGCAACACGTTCAATTTTGCCAAATATTTGAGTATTAATGTTGCAATTAGGCTTTTTTATTTCCAGTGGAGTTAAGCAATGAGAATTATGTTGTTAACATACTATCAAATCAAGAATCACAGTCTAGAGACAGAATGTCTTATTCCTTTGGAGGCCTCAGTTTTTTCCTCTTAAGGCCTTCTGTTGATTAGATGATGCTCACCCAAGATATGGAAAATATTCTGCTTTACTCAAAATTTACTGATTTAAATGTTAATATCTAAAAACCAACATCTAGATTGGTGTTTGACCAAACATCCAAGTTGATACATAAAATTAACCATCTCAAGCGGTCATGTTTTTTTAACTTGCTCTTATTTCAAAATTCACCACAAATTTAAAACCAGTACTCAAAATAATTAAAGTAAGAATAACTTTCTAGAATAGATGCAAGAAAATTTTGTAAGATCCCATATAAGAAGAGAGGGCAAACTGAGGCCATTTTCTCCCAGTCTACCCAGTTTAGGTACAAGTGTTTCCTAAGGTGGAGGTGCAGTTTGAAATAAAGAAGGGAGGTGACTATAATGATGACTGTGTCATTTCTGAGCTCAACATGAACATGAGCTGAATAACAAAAGTTATTGTCATTTCCCCAAAGGAGAAATAAGCATCCATGTAGGAATTTCTTGTCTTCCATATTAAGTTGTGAACTGCACACGGACAGGGAGTATGTATTACTTTTCCTCTGTACCTCATAGGTCTCAGCATATTGTTGGATACTTTAAGTGGAAAAGTGGATCTCTGAAAAAGGTAGCCCACAGACTCAGTAAAGCCAACAAAGACTGAGTAAAGCCAAAATGAATCGAGGGCAGAGTAAGCTGTAGGTAATTGAGTGACTGTAGGGCTGATTGAGTGGCGATGGAATAAGAGAAAAGAGGCTGTTGTTCAAAAAAAGTCAGTGAACTCGATACTTTGATCATGGAGTATTGCCTTTTGACAATCTGATTCCCCTTAAAGTGCAAATGTCCCGAGGTAGATGGATATCACTGATGTGAGGCAGAGCAAGAATATGAGGTTCAGGTGGCCCATAATTCATGCATACATCATATGCTACTTGGGATGAAAGCAGAGAATATGGGTTGCAGGAAAAAATGGGAGCCAAGTACCATGTCATTTAGAAAGGTGGGAGAAGTTCAAGAAAGTTATACATGAAAGCAGCATTGTCAGTATTAACGTGATTGACAGATGTTTATAAAGGTGATAGAAAAAAAAAGCAGCACTTTTGGAAGGCATTAAGGCTTTCAAGACTAAGAACCTCAGAGAAGATGTTCGTTTCTGAGTGTTAAATGACACCCAGAGTGGAAAATTATGTCAGTTCAAGCACTGTTTTGGAAGAAGCAGGGAGAAAGTAAAATGTCTGTGAACTGACTTGGATGAGTTTTCAAGGGAGCAAAAAGTCTGGATTAAGACTAGTTGCTTTGGAGAACAGCATTTCAGAAACTGTGGATTGGGAATAACAAAGGTCATATATTAAAGACACAATCATCTTCCCTAGAAGCACTGGGGATTTTAATGTTTTCTGAACCTTGTTACACACACAGCCCCTCTCCTTCCCCAAGCATACACACATACTCATCAGCAATACCTCAACTTCTATTAAAAAGTTAAAATCATGAACAGCAGCAGAATGTATCCCTGTTTATTTGCTAATGTCAAAGGGTATTGGTTTCAAACAATACTTGCATGTAGAATATTTTAAAAATTTAAAACTTTGTTTCAAAGAATGTTGAGTAAAGATTGAGTAAAGCCAAAATGGATCCAGGGCAGGGTAAACTGTAGGTAATTGAGTGACTGTAGGGCTAATGAGGGGGAGATCTTAAAAGAATTTAAATCAGAGTTCCAAAGAATGTTGTTTGTAATGCAAAAACATGTACAAAGAAGTACATAGTGTTTAGAATCAAATTTCCTGTACTGTGGATTAAAAATGTCATCAATGATGGATAAGACTTGGAAAATAAGATGCAGAGTAAAGTGAAAGGAAGGTAGAACAATTAGTAATCTCCATCATCTATGGTAGATGGACCCAGAATACTGCCGGCTTGCTATTTGCACATGAATGATGGATAGTGATTTACGGTGCTGAACTGCATCCAAATGATAACTTACCTACCTAGATATTCTGCTTCCAATACTCTTCTTCTTTAAAAATGATTTCATCTTATGTATTTATTTTATTTTTGGTTATGCTGGACCTCCACAACTGCTCGGGCTTTTTGCCTAGTTGCAGCAAGCAGGGGCTCCTCTCCAGCTGCACGACTTCTCATTGCAGTGGCTTCTTATGTTGTGGAACGTATGCGCTAGGGTGTGAGGGTTTCAGAAGCTGAGCCTCCTGGGCTCTACAGCACAGGCTCAATAGCATGGGCTTAGTTGCTCTGTGGCATGTTGGATCTTCCAGGACCAGACACAGGGATCGAACCTGTGTCTCTTGCCTTGGCGGGTAGATTCTTTGCCACCGAGCCACCAGGGATTCTTCTGACTCAAGAAATTTACTAATATGAATACAAGCACCAGATCTGAGTTCATTAACGTTAAAATAGACACATCTGCCTTTCACCATATGACTCAATCCCAAGGCAAATGCAGGGAGAAACCTGGCCTCAGTTCAGAGAAGAGCTGATAAAGGAGAGCTAAGCACTGATCTCCAAGGCTTCTCACTTCTTTGATAGACTTCTGGCCCTTACCGCTTACTCTCTCATCTTTCATGCTGTATGAGGGTTTTTTTTTTTTTTTTTCCTAAGGAGCAGATACAGAGAAACATTTCCATGTACCCAGCTATGCCAACTGCTCCATCACATTTGGTGTGCCATTAACTTTGGGAATCCACCCACTCATTACTGTACAAAGAACAATCAGCTTAGTTCTTCCCTTCTCCTTCTGCAGACTGTAGCAACATGTCCTCTGTAGGGAGCAGCATGAAAGCTGTCTGTCTCATCCTGTGGGAGGAGCCTAACCCTCCCTTGCTACATGAACCTGACAAGGGCCTGCTTCAGCAGCTGCACAGCTTTGACCCATGGGCTGCAGAACTGGACTGAATAACTGAGTACCTTGTGAGAGTTCTCTGGGAGATGGATGTCTCTTCCAAGACAGCGTGTGCTCCTCAAAAAATGTATAAAGGAAAAACTCTGGGTTTGAAATGAAAAGACATGACTTTGAATCTAATCCCACAACTTGCTAGCTGTATAAAATTAGGCCAGTTGCCTTTCTAAGTCTCCTTATAAAATAAGAATAATAAGGTTTACCCTCCGGCTGCTCTGGAGAAATAATGAGATGATACGTGAGCAATAACCTGGCAATGATCCTGGTCCAAAAAAGGCTGCTCAATAAATGCTAAACCTGCCATGTTCTTAGTGAGTCACTGATAGAAGCCATCCATTGTGTTCAATGCCTTCCAGATACCTTCCTATTTAATAGTCCTCGCCATCTGGTAAGGGAGCCGTTGTTCAATACCAGGACTCCGATGAGGAAATGAAAGCTGAGAGAATCAGATAACTTGCCTAAGTCACCCATAGTAAATATGAATCCTGGAATTTGAGCTCATTTGACAGCACACTCTTTCCTGTAGCTGGCATCAGCTCTGAATATGAAGTATAAAGTTAAAGAGACCTAAAAAAGCATAGACTGGAGTCCTACTTGGCTCCTGTCCTCATATCCAGACTAGTTAACCCTTCTCTTACTTGACTTTTCTACCTGATAGTTCCCCAGGAGTCATTAGAATATAAGCTTGGGTATCTTAGGTATCTCTTTTATTCTTTGTTGCTGGTGTTATTATTAGTAATGTATCAAGCACAGTGCCTGGAATACAGTGACACTTCAATAAAGGGTTTTTACTTATTGATGATTTCATTTGCAGATGGTGGGAGTTGCATGGAGGGAGAAGGGTCCACAACTGCTCAGCAGACGAAGAACGAGGCATGGGATCAAACACAGCTCTCAGAATTAGTGAGAACTTACAAGAGAGTTCTGGACAGCTGCTAGGTCATTCCAAAGGTTCCTTACCCTAGACACTAGCCTGGAAACTGGCCCAGATCACAAGGAGGTCTTGAGATGATTTGGATTTCTTTGAAATTCCTTGTGAAACAGGCACTGATTGCAAGACACCAGTGACTCTTCAGGTTTCCATGGTACCAGTCGGTCTTAGGCCAATAATGCCTTGTATGAGCCATGCAGATACACTTGGAATTGCAGCTATTTCGAATAAAATAGAAGTAATAGATAAGATGATTTACGAAGAATGTTGTTTCTCTTGGAATCCCACTACAGGAGGGGATCTGTAGTATTTGAAAAATAAATCATAATAACATTTCAAAATACTCAGAGAAATCCTCATGGAAACTGGTGGTAACAGCATCAAGGGATTTTTAAGAGAAGAGGGCTCTTCTCTTGAACACTGATTCTGAAAATTTTTATCTTTTCTCCCCTTGTGGCATCTTATGATCTCTGTCCAATAAAGGCAAAAAGCATATAGAGAATAATTTGGTGGCTGTTCTTATGAACTGAAGATATACCTAATAAGTAGGGCTGGGAGAAGGAGAAAGTAGGGCTGGAGAGAAAAGCTGGAAGCAGCCACTAGATTAACGGGGGCTTCCTGGTGGCTAAGATGGTAAAGCATCTGCCTGCAGTGCAGGAGATCTGGATTCAATCCCTGGGTCAGGAAGATCCCCTGGAGGAGGGCGTGGCAACCCACTCCCATATTCTTGCCCAGAGAATCCCATGGACAGAAGAGTCTGGCGGGCTACAGTCCATGGGGTCTCACAGAGTCAGACATGACTGAAGTGACTTAGCATGCACAGTTGGCTCAGTAGGTAAAAATCTGCCTGCAATGCAAAAGGCACTGGCAGATGCAGGTTCGATTCCTGATCTGGGAAGATCCATTGGAGGAGGAATTGGCAACCCACTCCAGTATTCTTGCCTGGAGAATCCCATGGACAAAGGAGCCTGGTGGGCTACAGTCCATAGGATTGCAAAGAGTTGGACATGACTGAAGCAACTGAGCACGAATATTTTAGATAATGGAAAAGAAGGAGATGGATAAAGAAATCTTCCCAGAAATTAAAAAAAAAAAGGATTTTCAGATCTGATTCACTATATTCTGGTAGGCCCCTAACATTCATAGTTCTTACTTTCGAGGTAGTATTCTAGTATAAGTATGGAACACAAATTTTTAAGCTAATTTCTTCTAGAGGGGTCACATTTTAAAACTTCTTTTATAAAAAGTTTGCTTCCCAAGATGGCATATTCTTATCAGGTTGCAATTTCTCAGTAAACCAGTTTGAAAAATTAGAACCTCTCTTTAGAATAACATGTTAGCAAATGCTTTTAAGTGCTAGAATTTCTTAGAAAAAGGGGTATTTTAAGTCTGTTTAATATTCATAAGACTCAGGATTCTAGGAAGAAGGTAGCACAGTTTCAGTGGGACAAAAAAAGAAAGCACAATATTCTCTAATTTTATAATCAGACACCTTGCCTCCTGGTTTGGATTCTGGAAAAAGTCATCTCATTTTCAATACATATTTTAAAAACTATCTGATATAGAGCAAATTATTCTCTTTTTTGGTATGTTTTGTTTTTAAAATTATTTTTTAATTGAAGGATAATTACTTTACATAATTTTGCTGTTTTCTGTCAAACCTCAACATGAACCAGCCATAGGTATACATATATCCCCTCCCTTTGGAACCTCCCTCCCCTCTCCCTCCCCAGCCCACCCCTCTAGATTGATATAGAGCCCCTGTTTTAGTTTCTTGAGACATACAACAAATTCCCATTGGCTATCTATTTTAATATGGTAATGTAAGTTTCCATGTTACTCTCTCCATACGTTTCACCCTCTCCTCCTCTCCCACCATTTCCATAAACCTGTTATCTATGTCTGTTTCTACATTACTGCTCTGCAAATAAATTCTTCAGTACCATCTTTCTAGATTCTGTATATGTTTGTTCATATATGTTATTTACCTTTCTCTTTCTGACTTACTTCACTCTGTATAATAGGCTCTAGGTTCATCCACCTCAATAGAACCGACTCAAAGGCATTCCTTTTTACGGCTGAGTAATATTCCATTGCATATATGTACCACAATTTCTTTATCCATTCATCTGTCAATGGAGATCTAGGTTGCTTCCATGTTCTAGCTGTTGTAAATAGTGCTGCAATGAACATTGCAACAATTTTGGTTTCCTTAGGGTATATGCCTAGGAGTAGGATTGCTGGGTCATATGGAGGATTTATTCCTAGCTTTTTAAGGAATCTTCATACCGTCTTCCATAGTGGCTGTATCAATTGACATTTCTTCCAACGGTGCAAGAGGGTTCCCTTTTCTCCACACCCTCTCCAGCATTTACTATTTGTAGACTTTTTGATGTTGGCCATTCTGACCAGTGAGAGGTGATGTCTCACTGTGGTTTTGATTTGCATTTCTCTAATAATGAGCAATACTGAGCGTCTTTTCATGTGTTTGTTAGCCATCTGTATGTCTTCTTTGGAGAAATATCTGTTTAGGTCTTTCCCCCACTTTTTGATTGGATTATTTATTGTTTCTGGCATTGAGTTGTATGAGCTGCTTGTATATTTTGGAAATTAATCCTTTGTCAGTTGTTTCATTTGCTGTTATTTTCTCCCATTCTGAGGGTTGTATTTTCACCTTGCTTATAGTTTCCTTTGCTGTGCAAAAGCTTTTAAGTTTAATCAGGTCCCACTTGCTTACTTTTGTTTTTATTTGCAAATTATTCTTGTATCTGAATTTCCATAACATATATTTTCAAGCTCCTCTGCCTTCCTTCCCCACCAGTTCAAGCGATTCTACACATTTGTGATTTTTAATGTTTTTGTTCCATTACTTTAAAAAACATACTGTGTATTTACATATGTTGTAGTTGTAACCATGAATGAAAATTTATTGTATCAGGAGAGATTTTTCCTGCCTAGAGTCCCCCAAACTCAAACCAAAACTAAACCATGGGTGTGTCCACTGCGTTCTTGATGTCACGGTTAGATAGAAGTAAGGAGGATAAAGGAGATAATGAAGGAAGCTCTTTGAGCTCCGAGGTAGACAGCTGCTCCTTGCAGTCAAGACATATTATTTTTAATTACCTTTACTCATTTTCAAGGCCTCTGAGCTCTTTAGGGCCTGATTCTCCTCTCTTAGTGCCCCCCAGTGTGTCCCCTAAACGTATTTAATCTTCAGCTGATTTCAAAAGAAACAACATCTTGTAGAGATGGATGGGGCTGGAACAGAGGGAAAGCATAACCCATTTCTCTGATGATTCTTTTAAGGTTACTCACTCATATATTAAACTATTTTGAATACGTTGCTACGGGTACTATGTCAGTGAGCTTTCCATGTGGTGCAGTGGTAAAAGAATCCACTGCCAGTGCAAGAGAGGTAAGAGAGGCAGGTTCAATCCCTGGGTCAGGTGGCCCACTCTGGTACTCTTGCCTGGAGAGTCCCATGGACAGAGGAGCCTAGCAGGCTGCAGTTCACAGGGTCACAATGAGTCAGACATAACTGAGCACACACACACAGTATGTTATGTTAGTAAGTTTTTTTGTTTGTTTGTTTGTTTGTTTTTTACTTAAAAAAATTAAATAATGCCATCTGGTGGTGAAAACAAATCCATTAATATCCGGATGATATTTCTAGAATTTTAAAATTTCCTTTTTGTATTGTAGTAGCCTTATTGCTCCAATAATTTTTAATGAGTTGACTGAAATCTTTGGGAAGTAACATGAAGATTTGACACTTCGGATAGCAGTAAATAGTTTGGAATTTGTTTAGCCAGACACAAATGTATAGTGATAAAACTCCCAACTCAGAAATTCTTTCCACCCATAAAGAGTGGCGAGAAATTGTGTAAAGCTGCGAAGCTGGTTCTCATCTTAACTAGAGTAGTAATTTCCTGGTATCTGGTCTTATCATTGCCTCTCTGGTCACACATTTTAAAAAATGAGATCCACCTATGAAATTCTGGGCTGCTCTTGTGGGTGATGGGCCAACTGCCTGAAGAGATATTATGTTTCAACCAATTTCCTCTAAATATTGCTCATTCCTGCAATCTAGTTATATCTGAAACCTAGTGGGGTAGACTTGCTGGAAGGTGTTTTTGTTTTATTTTCTTTGCATGAGAGCCTGTATGAACCCAATGGGGATATACGGGTGAACCTATAGGTCAATGTAAGTGAAAAACTATATTTTACTCATCTTTTCTATCCTTTAAGGACCAAAGTGCATCCTAAGAGAGAACTTATCAAAATAGGAAGTGCCTCCAGGTAATAAAGTTGATTCTTCTGTCTTTTGATTTCACTGAAAATTGGCTTTTTCTGGGAGGATGGGGAGCAGGTCTGGCACAAAGACAGTGTTCAATAAATGTTTGCTGAATTAAATCCAAATGAAGAATCCTTCTTCCCTTGCAGGCCTCATAGGAGGAGACTTCACCCAAAATGAAATTTCTAATTAGTGCATTCTAAAGAAGATCAGTCCTGGGGGTTCTTTGGAAGGACTGATGCTAAAGCTGAAGCTCCAGTACTTTGGCCACCTCACGCGAAGAGTTGACTCATTGGAAAAGACTCTGATGCTGGGAGGGATTGGGGTCAGGAGAACAAGGGGATGACTGAGGATGAGATGGCTGGATGGCATCACCGAGTCGAGGGACGTGAGTCTGAGTGAACTCTGTGAGATGGTGATGGACAGGGAGGCCTGGCGTGCTGCGATTCATGAAGTCACAAAGAGTCGGACACGACTGAGCGACTGAACTGAACTGAACTGAAATCTGCCACATCACTTCCCTGCTTAAAAATCCTTCAATGGCTTCATAATCCAGATCAAGCTCCTTACAGAGTCATTTGCAACCTGGTCCCTGTGCCCATTTTTTTTTTTTTTTAACTGTTGGCCGCACCTTGTGGCATTCCTGACCAGGAATTGAACCTGTAACCTCTGCATTGGGAGGCAGAGTCTGAACCACTGGACCACCTGGGAAGTCTGTCCCTCCGTGCACTTTTCTTGGCTTATCTCCTCTCACTCCCTCACTTCACTTCTCTGTCCTAAAACAACTATATATCCATGTGCAGGCAAGCGCATGTACACACATGCACACACACACACACACATTGAATAGATCCACTCATACGCGACTTCTTGCCTTTCCCCAAGGCCTCTACATTCTGCCAAAACTTTCCTCACCGAAGCACCCTTTTTCACTTTACCTGGTGAGCTCTTAATGATTTAAAAGCATTTAGCTCTAACACTATCTCTGCTATGAACGTTTTCTTGACTTTTTCTTGTAGACAGTAGTGGTTTTTTAATTTGTGCTCAAAAAAACCTCATAACACACTCCAAAATAATGCAGTTACTCTGCTAAAATTGTTTCCATGGACATCTTTTTCACTATACTGTTTCTTAAGAGCAGTAACTGTATTCTATTTTTAAAATCATTATTTGCTATTTTGAATGGTAATGGACCCCATCAAACACTTATTAAATGTTTGTTAAAGGCATGCATGATAGGTGGTAAAAACCAAGCACTAATATACAATCTCTCTTATTTAATAGAAAAACCCACTGAAGAGCTCTCTAGCTCCCCAGGTTGGTGTGGTCATACCACTGAGGTCTTATCTATAAGATGTGACTGAACAAGATATGTGACACTTCCTTGCCATTTCCTCATTAGGACACTGCTTGCTCTTCATTTCTGCTGCTCACTAACTGAAAAACAGTGACAGTTGAGCAGTCTTGAACGAACTGGTCATCAGTTTCAGGCTCTACCTCATCTCATTTTCTAGGAAAATCTTGACATCTGGAGGGAGAGTTGAAGGAACACCAGACCAAGAGTCAGGGCATGATTCTTGCCCTCAGCACCAATTCAGATTTGTCTACTTAAAAAAAAAAAATTAAATAATTTAATTAAAAAAATTAATTCTAGAGACAGAATGCCTGTAATGCTTTATTACAGAATGCCATTCTGTAATGCCTTACAGAATGCCTCCAAATAAGACAAATGCCTTATTTGAAGACCTCAGTTTTTCCCTCTTAAGGCCTTCTGTTGATTAGATGAGCCTCACCCACATTATGGAAAACATTTTGCTTTACTCAAAATCTACTGATTTAAATGTCAACATCTAAAAAGCAACATCTAGACTGGTATTTGACCAAACATCTGGCCACCATAGCTTAGCCAAGTTGATACATAAAATTAACCATCACAAGTTTGTTTGTTTTTTTTTAATTGAGGGATAATTGCTTTATAGAATTTTGCTGTTTTATGTCAAACCTCAACAAGAATCAGCCATAGGGATACATCTATCCCCTCCTTTTGAACCTCCCTCCCATCTCCCTCCCCATCCCATCCCTCTAGGTTGATACAGAGCCCCTTGTGTGAGTTTCCTGAGCCATACTGCAAATTCCCGTTGGCTAATAGTTTACATATGGTAATATATGTTTCTAAGTTACTCAGATTTGTGTACTTTTCATTTAGAAAACCCAATATGCATCCTTCTTTCTGTCTCTGATATCTGCAATCACGTTTTCGAAAACTGAATGGTAACCCAAGATCCTATAAGACAGGAGTCCCTTCCTTGCAAATACCAGTGACCTCTGTCAGGACACATTCCCTTGATTCAGATCGTATGACTTAGTGCCTGGCCTGCTTGTTAGAAAGCCCCACTCTTTGGAGATTGTCCTCCAGTAAGAACCACTAGATGCCTCTAGTCCGTACGAAGCATCTTTTGCTCATCATGAGACTTTCATTATACCTATGGTCTGGTTTAGTCTCCTGTCCCAACTCAGCGCCTAACACTCTCAAATGAAAAGCCCTGTTTTAGTATTTCTTTGCTCACTGGAGTTAAAGGGCAGTTGTGATTATGTCATGAGATATGATGCTGTTGGTGAATTGCTTTAATTTGTCTCTGTCATGCATTTCTTGCCTTTTTCTTCAAATCATAAACCTCCCCCCCCCCCCCCCCCCACACACACACACACTTTTATTACCAGCTTCTCTTACTTTCAGTGAAGCTGGCAATCCAGTGTCTCTTTTCTCACTCCTTTGGCTTTCATAGGCGGGAGCATGTGAGCTGTGCTGGCCACAGAGTGGTCTCCTTTCACTGGTAACATCCACTGACCCAAGAATGGGGAAATGGCATAAGTGAGACCTCAATATCTTTTCAGGGACTGATGGTTGAATAGTTGCTAGAGCGGACAGTGTTTCCTCTCTCCTTCTGAGATTATGAGCTGTAAAGGCATTGCAATCTGGAGACGCTAATGGCCAATAATGGGGAATGGATACATCATGACATCTTTTGAACACTTAGGCTCATATTTTTTCCTGTTGCTTCCAATAAATTAGAGCTCGTTTTCTTTCATTTATAAGAAAATTTGTCTAGAACAAGGGTTTCAGACTATGATCCTACCATCTGTTTTATAAATGGTTTTCTTGGAACATAGGTACCCCCATTTGTTTACTTATTTCCTACGGTTTCTTTCTCACAGCAATAGCTGAGTCAAGTAGTTGTGGCAGATACTGTATGCCCCACGGAGCCTAAAATATTTACTACATGACCCTTCATAGCAAAAGTTTGCCAACTTTTATTGTTTTTAAAATAGACTTTTTTAAAGGAACTTTTTGAACAATTTAAAGCATTTTCAAATATAACTTTTTTTTTCTTTTCCCGTAAGCACTAAGTCTTTCCTGAAGTGGGCAGAATAAAAAACACATTATGGCTTGAAGGTGTGATTCAAAGTGCAGCCCCAAATAGAAGGCAATTTTTGTGCTGTTCGTTTGTGCTTGATATGCTTTGTTGATTTCTAAGTAAGATTTCTATCCATTTGCCTTGGGTATAATCAAGTTAGTATGCCTTAAGGATTTTATACATTATAACAAGGCAGGTACTAGAGGAGTAGTTTCTTTTTGAGGTGATATTGGCACTTTCTGAACCTTATAATTTGTAGAAGTTATTTATAACTTGTATAATGCATAGGTTTGCCTGGTATGGTAGCTACTAGTGACAGGTGACTATTGACACTTGGAATGAGCCAGTCTGGATCAAAATATGCTAATGGTGCAAAATATGTAACTGACTTTAGAGTTTAAAAATGACACAAAGGAATGTAAACTATTTCAGTGTATATGCTGAGTTGTTTTAGTCATGTCCGATTCTTTGCAACCCTATGGACTATAGCCCACCAGGTTCCTCTGTCCTTGAGATTCTCCAGGGAAGCATACTGGAGTGGGTTGCCATTTTCTCCTCCAGGGGATCTCCCCAGCCCAGGAATTGAACCTGTGTCCCTTGATTCTTCTACATTGACAGGGGGGTTCTTTACCACTAGCACCACTTGGGAAACCCAATGATAACTTTAATATTTATTAAATGTTGAAATGATAATATTTTGAATATATTGAATTAACAAAAAATATATTCTTGAAACTGCTTTTTACTTATTTCTTTCAAACTTCTAAAAAATGGATCCTAAAAAATTTACCTTTGTGGCTCACATTATATTTCTTTTTTTCTTTTTTCTTTTCCCAAATATTTTATCAAATTAAATTGCAAAGTTTAAAAAAGTAAACAACCCAATACCCAAAAGTTTATCTTGATGTCCCTACTTCCTGTCTCTACCCTCTCCTGAGTCAGTCACTCTAATTTCTTTTTGCTGCTTTGTCTCAGCCATCTAGGCTTTTTACTTTTAAAATTTATTTATTTTAATTGGAGGCTAATTACTTTACAATATTGTAGTGGCTTTTATTTTTATTTTTACTTTATTTTACTTTACAATACTGTATTGGTTTTGCCATACATTGACATGAATCCACCATGGGTGTACATGAGTTCCCAAACATAAACACCCCTCCTACCTCCCTCCCCATAACATCTCTCTGGGTCATCCCCATGCACCAGCCCCAAGCATCCTGTATCCTGCATCGGACATAGACTGGCGATTCATTTCTTACATGATAGTATACATGTTTCAATGCCATTCTCCCAAATCATCCCATCCTCTCCCTCTCCCTTACAGTCCAAAAGTCTGCTCCACACATCTGTGTCTCTTTTGCTGTCTCACATACAGGGTCATCATTACCATCTTCCTAAATTCCATATATATGTGTTAGTATACTGTATTGGTGTTTTTCTTTCTGGCTTACTTCACTCTGTATAATCGGCTCCAGTTTCATTCATCTCATTAGAACTGATTCAAATGTATACTTTTTGATGGCTGAGTAATACTCCATTGTGTATATGTACCACAGCTTTCTTATCCATTCATCTGCTGATGGACATCTAGGTTGTTTCCATGTCCTGGCTATTATAAACAGTGCTGCGATGAACATTGGGGTACATGTGTCTCTTTCTATTCTGGTTTCCTTGGTGTGTATGCCCAGCAGTGGGATTGCTGGGTCATAAGGCAGTTCTATTTGCAGTTTTTTAAGGAATCTCCACAATGTTCTCCATAGTGGCTGTTCTAGTTTACATTCTCACCAGCAGTGTAAGAGGGTTCCCTTTTCTCCACACCCTCTCCAGCATTTATTGCTTGCAGATTTTTGGATTGCAGCCATTCTGACTGGTGTGAAGTGGTACCTCATTGTGGTTTTGATTTGCATTTCTCTAATAATGAGTGATGTTGAGCATCTTTTCATGTGTTTGTTAGCTACCCGTATGTCTTCTTTGGAGAAATGTCTATTTAGCTCTTTGGCCCATTTTTTGATTGGGTCGTTTATTTTTCTGGAATTGAGCTGCATAAGTTGCTTGTATATTTTTGAGATTAGTTGTTTGTCAGTTGCCTCATTTTCTATTATTTTCTCCCATTCAGAAGGCTGTCTTTTCACCTTGCTTATATTTTCCTTTGTTGTGCAGAAGGTTTTAATTTTAATTAGATCCCAATTGTTTATTTTTGCTTTTATTTCCAGAATTCTGGGAGGTGGATCATAGAGGATCCTGCTGTGATTTATGTCAGAGAGTGTTTTGCCTATGTTCTCCTCTAGGAGTTTTATAGTTTCTGGTCTTAGATTTAGATCTTTAATCCATTTTGAGTTTATTTTTGTGTGTGGTGTTAGAAAGTGATCTAGTTTCATTCTTTTACAAGTGGTTGACCAGTTTTTCCAGCACCACTTGTTAAAGAGATTGTCTTTACTCCATTGTATATTCTTGCCTCCTTTGTCAAAGATAAGGTGTCCATATGTGTATGGATTTATCTCTGGGGTTTCTGTTTAGATGACATGATCCTCTACATAGAAAACCCTAAAGACTCCACCAGAAAATTACTAGAGCTAATCAATGAATATAGTAAAGTTGCAGGATATAAAATCAATACACAGAAATCCCTTGCATTCCTATACACTAATAATGAGAAAGTAGAAAAAGAAATTAAGGAAACAATTCCATTCACCATTGCAATGAAAAGAATGAAATACTTAGGAATATATCTACCTAAAAAACTAAAGACCTATATATAGAAAACTATAAAACACTGATGAAAGAAATCAAAGAGGACACTAATAGATGGAGAAATATACCATGTTCATGGATCAGAAGAATCAATATAGTGAAAATGAGTATACTACCCAAAGCAATCTACCAATTCAATGCAATCCCTATCAAGCTTCCAGCAGTATTTTTCACAGAACTAGAACAAATAATTTCAAGATTTGTGTGGAAATACAAAAAACCTCAAATAGCCAAAGCAATCTTAAGAAAGAAAATGGAATTGGAGGAATCAACTTGCCTGACTTCAGGCTCCACTACAAAGCCACAGTCATCAAGACAGTATGGTACTATAGTGGTTTTTGCCATACATTGACATGTGCATCTAGGCTTTTTAAAAGCATTATACTCGGTCTCAGACAACTGAAGGCTTCCAAACACCACGAGGCAGGGACTGAGCTTGAAGTGAAGGATTAAATTTGCTTCTTCAAGGTAGAGGTCAGCCAAGCTCAGAGTGGAATTTATTGTTTCCAACTTAATGGCTCGCATAGCTTTTTTTTTTACAACAACAATGGCATCTTCAGTGGTGTAATCCCTCAGACTTTCATGATATTCTCTATTGTTTTTGTTTTTCATAGCATTGACCATTTTTTCCATAGAATACTGTATGTAATGAGCTTTAAAGTCCTAATGATCCTCTGTTATAGAGGCTGAATTAGAGACATTGTGTTTAAGGCAACAGATTACTGGAGAGCCCTTGATGTTGGATTCATGGAGTTCCAGGTGGCCGGTGACATTGCCCAATAGCAAAGTGAAAGTAAAAAGTGAAAGCAAAGTCCCTCAGTCGTGTCTGACTCTTTGCGACCCCATGGACTGTAGCCCACCAGGCTCCTCCATGGGATTCTCCAGGCAAGAATACTGGAGTGGGTTGCCATTTCCTCCTCCAGGGGATCTTCCGACCCAGGGATTGAACCCAGGTCTCCTGCATTGCAGGAAGATGCTTTTAACCTCTGAGCCAAAAGAACTGTAAAAAGTAGTCTCTTACTGGCAAAGTATTTTCTGACTTCAGGGACAAAACATCGATGGAACCAAACTGGAAAAAAGGGTTCTTGTTGTCCAGTCCTTCTTGTTGGACCGCTGAAAGACTAGTGGCTGGGGTTTATCTTTTCCCTTCAAGACTTGGGGTCTAGTTAACATTACAGTCAAGAACTGTTCTGATCATAAACCTGCGTGCATTTGCACAAAACAGTGGAGCCAGTCTATCCTGTCCAGACTTAAATCTTGTGCTCACTTCTTTTTTCTACTAGTAAATGTTTTTTTGTGACATTTTTTCCCAAAGTAGGGCATTTTAGTCTGCATTAAATACATGTTCGTGCATGTATTTATTCTCCTCAATTATTTTCTTAATGACATGGGAACTTGTCTGCTGACTCTTGGTCAGCTGAAGCTGCTTCTTCTGTTATCTCCACATTTTTAAAGCTAAACATCTTTCTAAAATTATCAAACCATTCTCTGTTGGCATTAAATTATCCAGCTGTAGATCCTTAACCTTTCTTTTGCTTTAAGTTGTCATATAGTGACTTTGAGCCCCTTTTTTGGGGGAGGGGTGGCAAGAATACTGGAGTGGGTTGCCATTCCCTTCTCCAGGAGATCTTCCCAACCCAGGGATTGAACCTGGGTTTCCTGCACTGTAGGCAGACACTTTGGCTCAGAGCATAAAGCGTCTGCCTGCAATGCAGGAGACCTGGGCTTGATCCCTGGGTTCAGGAAGATCCCCTGGAGAAGGAAATGGCAACACAATCCAGTATTCTTGCCTGGAAAATCCCATGGACAGAGAATCCTGGTAGACTGCGGTCCATGGGATTGCAAAGAGTTGGACATGACTGAGTGACTTCGCTTTCACTATAGTGACTTTGCTTTTTCTTGAATCACATCAGTGTCTGCCTGTATGCCTTTATCATAGCAATCTGCACCTGCCTAAAAGTTGCACAAGATAAAGAAGGTATTTCATAAAAAGTGCTGTATTTTTGTGTCTGCTGGTGTAGCTGCAGTGACAGCATCACAAACATTCTCTCTCTCTCTCTTTTGTTTTAAACAATGATCCTTACTGGATTTATTTATCTTGAAATGGCAGACAACTATAACTGCAAACCCCAATCTGTGTTACACATCAAGCAATTCAACGTTTTCTTGTAATATCATGACTCTTGTCTGCTTCTTAGGAGCACTTCCATCATCACTAGTGGGACTTCATAGGGGTCCCATGGTGTTATTCAGTGTTTACAGTATGGCAGTAAGCATAATAAAAAATAGGAGGGAACTGCAAGAGATGACTTTTTACTGCAGCATGCAATTTACTGAAGAGATGAATGGCCCATGTGATGGTTAGCATCACCTGGCATTTTAAGCCGAGACTAGCAACATTTGGGCTCTCTGCAATTGCAGCAGGCGGTGGCTATGAAATTATTACATTAGTGCAATGTGTACTGTAATTGGTTTTGTGCAGTTATGATTTAATACTGTATCTTAAGTTTGTTTTTATTTCTCTTGACTGAAAGTGGCACCATAGTGTTTTAAATAAGTTTTGATAAATTTTAACATTTTGTAATAGATTTGTGTATGCTTTATATAGTAAAGATAAAATAGACTAGTACTTATGGATATTTTAGGCATTCATGATATATCTAAATTTTCTTAATTTTTCAACATTTCTAGGCTATGTAGTTCATCTGAGAGCTTTTTAAATTGTCATAAAAAAATCTCCACAAAAGATTCCAATGTGTTTATTGTAAAAAAAAAATCTGTGTATAAACAGACCCATGAAGTTCAAACTTATGTTGTCCAAAAGTCAGCTATAATTTGTATATGTTGTTGATAAAATGTGAGTCCATGAAAAAAACCATTACATATGTAGAATTAATCATTACATACTAATAGATTATTTTTCTTCAAACTCAATTTTTAAAAAATCTATGCAGAGGGCATACAGGAGCATGAAGAATGTTGGTTAGATTCTTTTTTAAAAAAATATTATATTTTTTTCAAGTAAGTCTGAATATATACAAATGTCTGAAAATTGTAAGTATGATTGAAATTAACTTTCTATTTTATCTATTTCCAAAAACTTTGCTCTCTGAAATTTCTTATGTTGAAAAAGATAGACTTTTCCTTCTTATTCATTTGATGTGTTGTCATACTAAATTTGTACCAGTAAAATGGGAATGATGGTTGAAATGGAAGTTGTTCAAAGATTCCAACCAAATGGATCTCTTCTAGATTTGATTTTTTTTTGTTGATTTCTATTTTTAATTTAAATGTATCAATAATGCTTGAAATCAACAGTAATGCACCTGCCCTTTTCCTTCTAAATGAAAGCAGCAGTCTAGAAAGCATAATGAGTTCAGTACACATTTTGTATATTCCATTTACACTTGCGTGGATTTAGCATATATTTTGTCAGTGTGTCATTTCTGATAAAGAAAGGTAGCTGTTAGGATATAAAGCATGGCCTCAAGCTCATATCCTTCAGCTCACCATCTCAATGTGAAAGCAGTATTTTTAGCTTCCATTGATCCTCTGTGGCTGCAAAAGTTGTTTTCTTATTAGAGATGAACAGAAATCTAACAGTCATTAGACAGTTTTCCAGTCCCTTCTGTGCACCATGACCTTTTGGTGAATAGATAACATAGATCATGCAGTGTATTTTACTTAAGAGTTTTAAAATAGACTCATAATACAGTCTATATACTTCAGACTTTAGTAGGTCCCTTGCTAAACAAAGGCTAAATGTTTTGTTCTACATTTGCTATTTCAAAGAACAGCATAGGTATTATGCAAAATTTTTGACTATTTTTATTTTAGCTTATGACAATTTAAAATTTGAAATTCCTAGTCAGTGATCACAGAGAATATATTGAAAAGTTTTAATAATAAATTATTTAGATTTGTTTTAGATCACAAAATACATATCTAGACAGGGATAAGGAATTACAGCAAAACTAGATTTTGCAAAGGTGTTACACTGCAAACATCTTTTTTAAATTAAGTTTTAAAGAGTTTAGATGTTCTCATTGCGGGATATTGAGTAAAAGGATAACACACGGATCTCTCTGTGTTTTTCATATAATTGCCTGTGAACTTAAAATTACCTCGAAATTAAAATTTTAATTAAACTCAGCATTGAGAGAATCCAATAAGATTAAATGCAACATCAACAAAGAAAAATCAATAGTTTACCTTTCCAGAAATAACTAATTAGAAAATAAAAAGTGTAATACCTCATTCTTAATAGCATCAACAACAATAAATTGCTATGGAAGAAACCTAGTAAGTGATGTTTAATATTAAGAGATTAAGGAAAATATAAAATTTAGGTGAAAGTTTTAAAAGAAGATGAGTAAATAAGTATAAGATGATCATAAAGCCTGGAGGGCACTCTACTATAAATAAATCAATCCCCTTCAAATTGAGCTGTGAATCAAATGTGATTTCAGTTAAAAAACAACTCCCAAAGTAATAAACAGTTAGGACAAAATTACAAAATTTCTACATACCAAAAGTATTCTGAGAAAGAGTAGAATAAAATAGATCACATAGTGAAAAATATTTATATAAAAGACAATTTTGCATATATATGAGCACGTATATCTGTCTAGTCAAGGCTATGGTTTTTCAGTAGTCATGTATGGATGTGAGAGTTGGACTGTGAAGAAGGCTGAGTGCTGAAGAACTGATGCTTTTGAACTGTGGTGTTGGAGAAGACTCTTGAGAGTCCCTTGAACTGTAAGGAGATCCAACCAGTCCATTCTGAAGGAGATCAGCTCTGGGATTTCTTTGGAGGGAATGATGCTGAAGCTGAAACTCCAGTACTTTGGCCACCTCATGCAAAGAGTTGACTCATTGGAAAAGACTCTGATGCTGGGAAGATTGGGGACAGGAGGAGAAGGGGACGACAGAGGATCAGATGGCAGGATGGCATCACTGACTCGATTGACGTGAGTCTGAGTGAACTCCGGGAGTTGGTGATGGACAGAGAGGCCTGGCGTGCTGAGATTCACGGGGTCACAAAGAGTCAGACACGACTGAGCGACTGAACTGAACTGAACTGAGCACATATATTTATAAAATACTTTGACAGAGTATAAGTGTGCTTAGTTGTGTCCTGTTCTTTGCGACCCTGTGGACTGTAGCCCACTAGGCTCCTCTGTCCATGGAATTTTGAAGCATGAATAATGGAATGGGCTGCCATTTCCTACTCCAGGGCATCTCCCCAATCCAGGGATCGAACCTGTGTCTCTTGCATGAGTCTCTTGCATTGGCATCGGATTATTTACCATTGTACCACCTGAGGCCAAAATATTGATCATATCAATAAATATAAATAGATTTAAGAAATTGTCTCTAGGATATATTAAATGAAAGAAGCAAAATGAAGTAAAATATGCATTGTATGCTACCACTTATTATGCATAAACACATTTGCTTATGCTAAGGTAAAACAATGGAAGATAAACCATAAAATTACAAATTTTAATATGGATAAGGGTAGCATTAGGTAGAGACAACTGGGTAGAAGTTAGAATTCTTAAGCTGTACACAGTAGATTTGGAGAAAGAACAAAGCTAGTGGAGGTGATGGAATTCCAGTTGAGCTGTTTCAAATCCTGAAAGATGCTGCTGTGAAAGTGCTGCACTCAATATGCCAGCCAATTTGGAAAACTCAGCAGTGGCCACAGGACTGGAAAAGGTCAGTTTTCATTCCAATTCCAAAGAAAAGCAACGCCAAAGAATGCTCAAACTACCAAACAATTGCACTCATCTCACATGCTAGTAAAGTAATGCTCAAAATTCTCCAAGCCAGACTTCAGCAATGCATGAACCGTGAACTTCCAGATGTTCAAGCTGGTTTTAGGAAAGGCAGAGGAACCAGAGATCAAATTGCCAACATCTGCTGGATCATGGAAAAAGCAAGAGAGTTCCAGAGAAATATCTATTTCTGCTTTATTGACTATGCCTAAGCCTTTGACTGTGTGGATCACAATAAACTGTGGAAAATTCTGAAAGAGATGGGAATACCAGACCACCTGACCTGCCTCTTGAGAAACCTATATGCAGGTCAGGAAGCAACAGTTAGAACTGGACATGGAACAACAGACTGGTTCCAAAAAGGAAAAGGAGTATGTCAAGGCTGTATATTGTCACCCTGCTTATTTAACTTCTATGCAGAGTACATCATGTGAAATGCTGGGCTGGAAGAAGCACAAGCTGGAATCAAGATTGCTGGGAGAAATATCAATAACCTCAGATATGCAGATGACACCACCATTATGGCAGACAGTGAAGAGGAACTAAAAAGCCTCTTGATGAAAGTGAAAGAAGAGAGTGAAAAAGTTGGCTTAAAGCTCAACATTCAGAAAATGAAGATCATGGCATCCGGTCCCATCACTTCATGGGAAGTAGATGGGGAAACACTGGAAACAGTGTCAGACTTTATTTTTTTGGGCTCCAAAATCACTGCAGATGGTGACTGCAGCCATGAAATTAAAATGCACATACTCCTTGGAAGGAAAGTTATGACCAACCTAGTTAGTATATTCAAAAGCAGAGACATTACTTTGCCAACAAAGGTCTGTCTAGTCAAGGCTATGGTTTTTCTTGTGGTCATGTATGGATGTGAGAGTTGGACTGTGAAGAAATCTGAGTGCCGAAGAATTGATGCTTTTGAACTGTGGTGTTGGAGAAGACTCTTGAGAGTCCCTTGAACTGCAAGGAGATCCAACCAGTCCATTCTGAAGGAGATCAGTCTTGGGTGTTCTTTGGAAGGAATGATGCTAAAGCTGAAACTCCAGTACTTTGGCCACCTCGTACAAAGAGTTGACTCATTGGAAAAGACTCTGATGCTGGGAGGGATTGGAGGTAGGAAGAGAAGAGGACGACCCAGGATGAGATGGTTGGATGGCATCACTGACTCAATGGACGTGAGTCTGAATGAACTCCGGGAGTTGGTGATGGACAGGGAGGCCTGGCGTGCTGCGATTCATGGGGTCGCAAAGAGTCGAACACGACTGAGAGAGTGAACTGAACTATAAGAAGATGATTATTAGTATGGCTAAATTCCCTAAAAATTTTGAAATACTTTTGGGAAAAGTAATCTAGAAGAATATAGATCCAGATTTCCCTAATTTATTAACCAAACTAATAAACACCTTGGGCATCTCTCAGAATTTCTGAGAGATTTGGGGTATGTCCATTCTTTGAATCTCCTGGTATCTTAATAATGAATAGCTACCAATACCGAGGAATAGCATTGTGATATGCTTTACAGGTTTATCACACACAAAAAAATCTGATTAAATGCAGACTTTTACCACAAATACAAACTTCTGCCTCTACATATAAAAACTTCCTTGGTGATATATGGCCATGGGCTAAATCTGGATCTTGGGGTTGTTTGTGAAGTCCTATGGAGATCCTTAGCTTTCGCTTCCCCCAGGAAGCGTAGGACCCACATTTAGTGTCTGTTCTGTGGTTTAACTTTAGAATATGTTCATAGGCAAGGGGCCCAGTCTGTCTTGCATTCAGCTGTGATAGCAATGAATTTGGAACAAAATACTTATGCTGGAAAGAAGTTGAATCATATCATCTCTTCTACCCAAAAACTGTGAGTGCGTCTGTGCTAAGTCACTTCAGCCATGTCCAACTCTTTGTGACCCCATGGACTGTAGCCCGCCAGGCTCCTCCATCCATGGGATTCTCTAGGCAAGAATACTGGACTGGGTTGCCATTCCCTTCTCCAGGGGATCTTCCCCACCCAGGGATAGAACCCGAGTCTCTTCCGTCCCCTGCATTCTCAGGCAGGTTCTTTACCACTAGCACCACTTGGGAAGCCCCCCAAAATGATGTAGAAATTTTCTTCTGCAGAAGCCCTTGATTCTGCTCCTCTGGAGAACTCGCACCCTAGGTGTGAGCTCTCATCTCAGTTTGTCCCTCTGTCTTCACTATTTGAGTTCTGCTGTCTAACCTAGGCTTCCTTAAACTGTGTGCAGGGACAGATAACTGGTCCTTCACATACAGCAGTTTCCGAAAATCCTCAGGAAGATCTAGCTCTTGAGTATACCTGAGTCTGAAGGAAGGGCCGTGGGAACTTATCATTTCTCTTCTGGTTTCCATCTAAATGACTATTGAGAAAAATATTTGAAGCCATTCCAAGTAGCAAATAATATATTTTAAAATCTGTTTTCTCATAATAGTTATTTTATAAATAAAATTATATTAACATTATTATTAATAATAGGATAAGAACATTTTGACAATATTATTTAACTGATGTTTTAAGAAATAAATTAAAATTTCTTCAGCATAGGGCATTAATGCTGCCAGTTTTCAATTTTGTTTTTTGCGGATTCATGCCATTTATGACCAATCTAGTTTGGAAAGCAAATTAATCATCGTATTTGAGGAGTTGACATTAACAACAGCATTTAGAATAAAAGTAATTTGAGCCTGGAAATTAGAGCATTTAATATTTTATAAAGGGTTTTCAGCAGCCATGATCACCACTGTGTGTGTGTTCAATCACATCCTGAATCTTTGCGACCCCTTAGACTGTCACAGGCTAGCTGTCCACGGACTTTTTTAAGCAAGAAAAATGGAATGGGTTGCCATTCCCTCCTTCAGCGGATATTACTGACCCAGGGATCGAAGCCGTGTCTCCTGCTTTGGCAGGCAGATTCTTTACCACTGAGCTGCCTGGAAGCCCCTTAACTCCACTGAAAAATTTCCACTGTGTTTACAGCGGTCTTAGAAACACACAAGCAACAAACCACAAAAAAGAACCTCATTAGCTCAAAGTCCCTTTGGCCAATCATTTCCTGAGGGGATAGTAGAGTTTCTAAGGACACCATAGAAGCTTTGTTATAAACAATATTAAGTACTGATTTAGAGGTGTTCTGCAGATAAGAGGTTAAGCTAGTTAGAATACTTGAGATTTGTTTTATATAAATGTTTAATTGATTGTATACAATCGATGATCAACGACACATTTATTTCTAGTCTAGGATAAGTTTTAGGGTGTGAACTATGTAATATCAAAACATAGAAAAAGATTTGTTTCTTCTATTTTCAATTTGCCAGAGTTTTAACACAGAGGAAAGTATAGCTGTGCTTGTTTTAGAATGCTTATGCCAAGACAAAATTTAAGTCCTTGCCCCAATGAAGGCAATAGAACTCATATATGGCATTTTAATCTCCTACAAAGAAAGTGTTTAGATATTTTTAGTTGTTCCTTTTTTGTTAACTAGTTCTTTTTTGATAACAAGGAGTTATATACAATTAAAACAATTTTTTCAATGAATAAAGTTAAGGCTAAATGTTTGGACACATTCATAATAATTTTCCTAGAATAAATTTTAAAAGCAAAATTATGCATATTTTAACCAATGAATACAAATGAATAAAGCATGTTCCCTAAGACTTGAGTCATTTTATGTTTCCTCTGGATTGTATGCGATAACTATTTTCTCGGATACGGAGTGTATATTTTTTGAAAGTCTTTATTTTTATCTAGACAATATATAAAAGTAAAAGTGATAGCACTTTGAAATAGATGAGATGTTTTCCCATTATTAATAATGCATTGCACTTTGAGATGTGTTCTAAAGTATGCAATTCACTCATAGGGTGTGCTAATAACTATAAAGAATTTAAATGAAGCTAAAGGGGAGAAAAAAATCACACATTTTAAATAGGTTTTCGTTATATTGTATCCACATTCAAAGAGATAATAGTACCCTTTACTTTGTTTTATGTATACATGAGTATCTTTTAAGGGATTAAATAAGCTCTGCTAAAT
This sequence comes from Budorcas taxicolor, assembly GCF_023091745.1. Classification (NCBI taxonomy): domain Eukaryota; kingdom Metazoa; phylum Chordata; class Mammalia; order Artiodactyla; family Bovidae; genus Budorcas; species Budorcas taxicolor. Next base: position 100,756,623 of record NC_068916.1, on the reverse strand, counting down.
ATTATAAACATGATATATTGAAAAAAAAAACAGATTTGCTGTTTACTTCAGAGCTATGAAAATTAAGAAATTTCATCAGCAGTTATTATCCGGTTCCATAAGAGGGGAATAAGCCAAATATGAGACTATAAATACCGGATTGTGCTAATGGGAAGGGAAGAGCAAAATTAGTGTATTAATTCTCATATGTGCAGCTCTCTTCTAGACCGCATTCTAGTTTTTGTTGTGGTTTACTGTCATAGTATGTACTTGCCTTTAATTATTCAGAGCTCAATGTTGGTAAACTAGAAAATCTTTCTTATGTCCTTAATTTGACATAAATCAGTACTTACCCCACTTTCTATTTCTTATTTCATTGAAATAAGTGTGGGAGTTGTGTGATGTGATATGAAACAGTAAAAAGAACCCAGCAGTTTAGAATCAGAAAGACTTGAGTTTAAAATTTGAACCTGGCATTTATTAACTATGTAAATTTGGTTAGTGTCTGGAGTGGGTTGCCATTTCCTTCTCAGGAGGCTCCAGTATTTTTGCCTGGAGAATCCCATGGACATGGGGTCGCAAAGAGTCGGACACGACTGAGCAACTTCACTTCCACTTTTCAGACTGCTTAGAGGTACCCCGTAGGTCCTTGATTCTCTGCTTATTTCTACTATTTTCCTCTCCTTCATACTCATTAATACTTTCTGTTACTACATCTTTTCATTTACTTATTACTGTATCTAAACTGCTCTTAATCCTTTTCCATTAATTTTTGCTTTAGTCATCAAGCTTTTACCTCTAGAACTCCGTATGGCTCTTTCTACAGATTTTCCATTCATCTCATTATATTGATGCTTTTCTTCAAACACTTGAAGATGATTACAGCAACTGTTTTAACATCTTTGCCTTCAAATTTTATCATCTCTGTTGCTTGTGTAACTGTTTCTGTTGACTGATTTTTCTCTTCGATGTGGATCACATTTCCCTGCTGCTTGGAATACCTCACAAATTTTTGCTGGATGCGGAAAAGTTTGAATGTTTCATTATTGAATGTACAGATTTTGTTGTCTTTTTTAAAAGAAAGCTGGGTTATTTTTTTATAGGTGGGTAATTTAGTTCAGTTTAGCTTGATCCATTCAGGACTTCTTTTTAAGTTTTGTTTAGATGGATACGGAGCTTCCCCAGTGGCTCAGTGGTAAAGAATCTGCCTGCAATGCAGGAGACACAGGAGATGTGGCTTTGATCCCTGGGTGAAGAAGATTCCCTGGAGGAGGACATGGCAACTCATTTTAGCATTCTTGCCTGGAGAATCCCATGGGTAAAGGACACTGGCTGGTTACAGTCAATACGATTGTGAAGAGTTGGACATGACTGAAGCAACTGACCACAGGCACACACATAAATGGATATCGGGTTTTCTTTGTTCTAGAATAATTTAGTCCCACCACTAGGGTATTGTCCTTCTGGATCATTACTAAATAGCTCAAGGATCTACACTCTAGGTAACTGAAACTCAAACATCTCCAAGTTTTGAGTGAGCTTTGGATGATTTAACTCATGCTTCTGCAGCTTCTATTTTTCAGCCTTTGCAGATTTCGTGGGTTTTCAGTAGCTCTTTCTTCTCTGGAACTCTGCCCTGTAACTTCCAGCTGCCTCAGTCACTAAACTCTGATTTTTGGTATCTTGAATTAGCAAACTGATTACCTTGCTTGGTATTCCCCTTTATACTCCAATGTTCCGAATGTCCCTCTGAAAAGAAGCTGGTCAATTATAGGACTTAAATCTATTGTATTATTTTTCTCAGAGATCACATTTTGATGTTGCCTATAGTCCAATGTCTGAAAATCCCTTAATATGTATTTGTCTAGTTTTCTAGTTGTTCATTGTAGGAAAGTAATTAAGTTATTGTTACTCTATCATGGCCACAAGTGGACATCTTAAGGTGAAGAAAAATGAATGAATGAGAGATCTTTGCTCTCGTTGTTGTTGTTCAGTTGCTTGGTTGTGGCTGACTCTTTGTGACCCCATGGGCTGCAACACACCAGACGTCCGTGCCCTTTACTGTCTCCTGGAGTTTGTTCAAACTCATGTCCATTGAGTCGATGATGCCATCCAACCATCTCATCTTCTGTTATCCCCTTTTCCTCCTGCCCTCAATCGTTCCCAGCATCAGGGTCTTTTCCAATGAGTCAGCTCTTTGCATCAGGTGGCCAAAGTATTGGAGTTTCAGCTTTAGCATCAGTATCCTTTCAATGAATATTCAGGATTGATTTCCCTTAAGATTGACTAGTTTGATCTCCTTGCAGTCCAAGTGACTCTCAAGAGTCTTCTCCAGCACAATTGGAAAACATTGATTCTTCAGTGCTCAGCCTTCTTTAAGGTCCAGCTCTCACATCCATGCATGACTACTGGAAAAACCATAGCTTTGACTATATGGAACTTTGTTAGCAAAGTGATGTCTTTGCTTTTTAATATGCTGTCTAGGTTTGTCATAGCTTTTCTTCCAAAGAGCAGACATCTTTTAATTTCATGGCTGCAGTCACTGTCCACAGTGATTTTGAAGACCAAGAAAATAGTCTCACTGTTTTCATTCCTCCCCCTTCATTTGCCATGAAGTGATGGGGCTGGATGCCATGATCTTAGTTTTTTGAATGTTCAGTTTTACTCAGTTTTATAGCTTTTTCACTCTCCTCTTTCACTTTCATCAAGAGGGTCTTTAGTTCCTCTCCACTTTCTGCCATTAAAGTGGTATCATCTATGTGCACATCTGAGGTAATTGATATTTCTCCTGGAAAACTTGATTCCAGCTTGTGATTCATCCAGTCCACCATTTCGTGTGATGTGCTCTGCATATAAGTTAAATAAGCAGAGTGACAATATACAGCCTTGATGGATTCCTTTCCCAATTTTGAACCAGTCCATTGTTTCATGTCTGGTTCTGCTGCTTCTTGACCTGCATACAGGTTTCTCAGGAGGTAGGTAAGATGGTCTGGTATTCTCATCTCTTTAAGAACCTTCCACAGTTTGTTCTAACCCACACAGTCAAAGGCTCTAACATAGTCAATGAAACAGAAATAGATGCTTTTCTGGAAATCACTTGCTTCTTCTATGGTCCAGCGTATGTTGGCAATTTGATCTCTGGTTCTTCTGCCTTTTCTAAATCCAGCTTGTACATCTGGAAGTTTTTGGTTCACGTACTGTTGAAACCTAGCTTGAAAGATTTTGAGTATTAACTTGCTAGCATGTGAAATGGAGCTCACATTCTATTGACAGGAAATGGAAAAGGAAAAACACATAAGCAAGCAGAGGAACAAATAAAATTAAAGTAAGAATAAGAATCATAACATAAAATAGAGTAGGATTTCAAAGTGATTTCTCTAGAAGGTAAATACTGGTTGAAGAAGTGAAAATTAAGATGAAATGTGAATGACAAGAGGTTAAGCATGTGAAGTTAAGTGCAGGAAAAGCTAGTGCAAAGGCCCTAAGCAAAGTGTGTTCTATAACAACCATCTTTCTCCCCAAGCAAAAGGAGGAAGAGAAAGTAAAAATTTAGCATGACTGGGTGGAGCACTGTAGGATATTTGGTGAGAGCAGGGACAAGATCATATGAGGCTTTGAAATCTATCACTGAAAATCCTTTGGAGAGTTGGACAGTTGGGCAGTTTAGAAAACACTCTATTTTTTTTAATATGTTAGTGTGGAGCTTTGACTTTTCCATATGTGATTTATGGATATCATTGTCTTCCTATGGCTGCACTGTCTTGGGTTATTAATCTACAACTGATTTTGGATGTCTGGAAACTCTGTGACCCAATGAACACAGTTATATGTCTTTCCCAGTCACTTCTTGGCTCATTTGCACCTGCCGAAAGATGGTATGCATTGGACAGCCATGCACCTTGCTGATAGTTACTATCCTAATCATCTTTCCCACTGGATTAAAAGATTTGTGATAAGTGATTCAAAGTTCTTTAGCCTATAATCAAAGCCTATACTACTCTTGTAGTATAATGAGTGCATACCCGGCTAGTTTCTATGCATATTACAAAGGCACATTTACAATTCTAAGCTTCTAAGGGATGGGGCAGGTTAGCTCTAACTACCCTAAATATTGCTGCTGTAATGGCAAGCATGAAGATGCTTATTACACTGTTGTTGCTGATGAAAAGCAGAAATGGTCAGAATCCCAACAAGTGTAACACCAGCTGTGAGTGATTCTATGTTAAGAAAGTGTTTTTTTTTTCCCCCAGAACAACTATGAATGGAGAAAATGGAACATATTTTTGTGTCCATCTGTTTGTGGCACAGTTTAGAAAAATATTTTAAAGTGATTTGAGGACTAATTTTTGGGACTCCTCCACAGTTTCAAGTATTTCATAATTTGGCAGCCATTTAGAACAGTTTGGATGCAATTGGCTTAAATAGCTCATTTATATTGGTTCCAGAATATTCAAATACCATTCCAAAGGGCAACATTCTATTCCTGCATGCACACTTCATAACCTCTGTTGTTAATGCAAAGAATCAAATGCCTACACACCGACAGACCCATATGAGCTATTTGCATTATCATCCTCTGGAGTCTGTGGTAATTTTTCTTCCTTTTGGGTGACAATTTTCAGCTTATCAAGAGATAACTTTGTATTGATGATGTGAACAATTAAAGCGATAAGTGAAATTTGAATATTTGAAGGGAATGTCAGCTTCTAGATAAACCATTAGCTAGGCTTTCATAAAATCTCTGGTCCATGAATATCATGCAAGATTGGACAGAAATCCTAAAAATCGAATCTCTCATCTTCAGCTGCCAAAGGTAAATATTGCCTTAAGAAAATGTTTTTAAAGTTTTATAAGGGCAATAATGTTTCTAAGAGAATTTCAGTCTCCTCTTAAGTATTTCAGCACAAGTGTAAAGTTCATAGTCTGGCTCTGTTTCAAGATTTCTCGTTTGTAAAACTTTATTCTTCTTTATTCTTTACACAGAAAGAACAAAAGTGCTTTCAAAAGATCTATCTGTGAAGGATCCAAAAATATATTTGAGAGGATTTTTATTTAGTGATTACCACTCACAGCTGTGATTTGGCAACTGTTTCTCGTTTCCAAATATTTCATCACCTTTTTCTGGTTATGCAAAGTAAGTTAGAAAGAGATCATATTTGTGAAATTTGCTGTCTTCTTTAGTGTTAAGAGGGACTTCATGTGAGAATAACTGGGTGAGGCTCTAGATACAGATTTATCCAAGAAACTAAAAGTAGTCAAAGAATATTTGTTGAATTCCCATCACAAGTTAGGCATGATGAACAAGACAATATTCCTGCCTTCAAGTAGTTTTATTATGTATTGAGAAATTGAAGCCTGTAAAAGGAAAATCCAGTACAGTCAAGCGTGTGTGTATCTGTGTGTGGTGCGGTCAGAGGCAAGGCTTTCTGAGGGAAGCGTTTCTAAGCCGAGATCTGAATCATACCTGGGTGTTGCCTAACAGATGAGTGGGAAGCTGAAGGGAAGCGTGTCTCAGTAAAGAGGGCAGTGCGTGCGACAGTCTGGGGTGGAGAGAACGCGGTCCCTTCTGAGAATCGAGAGTAGTTCAGAGCAGTTCAAAGGTAGTGGTTCAAAATACAGGATCAGTTGTATATTGTGAAGACTGGTGTTTTAGTCAGCTCAGCCTGCGACAACAAAATAGGATAGACTGTGTAGCTTCAACAGCAACATTTGTTTCTCACAGTTCTGGAGGCTGGAAGTCAATGTGTTCACCCTAATAACCTCATTTAAATCTAAGAGCTTTCTAAAGGCCCTACCTCCTACAATACCACATTAGTGGTTAGAGTCTATGAATTTTGGGAAGGGACACAAAAATATCGAGGATATCAAAGCATTAAATCATTGTTATATTATTATTTGTTATTAATTTGTCAATTGTATATAGGACCTTATTGCTAAGTGCTCAATAAAAATCTTTGAGTGGAATAAGAAATCTGTAAAACAATCTGTTCCCAGTTGTTCTCCCCAGAAACTTTGGAACTAGAATTTTAGATGTTCTTATTTTTGTTGTTGTTGTTCTTCTTAAAGTCATTTCCTGGGGCTTCCCCAGTGGCTCAGAGGTAAGGAATCTGCCTGCAATGCAGGAATCTCAGGAGATGTGAGTTGGATCAAAGATCCCCTGGAGGAGGGCATGGCAACCCCTCCAGCCTTCTTGCCTGGAGACTCCCATGGACAGAGGAGTCTGGCAGGCTACAGTCTGTAGGGTCTCAAAGAGTCAGACATGACTGAAGTGACTGAGCACACAAGCAAAGTAATTTCTTAGTATTTTCTCTGGTTTAGTGAGTAAGGAATAATATTCAAGTTTTGAATGGAAAAGAATATGCAAACTCTGGAGAGGAATGTTTTCCTGAACCAGTGCTCTGCATAATAGGTGTAAGTGAGAGTCAGGAACAAACCACCTTGATCAAATATAGACAATCATACCCAGCTCTCCTTTCCTTCTTCCCTTTAACCTCAATTTTCTTCAATAGTAAGAAAAGGTACATTGAAATGTAACTAGGCAGGAAAACATAGTTTAGATCTGCTTATGTGGAAAATAACAAGGTTAGAGATTTTATCAGTCAAACAGGAGACAGTAACCACACGATTATTTGAACTGAGAAGTTTTAATATATGAATTATTAACTATAACACAAGATTGATTATTAAGATTTGAGAGAATGCTACAGAATATCCAATGAGTCCATCCTAAAGGAAATCAGTCCTGGTTGTTCATTGGAATGTCTGATGTTGAAGCTGAAACTCCAATACTTTCACCATCCCTGGGTTGGGAAGATTTATAGGAACCCTAAAAGATAAGCAGTATTATTAGCCCTCTTTTGCTAAAGGAGAAACTGAGGCACCAAGAAGTTAGGTAAACTGCCCAAGAACACGTGGTTACTAAGTAGCACAACTTAATATTAGAATAGTGGCAGTAGGAGTTCTATGATTCGTGTTTTTATTAACACCATAGGCTTCACCGACATTTACAGAACTTCCTCCGTCTTGTTTACAAGAGTGGACTGAATTGAATATTGGATATTTAACCACCCCCTTTTGAAAAATACTCACTATATGCCAGGAGCAGGGCCAAGTGCATTGTCTGACTGTAGGAGGCACGATTCACATGGAATTCTCTACGGATGCCACCCTTGGAGTTTTGTGACATCGTTACCCTGAGAGGCACCTTCTAATAACTCATGGAGAAAATTAAGATTGGTAATTTGCCCAAGATTGTATACAGTATTTGTAAGCAGTAGGATTGGAAACTGAACATTATCTACCTGACATCCAAAGTGATACCCTTAACCGCTATACTTAACTTCCTCCATAGCAAAGAGAAAAATTTGTCTTTTAGGTTGTCGATGACGTTGAAGAAAAAAACAGTAGCACCATCTTTGCTGAGTTTCCCTTACAATGACCACATGGATTTTCTGAAGCTGTTTTCCTATCCACTACTCCCTCTGAACTTGCTTTATCTACTCCATTCTTATGCTTCAATCATAAGAAAAGATATCGGAAGGACTCATCTGGGTAATACAGATGTTCAGTTTAAAATATGGATTCTGGTTCATTCAGACAATTGGCTTTTCAGGCCGCACTTCTCAGATAGTGTGAGAGATGTAATGACAAACTTCACTTAGAATTTAAAGCAATTTATATAGATATTTCCCCCTGATCTGGTTCAGCTCTGATAGCCTCTGCCCTGGTTGGGGTTAACTCTTCTTCGGGTTACATGTGGATGACTCATAATTCTAGAAATCGATGGAAATTTGTTAAGTGCCTGAGCAGCCTTTTGAACTCCCCCTTCAACCTTTGAAGGGATTACTCTTCTGGGGGGAAATGAGCAGATGGTGCCTAAAGCAGCTGGTCAAATTTCTCTAGCAGTGCTATTGCTTGAATCTGTCATGGGCTGGAGCATCTGTCAGGAGGAAGAATTACGCTTCTGTGCTTCTCTCCTCAGACGATTAATCACATCTCTCCTCCATTTCTCACTGCTCAGTGTGCTGTCTTTTTTTTTTAAAACCTAGTGCTGGAAGATTTCAGGGACTCTCTGACATAATTCAAAAAAAGATACTACAACAATAACATTGAGAGTCCTGTGAGACAGAGAGAGACTGTGCTAGAAGAGAGGCTGACGGTTGTTCCGTTATTTCTGACAAGATTATTTAGAGCTAGGCACTTCATCTCAAGGGTATTATGACCTATGATGACATCTTAGTAAAGGGGAAAAAAAAGAAACCCTCATATGCTATGAAAACTTCGCAACATCATTCTCCTCCATCATTCTGACTCATTTCCAGTCTACATCCAGATGTATACACAGTGAAGGAAAGCCACCATTCACTCTTTGCTCTGTGTTGTTATTACTACACGAGGGGCCTGTGTCAGAGGTCAGGTGCCCCAATACAACAGTATTCGTGATATTGTCTACGTCAATTAAGACAGTGATGTTAAATGCCCATGACTATGCCTTGACCACGATAACTGGGGAAAGGACACAAGACGTGCTTGACGTTGGAACAGTCACGGCCTGAACAGCGAAACCGTTGGCCATGGATGTAGACATAGTCTGTTCAAGTCAGATATTGCAGGGCTCTCCAAGGATAGAATGAATAACTCCACTCCGCACGTTGAAAATCAGGCTATGTTTTGTATCCTAGGCGTCCAGCATTTCTTGTGCTTTCCAGATACTATCTCAATGGCCCCAAGCTCTTTAGCCAAAGTCATAAATTTTAAATGTTTCTGCACAGCACTGGAGCGGTCTGGCTGAGGCTGTAAATGGGTTAAGCTAAGCCGACAGGCTGTTCCCGTACATTTGAATTAGAAACTCAAGAGCTGTCCCTGGGAATAGGGCAAGGCAGATGATACAGTTTAATTTTTCTTTTTCTCTTCGACAAATCCTGTGTTTATTGTTGTCACTGTTATTGTTTTGTTTGTCTATATTTTTAGAAGGATTTTATATTCTTGAACTCATCCTGGAATAGAGAGCATATGTATGACAAAAGGAAATAACATAAACTGGCCAGGGAAAGTGTGGAAAGAAAATCAAAATAGAGTTGATGTTGCTAAGAGAACTCTTTAAAATGGAGTCAGGAGGCCGCTGAGTAGGTGTGACTTATGAAATCTGATCCTTTGACTACTTAATGTCCTAATGGAGACATCCAGAAAATCTGCCAGAAACTCAAGATACTTATTGGAACCTTACCCTAAAACAACCTGTGACAACTATCCCTTGAGAAATGTTTCCTTTTTATGTCAGAGTACAGCTTTGTGGCTTTTGCCTTTGTAAGTCCCTGACTCTTTCTCTTCCCTGGAACATGCTTTTTGTCTTACCCTAATGTGTATCTCCTGAACTTCAGTTCTTAAGACTACAAATAAACTGCTTTATTTGCAACTCTGCATTATTTTGGTTGACAGTATCTAATATAGCATGCTATGTTAGAAAGCAAAAGGACTTGTTTCCTATTCCTCTGTTCCTTGGAGGCTTTACCAAAATGATATATAACTATATCCTCTTCTCCATAAACAATGGAGGCTCTAGATTTCTGTACAAAAAGGGCTTAGGGGCACAAACTAGGTGGAATTACTGGGAGGAGGAGGCTAGAGATTTTGCCTTGAAGTTCTACTAGCTCAGTGTGGTTTACTTATATTTTGTATTACAGACAAATGCAGCAAAAATTACGAGTCTTTTATTATGTGTGAGATTAAGGAAATGTCCATTGTTTATATCAAGTAATATTATTAATATAATGATTATAACCATTGTTTTATCTGGAATGACTTTCAGGGATGGTAGATCTAGGAGAGCGAAAGTTTCCCGAGGTCCCCCTCTTTGTTTCTAATTCTTTTCATGAGATCACCCATATCGTTCTCACTCCCATCCCAAAGTCGTCACCTCTACCCCGTGCTTCCACGGCACTTAATACACTTTTCTGTTGTAGCTCTTATCCCTTAGGGTTGTAATTATTAGTTTATACCTTCCACTAGAATATTTTCTCTTCAAGGGCAGGAGCCTTATCCTATTCAGTTTTACATTCATGGCACACACGTGTGTGTGTGTGTGTGTGTGTGTGTGTGCGCATGTCTGTGTGCGCGCACGTGTGCTAAGTCGCTTCAGTCACGTCTACCTCTTTGGGACCCTAGGGATCATGGCCCTTCAGGCTCCTCTGTCCTGTGAACCTCGAGAATATTGGAGAATACCGGAGTGGGTTACCATGCCCTCCTCCAGGGGATCTTCCCGACCCAGGGATGGAACCTGGGTCTCCTGCATTGGCAGGCGGGTTCTGTACCACTAGCGCCACCTGGGAAGACTCAGGCACATTGACTATGCTCCATGTCAATATTGATTGAATCAGATATAGAAAATGAATGAAAGTTTGGATCAGTCTCTGGGATGACAGTGTCCAGAGCTCTGCTTACCCCTTGCTCATTGAAGCCGATAAAACTTAAAAAAAAAAGAAAGAAAAACCAACCATTCAGAGCTTCTGGAAATGGTCCTAAGGACAAATAGCAAATGAAACATCTACTTAAGATCTATCAACATTCAGTAAAAAAAAGGTGAGAGTTTGTGATATTTGAACCAAGACTGCTTCCTCTTTTCGTCTCTCATCAAGATGAAGAGTCTACTCCAGACTCCTGAGCCCAAGAAGTAGGACCAATTCTTATCCCAGCTTCTAATTCAAGGGCTTTTTTCCCTGGAGGAGAAACTTATCCTGCCTCTGGTGACCTGTTGCTGAGGCTAAACTCCAGGTGGTTGCTAATGAGAGGTGGAACTCATTTTCCACCCAGCTCCTGCTTACGAAATGGAGGTTCTACGTTGAGTACAAAACATTGAAAATACTGGGATCCTGATCATCCTTGCCCTAGCTCATCAAGCAGTGGTTCCATGCAAGGAGAGGTGAGCTGAGAGCTCCTTGACTCCTGCCCACCCACCGGCTCCATACCGAGGTGGGGTATGGAGCTTCTACAGTGGGGTAGTCATGCCGAGAGATGCTTGCCTCCCTGGTCAAGCTTCAAGGTGGTAACAGGGACTGTTATACCCCCAGCTCCAGAGCCCTGGCTAAGAGAGCTTGCCTGGGAGAGAATCAGGCCACAAAACATACAGCTTTTAATTGTCTTTCCAAGGGAATTGACTTCATTTGCAACAGCATAAAGAAGTTCAAGCCTAAAAGCACTGTAAAGAGATTTTCAGTTCAGTTCAATTCAGCTGCTCAGTCGTGTCTGACTCTTTGAGACCCCATGGACTGCAGCACGCCAGGGCTCCCTGTCTGTCACCAACTCCCAGAGCTTGATCAAACTCATGTCCATTGAGTCGGTGATGCCATCCAAAGATCCAAAGAGATCTTGGATCCAAAGAGATCTTGGTGAAAGGCAATTGGGAGGTGATTCTTGGATTTAATGACAGTATAGCCTAGACTATTGGCTGACAAGTTTGTAGGAGAGAACTAGAGAATAAAATGGCTGGGAGAAGGCTTCCAGGGTTAGAATAAATATCAAACACTGATCAGAGAATTTGTTTCTTCAAAGGAGGCAACGTTTAACTGGATTAGTTTGTAGAACAACAGAGCAATCAGCTGGCAATTAATGGAATTTAACAGCTGGTTGTGGTCAGTGAAAGACAGGAAGAGAGCCATACACATACTGTCATCCCAGAGAGACTGTGGGCATACCTGAAGTGGTGCCTTCCTGCAAAACAACCACAAAATTTTAACATTGAATCTGTGTGTGTGTGAGTGGGTGGGTGGGTCGGGGGCGATGGTCTGTATGCATGGGGAATAGACCATATTAAAATAATCTAGCCAGTTACAGAACAAATTTAAAAATGACAATAAGAAGCCCTGAAATAGAGGCAATCAGTACCCAGAGTTTCTACACTATATAACGTAAAATTTTCAATTTCTTAAAAAACTTTACAAGGCGTGCAAAGAAACCAGATAAGAGCAAATAAAAAACAAGCAACAAAAACTCTGAGACTGACCAGATATGATTTCATATCTACTTTTTAGTGCCCAAATGTTCATTTGCTCTTATTATCATTTTTACCTCTCTACTGATAGTTTCTGTTTGATGAGCATTGCCATCATGCCTTCCTTTACTTCTTTAATTATGCTTTCTGTTGGCTCTGTGACCATATTTCTAATGACTCCTTTGAAGCCTTTTATGTGAAATCTGATATCTTTCATGCTGTAGGCATTCTTCTCAAAATACAGAGCCAAGAAGAAAAAGCACCCTGATTAGATGACCAGAAGAACTCATAAACTTGCTAGTACTCTGCTACTTTATAGCTATGAACCCACTTTATAATCCAGTTTTATTCTTCTATGGATCTGAAGACTATAATTCTATTATAATCCTCAGGGCCAAATTCATTCAAAAATATTTTCATATGTTGTCACATTGTTGAAGCTTTTCTGCCAACCTCTTTTCTTGGCCACCTTATAGGCTACAAAATTCTGACTTTTCTTACTACATGAATTAAATATGAGATTTCACTGAATATATTTTTAAAAGTGTCAACAAAGCATGATTTTTTTTTAAAGATTTACTGGATGTCTTCCCACTTGGAAACCCAAGTCCAGTTACTCCAAATGAAATGTAGATGGGAATTTCTAACAAAACATATTTAAAAATGAGATTTACTCTACTTATAAGTATTAGGCTATAGTAGTAAAACTGGAACTAACTATATTTATTATATAACTTTGACTTCATCAAAGTTGAAGATACTTTGAAATGACATAGAGAAATATATAACCTATATATGTTTGTGTATGTGAATAGAAACTTCCCTGGTGGCTCAGAGGGTAAAGTGTCTTCATATATCTCAGAATGCTATTCTGTCTATCTAAAATACTTATTTGGTTTCTCATCTTTAGGAGTTAAGACTATTTTCACATATATATGAAAGAGAGTATTCAATTAAAAAAGAACAACATGTGGTGATTCTTGATTTGTATAGCTCACCAAGATATTCTGTGGAGTTCAGTTCAGTTCAGTCACTCAGTCGTGTCCAACTCTTTGTGACCCCAAGATGATCTGTTATATCCCAGTTTATTTTGGACTTTTTATTATAAAACAAACATCATCACTATCACATTAGTGTGTTTGACCCTCTTAAACAAATACATATTTATCAGAAAGTGTCAATAAATATCCTTAAAATATGGTAGGACAGAGAAAAAAAGTTAAGATTTTTATGTTAAGAGAGACTTTTACAAAACCTGACAGAATTCTGCAACATGTTTCCAATCATAATTGCTTTCTCATAGGCAATTTTTATGCAGAGTACATCATGAGAAACACTGGGCTAGATGAAGCACAAGCTGGAATCAAGATTGCTGGGAGAAACATCAATAACCTCAGATATGCAGATGACACCACTGTTATGGCATAAAGCGAAGAAGAACTAAAGAGGCTCTTGACGAAAGTGAAAAAGGAGAGTGAAAAAGTTGGCTTAAAGCTCAACATTCAGAAAACGAAGATCATGGCATCTGGTCCCATCACTTCATGGGAAATGGAGAAGCAGTGCAAACAGTGTCAGACTTTATTTTTGGGGGCTCCAAAATCATTGCAGGTGGTGATTTCAGCCATGAAATTAAAAGATGCTTACTCCTTGGAAGAAAAGTTATGACCAATTTAGACAGCATATTAAAAAACAGAGACATTATTTTGCCAACAAAAGTCTGTCTAGTCAAGGCTATGGTTTTTCCAGTGGTCATGTATGGATGTGAGAGTTGGACTGTGAAGAACTGAGTCCTGAAGAATTGATGCTTTTGAACTGTGGTTTTGGAGAAGACTCTTAAGAGTCCCTTGGACTGCAAGGAGATCCAACCAGTCCATCCTAAAGGAAATCAGTCCTGAATATTCATTGGAAGGGCTGATGCTGAAATTGAGACTCCAATTGTTTGGCCATCTGATGCGAAGAGCTGACTCACTGGAAAAGACCCTGATGCTGGGAAAGATTGAGGGCAAGAGGAGGAGGGGATGACAGAGGATGAGATAGTTGGATGACATCATCGACTCGATGGACTTGAGTTTGAGTAAACTCCAGGATTTGGTGATGGACAAGGAGGCCTGGCTTGCTGCAGTCCATGGGGTCACATGAGTGAGCGACTGAACTAAACTGAGGCAATTTTTTGGTATGTCTCATTAATTGAATATTAAATACTCAATATTAAGTAAACAAATCTCAATAATAAATGGACAAAAGCTTTGAATAGTACAAAGGTGTATATTCAAAGACTTTTTACAAATGTCCATAGTCATGAAACCACTACTACAAACAAGATATAGAATAATTTAATCTCTTCTAAAGGTTTACCAATGCCCCTTTGCATTTAGTCTCTTCTTTCCACTCCCGTTCCTGACATCTACTAATCCAATTTCGTTTCTGGAGTTTTTCCATTTCAAGAATGTCATATGAATGGAATCAGATAGGGTTATCAGAACTTTGGTCTTGTCCAAAACATCTAGGACCAAATGTCCTGCAAGGGAGTGGCCAAGTCCTAATAAGACTTTGGAACAACTGGAACTTTCGTTGCCAGAGGGAATGTGAATGGTATAGCTACTCTGGAAAATTGTTTTGCAGTTTCTTATCAGACATGACTTAGCAACTAAACAACTACATAAAATTATAAACGTGCACTATTTCAATCACGTCTCCTACAGCTAGTTTAGCAAATGGCTCCACCTAGTGGAAATAAGTGCTTATTAAATCTAACTTTACATTTGATTTAGAATTGCAGCGTATCAGTTTTATCCTGTTTTTTATTTAGACATTCTTATTTTATTTTGGATCATTTCTATGTGGTAGTTGAGGAGCTCAAGGTAAAAATCCCCAAAGGTAATCCAGTATATAAGATAAAATATTTCTACATATTTTCTTTTCTTTTTTAAAAAATATTCCACATATGCATTTTTCATTATGGTAAAATATAAAATCCACCATGTTAGCCATTTTAAGCGTACAGTTCAGTGGCATTAAATATGTTCATAATGATGTGCAACCATCATCACTTTCAGAGCTTTTCATCATCGATTGAAACCTGTGCCCATCAAACGTTAACTCCATACCCCCTCCTTCCCTCAGACTCTGGTTACCTCTGTTCAATTTTCTGCCTCTGTGAATGTGAACAATAATATTTTTCCGGCTTTACTGAGAGGCAACTGACATTTAATATTGTGTAAGTTTAGGGTGATAATGTGTTGATTTGATACATTTATATATTGCAAAATGATCATCTCTATAGCACTGGTACCATACCTGTAATGTCACATAGTTACCATGTTTTTGGTGCTACATACGGTTTTCTTAGTAGAGGAAAGATCTGGGGGGAAAGTGCTGTATAACTTGGGGTAAATCCTAGACATGGTAATAGAAATCTTGTTTTCTCAAAGGTAAAACGGTCAGTTGGAATAAAGGCTGAGAAAGCAAGAAGATCTTAGGCTTTAATATAAAAAACAATTGTTTGGCTCTGCTGGGTCTTTATTGCTTTGTCTAGTTTCGGAGACTGAGGGCTACTCTTCCTTGCAGTAGGTGGTGTGATGCTTCTCGTTTTGGTGGCTTCTCTTTTGAAGCACAGGCTCTAGGCACACAGGGCTTCAGCAGCTGTAGCAGACAGGCTACATGCGGAATCCTCCTGGACCAGGAATTGAACCTGTGTCCCCTACACTGGCAGGCGGATTCTTATTCACTCTGCCACCAGTGAAATCCAGCCTTAGGCTCTTAAATTAAAAAAAAAAAATCTACTTTGTATATTAGTAGTGATATTAGTACATAAAGTGAATATATGGAGAGATAATTATATGATTCTCTGATTTTGCTACATCATTCATTTATTAATTTATCCTTCAACTTTTAATTCAGCATTTAACATGTACCAGACACAATACTAGGCTCAGCAAATGCAAAGGGTAACATAAGGCTTGGTTCCTATCTTCTAGGATTCACACATATTCTGGGACTAACAGTAACAGTACATAAAAACTTAAAAAATTAAATAAAATGCATGAAGGATAAAACACTTGTAGATAAAACATTCTACAAACAGTGGTGTAACTGTAGATACACTGTATCTCAAAAATTAATTTTCTAATAAAATTTTATAAATAAATATGTAAATAAACATGAAATTTGTGTTTGATCTAAAATGTATAATTACAAGAAAGCCTATGTTAATTTTTAAAAAGGGTAAAGTTTTTCTTTGCAGTATTACTAGATTCTCAAATTACTTTGAGAAACCATTCTTTTCAGTTAATTTAGTAGAACCACTTTTAATACAACATTTACTATAGCAAACAAAGCACTAAGCACTTTTTATATAACAAATTAAATGCAATTTGAGGGTAAAAGCTTCCCACATAGCTCAGTCAGTAAAACATTTGTCTGCAATGTGGGAAACCTGGGTTCAATTCCTGGTTCGGGAAGTTACCCTGGAGAAGGAAATGGCAACCCACCTCAGTATTCTTGCCTGGAGAATCCCATGGACAGAGGAACCTGGCAGGCTAGAGTCCATGGGATCGCAAGAGTTGGACATGACTTAGTGCTATCTTTCTTTTCTTTGAGGGTAAAAACATCATGTTTTTAAAAAGTTTTTTAAAAACTCTTTAAGTTATTTTAAGCTAATAATGTTAAGAACTAGAAATATCAATTATTTCAATGTACTTCTTTGACTCTTTTTAATGAAGCACTCTTCCATCCAAAGAAAAGAGAATGTTTTCTTAAATGGCCAGATATGCTCAATTACACACGTTAAGAAACATTTGGGTAGAGGAAAATATCAGGAGTTTGTTGATTAGGTATCAGGCCATTGTTTTTTGTCTATGTTTGTGTTGTAAAAAGTACATTTTACAAGGTATCCATCTTTGAAAAAGGAATACATTTATTATTCTACATTCTATACCATAAGATTTTAAGAAACATATTCAATAGATTTCATAAATTGGATAAAATACTTTCCGAAAGGAACAGGATGCAAAATTTCCTCGTATAAAGACTGAGTGTGAGAGAGAAAATCATTAACATAAATCTTTGGAATAGTTTTCTTGAGTCTGGGCATGCTCTTATCGGCGGTCAGCTGCTCTCTTGTTTTTCTAGGATTTGCTGCAGCTAGGAGCTCTTTTTATGCTCAGTTCAGAATGGCCATCCTGCATGGTTGAAAAGCTTCATGTTCTTCATGTCTCCTAGCAGCTTGGGGGGAGAAGGAAATGGCACCCCACTCCAGTGTTCTTGCCTAGAGAATCCAATGGATAGAGCAGCCTGATGGGCTGCTGTTCATGGGGTTGCACAGAGTCGGACACGACTGAAGCGACTCAGCAGCAGCAGCAGCAGCAGCTTGGGTCCCTGGAGAGCGGTGCTGGCCAAGATCATGATGTCATTCCCACTGTGGCCAAGAGTTGTCAAGAGCTAAATGGTTCCTCATCTTGTTTAAAAATACATTGTGCAAAACTACTGACTATACTGCCCAGATTTAATCTGACATAACTATATCAAATATCTAGAGCATATTAACATTTTGACTTGTTTATTAATTTATAGCCTGCTTCTTTTCTATGCAATGTCAATTGATGTAATAAACCACTCAGTACCATTTTGTTTCAGCTCTTAAAATAGGTGAATACAAAGATGCAATTTCAGGCTTTTTGGGGAATGATTTCTATGCCTTATTAAAGAGGAAACTCTATGTACATCAAGCATGGTTAGTTATGAATTGCAGGAAATTTTAACCATAAGCCTTTACCCTATCATATATTAATAATCTGTGTCCTTACTGTGGTAACAGTTCTGTATAAAAACAATAAATAGTTTCTCATAGGCTACAGCCTTATACTTCCTGTGACTACAGTGGTGATCTCTGTTCTCAGGAACTACAGTTTAATCAGGACTGTATCCTGCTCCAACTTTTCTAATGGAAAAGTTTTTCTAATGTAACTTAATGAATATATGTTTTCCAAATTTCTCCCCTCAAAGGAAGTCAATGTACGTTTTGTTACAACATGCTTTCAACATTCTGGTGATGAAAGAGGCAAAACTAGATTTTCACAGTCTACAAATGGGGAACCTGATGGATGTTGAAGTTAAGTGGTTCACCAGTCATCACCCAGGGGGTGCAGGTCTGACTCTCTTACCTGCATTTCCTTTTTATTCACTCAAACCATGTTCTTCACACGTGATAGATCCGCAGCAATCTCTTGTTTTTATTTCTTAGCCCCAGAGTTTCTGATTACTTAAATTGTACAAGTCAGTGTGCAAAAAGGATGATGCTGTTGAAGAGAATGAGTTTTCTGCACCTGTTTTATACTGCAGTGTTTTGGAAATAAACAGCATTTTCCTAAAGCTGTATGTTTAAATTTGTCTTGCTAAATATGACTTTTATTTGTGTCTGCTTGGTCATCAAAATCATTATCTGCTTTTTCCTGCCAGTGATGGAGGAAAAACAACATCCTAAATGGGTTGAGTAGGATAATTTTTATCTGAAGAGAAGTTCTTAATTGCAAAGATTTGTGCAGTAGTGACAGGAACAGAAAAAGAAGCTCATGAAAAGTTGATAAACTCCTTGCTGTTGAAACGAGTAACTCAAATTCTGATTGGCGGCTGCCAGAGAGACTGGAGTTTCTTCTGTGTTGATAGAGAATGGTTCAGCTGGCAAGACCCAGTTATGGTTCTCCAGAACAGGGCACCAGTTTCCAAGAACAGAATCAGAGGAGGCCTGCGTCCCTGCTCAGTCTCTGCGACCCCGTGGACCGTAGCCCTCCGTGGACCGTAGCCCTCCAGGCTCTCTCCATGGGGCTTTCCTGGTAGGAATACTGGAGTGGGTTGCCATTTCTTATTCCAGGGGATCTTCCTCACCCAGGGATCAAACCCGTGTCTCCTATGTCTCCTGCATTGCAGGCGGATTCTTTTACAGCTGAGCCACTGGGAAAGTTCCCAGAATTGAAGGATAAAAGAATCTAAATCTATATCAAGATAAGGATAAAGTCAGCCTTCTGGCCCTTCATGACTGATGCTTTTTTCTCAAGGAAGGAGAGTACTGAAAATTAATACCAAACTGTAAATTATACCACTACAATTCAAGTGTATTAAAGCATTGTGTAGTGAAATTTGTGATATTAAGGGGTTTTTTGGTTATAAAAATCAGTCCTTTGTTGATGTTTCCAAACATCACACATGAATGTGCCAGAAAATTTGGCTTAGTCTAAACCAAGTAGACTAGGCATTAAGGCACTTTCCTAAGCACCAGCTTGCAGTAATCTCATCATAAAAGAAATCATTTCATGAACAGTTCCTTTTCAACTTAACACAGAGGTGGTCATTTTATAGGGGCTCTTGTCCTAGTTACTGAAAGTGCTCTTTATTAATTTTTCTCTCATTTAAAAACTTTGATTATAATGGACAACTGAGTGATTACTATGATTACCATTTTAAAGCTATTTAAATACTGTAAATGTGATATTGGGACTAATTTTTGCCTTTTATATTCCAAAACTTAAGACACTTGATTTTTCTTTCCCAGCTCTTATTCAAAATGGATCTTGGTTCTGACCAGGTACTGTTCGGTAAAACATGAACTCTTTGTGCCAAAACTCAGCAAATATGTGTGGGGCACCAACTTATTTAAGTTATTGTCCTAAGAGCAGGGGTGAAGTGCTAAGATTATTAAGCCATTTGAATAAATTTCTCCAGGTACGGGCACTTCTGATGTGATTATTTTTAACTACAGTGGTCAATCCGTTCAAATAGTTGGTGAGTTCAGCCTTCCGATTAGGAAATCTCTGTCTTTGAAAAAATGAATTATTTGGCTGACTCACTTGACAGCTTACTTTTAGGAAAGTGACTAAATTGGGCCTTATGTGTAAGTACAACCTCAATTGTCAGATCTCATTCTCAACTGAATCAGGTGCACAGAGGCCTTGAAAGTTTTCTCTTTTCCTTTATGTTCTCTTGATCAGCTGTTGCCTTTCATTCCTACATGGACTGGGGATTTTAGTTCTGAAATGGCTTAGCAGCTATTGTCTAAGTTTACAGACCATGCACCCGTGCAGAGAACTCAGGTTCTAGGAGGTGAATCCCATACTTAAGATACAGTGACAGGCGCGTGCTCCAACTCCCTCTTTCCCGCTGGAACCACGGACGGTGCAGAGGGAAACAAGGAAAAGAAGGTTCCTGCAGGCCAGAAACCCTTAAGGAAAAGTGAGAGTTTCACTGAGGTTAAGATCAAGTGCCTGAGAATGAAGTTTGCCCAAAAGATGCTCCCGAAAGGCAAGGAGGAAGCTTATCAATGAAAAAGCTAAGCAGATATATAGAACTGAAATTCGAATGGCTAGGATGGCATGAAGAGCCAGCAACGTCTGTGTAGCTGTGGAGCCCAAATTGGCATTTGCCATCAGGATCAGAGCTACCAACCATGTGAGCCTGAAGGTTCGAAAGGTGCTACAGCTCCTTTGCCTCCATCGGAACTTCAGTCGCACCTTTGTGAAGCTCAACAAGGCATCAGTAGTGGAGTCTTACACTGCACCAGTTCAGTTCAGTGGCTCAGTTGTGTCCGACTCTTTGTGACCCCATGGACCGCAGCACACCAGTCTTCCCCATCCATCACCCACTCCCAGAGCTCACTCAAACTCATGTCCATTGAGTCAGTGACGCCATCCAACCATCTCATCCTCTGTCGTCCCCTTCTCCTCCTGCCTTCAATCTTTCCCAGCATCAGGGTCTTTTCCAATGAGTCAGCTCTTCGCATCAGGTGGCCAAAGTATTGGAGTTTCAGCTTCAGCATCAGTTCCTCCAATGAACACCCAGGGCTGATCTCCTTCAGAATGGGCTGGTTGGATCTCCTTGCAGTCCAGGGGACTCTCAACAGTCGTCTCCAACACCACAGTTCAAAACCATCAATTCTTCAGTGCTCAGCTTTCTTTATAGTTCAACTGTCACATCCATACATGACTACTGGAAAACACAAAGCTTTGACTAGATGGGCCTTTGTTGGCAAAGTAATGTCTCTGCTTTTTAATGTGCTGTCTAGGTTGGTCATAGCTTTTCTTCCAAGGAGCAAGCGTCTTTTAATTTCATGGCTGCAGTCACCATCTGCAGTGATTTTGGAGCCCAAGAAAATAAAAGTCTCTCATTGTTTCCATTGTTTTCCCATCTATTTGCCATGAAGTATTTGCCATATATTGCATGGGGATACCCAAATCTGAAGTCAGTAAATGAATTGATCTACAAGTGTGGTTATGGCAAAATCAACAAGAAGTGAATTGCCCTGACAGATAACGCCTTGTTTGCTTGATCTCTTGGGAAATAATGGCATTATTTGCATGGAGGATCTGATTCATGAGATCTATACCATTGGAAAATGTTTCAAAGAAGCAAACAACTTTCTGTGGACCTTTAAATTGTCTTATCCATGAAATGGAATGATGAAAAAGACCACCCATTTTGTAGAAAGTGAAGATGCTGGCAACAGGGAAGACCAGATCAGCAGGCTTATTAGAAGGATGAACCAAGGTACCTACCATGATTATATTTGTAATCTGGTCAGTTAAAAAATGATTGAAACAAATTAAAAAAATACAGTGATCAACAGAAGATATGAAATTTATGTTATAATTTCAGAAACATCTGGGTGAAATTCCACAAAGTACATTTCAATTAAGGGAAATTAAAAATATATACTTGTGGCTTTATTTTTGCTTTCTCATGTGAGCAGGAATTTCTTTTTATTCCTAGTTCATGATCCATGATACATATTTTTGCTTTAGCTCTTCTTTTTATCCCAGTAAGTCAGGCCACATTGAACCTGTCATTAAATTCATAAAGTTTAGTCTGTGTACATCATTGTTATTTCTTATAGTTCTCCTTAGCTCCTGTGCTACAGACTTTTGCTTTGCAAAAAACAGAACAAGAGAGCAAAACATAAATAAAGGTCCTGAAGGAGATCAGCCCTGGGATTTCTTTGGAAGGAATGATGCTAAAGCTGAAACTCCAGTACTTTGGCTACCTCATGCGAAGAGTTGACTCATTGGAAAAGACTTTGATGCTGGGAGGGATTGGGGGCAGGAGGAGAAGGGGACGACCGAGGATGAGATGGCTGGATGGCATCACTGACTCGATGGACGTGAGTCTGAGTGAACTCCGGGAGTTGGTGATGGACAGGGAGGCCTGGCGTGCTGCGATTCATGGGGTCGCAAAGAGTCGGACACGACTGAGTGACTGAACTGAACTCGACTGAAATCAAAATTTACTCCCTGGAGGAAGAATTTGCAGCATAATAAAACTGATGAAATGCAAGAGGACTTGGTAAAATCTTATATAATGCTCTTCTAGGCCTCAGTGAGGAAGAGTAACCATTCCATAAACTCACTTTGCTTCCATCAGTCTCCTTACGGCAGGTTAAAGAGGAAATCTGCTATAAGGCACGATATTATGTGGTTAAGGCATAGTAAGTAGGCTATCTTAAGTATCACAGTGGCCACTCAGTAAACTCTCTTAATGAGCTTGTTTTGAAATAGAGACGGTGCGGCCCCTGTTGGCCCATTGTTTTCCTGGCCCAGGAGATATATGCTGGCAGACCCAGGGCAGTTCACCAGGAGATTTGCCCAGTCCTTTGTCCTTTCTTCTGGGAGATAATTCTCACCACATCTCTGCACAGCACTTACCAAGGCAGTGTGTAAGGCATCCAACCACAATCAGGTCGGGAGGCTCCACTGTGTCATTCTGCTTGCAAACATTTGTTCCTCCCAGGGAGTCCAAGAGGGGCAGCAAACCTGAAACCCTCTGTGGATCCTTCCTCAGATCCTGCTTTCATGCCTGTGTTCTCAGTCGTGTCTGACTCGTTATGACCCACAGACTGTCACCCACCCACGGGATTCTCTCAGCAAGAATACTGGAGTGGGTCGCCATTTCGTTTCCTCCTCCAGGGGATCTTCCCAACCCAGGAAGCAAACTCTTGTCTCCTCTGTCTCCTGCATAGGCAGGTGAATTCTTTACCACTGCGTCACCTGGGGGTTGGACTTTAGGGAGTTTAAATCCTTCCCTACCAATGGCCAATACTCAATAATTTCCTGTCCCCTTTTTTTCCTTAGTGTGATGTAGTTCTAGCAAAGTTGGTTTAAGGATTCCATAGTGATGAGAAGACCAAGTTAAAGCACTGTATATTATACCTGAAAAGATCTAAGTGGAGGAAATGAAGTTTTTAAGAATCTAGTATTTGTCCCACATCATGAAGCTTTAGGTAGAAAACTGTGGATAAAACTTACTGTTGAAGACATTGTAGCAGAGGCTTCAGTATAACAAAAGCAAAAGTAAGATAGCAACTGGTTATTTTAAAATTTTTGTCTTATATTGGAGTATAGTTGATTTACGGGGTTATGTTGGTGTCACGTATATAGCAAACTGATTCAGTTATACCTATACGTGTATCCATTCTTTTTCAAATTCTTTTCCCATTTAGGTTATTGCAGAATATGGAGTAGAGTTCCCTGTGCTACACAGTAGGTTCTTGTTCTCTATTTTATTTTATTTTTTTTTAGGTTCTTGTTCTCTATTTTAAATACAGTAGTGTGTATATGTCAGTTCCAAGCTCCCAATTTATTCTTCCCCCTTACTCTGCCCCCCCTTTCCCCGTAGTGACCATAAATAGGAAAAGGAGTAAGTTAAGGCTGTATATTGTCACCATGCTTATTTAACTTCTATGCAGAGTACATCATGAGAAACGCTGGGCTGGAGGAAGCACAAGCTGGAATCAAGATTTTGGGGAGAAATATTAATAACCTCCTGGCCACCTGATGCGAAGGACTGAGTCATTTGAAAAGACTCTGATGCTGGGAAAGTTTGAGGGCAGGAGGAGAAGGGGACGACAGAGGATGAGATGGTTGGATGGCATCACTGACTCAATGGACATGGGTTTGAGTGAACTCTGGGAGTTAGTGATGGACAGGGAGGCCTGGCGTGTTGTGGTTCATGGGGTCGCAAAGAGTTGGACACGACTGAGTGACTGAACTGAACTGAACTGAACCATAAATTTTTTTTCTAAGTCTGGTTTCTGTTTTGCACATCAGTTCATTTATATCATTTTTTAAAGATTCTGTGTATAAGCGATGTCATACAGTATTTGTCTTTGTCTGACGTAATTCACTTAGCATAATAATCTCTAGTTGCCTCTATGTTGCTGCAAATGGCATTATTTCATTCTTTTAGCATCTGAGTAGTATTCCATGGGTACCACATCTTCTTAATCCATTCATCTGTCAGTAGACATTTAGGTTGCTTCTGTAGCAACACAGCGAACATTGGGGTGCACGTATTCTTTCAAACCACGGTTTTCTCTGGGTATGTACCCAGGAGTGGGATTGTGAATCATAGGCTAGCTTAATTTTCAGTTTTCTAAGGAACTGCCATACTGTTTTCCATAGTGACTGCACCAGTTTACATTCCCATTGGCCGAGTAGGGAGGGGTCCTCTTCTCCACACGTTTTCCAGTTTTTGCTCTCTGTAGGCGTTTTAATGATGGCCATTCTGACCAGTGTGAGGTGGCACCTCTTCATAGTTGTTTTTTTAAATTAAATTAATTTTTAATTGAAGGATAATTGTTTTATCTCCCTAATAACTAGCAATGCTGAGCGTCTTTTCATGTGCCTCTTGCTGAGTCACACAGAATTTTATTTCATATAGAGAAGCAATCCAAAGCTATGTAAAATGTATAGCTCAGGCTTTGGAAGAGGGGTTCTCAACTCTGGCTGCACATTAGAAATATCTGGGGAGATTTTAAAATTCCTGGTGCCCAGATTACACCCCCACACCAATTAAATCAGAATCTCTGAGGATGGAACCCACACATCAATATTTTTTAAAGCTCTCCAGATGATTACAGTGTGTGATCATAACTGAGAACTGCTGCTTCAGAAATAAACCGAGTTGCCTGAAGTAGTATGCCACTTAAAGAACAATATAGTATTCCAGAAGTACTATGTTGTGTAAAACAAACAACGCTCCCCCCCACCCCCCACCAACAGAGACAGAGAAATAGCATCTCTTAGACATTTTTGGTAAAGAGATTATTTCTATGTGGTAGTGCTAAAGGTTACGCTAACTCATTTGGAACCATCTTAGGAGTGGATATGACATTTAACTAAGCCTTGCCAGTTCTACCTTGACCCTTGTTTTCTGCCAGAAATACTTGGGCAATTTTGAGCTTAAAATTTTGTGATATTTCTAACACATGAGACATCTACATGGGTGAAGCATATTGGATAATCAGTATTTGTTAAAGAACAGAATTTTTTGTATTAATTTGACAAGATAGCTTGTAATATCAGTATGCACTTCTAGTCATTACCATTGGATTATTTTTCATGAGCCTTTGTTGTCTTCAACGAGTATCCATTTAGTTAAGCTTGGGTTTTCGTGTTGGACTTGTTTGAATTCTATCTAGTTGTGTGTCTTTAGTAAATGAGGTACTTCTTTTGCCAATGTATAAAAACTAATAAACAGAAATCTCAACTAATCAGAGTTGGAAGACAAGAAAGGGGATGCTCATGTGCTCTGATGATAGCAGAGCCCAACAGAAAGAAGAAAGACTCCTCTTCTTTCCTGACAAGGACTCAGCTACTGAAGAGGGATGGCTTTTTCATTTACTACAGTCTCCTAGCTTCCTTTTCCCCTCTATAAACAGTTTCTCCTTATTTTGTGCATGCAGAGACTTCCATGCAGCTTGCCATGGTTGTAGACCCTAAGTAGCAACTCTCTGCTGACACTGAATAAACCCATCTTTTCTGGAGAAATATCTGGTAGCCTACTTGTTTTAGATCAACACTTCTTTTCCTTTATTTGTGTCAAATCAAGATAATATGTGTGCCTAACACATAGATTACAGGATTAAATGATAAAGCAATGAAAAGTGCTTTGCAAAGTGCCTGATAAATCATAAGCAGTAAGTGATAGCTATTAATTTTAATAATATTATACACATTGGGATAATCAGAAGTAAGTAAGCTTCTCATTTCTATATATCAAAGAAGGTAATGAATATTCACTACTTATTTTGAGCAACTAGAATATATCCAGCTTTGGGCTAGAAGGCTTATACAGATTTGTTATTTCATCTTCTTTGTATGAAGTAGATCTTATTATCCTAGCTTTACTAATGGGAACCTCGATGGCAAAGGAGTTTAACAATGCATCCTAATTTTATTTCAGTAAGCGCATTGATTGAGCAACCACCTTAATAATGGGTCTCCCAAACCTCTTGCTGGAGAAGGCAATGGCACCCCACTCCAGTACTCTTGCCTGGAAAATCCCATGGATGGAGGACCCTGGTAGGCTGCAGTCCATGGGGTCGCTAAGAGTCAGACACGACTGAGCGACTTCACTTTCGCTTTTCACTTTCATGCATTGGAGAAGGAAATGGCAACCCACTCCAGTGTTCTTGCCTGGAGAATCCCAGAGACAGTGGGCCCCAGTCTATGGGGTTGCACAGAGACGGACATGACTGAAGCGACTTAGCAGCAGCAGCAGCAGCAGCAAACCTCTTGCTCTCATATTAATTGAAGTAGTAGAAAATTGTCACTGTGTATTGTATAGTGTGGATTTTTTTAAAGTTCTCTTTGTGATTATTTAATCTTGGAGCCCACGATGAGAAAATTTCAGCAAGTGTGAGACTATCTCTACGGGTCCATTAGGTATTTTTTCTCTCCTTTGGAAAATAGAAAAGAAAGGAACATTGAGCTGTTCAGAATTCAGAAGAAGGCATTCCCTATACAATAGATCCAGGTCACTCTGCATTGGCCAGAATGACCTAGTCAGAGAAATAGTCTGATTTCTTGTCTTAGCATTCCTTTTTCCTACAAAAAGCAATCCAAATGGTCCACTGGTAATTAGACCTGCTCACTCTTTTAAATGGATCTTACATGAGCAAAGAGAAATCACAGTCCCTTTGTACTCCACTCCTTTTCTCTGCTTGGTCTGCCTTAGAAGAGGATATATATCAAAAGCAGGCTGATTCTAATTAATAGGAGCTAGCAGAAGCCACGTACAGGGGAAGCTCTGCCTGAGTCTGAAGGTGGGGTAGGTGTGGAGAGTATTTTTACTCGATCTAATTACGCTTTGATGCCCTACTTGTATGCCAGTAGATTATGCTCTGTACAAACAAGATAAATTGTTCCTATGGAAGCTCAGTGTAGACTGCTTTTTGCTTCAGGGCCTCATAAACATAATATTCATCACTATCCCATCTATCCTGAGGAAGAGTATCCAGATGGTGAAAGTCATTCTCTGGTGACTAAAAACCGTGAATACTTTCTGCCATTTCTGTCTTTGGGTTTTATCCGCCACACTTGAATAATGAGGCTCTTCCCTTAGTAGTTCTGGAGCTTGATATTTCTTAACTTCGTTGGAATGTGATCTTATATCATTCTTCAGTTAGTCTGTATCTTCACCTGAGACATGCTAGAAAGCAGAGCCCGAAAGGAGGGGTTTGTGTGCCAGTGGTTATTTTGAGGGAAGGCTTGAGGCAGAGTTCATTCAGGGAGGTGGGAGAAGCTGAGACGAGGGTGGGTTACTGAGATAGTCACGGCTGGAGGTCCCAGGGCTCTGTCCTTCTGAGGAGGAGGCGAAGTGCTCAGAGCTGTCCTCCTGAGGGTGCAGCAGGAAGCACTTGCCTTTAGCGCTCATCCCCCAGTGAGTGAGGCTTTCCCAGCATTATTGCACTCTAGTTGCCTGTGTGTGTGTGTGTGTGTGTGTGGAATGGGATTCTGGTGAACTTTCAGGTGACAGAATGGGAAAGGCCTGGTGTTGGCACTTGAGAATAGGCACTGTCTGCATCAAGTGAGTCAAAGCAAGCCCTCTGCTGATCGCTAGTGCCAAGACCGGACTCAGAGGTAAGGTGTAAGGAGAGAGAGGTTGGGCATCTGGTTTAAGGCAAACAGAAACATCTTTGTGACAGCGTGTGTGTTCAGTCGCTTCAGTCATGTCTGACTCTATGCAACCCCCATGGACCACAGCCTGCTGGGCTCCTCTGCCTAGGGGGTTTTTCTGGCAAGAATACTGGAGAAGGTTGCTACGCCCTCCTCCAGAAGATCCTCTTGACCTAGCGATACAACCCATGTCTTCTGTGTTGCCGGTGGATTCTTTGCTGCTGAGCCACCCGGGAAGGCCCTCTTTGTGACAGACCAGCCTGGGATTGAATCTGGGCTTTATCACTTGCTCTGAACCAGTTATTTGTCATTACTATGTTTCAATATACTCAATATAAAGTGAAAAATAAAAGTATGTGCTTCATAGCAAGGATCTGATAACTGACAGGAAACGTGGTGCAAATTGCCTGGAAAATACTATGGCATGTGGAAGAGGTATTTTGCAGTCACATCACATACCTTTAAAGAGACCAACCAAAATTATTTCTTTCGAATCATATAGCAATCTTTACCTTAAATAGAGCGAACATTGTATTTATTATTGTATTTATTTCCTTGAGCAAAGACCTTATACAGAGAGATTGTATAATTTAAGTAAAATCTCTTACCTGGTAAGAGATAAAGCTAGTTTTCTGCCTCTACTTCTAAGTGTTTAATTTCTTTCATTAATTTTTAGCAAATATTGAAACAGCTAAGTTGGTCTTCCATTTGCAAATTATAATTTACTTACAAATATAATTTATGGGTCAAGGTTTAATTGCAGTGGACTAATATCTGTTTACTTACTGGACTTGGTGAGCAGCTCATTCCCTCTCATTGATTTCACTGTTGAATATTGGACAAGGCCTTGCCAAGTCGTTTTCCCATGTCAGAGTTCACCACGAAAGGGCCAGTTTAATGATCTCCCCCGACTTCTAACTCTTAATTAAATCACTGATTCCTACAGTCCTTCTTAAAGTTCTTAGGAAGCAATTTAGTCATCAAAAGATTAAGCATTCACCTGTAGATGCTAATTTTTAAAATACCTATATAAGTGAAAAAAGTATACAAAATAGCTTATAATTCGAAGTCAGAGACTGAGTTATATAAAGTTCAGTAATCTACAATTCATCATTTAGTAGAAATGTTAGGGACCACAATGATTTTATAAGATTGTTCCTGCATTCATTATTTAATGAAAAGTATACTGCTGTCTATTGCTGTTGTTGTTAAGTTGCTAAGTCATGTCTGACTCTTTGTGACCCCATGGACTGCAGCATGCCAGGCTTCCCTGTCCTTCACCATCTCCTGGAGTTTGCTCAAACTCATATCCATGGAGTCGGTGATGCCATCGAACCATCTCATCCTCTGCTGCCCTCTTCTCCTCCTGCCCTCAATCTTGCCCAGCATCAGGGTCTTTTCTAACAGCTCTTCATATCAGGTGGCCAAAGTATTGGAGATTCAGCTTCAACATCAGTCCTTCAATGACTATTCAGGACCGATTTCCTTTAGGATGGACTGGTTTGATCTCCTTGCTGTCCAAGGGACTCTCAAGGGTTTTCTTCAGTACCATAACTTGAAAGCATCAGTTCTTCTGTGCTCAGCCTCCTTTATGGAGCAACTCTCACATCTGTACATGACTACTGGAAAAACCATAGCTTTGACCATAAGGGACATTTGTTGGTAAAGTGATGCCTCTGCTTTTTAATATGCTGTCTAGGTTTGTCATAGCTTTCTTTCAAGGAGCAAGTGTCTTTTAATTCCATGGCTGCAGTCACTGTCTGTGGTGATTTTGAAGAAGTTCTATACCATAGCTTAAAAATAGCAGCATATTCTCTTTTAAATATTTGTATAGTGTTTCTTATACTCCTAGCAGTGCTCTAAGCTTCTTCCATGAACTAACACATTTAATCTTCATAATAGCCTTAAGATAGGAGCAATTATTATATCCATGTTATGGAATAGGAAACTGAGGCACAAAGGGGTAGGTGGCCTGCTCAAGATTACACAGCTCGTAAGTTGCCAAACCTTGTTCAAGCCCTTGTGATACAGCTCTGAAATGCATCCCTTAATCACTTTGCCTACTTCTTCACATGATTCCTGAAAGAAAAAATTAGAATCTGTAGTGATTTTACTGAGTATGGTAATGCTAATTACGGATAGGAATTTTGCTTGTTGGATTTTCCCAAGACCCTATTAAGCAAACATATATAGTAGAGCTTCCTATTGAAATGCTTAACAAGATGTGTGAAGTGGACTACTACAGATAAAATGTGCAGATATGCCAGTGTTTATTTTATGTTGTCTATTCAGTTGTCTTGACCAGAATTTTCATACTGCAGATCATCTTATTGTATCTTGGTTGCTAGAGGCAGAAGTTCAAGTAAATTGGCTAGGCAAGAAAATGAAATTTACTGGCAAATATAAGTAATAATCCTAATGGGTTGTGCTAGTTTAGGACTGACTATCCAGGACTTCTTTTTCTTTTTCTCTTTTCATCTCTTGGCTCTGAGTTCTTTTATAATAACTTCAGTCAGTTTTCTGTATAAGTGGCATCAATATTGACTCTGGAAACACCAGAGGTACATAACCTTTAGCGCTCTCAGAAGGAAAGCTTCTGCCATCTAGAGTTTACATTTATTGTCAGAGAAAAGCTGATTGGCTTTGCTTGGGTCAAGTATCTGCTGCCATCATTAATTCCAGAGGCATGTGGTGCTTCATTGGCCAACCTGGGCTATCTATTGTATAGATAGATACTTGCATGTGTAAGTCTATTGAAAGTTAACAGGAAGGCTGGGACCAAACCTATGTGTTCATGGAGTCGGTACACTCATCTAGGCATTTTCAGTGCCTTGCTTTAAGTTTAAGCTACATTAACCATGTGTTATGTAAAAGACCCAGGCACTTATATATTTACTTTGGTTGGAGTGTGAATTTGAGTATTGGGGGCGGGATAAATTTATATTAGTACTTAGGGGGGAGTATGTTAAAAATGGTGGTTAATATCCAAGAGGGAGGCGGGGAAATGTAGTGGTTATGTCCTGT
Organism: Budorcas taxicolor; assembly: GCF_023091745.1. Taxonomy (NCBI): domain Eukaryota; kingdom Metazoa; phylum Chordata; class Mammalia; order Artiodactyla; family Bovidae; genus Budorcas; species Budorcas taxicolor. Next base: position 100,725,696 of record NC_068916.1, on the reverse strand, counting down.
GACCATTAACTATGATGCTCGTGCCTACCATTATGGGGATGCTCAAGATGCAGTTAAGTCCAGCTACAATCCATGCTCCGGGTCAGGGCCTCAGATGGCCATAGCTGAGTCCAAGCATCCCCCAAAATTAAAAAATACCAAATGTATGACAGCACAGTTATGTGTGGGCATGGGCTGATTAGTAACTAGTCCATCGAGATGTCTTATTTAAGAGGGAAGAGTGGGCGATTTTAGATGAGATGGCCCTGAAGAAAGAACCAGATGTCTGATAAAGTTCATTAAATAGCTATCCCCACGGTTAATGGGCCCGGAGCGAGAAGAGGGATCCTTGCCAAGCGGGTTGCTGGTTTCACGCAGCATGGTCGACAAGCTCGTGATCTAATGGACGGGATACGCATGGTGACAAGGACGGATTTGACTTCATGTGCTATGTACGATCTAAGCAGTAAAATGTCCCATGTACTGTAGATGGACCTCGCTGTACTTGCTTATATGCAAGGGGAAAATCACTTAATGTACTGTATACATATTATGTCCTTGTTACATTAACTATAATGTACATGCTTATATGCATGGGGTAAATCATGTAATGTACTATATACATATCATATCTGTATTACATGAACGTTAATGTACATACCCGCACATGTCGGGCAAATGGTATAATGTGCTTGTACATGTGTAATATTTATATTGTATTAGTACTTATGTATGTGCCTAAATTAAGTGGGGGTTGTGGGGCATTGTACTTTTCTCGTGTGGGTGTAAGTTACTAAGCATGTCGTTGTACATGCAAGCTTGCAGAGTGGAAAATTCGTGTTGTATGTTTGAAAGTTTTAGTGGATTTAATACTGGGGAGGCTCTTAACATTTTTGGGGGTATATTAATAGATACAATTAATAGTGATCCAGGGAATAGTTTAAATAGAACTTCAGCTTTGGGTGTTGATAGTGAGGCTATAGCTTCTTCCTTGAGTCTTAGGGAGGCTGATTGTTCTCCTTCTCTGGTTTACAAGACCAGTGTATTGATTCTACTACAAAGACTTATCTTCATTTCAGGAGATTGTTTTCAATGGTGCTAGCTACTGGTATTATTACTAGAATGATGAGGAAATATATAATAGATGCTAGTTGTCCGATGATAATATAGGGGTGTTCGACTGGTTGTCCTCCAATTCATGTGGGTGTTAGTAGGTCTGCTACTAGAATTCAGAATATGCATTGGCTGATTGGTCGGAATATTATGCTTCGTTGTTTGGATGTGTGGAGGAAAGGTACGAGTGCTAAGATTAAGATAGAGAGGATTAGGGCTAGGACTCCCCCTAGTTTATTGGGAATTGATTGTAGGATTGCGTAGGCAAATAGGAAGTATCATTCTGGTTTGATGTGAGGGGGTGTGTTGAGTGGGTTTGCTGGAGTATAATTATCTGGGTCTCCGAGTAGGTCGGGTGTGAATAGTACTAGCAGCATGAGGGCGAGGATTAGTAGTATGATGCCTAGGACGTCCTTAATAGTGTAATAAGGGTGAAATGGAATTTTGTCTGCATCTGACGGGATTCCTGTGGGGTTGTTGGACCCTGTTTCGTGGAGGAAAAGTAGGTGGACTATGGCGAGAGCTGTAATGATAAATGGGAGGATGAAGTGGAAGGTGAAGAATCGGGTGAGAGTGGCTTTGTCTACTGAGAATCCTCCTCAGATTCATTCAACTAGATTTGTGCCAATGTATGGGATTGCTGAGAGAAGGTTGGTAATAACTGTTGCCCCTCAGAATGATATCTGTCCTCATGGTAGGACATAGCCTATGAATGCTGTGGCTATTGTTGCAAATAGGAGAATTACTCCGATGTTTCATGTTTCTGAAAAGGTATATGATCCGTAATATAGGCCTCATCCTACATGCATAAATAGGCAGATAAAGAATATTGATGCTCCGTTTGCGTGTATGTATCGGATGATTCAGCCATAGTTTACGTCTCGGCAAATGTGGGTTACAGAGGAGAATGCTGTTGTTGTATCGGATGTGTAGTGTATTGCTAGGAATAGGCCTGTTAGGATCTGTAGAATTAAGCAGATGCCTAGGAGGGAGCCAAAGTTTCATCACGATGAGATGTTTGATGGAGCTGGGAGGTCAATGAATGCGTTGTTTACAATTTTTATTAGTGAGTGAGTTTTTCGGATGTTGGTCATTAGTGTTCTTGTAGTTGAATGACAACGATGGTTTTTCATAGCATTGGTCATGGTTAGATTCCATGCGGGAATAATGATTATATACATTGTATTTATTATAAGTGTTATTTTTGTGACGGGTTTTGTGGGGTTTTCTTCAAAACCTTCACCTATTTATGGGGGGTTGGGATTAATTGTGAGTGGTGGAGTTGGGTGTGGTATTGTATTGAATTTTGGTGGATCTTTTTTAGGTTTAATGGTTTTTTTAGTTTATTTAGGGGGTATAATGGTGGTTTTTGGTTATACGACGGCTATAGCTACTGAGCAGTATCCTGAGGTTTGAGTTTCTAATAAGGTTGTTTTAGGAGCATTTATTACTGGTTTGTTGATGGAGTTTCTTATAGTTTATTACGTGTTGAAGGATAAGGAGGTGGAGATTGTGTTTAAGTTTAACGGTATGGGGGATTGGGTTATTTATGATACAGGGGATTCTGGGTTTTTTAGTGAAGAGGCTATAGGGATTGCTGCTTTATACAGTTATGGTACTTGATTGGTTATTGTTACTGGTTGATCCTTATTAATTGGTGTTGTGGTAATTACAGAGATTACTCGTGGAAATTAAGTAAAATTGTGCTGACGAAGATCGTAATTAGGAAGGAGAGGAAATATAATTTAAATAGGCCTTTTTGGCTTGTGATTGTGGTAGATATTTTTATTTGGGTTAGTGAAATAGTTTTTGGTAAAATGGCTTCTAGTCAGATTAGATCTAGGAGGGAGGATGCTGATTTTTGGCTTATTGTTAGATTTATGTAGGGGGTTAGGCGGTGTATAACTGTGGGATAATATCCTAATAGGTTAGAAAATTTGAATGTGTTTGATGGATGGTTGAATTTTAAGTAGTGGGTTATGTTGCTTATTTCTAGTGCTAGAATAAAGCCTAGGATTGTAACTGCTAGGGCAGTAATTTTTAGATAGTGGGGTATAGTTGTTTGGGGAATTGTTGTTGGGGGGATGTTGTTGGAAATGATGAATCCTGCGAAAAGACTTCCGATTAGTAAGCGTTTGATTGAGTTAATTAGGAATGGGTTGTTTTCATTAATAGCAATAAGGGTTGGGAATCGGGGTTGTCCTAGGAGTGCGAAGAAAATAATACGGGTACTGTAGATGGCTGTGAAGGAGGTGGCGATTAGTGTTATTAAGAGGGCTCAGGCATTGGTATATGACGTGTTGGCGGATTCAATAATTAGGTCTTTGGAGTAGAATCGGGTGAGGAAAGGTATTCCTGTTAGTGCAAAACTACCAATAATGAGGGCTGTTGTGGTAAATGGTATAGCTTTAAATAGGCCTCCTATTTTTCGAATGTCTTGTTCATCATTTAGGCTGTGGATGATGGAACCGGAGCACATAAATAATATGGCTTTGAAGAAGGCGTGGGTACAGATGTGGAGAAATGCTAAGTGGGGTTGGTTAATTCCAATTGTTACTATTATAAGGCCGAGTTGGCTGGATGTGGAGAAGGCGATGATTTTTTTAATGTCATTTTGGGTGAGGGCACATATTGCTGTGAATAGTGTGGTAATAGCCCCTAGGCATAGTATGATAGATTGGGCAAGTTTGTTGTTTTCTGTTAGTGGATAAAAGTGGATTAGTAGAAAAATGCCTGCTACTACTATTGTACTTGAGTGGAGTAATGCTGAGATGGGTGTTGGGCCTTCTATTGCGGAGGGCAGTCATGGGTGTAGGCTAAATTGTGCGGATTTTCCGGTTGCGGCTAGAATTAGTCCTATTAGAGGCAGATTTGAGTTGTCTGGTTTTAGTAAAAAGATTTGTTGAAGATCCCAAGTGTTGAGGTTAATTAGGAATCATGCTATTGCCAGGATAAATCCGATGTTGCCAATGCGGTTATATAGGATTGCTTGCAGGGCTGCTGTGTTTGCGTCTGCTCGTCCGTATCACCATCCGATTAGTAAAAATGATATAATTCCGACTCCTTCTCAGCCGATAAATAATTGAAAGAGATTATTTGCAGTGACGAGAATGAGTATTGTGATAAGAAATAAGAGTAAGTATTTGAAAAATTGGTTGATGTTGGGGTCTGAATGTATATATCATATTGAGAATTCTATGATGGATCATGTGACGAATAGTGCTACTGGGATAAATATTGTCAAGAAATAGTCTATTTTGAAGCTAAGAGATAGTTTAAGGGTTTGGATGGTCAGTCAGTGTCAGTTTGAAATAATTATTTCTTGTCCTGTGTGAATAAACATTATCGTGGGAATTATGCTAGTGATAAAGGCGTATGAAATGGATGTTTTTACGTAAAGTGGGTAGTTGGTGGATTTATGGATGTTGAGACTAGTTATTATGATGGGTACGGTTAGTAGAATTAGGGTGGTTAGTGTGAGGGAAGGGAATAGGTTTATTACTTTTATTTGGAGTTGCACCAATTTTTTGGTTCCTAAGACCAATGGATAACTACCATCCTTTAAAAGTTTGAAAAAGCGATGTTGTTAGACATGGGAGCATAGAATTAGCAGTTCTTGCACACTTTTTCGGTAAATAAGAAGGTGATAGGCTTCTATTGTTAGATTCACAATCTAATGTTTTTTTAAACTATATTTACAGTATAGGGGTCCTAGGATAATTTTTGGGTTTAGGGATAGAAGCAGTAGTGGCAGTATATGCAGTGATATGAGTGCGTTTTCTCGTGTGAAGGAAGGTGAGATGTTATTGATGTGATGAGTGTATTTGCCCCGTTGTGCTGTGATTAGTATGTAGAGGGAATATAGAGCAGTGATTACCATGTTAAGTCCTATTAGAATAATTGTGATGTTAGATCATGAAAAGGTTGATATTACTACAAATAGTTCTCCGATTAGGTTGATTGTCGGGGGTAGAGCCAGGTTAGTTAGACTTGCTAGGAGTCATCAGGTAGCCATTAGTGGAAGAAGTGTTTGTAGGCCACGGGCTAAGATTATTGTACGGCTGTGAATTCGTTCATAATTGGAGTTTGCTAGGCAGAAAAGTATGGAGGACGTGAGGCCGTGGGCGATTATCAGGGCGGTGGCTCCTATGTAGCTTCAAGGTGTTTGGATAAGGATCCCGACGATGACAAGTGCTATGTGGCTGACAGAGGAGTATGCGATGAGTGATTTCAAGTCCGTTTGACGAAGGCAAATTGAGCTGGTTATGATTATGCCTCATAATGATAACATGATGAATGGGTATGCTATGAAGTCGGTGGTTGGATTTAGGAGTAGTGTAATTCGTAGCATGCCGTATCCTCCTAGTTTTAGTAGGATTGCTGCAAGAACTATGGAGCCTGCAATTGGGGCTTCTACGTGGGCTTTGGGTAGTCAAAGGTGAAGTCCGTATAGTGGTATTTTTACTATAAAGGCTATTATGCATGCTAGTCATATGAAGGTGTTGGATCAGGAGCTGGGTATTGGTTGTACCCAGTATTGAAGGATTAGGAAGTTTAGGGATCCTATTGTGTTTTGAATGTAAATTAGTGCGACTAGTAAGGGTAGGGACCCTGCTAGTGTGTAAAACAAGAAATAGAGACCGGCATTTAGGCGTTCTGTTTGGTTTCCTCATCGGGTAATAATAATGAGTGTGGGGACTAGTGTTACTTCAAATATGATATAAAAGAAGATTAGTTCTGTAGCAGAGAATGTCATAATCAGAAATAGTTGTAGTAGGATTAGTATTGAGATGAAAAGTTTTTTTCGGGCTGGCCTTTCTTTTGATAGGTGGTGTTGGCTAGCTATAAGTGTTAAGGGAAGAAGTCATATGGTTAGGATTAGTAGTGGTGTAGATAAAGAGTCGGAGAAGAAAGTTAATGAGAAGTTGAGGCTGTTATCGCCAAATTGGTTTATAAGGAGTAGGCTCGTAAGGCTAATTAGTAAGCTATGGAGCATGGAGTTAATTCAGATTATGCTATTTTTTGATAGCCAGGTTAGGGGTATAAGTATTATTGTGGAAATAATATATTTTAGCATTGTAGTAGATTAAGGTTTTGTACGTAGTCGGTGCTGTATGTGTTTGACACCATTACTAGTAAGGATAGGCCTAGTGCTGCTTCGCAGGCTGCGAAAACTAGTAGGATGATAGGCATCATACTGGCTAAGGTGAAGTGTGAGTTTAGGATTATTAGGGTAGCTATAACAAATAAGGATAGTATTATTCCTTCTAGACATAGGAGGGAGGATATTAGGTGGGATCGGTATATCAGTAGTCCTGTGAGAGACACTATGAATGCTATTATAATATTTATGTATACGAGGGACATTTGGTAATTATGAGTTTAATCATAATCTAATGAGTCAAAATCATTTATTTTGTCTTAAACTAAGTACCATATTCGGTTCATTCTAGTCCTTTTTGGGTTCACTCATAGGCTAGGCTTACGGCTAGTAGGAAAATTAGGAGAAGGGCTATGGTAAGTATTGTGTTAAGGTTAGTTGTTTGTGAGGCTCATGGTAGTGGTAGGAGTAGTGCAATTTCTAGATCGAAGAGGAGAAATGTGATGGCTACTAGAAAAAATTTTATGGAGAAGGGAAGGCGAGCAGATCCCATGGGGTCAAATCCGCATTCATATGGGCTTGTTTTTTCTGAGTATACGTTCAGTTGGGGGAGTCAGAATGCGATAGTTGACGAGCAACATAGCTAGCGTAAAATTAGTTAGGAGAGTAATTATAAGGTTTATTGTTCTTTTTCGGGCTAGACTGAAACTAACTGATTGGAAGTCAGCCGTACTGATTAATACTAAAAGAACATGAGCCTCATCAATAGATGGAAACATAGAGGAAAAGTCATACTACGTCCACGAAGTGTCAATATCAGGCAGCGGCTTCGAAACCGAAATGGTGACTAGAGGTGAAGTGAAATTTTAGTTGGCGGAAGAAGCAGACAATTAAGAAAGTGGATCCGATAATGACATGGAGGCCGTGGAATCCTGTGGCTACGAAGAAGGTTGAACCGTAAACTCCATCTGAGATTGTAAAGGGTGCTTCATAATATTCTGATGCCTGTAGTAGTGTAAAGTATACACCTAGTGCAATGGTGATGAATAGGGCTTGTAGCATGTGGTTACGATTTCCTTCTATGAGGCTATGGTGAGCTCAGGTAATGGAGACTCCTGAGGCCAGAAGGACAGAGGTATTGAGTAGTGGAACTTCTATGGGATTAAGTGGGTGAATGCCTGTTGGGTGTCAGCAGCCGCCTAGTTGGGGTGTAGGAGCAAGGCTTGAGTGATAGAAGGCTCAGAAGAACCCAGTGAAGAATAAGACTTCGGAGATAATAAAGAGAATCATCCCGTAGCGAAGGCCTTTTTGGACAGCTGGAGTATGGTGGCCTTGAAAGGTACTTTCTCGGATCACATCTCATCGTCATTGATATATTGTAAGTATATTTGTTGTTAGGCCTAGGGTCAGTAGAGTTGTTGAGTTGAAGTGAAATCATATGGTGAGGCCAGATGTTATTAGGAGGGCAGATAGTGCTCCTGTGAGGGGTCAGGGGCTTGGATTTACTATGTGATAAGCATGGGTTTGGTGTGTCATTATGTGTTGCCATGCAGATACAAGCTAACTAGAAGGGTGAATACGTAGGCTTGAATTATAGCTACTGCGAATTCGAGGATCGTTAGTAGGACTAGAATAGTAAATGTAATGAGTGCTGTTGTGGTATTGATGCTTGTTAATGCAAGGGTGGCTCCTCCGATCAAGTGAATTAATAAGTGTCCTGCTGTGATGTTGGCTGTCAATCGTACGGCAAGGGCTACTGGTTGGATGAAGAGGCTGATGGTTTCAATAATCACCAGTGCTGGGATCAGTGGGGTGGGTGTCCCTTGTGGTAAGAAATGGGCGAGTGATGCTTTAGTTTTGTTGCGAAAGCCTGTAATTACGGCTCCCGCTCATAGGGGGATAGCCATGCCTAAATTTATTGACAGTTGTGTAGTTGGTGTAAATGAATGGGGTAGTAAGCCTAATGAATTTGTGGACCCAATAAATAGGATTAGGGACATTAATATTAATGTTCACGTTTGTCCTTTGGTGTTGTGAGTGCTTATTATTTGTTTTGATACAAGTTGAAGTGTTCACTGTTGAAGGGAGATGAGGCGGTTATTGATTAGTCGGTTTGATGTAGGAAATAGTAAGCTAGGGAATAAAACAATGAGAGTAACAAGGGGAAGGCCTAGTATTATAGGGGTAATGAAAGAGGTAAATAGATTTTTGTTCATTTTGTTTCTCAAGGGGTGTCTTGTTTTGGTATTTTTGTTGTTATTAATTCTGGGTTGTAGTAGAAATCGTGTTTTGAGATTTTTAACTGGAGAATAATAAAGAGGACTAAAAATATTGATAGAATTATTGTAAGTCACGTTGATGTGTCTAGTTGTGGCATGTCATCAAGGAGAGTGTTATGCTCTCAGTCTTTAACTTAAAAGGTTAACGCTGGCATAGCTTCTTGATGATTTTATAATATTGATGCAGATCATTTTTCAAAGTATTCTAGTGGGACTAGTTCGAGAACGATTGGTATAAAACTGTGGTTTGATCCGCAGATTTCTGAGCATTGACCGTAAAATAGGCCTGGACGAGTTGACATAAGGGTTGTTTGATTTAAACGACCTGGAATTGCATCTGTTTTTAGTCCTAGAGAAGGAACTGCTCATGAGTGCAGAACGTCTTCAGAAGAGATTAGTATTCGAATTGTTATTTCTATAGGCAATACAACTCGGTTATCTACTTCTAGTAATCGTAGTTCTCCTGGTTTTAATTCTGATGTTGGAATCATATAGGAATCGAAGCTTAAGTCTTCATAGTCTGTGTATTCATAGCTTCAGTATCATTGATGTCCTGTGGTCTTTACTGTGAGAGATGGGTTGTTGATTTCATCTATTATGTATAGAATTGCATAGATGTATAGATGTATAGATATGTTGTTTGAATCACGTTAAATCACAATAAATCACATTTTATTGTGATTAAAAATCACAATAAATCACATTAAATTTTGGCAATTTTCAGTTACCAGAAAAGGAAAGCAACCTGTGTTAGTCATGGCTACTTGATAATACAAAATCTTCATGTCCCTTCAAGATACTTCATGACAATGGCAATTATAATACACATTTCTGTATCCTGTTTTCTTATTTCCCCAGAGAGCAAGATACTTAGGATGAATCATAGAGACTCTGTTCATTATTTACCATCTCCATTAAAGGGTAAAAATAATGTTTTTTTTTTTTTTTTATCACGGTCCTAAATTGCTGTGGTGATCTATGAAAGTAGGTCATTTAATTTAAAATTAACATATTATAACACTTTATAGCACATATAAAACTGCCTAATGATATGTATGAGCTCACGTCTTCTTCTTGAGTCTTGTTTTTTTACTGTTTCTTTAGATTCATTTACATTCTAGTTGTGGCAAAGCACGGGAAATTCCCAGATGTGCTCACCTTTTATACATGAACATGATTTTGTGTGTTGCTGTCTACCTGCCTTATCAGTCTTTGTCTGCCATACACACTCTTGATCTAAGGAAATCCAGTAATACCCCATCCACAGCCCTTGGAGCCTCGCCCTGACCTAACTCCGGTTCCCATTTCCTCCCCCACTGCTCCTTAGGTTATCCTTAGGTTAATTTGGTGAAACCAAGGCACTGAAACATTACAAGGAGTGGGTATATGATGTAGTCAATTCAGGCTGATGAATGTCCATACTCACCTTTTTAATCATTATGTTAACTCATTTAAGGAGCTTCCCTTGTAGCTCAGTCAATAAAGAGTCTGTCTGCAATGCAGGAGACCTGGGTTTGATCCCTGGGTCTGGAAGATCCCCTGGAGGAGGAAATGGCAGCCCAGTACTGCCATTTCCAGGAAATTCTCCAGTACTTTTGCCTGGAGAATCCCATGGACAGAGGAGCCTGGCAACCTATGGTCCATGGAGTCGAAAGAGTCTGACACGACTTAGTGACTAAACCACCACCACCATGGAATGAATAAATAAATGATTATTGAGAATCAGCCCTGATACTATGCTATGACTGACTGAGAGAAAAAAAAGGAGCTAAAGTTAAAAAGAAATCAAAATGGTTTCACTCAAAAAGAAGACAGAGAAGGCAACCCTTTCACATTTCATTAATGGAATGTCTTTGGTCAAAGCCCTTAGAGTAACATGAGGGTATTTTTGTAGAGTAAGTTATATGTGTCTGGGGGAAAATTTTTGATCTTTAAGAATCATAGAATTTGATTTAAACACACACACACACATACATACAATCAACGTTCCAGTATTTCCTGTGAATTCAATATATACATTTAATATTTAATTTTTTCCTTGAGGCAAGAGTCAAATGTAAGGTAACCTACATGCATTTATTTTTTCTCTCACAAAATGTCACTTAATGTTTGTCCTTTGACATTTTAGGAATAAGGTCTTCTGACAATGCTGCTGAATCAGTGTCTACTTTGGATGAAAATTCAGCTGTGTTTAGTGAGGTGTGACACACAGCTATCTGAAAACTGGCATGTGGCTATTTCTGCCTGAATAACACTAACTTTCAAAGCAAACATTTGAAATGGATTGGATAATAATAAAAATTCTAATAAATGCAGGTAAAGACAGATGATGGATTCATGCAGAAAAACAAAACAAAACCCATATTACCCTTAAAAGCAATCCTATAATCTCTGCAGGAGCAGAATTTTTGTCTGAAAATTTATAAGCTTTAGACTCCAAATAGTATCATTCTTAGCATATACCATGGGCTTCCCTGATAGCTCAGTTGGTAAAGAATCTGCCTACAATGCAGGAGACTCCAGTTCAGTTCCTGGGTTGGGAAGATCCCCTGGAGAAGGGATAGGCTACCCACTCCAGTATTCTTGGGCTTCCGTTGTGGCTCAGCTGGTAAAGAATCTGCCTGCAATGTGGGAGACCTGGGTTCGATCCCTGGGTTGGGAAGATTCCTCTGGAGAAGGGAAAGGCTACCCACCTGGAGAATTACATAGACTGTATAGTCCACGGGGTCTCAAAGAGTTAGACTTGACTGAGTGATTTTCACTAGCATATACCACATCCAGGAGAACTTTTCCTGTGCTCATTTAACAATTATCTTTATGAAATTCCAAGTCCAATCTCATTTAGAAGATCATCATTCATTCTCATTTGCTGGCTTCTCTACAGATAATGCTGAATATTTCTATTTTTATCTTAACTCTGCCAGTAACCTGAAGAATCTTTCACTGTCAATTCAAATATATTATTCCCTACCAAGAACTTCATTGCCTCTTCTTTATTCTTTAAATAAGTCACTCTATTTTTGACTCTTCATATTATATATTTTGAGATAAATTGCAAATAAGTGGTCAGAGAAGAATAATTTTACTTAGGTGTAGGTGCTTTTAAAAATAAATCATGTTCATCACCAAATCTGATCTCCTCATTTAAAAGATCATCATTCATTCTCATTTGCTGGCTTCTCCACAGATAATGCTGGATATTCCTATTTTTATCTTAACTCTGCCAGTTACCTGATGCATCTCTCACTGTTGATTCACATATATTATTCCCTACCAAGAACTTCATTGCCTTTTCTTTATTCTTTAAATAAGTCACTCTAATTTTGACTCTTCATGTTATATATCTTGAGATAAATGGCAAATAAGTGGTCAAAGAAGAATAATTTTATTTAGGTGCTTAAAAAAAATTGTCTTCATCAAATACCAAGTCTTTAGAATCATGTCTCTAAATCCTTTGCTTTTAAAACTCAACATATAAGGTTTACTTAGTCTGTTCACCTCACATAAAATCAGCAGGCATGAGAGAGAGCCATGGAAAATTGTCTCCCAACACTCAGGGTTGTTTTCCCACAATGTTCTCCAATGATTCCTTCATTATTTGGCTAATTTGTCCCACTGCAAAGATATACTAGTACTGGCTATACTATACTCACACGTATATTCCTATTTCAGTGTATTCACACTCCTTTTCCCATACATCATGGGTTTGCCCAGGGAAACATGGCAGTAGGTGATAATTCCAAGGATCCTATTAAGGGTTGAATTTTATCCCCTAGCACCAAATTCATACTTTGAAATTCTAGCCCCTGGTACCTCAGGTTATTACCTTATTTGGAAATAGACTCTTTGCGACCTGCCAGGCTGCTCTGTCCATGGAATTCTCCAGGCAAGAATACTGGAGACGGTTGCCATTCCCTTCTCCAGGAGATTTTCCTGACCCAAGGATTGAACCCACATCTCCTGTATGGGCAGATGGATTCTTTATCACTCAGCCACCTGGGAAGCCCTAGAGTCATTGCTGCTGCTGCTAAGTCGTTTCAGTCATGTCCGATTCTGTGCGACCCCATAGACGGCAGCCCACCAGGCTCCCCCGTTCCTGGGATTCTCCAGGCAAGAACACTGGAGTAGGTTGCCATTTCCTTCTCCAATGCATGAAAGTGAAAAGTGAAAGTGAAGTCGCTCAGTCGTGACCGACTCTTTGTGACCCCATGGACTGTAGCCCACCAGGCTCCTCCTCCCATGGGATTCTCCAGGCAAGAGCACTGGAGTGGGGTGCCATTTCCTTCTCCAATGCATGAAAGTGAAAAGTGAAAGTGAAGTTGCTCAGTCGTGTCCGACTCTTCACGACCCCATGGACTGCAGCCCACCAGGCTCCTCCATCCATGGGAATTTCCAGGCAAGAGCACTGGAGTGGGGTGCCATTGCCTTCTCCGAGAGTCACTGCAGATGTGATTAAATAAGAGGAGGTCAGACTGTAGCAGAGTCGGCCTCTAATCCCATGTGACTGGAGCCCTTATAAACATGGGAAACTTGGACACATACGTGCACAAAGGGAGAACACCCTGTGAAAATAAAGGCAGAGATTAAGGTGAGGCTTTTACAAGCCAAGCAATAAGCCGAAGACTATGAGCAAACAATTAGAAGCTAAAAAGAGACATGCAATAGAGTCTCTCACAGCCTCAGAAGAAACCAACTCTACTGACACCTTGGTCTCAGATTTCTGGTCTGCAGAATGCTGACACAGGACATTTCTGTGGCTTACGTCTCCTAGTTTGTGGTCTTTTGTTAAAGAAGCCCTAGAAAACTAATACAAACAGGCCTACACAGACTCTTAGAATGGACAGTTGGTGGAAACCTTAAAGTGGTTCTCCAACTGGGCCCACCCCCAACTTCGTGTTACAATTTGGTGAATCCCTCAAACTCAGCAGAGCCTATACTTATGTTATGGCCTAGCAGCCGGAAAGAATGCCAGTAATCTCCATTGGCCTCTTTAATGTTAGGATTTTAGTGCTGAAGCAACCCTTCAGACCTGTACTGTTAGTATTATTGATGTGCCTCTCCGGGACTCTTGACCAAGCTTCCTTTGCTCTCAGCTCTTGTAAAACCCAGTCTGTCACAGTTCTGCCCACTACCTTCCTTTCTTGTCTTTGATCCACTAGATTGTTCCCAAACCTTGCCTTATTCATACCATCATCATTATCTTTACAGTGAGATATGTAGCCCTGTTTCTAGCTATCTACACATGAACAAGAGAGTGCCCATTGAAAACTGACAAGGTGAAAGAATGGGATTACATTTTTGTTCCTTGACAAAAAGATAAATGGTTACTAATACTCGGGTTCATGTGTGACATACCCTGTGTTTCCAACTTAAATAACATTGAACGAGAAGTTCCATGCCTCTAGAATGATAACAGCACCTTGCGTACATTGAGTTCCAACTGTTTGCATTATGTTCTGCACCAGGCATTTAGCTAAAGATTTCTAGTTGATTCTGATAATGTCCACCATTGTCCTGGTTTACTCAGTATACACAGTTCATTTACAACAGTAATTTTTAATGCACTTAGTTTTAACTCATACCCAGCATGAAGTCAGCCAGGTATTGTTCTCCACATTTTACAGATAAGGAAACTGAGGTTCAGAGATGTCAAATATTTACAGTGCCAAAGTGGGACTTCTGCCTGACAAGATTCATGCCCTGACAACCTGGGATGAAGTTGTAAACATGAAAAGACTACCTCCTCCCCCTCAAAAAGGAAATTTAATGGGCTGAAGAAGGCAATGGCAACCCACTCCAGTACTCTTGCCTGGAAAATCCCATGGATGGGAGAGCCTGGTAGGCTGCAGTCCATGGGGTCGCGAAGAGTCGGACACGACTGAGCAGCTTCACGTTCACTTTTCACTTTCAGGCACTGGAGAAGGAAATGGCAACCCACTCCAGTGTTCTTGCCTGGAGAATCCCAGGGATGGAGGAGCCTGGTGGGCTGCCGTCTATGGGGTCACACAGAGTCGGACACGACTGAAGCGACTTAGGAGCAGCAGCAGCAGCAGCAGAAGTCTCTACTACATTGTTTATAGTCAAAGAGGTTTATTACCATGTTGGACACACTAATGATCAATAGCATCTCACATCTGAAAGTAATAGCATAATGAGCCTGATTCTCTCTGTATTTAACATGCTAAACTCTCAATGACAGTTTCCCCCACTTCAGGGTCAACTTGTTGTGTTTAGTCCCTCTCTCCATCCCCAAGCATGGGTACGGTCCTGGCCTGAACTATCACAAGAGCAGACAGAATGTACAATATAGGCAGTGCTTTCCAGTATGTGGCTCATACTGTTATTATCCTTCTTCTTGTTTCCATTCTCTCTGACAAGTGACTCTTTCCTGGAACTCTAAATGACAGCTGATTTCTACCAAAAAATTCGCAGTCGCCTGCTGCGTTACTACCGAAATGCAACAGAGTGTGGCTAAATCTACTGTCTTTGTGTCTGTGGGAAATGGAGTTTCCTGAAGCTCATAAGGTTAACACTACTCGCGGGAAGATGATTTCCCCAGAGATTATGCTTCAAGATGGAATACCCTCGATTTATGGCACAGTTCCAATCTAGGTTTTGGATTCTTTCTACAGATACCCTCATAGATTTTTGAATCAACACACAAATTTAGAAATTAATGGAGGCATGACTCTGAAGATAACAATTCCAAAAGTCCGCTTGTCTTTTAGTGTCATGCAGAAAAAAATAAATTACTCTCAATGGGAACTTAGTTTAATTTACTGCTCAAATATTCAGTTGTAAGCATTAAGTATACTTTAAATAGATTCTTTCAAAAGTAGTTCATAAAAAATTTGTTGGGAGATGGCTAAGAAAAATTGATAAATCAGATATGACACAAAGTAAAATGGTCACTCACTCCCTATTTGAGGAAAAAAAAAAATAAGAAGAAGCTGATCTATTCCTTTTCTTGTGAGCAAAAGAGAAAAAAAAAAATTCTTCCAAGAATTGCAATAACATAGTTTCAGGAAATCGTATCTCCCAAAGACACTAATTGCACATTTTCTTTATTTTTGCTCTTGAGACAATGGGATGAATGTGAATCAAGAACTGGGGAAGAGAGATACTGATTTGTATTCATGTTTTCCTTCCTGGCAGCTTTTTCTGGTGCCAGCAAGAAGGAAGAGTAAAATAAAGATTTTAGCAAGTAGAAAAACTGTAGGCTCTAAAAATTATTACCAAAGGGTAGTACGAGATAAAGAGAGAAAATTCAACCGAATGATGTAATATTCATGGTTATAAATTTCTATGAATTAAATAAATTGTAATATTAAATTAAGTACACAGTATTAGGCATTTAGAAGGAATAGTCTTTGAGTTCATTAAAAATTTCCTTTACTCTCAGCTAACATTAATTTTTCCTTCCTATTTTTTTTTCTGATATGTGGCTTTAAAGCAAGATGTTGTATACATGTATTTACAGTGTGTATAAGAGATATTCAAGAGAGTGCCCAAGAATGTGGGCTTTAGAGAAAACTTGAATGTAAATCCAGCTATACTAGCTGGTAAGTTTTATGACCTTGGACAACTGATATTACATCTTTTCCTCCAAATGTTCTAATGAGTAAAATGGATTTCTAATAGCACGTACTTCATGGTGTTGTTCTAAGGATAAAATAAGTTAATATGGTGGCCTGAACCAGGTGCATGAACCCTTCAAAGAGTGTGGATGGTCTTAAAGGTATCGCTTTCCTGATCCTGAACTCAACAATGCTCTGCCTGAGAACTTGTGGCTCGAAAAGTGATCCTGTTAGAGTGTCATGTCTATTTTCCTATCTTTTCCCACAACTCTTCTTTATCACATTCCAAAGTAGGTACACTTCTTAGCCATCCAGAATGCTATGGTGCTGCTTTCATTTAATGCCGAAATCCTCCAGGGCCAAATAAAGGGACTACATGAAATAGTGTTGTTATTGTTCAGATAGTGAGTGATGCTAATGAGCGAAATTATGTTTTTTTGAAAGTCTGGTGAGTTCCAGTTCTTTGCTTTCAACAAAATTGAAGGAAGACCTAATAGAGATTTTAGCTGACAGATCATTAGAAATAATTAAGGATGACAAGAACAGGGGATTCTTCTCTTCCTCTCTACCTCTGAACAAATTTCTTAGCTTGTTATGTGTCCTGGGTAACAATTTTAACAAATTTTTAAATAAATATATATATTATTTGCATGCATATGTATACACACACACCTGAATATAATCTATTGCACTGGGGATGGTAGGTATCAAAAGGCTTCATGACCTAACCTCAGAAGACAGAAGGTATCACTGTCGCAGTCACAGCCCATCCAAGGGGAAGATATATAGATCCCAACTCTTGCTGGAGAACTGTCAATATCACATTGTGATGGAGCTTGCTGGGTAGCATGTATTTTTGCAGTTATCACTGAAAAAATATAAACTATCTCATATTAGGAAGGAAAAAATTCTACTATTTTAAAGTTGCATACAGTTTTTTTTTCTTTTTTCTATAAATGGAGAAGCTTGAATTTACCTTTGAGGTCAGCAATCTTTGTTTTAGGGAAGAAATCTAAGCAGTGTAATAGGGCTTTTTCTATGGTAGGCCAATATACCAGTTTGAAGTGAAGGGATATGTTATTAATATAGTAAGCAGTGAAATTACTCTGCATTATCAATAAAAGTTTTTTTTTTTCTTAGAATTGGAACCATATCTCTGAAGTTTGTTTCCTTTTCAGAAAGAAAAATTTCCTATTTTCTCCCTTTTTGAATTCCAGGCAGGAGTGTTGATGCTGCAGGACATTCATATGTCAGAAGCTGAATCAAATGTGATGGGAGACTAGGGACTGAAGGAGAGGCATCCACATGCCCTTGCACTGGGGTGGTCTGACCAGGGGACTCTAAGTAGCAGGAATGTGTAATGTATGGTTTTGAGTTCTTCTTCGATATTTCTGTCTTCTGATATCCAGACTTCAGTGCCATTCAGTTTGTTACATGATATACATCTTTTTTTCCCTTGTGGAATTAAGGGGATGAGCTTGTGTTAGGATAAACAACTTGTCTGATTCACCAAGGTTTAATACCAAAGTCCCATGTCTCAGGAAACTCCTCAGATTCAGGCAAATAGGAATGGTTGGTGGTCCCTCTAACTGGAGTCTATACTTGAAATTACTTGTTGAGAGTGAAGGGTAACAGCTTGGAGAAAGCTGCTTAAAGATCAGTTAGTGGTAACTTTCAGAAAAGGTATACCATATCTTCTTTGCATGAATGGGGCGGAAACTTAGGTAACTAGTAAAATGTTAAGAACAATATCCAAATCTTAAAACCACATAAAAGAGATTACTATTTCTTTGGAGTCATGTTAGGAATTGTCTCGGAGAAGGCAATGGCACCCCACTCCAGTACTCTTGCATGGACAATCCCATGGACAGAGGAGCCTGGTGGGCTGCAGTCCATGGGGTCGCTAGGAGTCGGACACGACTGAGCCACTTCACTTTCACGCACTGGAAGTAAATGGCAATCCACTCCAGTGTTCTTGCCTGGAGAATCCCAGGGACGGGGGAGCCTGGTGGGCTGCCGTCTATGGGGTCGCACAGAGTCGGACATGACTGAAGCGACTTAGCTTAGCTAGCTCAGCTTAGGAATTGTCTAGCTGGTCCATGGAAGTATTATCTAACTCTCTAGGAGTTAATAACTATTTTCACTGCTATTTTAATAGTGATTAGGACATTTTATATCCCTGTAGAAATTGTTGCTGACTTGTAGAAGCTGACACACATGATTTCTTTTTTTGATAGCAATACAAATGAATTTTGTTCAAGAGATGAAATGATTTTTACCTTGTAAAAAGATGAACCTCAGAAGTTGCAGGTTTGTAGCCATGTAGGCTATTTGTATTGAAGTTAGCCCCACTACTTGTACTGTCTTCTCTATAAACCACTATAAATACTGGGATTTTTTTCCAATTCTTTTTGCACTAGCTTCACCATCTTTCTGGTTCCCTCATTAATGAGGTAAAACACACATGGGACTTTATTTGGGTAAGTGATGCTTTTGTTTTTTTTTTAAATTATATTTTGACATTGAAGATTTGTAGAAAGTGTTACTATGACTTAAAGATGTCTTAGAAATTCATGGAGGGAATGAACTTGGTAAAAGCCTGGTTTTCCTACATCCTCTCTCTATCAGGGTTAAGGAGACAATGAATATGAAGAAGAGACCGGGTGTGCCTACAGTGAGGAAGCCCCTCTGTCCGTCCGTCTTCATTGTCGGTCCCCCTGGGCCTTCTCCCCTTTGTGGAGGGTTCCTCCTCTTAGTCCGTGGATTCTGTAAATGTGGTGGGGTGACGGCTGGCAGTTCCTTTACAGCCTTCTAACCAAAATATCTGCAAGTCACATCTTTTCTCTCACCGAGATGGATTTCTACCACATTATGATCCCCAAAGAGTTTCTATTACTTTCCTCAGCCTCGCCAAAGATGCTTTCCCGGGAGGAAGTTGGAGATAGACTCAGAATCAAAATCAGACTACATACACACACATATACGCATATATGCACATTTTATATGTTGTGAGAGTCCTAAGGGGAGGGGGTAAAAAGAAAGAAACCTGGGACCACTCTACAGTTTCTTTTGAAAGAAGTTAATACCAGGAATTGGTTAAATAGGTGATGGAAGGAGTGACAAGCCAAATAGCGGAGAGTGAGGCACTTGATTAGCACCAGCAGGAGGCTGCTTCAGCCCTGGAGGGAGACAAGGAGGCAGCTTTCCTGATGCCCAGGGGCTGGGCTTAAATGGCAGACACTGGATCCATGGGGAAGAGGCAGCTGTTGGCAGAGGAACTGCCGAGGCAGAGAGAGGAGAGAAATGTTGTGGTTTCCTCTTTCCTCCCACCTTCCCACTGGCCAAACCGAACAGAGAGCAGTGGATTAAAAAGCCTGCAGGACCAGCACCCTTGAGAGGAGACAGTTTAGTTACAGTTCAGTTGCTCAGTCCTGTCTGATTCTTTGCGAACCCATGGACTGCAGCACGCCAAGCCTCCCTGTCCATCACCAACTCCCAGAGTTTACTCAAACACATGTCCATTTAGTAAGTGATGCCATCGAACCATCTCATCCTCTGTCATCTCCTTCTCCCGCCTTCAATCTTTCCCAGGATCAGGGTCTTTTCTAGTGATCAGTTCTTCTCATCAGGTGGCCAAAGTATTGGAGTTTCAGCTTCAGCATCAGTCCTTCCAATGAATATTCAGGACTGATGTCCTTTAGGATGGACGGATTGGATCTCCTTGCAGTTCAAGAGACTCTCAAGAGTCTTCTCCAACATCACAGTTCAAAAATATCAGTTCTTTGGCACTCAGCTTTCTTTATAGTCCAACTCTCACATCCATACATGACTACTGGAAAAACCATGGCTTTGACTAGACAGACACTTGTTGGCATAGTAATGTCTCTGCTCTTTAATATGCTGTCTAGGTTGATCATAGCTTTTCTTCCAAGGAACAAGCGTCTTTTAATTTCATGGTTGCAGTCACCATCTGCAGTGATTTTGGAGCTCTGAAACATAAAGTCTGTCACTGTTTCTACTGTTTCCCAATCTATTTGCCATGAAGTGATGGGACCAGATGCCATAATCTTCATTTTCTGAGTGCTGAGTTTTAAGCAAGCTTTTTCACTCTCCTCTTTCACCAAGAGGCTCTTTAGTTCTTCTTCACTTTCTGCCATCAGCGTGGTGTCATCTGTGTATCTGAGGTTATTGATATTTCTCCTGGCAATCTTAATTCCAGCTGTGCTTCATCCAGCTTGGCATTTCACATGATGTACCCTGCATATAATTTAAATAAGCAGGGTGACAATATACAGCTTTGATGTACTCCTTTCCTGATTTAGAACCAATCTGTTGTTCCATGTTTAGTTTTTTTTTTTTTCCCCATGTTTAGTTTTAATTGTTGACCTGAATACAGATTTATCAGGAGGCAGGTCAGGATGTCTGGTATTTCCAACTCTTGAAGAATTTTCCACAGTTCATTGTGATCCGCACAGTCAAAGGCATTGGCATAGTCAATAAAGCAGAAGTAGTTGTTTATCTGGACCTCTTTTGCTTTTTAAATGATCCAACAGATGTTGGCAGTTTCATCTGTTTCCTCTGCCTTTTCTAACCAGCTTGATCATATGGAAGTTCATGGTTCACATATTGCTGAAGCCTGGCTTGGAGAATTTTGAGCATTACTTTACTAGCGTGTGAAATGAGTGCAATTGTGCAGTAGTTTGAACATTCTTTGGCATTGCCTTTCTTTGGGATTGGAATGAAAACTGACCTTTTCCAGTCCTGTGGCCATTGCTGAGTTATCCAAATTTGCTGGCATATTGAATGCAGCACTTTAACAGCATCATCTTTTAAGATTTGAAATAGCTCAACTGGAATTCCATCACCTCCACTAGCTTTATTTGTAGTGCTGCTTCCTAATGCTCACTTGACTTCACATTCCAGGATGTCTGGCTCTAGGGGAGTGATCACACCATCACTGTTATCTGGGTCATGAAGATCTTTTTTGTACAGTTCTTTTGTGTATTCTTGCCACCTCTTCTTAATATTTTCTGCTTCTGTTAGGTCCCTACCATTTCTGTCCTTTATCGAGCCCATCTTTGCATGAAATGTTCCCTTGGTATCTCTAATTTTCTTGACGAGGTCTTTAGTCTTTCCCATTCTATTGTGTTCTTCTACTTCTTTTCATTGATCACTGAGGAAGGCTTTCTAATCTCTCCTTGCTATTCTTTGGAATTCTGCATTCAGGTGGGTATATCTTTCCTTTTCTTCTTTGCCTTTCACTTCTCTTCTTTTCTCAGCTATTTGTAAGGCCTCCTCAGACAACCATTTTGCATTTTTGCATTTCTTTTTCTTGGGAATGGTCTGACCGCTGCCTCCTGTATAATGTCATGCACCTCTGTCCATAGTTCTTCAGGCACTCTGTCTATCATATCTAATCCCTTGAATCTATTTGTCACTTCCACTGTATAATTGTGGAAGGGATTTGATTTAGATCATATCTGAATGGTCAAGTGGTTTTCCTTACTTTCTAAAATTTAAGCCTAAATTTGGCAATAAGGAGTTCATGATCTGAGCCACAGTCAGCTCCCAATCTTGTTTTTGCTGACTGTATAGGGCTTCTACATCTTTGGCTGCAAAGAATATAATCAGTCTGATTTCGGTGTTGACCATCTGGTGATGTCCATGTGTAGAGTCTTCTCTTGTGTTGTTGGAAGAGGGTGTTTGCTATGACCAGTGCGTTCTCTTTGCAAAACTCTATTAGCCGTTGTCCTGATTCATTCTGCACTCCAAGGCCATATTTGCCTGTTACTCCAGGTATTTCTTGACTCCCTACTTTTGTATTCGAGCCCCCTATAATGAAAAGGATATCCTTTTGGGGTGTTAGTTCTAGAAGGTCTTGTAGGTCTTCATAGAACTGTTCAACTTCAGCTTCTTCAGCATTACTGGTCAGGGCATCGACTTGGATTACCGTGATATTGAATGGTTTGCCTTGGAAACAAACAGAGATCATTCTGTCATTTTTGAGACTGCATCCAAGTACCTCATTTCTGACTCTTTTGTTGACTATGATGGCTACTCCATTTCTTCTGAGGGATTCTTGCCCACAGTAGTAGATATAATGGTCATCTGGGTTAAATTCACCCATTTCAGTCCATTTTAGTTCACTGATCCTAAAATGTCAACGTTCACTCTTGCCATCTCCTGTTTGACCACTTCCAATTTGTCTTGATTCATGGACCTAACATTCCAGGTTCCTATGCAATATTGCTCTTTACAGCACTGGACTTTACTTCCATCACCAGTCACATCCATCCCTGGGTATTATTTTTGCTTTGGCTCCATCCCTTCATTCTTTCTGGAGTTATTTCTTCACTGATTTCCAGTAGCATATTGGTCACCTGGACTGGAAGAAACACAAGCTGAAATCAAGAGTGCCGGGAGAAATATCAATAACCTCAGATATGTAGATGACACCACCCTTATGGCAGAAAGTGAAGAGGAACTAAAAAGCCTCTTGATGAAAGTGAAAGAGGAGAGTGAAAAAGTTGGCCTAAAGTTCAACATTCAGAAAACGAAGATCATGGCATCCTGTCCCATCTCTTCATGGGAAATAGATGGGGAAACAGTGGAAACAGTGTCAGACTTTATTTTTTTGGGCTCCAGAATCACTGCAGTTGGTGACTGCAAGCCATGAAATTAAAAGACGCTTACTCCTTGGAAGAAAAGTTATGACCAACCTAGATAGCATATTCAAAAGCAGAGACATTACTTTGCCGACTAAGGTCCGTCTAGTCAAGGCTGTGGTTTTTCCTGTGGTCATGTATGGATGTGAGAGTTGGACTGTGAAGAAGGCTGAGCGCTGAAGAATTGATGCTTTTGAACTGTGGTGTTGGAGAAGACTCTTGAGAGTCCCTTGGACTGCAAGGGGATCCAACCAGTCCATTCTGAGGGAGATCAACCCTGGGATTTCTTTGGAAGGAATGATGCTAAAGCTGAAACTCCAGTACTTTGGCCACCTCATGAGAGGAGTTGACTCATTGGAAAAAAACTCTGATGCTGGGAGGGATTGGGGGCAGGAGGAGAAGGGGACGACAGAGGATGAGATGGCTGGATGGCATCACGGACTCGATGGACGTGAGTCTGATTGAACTTCGGGAGATGGTGATGAACAGGGAGGCCTGGCGTGCTGCGATTCATGGGGTCGCAAGGAGTCGGACTCGACTGAGCGACTGAACTGAACTGAACCGACCTGGCGAGTTCATCTTTTACTGTCCTGTCTTTTTGCCTTTTCATACCTTTCATAGGGTTCTCCAGGCAAGAATACTGAAGTGGTTTGCCATTCCCTTCTCCAGGGGACGTTGTTTTGTCAGAACTCTCCACCGTGACCCACCCATCTTGGGTGGCCTTACATGGCATGGCTAATAGTTTCGTTAAGTTAGACAAGGCTGTAGTCCATGTGATCAGTTTGGTTAGTTTGTTGTGACTGTGATTTTCATTCTGTCTGCCCTCTGATGGAGAAGAATAAGAGGCTTATGGAAGCTTCTTGATAGGAGAGGCTGACTGAGGGGGAAACTGGGTCTTGTTCTGATGGGTGGGGCCATGCTCAGTTTAGTTCAGTTCAGTTCAGTCGCTCAGTCGAGTCTGACTCTTTGCGACCCCATGAATTTCAGCACGCCAGGCCTCCCTGTCCATCACCATCTCCCAGAGTTCACTCAGACTCACGTCCATCGAGTCCATGATACCATCCAGCCATCTCATCCTGGGTCGTCCCCTTCTCCTCCTGCCCCCAATCTCTCCAATCTCTCTCATCAGAGTCTTTTCCAATGAGTCAATTCTTCGCATGAGGTGGCCAAAGTACTGGAGCAGCTTTAGCATCATTCCTTCCAAAGAAATCCCAGGGTTGATCTTCAGAATGGACTGGTTGGATCTCCTTGCAGTCCAAGGGACCCTCAAGAGTCTTCTCCAACACCACAGTTCAAAAGCATCAATTCTTCGGCGCTCAGCCTTCTTCACAATCCACCTCTCACATCCATACATGACCACAGGAAAAACCACAGCCTTGACTAGACGGACCTTAGTCAGCAAAGTAATGTCTCTGATTTTGAATATGCTGTCTAGGTTGGTCATAACTTTTCTTCCAAGGAGTAAGCGTCTTTTAATTTCATGGCTGCAGTCACCAGGGCCATGCTCAGTAAATCTTTAACTCAATTTTCTGTTGATGGGAGGGGATATATTCCCTCCCCCTTATTTGACCTGAGGCCAAACTACAGTGGAGGTAACGAAAATAATGGTGACCTCCTTCAACAGGTCTCATGCACCCACTGTTACACTCAGTGCCCCCAGCCCTGCAGCCAGCCCTCACTGACCCACGCCTCCGCCGGAGACTCTGGACACTCATGGGCAAGTCTTGGTCAGTCTCTTGTGGGGTCACTGCTCTTTTCTCCTGGGTCCTGTTGCACACAAGGTTCTGTTTGTCTCCTCTAAGAGTCTGTTTCCCCAGAACACATATTAGGCCAACAATGCTATGTTTTTTTTCCTTCCAATTTTGTGCTTTTATAATATATTCCAGGACACTGAGTCAGGTGAAAAACTTTCTAGGAATACAAATGTCTGTTTCACTCTGAATTTCTTGAAAATATCTGTATTTGAGGATGGTCAGCTTTGTCAAGCTAAATAGTCACTCTCTCAGATTCTACAGTAACTTCAGTACTTTTACAATAATTCTCGTTTGGCCTCCCAAAGATGATCTTTCTCTATTTATGACTCATCCTTAAATCCCACAGAAGGAAACTTTTTGCCATAGATTTCTCTTCCTCTAATTCAACTGCTGTCCTATTTTATACATTTAAGGGGCTTCCCTGGTGGCTCTGTTGGTAAAGAATCTGCCTGCAATGAAGGAGACCTGGGTTCAACCCCTGGGTTGGGAAGATCCCCTGGAGAAGGGCACGGCTACCCACTCCAGTACTCTTGCCTGGAGAATCCCATGGACAGAGGAGCTGGGCAGGTTACAGTCCATGGGATTGCAAAGAGTTGGACATGACTGTGTGACTAACTTTCACTTTTTCACACATATAAATGCAAATACTGGGTTTTGTGGTACTACTGATTCCACCCTCTTTTGCCTTTGAGTTCTGAATACACTAAAGATGATACAGAAATACAGTAAGGAACAAAATATTAGCTGTACTATTGGAAAAGCCATATTGTAGAGCACAACTGGAACTCGAAAGTGAAATATGCTTCTTGTTCTTCCCACTGAATTGAGCTTCCTATATTGTCATAGGCAGACTGAACGAACACTGCAGGCTACTGAACAGACACCGCAGGTCACTGAACAGACACCGCAGGTCACTGAAAGGACACCGCATGTCACTGAACGGACACCGCAGGTCACTGAATGGACATTGAATGTCACTGAACAGACACTGCAGGTCACTGAAAGGACATCACAGGTCACTGAACGGACACCGCAGGTCACTGAACAGACACTGCATGTCACTGAAAGGACATTGAATGTCACTGAACAGACACTGCAGGTCACTGAAAGGACATCACAGGTCACTGAACGGACACTGCATGTCACTGAACGGACATCGCAGGTCACTGAACAGACACCGCATGTCACTGAAAGGACACCGCAGGTCACTGAACAGACATTGAATGTCACTGAACGGACACCGCAGGTCACTGAACAGACATTGAATGTCACTGAACAGACACCGCATGTCACTGAAAGGACACCGCAGGTCACTGAACGGACACTGCATGTCACTGAACGGACACCGCAGGTCACTGAACGGACATTGAATGTCACTGAACAGACACTGCAGGTCACTGAAAGGACACCACAGGTCACTGAACGGACATTGAATGTCACTGAAAGGACATTGAATGTCACTGAACAGACACCGCAGGTCACTGAAAGGACACCGCAGGTCACTGAAGGGACACCGCATGTCACTGAAAGGACATTGAATGTCACTGAACAGACACCGCAGGTCACTGAAAGGACACCGCAGGTCACTGAACAGACACCGCAGGTCACTGAAAGGACACCGCAGGTCACTGAACGGACACCGCATGTCACTGAAAGGACATTGAATGTCACTGAACAGACACCGCAGGTCACTGAAAGGACACCGCAGGTCACTGAACAGACACCGCAGGTCACTGAAAGGACACCGCAGGTCACTGAACAGACACCGCAGGTCACTGAAAGGACACCGCAGGTCACTGAATGGACACCGCAGGTCACTGAAGGGACGCCGCATGTCACTGAAAGGACATTGAATGTCACTGAACAGACACCGCAGGTCACTGAAAGGACACCGCAGGTCACTGAACAGACACCGCAGGTCACTGAAAGGACACCGCAGGTCACTGAATGGACACCGCAGGTCACTGAAGGGACGCCGCATGTCACTGAAAGGACATTGAATGTCACTGAACAGACACCGCAGGTCACTGAAAGGACACCGCAGGTCACTGAACAGACACCGCAGGTCACTGAAAGGACACCGCAGGTCACTGAACAGACACCGCAGGTAACTGAACGGACACCGCAGGTCACTGAAAGGACACCGCAGGTCACTGAAGGGACACCGCATGTCACTGAAAGGACACCGCATGTCACTGAACGGACACCGCATGTCACTGAACGGACACCGCAGGTCACTGAACAGACACCGCATGTCACTGAAAGGACACCGCAGGTCACTGAGCGGACACTGCATGTCACTGAACGGACACCGCAGGTCACTGAACGGACATTGAATGTCACTGAACAGACACTGCAGGTCACTGAAAGGACACCGCAGGTCACTGAACAGACACCGCAGGTAACTGAACGGACACCGCAGGTCACTGAAAGGACACCGCAGGTCACTGAAGGGACACCGCATGTCACTGAAAGGACATTGAATGTCACTGAACGGACACCGCAGGTCACTGAACGGACACCACAGGTCACTGAACGGACACCGCATGTCACTGAAAGGACATTGAATGTCACTGAACAGACACCGCAGGTCACTGAACGGACACCGCAGGTCACTGAACGGACACCGCAGGTCACTGAACGGACACCGCATGTCACTGAACAGACACCGCAGGTCACTGAAAGGACACTGCAGGTCACTGAACGGACACCACATGTCACTGAACAGACACCGCAGGTCACTGAAAGGACACTGCAGGTCACTGAACGGACACCGCATGTCACTGAACAGACACCGCAGGTCACTGAAAGGACACTGCAGGTCACTGAACGGACACCGCATGTCACTGAAAGGACATTGAATGTCACTGAACAGACACCGCAGGTCACTGAACAGACACCGCAGGTCACTGAACGGACACCGCAGGTCACTGAACGGACACCGCATGTCACTGAAAGGACACTGCATGTCACTGAAAGGACATTGAATGTCACTGAACAGACACCGCAGGTCACTGAACGGACACCGCAGGTCACTGAACAGACACCGCAGGTCACTGAACGGACACCGCAGGTCACTGAAAGGACACCGCAGGTCACTGAAAGGACATTGAATGTCACTGAACAGACACCGCAGGTCACTGAAAGGACACCGCAGGTCACTGAACGGACACCGCAGGTCAGGGTTCTGTACGCTCAGTGTCCTTACCCTACTTTCACCAGTTTGATGAGTCAGTCCTTCTTCAGGGATAGTCAAGTAATGAGGTGACAGGAGTAAGCAGAAGTAATCTCGATGTTTTTTCCTCAGGAATACGAGACCTCTCTTTTTGTAGACATGAGAGAAGGGTGATAGTGATAGATATTTCCTCCCGTCAAATTATCAGCTTCATAAAATGTCAATCAATGAGCTAAAATCTAATTATGGGCCAGTTTGGCCCCATTGCTTATCAGTATGTATGTAATCAATTCCTGCCTTAAAGTTGTGTAAATCAGGTATTCCTGACTAAAAGAATTTTAAAATCTTGAGTCAAAGAGTTAAAATTTTTTCTTTAAAAATGTTTTGCTTTAAAACTCAAGTTTTAAATACAGTGTGTGCTGTTTAAAAGGTTGGCATGGTGTAAACAAAAATATACTGTTTTACCCTGAATATATTCAGCAACTCCAGTTCAGCTCTCATGGAATCCTGGGGGCATGATTAGGAACATTAAATCATTTTGTGAAAGTGACTGAAGATATTTTCCCCAAAGAAAGGTAACTTAAAAATGTGACAGCATGTGGTCTGTTTTAAACATCTAAACCCTTTCTTTTACATTTAATATAAAAATGAAAGTATATGCCCACTAGATGGCAGCAAACTAAATCTTTTAAAACGTGTGCAGATGTGCACACGTTGGGTCCCACTCTTTGTGACCCCATGGACCATAGCCTGCCAGGCTCCTCTGTCCATGGGATTCTCCAGGCAAGAACACTGGGGTGCAGTGCCTCTGATGAAGTTGGGCTTCCCTACGGCTCAGCAGGTAAAGAATCTGTCTGCAATTCAGGAGACATAGGAGCCACGGATTCGATCCCTGGGTCGGGAAGATACCCTGGAGGAGGAAATGGTAACTCATTCCAGTGTTCTTGCCTGAAAAATCCCATGGACAGAGGAGCATGGTGACCTCCAGTCCAAAGGGTCCCTAAGAGTTGGACACGACTGAGTGACTAAGCATGGAAGCATGAGGTAGAGGGCAATGGGAGTCCCTGCTGGCAGTGAAGTTGTCAGGGGAGAAGTAGGCATTTAGACAAGCTCTGACTTGTAAAATGCACTGGTAAATCAGATTAACTCTATCAAATTGTTGGAGAAGGAAATGGCAACCCACTCCAGGATTCTTGCCTGGAGAATCCCATGGACAGAGGAGCCTGGTGGGCTACAGTCCATGGGGTTGGAAAAAGTCAGGCATGACTGATTGACTATCAAACTGTGGTTACAGACTATCTATACTGGTCTCCCAAAGTTAAACTCTTTTTAATACCAATTCCTTTGAACACATATGTTATAAGAAAGTACCACAGACAATGTGAGCCAACTCGCCATAGTCTTCTGAGTTCTGAAAATATGGTCATTGACAATGACAGAGGCTGGCCCAGTTTGCAGATTCTGAGTAATCCTTGCCAAGGTTTACTGTGAATTATTCTAGCACTCCAAACCCTTTTGGGACCCTTCCCTACTTCCCCACTTTAGGTATGCATTCTCTCTTGCTTCAGTTAGACTTATGGAGGTGTTCTTATTGGTACTGGTTGATGAGCTTCAATATATCAATGAGACATGAGATTATCAAACTTATTAAGAAATTATTTTCAAAGTTCCTATATACTGAAATATATTTATTACATAGCAAATTAAATACAACCTGTATAAATATAGAAACAACCAAAAAGAAACATTTAAAAACCAAACCGGTCTGCTCTTCATTACCCTCAAATTTTGAGCTGGATTACATGATGATAAATAAATACAAAAATCTTAAATAAAGATAATATGTGCTGCAACTAAATATGCAGCACTGTATTCAAATAATATATTTCATCTAGTAGAAGATGGGGCTTCCCAGGTGGCTCTAGGGGTAAAGAACCCACCTGCCAATGCAGGAGACACAAGAGACATGGGTTCAATCCCTGGGCCGGGAAGATACCCTGGAGAGGGGCATGGCAACCCACTCCAGTATTCTTGCCTGAATCCCATGGACAGAGGAGCCTGGTGGGCTACAGTCCATAGGGTCACCAAGAGTTGGACATCACTGAAGCAACTTAGCACAGTGCAGTAGAAGATAGTTGTAAATGAAAAACGTACTATATTTGGAATCAGAGACCTAGGTCAAAAATCTATCTTCCTTGGTTATTAACCTTGTATCTTTGACAATATATCTTCAATGGTTGAGAAAAGTAGTACTTAAATAGCACCCACATTTTAAACATTCTTAACAGTATATTGCATTTTTCAGTATACTACATTTTGAAGTATTTTGCATATATTGCATCCTCAGTGTAGAACCTGAGGATGTTATATTTTGTGCAGAATATGTAATAAATTTAATTATATAGACTATGAAAGGCAACATATTGGAAACAAAAAGTAGCGAAAATTCACTACTTTTAACCAGAGAGGAAGCAAGAATCATTTACTAAGCTAAGCAAACGAAGGCAGTTTACTAAAGGAGAACACAGTTCTATTCTCCAAGCCAGGCTTCATCAGTATGTGAACCATGAACTTCCAGATATTCAAGCTTGATTCAGAAAAGGCAGAGGAACAAGGGATCAAATTGCCAACATCCTCTGGATCATTGAAAAAGCAAGAGAACTCCAGAAAAACATCTACTTTTGTTTCATTGATTATGCCAAAGCCTTTGACTATGTGGATCACAAAAACTGTGGAAAATTCTTAAAGAGACAGGAATACCAGACCACATGACCTGCCTTCTGAGAAATCTGAATGCAGGTCAAGAAGCAACAGTTAGAAGTGGACATGGAACAACAGACTGGTTCCAAATCGGAAAAGGAGTACATCAAGGCTGTATATTGTCACCTTGCTTATTTAACTGATATGCAGAGTACATCATGCAAAATGCTGGGTTGGCTAAAGCACAAGCTGGAATCAAGATTGCCAGGAGAAATATCAGTAACCTCAGATATGCAGATGACACCATCCTTATGGCAGAAAGTGAAGAGGAACTAAAGAGCCTTTAGATGAAAGTGAAAGTGGAGAGTGAAAATGTTGGCTTAAAACTCAACATTCAGAAAACTAAGATCATGGCATCCAGTCCCATCAGTTCATGGCAAATAGATGCAGCAACAATGGAAACAGTGACAGACTTTATTTTTCTGGGCTCCAAAATCACTGCAGATGGTGATTGCAGCCATGAAATTAAAAGACACTTGCTCCTTGGAAGAAAAGCTATGACCAACTTAGACAGAGTATTAAAAAGCAGAGACATTACTTTGCCAACAAAGGTCCATCTAGTCAAAGCCATGGTTTTTCCAGTGGTCATGTGTGAATGTGAGAGTTAGACTGGAAAGAAAGCTGAGCGCTGAAGAATTGATGCTTTTGAACTGTGATGTTGGAGAAGACTCTTAAGAGTCCCTTGGACTGCAAGGAGATCCAACCAGTCAGTCCTAAAGATAATCAGTCCTGAATATTCATTGGAAGGACTGATGCTAAAGCTGAAACTCCAATACTTTGGCCATCTGATGCGAAGAACTGAGTCACTGGATAAGACTCTGATGCTGGGAAAGATTGAAGGCAGGAGGAGAAGGGGACAACAGAGAATGAAATGGTTGGATGGCATCACTGATGTGATGCACATGATTTTGAGTAGACTCCCGGAGTTGGTGATGGACAGGGAGGCCTGACGTGCTGCAGTCCATAGGGTCGCAAAGAGTGACTGAGTGACTGAACTGAACACAGTTCTATATCCCTTAATAGTTGAGGTCATTCCTGTATTAAACTATGTTACAGTAATCTGTACCATCATGTATCTGATTTGTGATTCATTTGTCAAAAAGAGTTATATGAATTACTCTTAACAGGTTACTTTAGTGAGTCAGTTCAGTTCAGTTGCTCAGTCTTGTCCGACTCTTTGCGATCCCATGAATTGCAGCATGCCAGGCCTCCCTGTCCATCACCAACTCCTGGAGTCCACCCAAACCCATGTCCATCAAGTCAGTGATGCCATCCAGCCATCTCATCCTCTGTCGTCCCCTTCTCCTCCCGCCCCCAATCCCTCCCAGCATCAGAGTCTTTTCCAATGAGTCAATTCTTCGCATCAGGTGGCCAAAGTATTGGAGTTTCAGCTTTAGTATCAGTCCTTCCAATGAACACCCAGGACTGATCTCCTTTAGAATGGACTGGTTGGATCTCCTTGCAGGGACTCTCAAGAGTCTTCTCCAACACCCCAGTTCAAAACCATCAGTTCTTCTGTGCTCAGCTTTCTTCACAGTCCAACTCTCACATCCATACATGACTAGGAAAAACCATAGCCCTGACTAGACGGACCTTTGCTGGCAAAATAATGTCTTTGCTTCTGAATATGCTATCTAGGTTGGTCATAACTTTCCTTAGTTCTTCCTATATACAAGTTTAGAGATTTTAGCCAAAATAAATCTTAGATGGGGGATATTTACCAGCACATTATAAACATTCATTGTTTTATTCAAGCTGATCTCTTGCAATATCTCAAGGTCTTGGTTTGCTTAATTTATCAGGGGCTGCTTTATTCAGCAGCTGCATTTTAATACCTACATTGAAATTTTATGCAATAGTAACTTGTTAACTTCTAGAAAACATGCAAAAGAATTTTAATATCCATACTTTTCTAGATTCAAAGATAGTTTATTCATATTTAGTATTACTATAACTGGAATATGTTTTATAATTCTTATTTACATTTTCTATGAAATGCTACTAACTCAGCAATCTGTCTTTTGGGAAAATATTCTACGCATGAAGATATTCATTTCAGTACTGTCAGAGCAAAAATTGGAAACAAGCCAATTTCATCAATATGAGAGTGGCTAAATAAATTATATTAAATCCATACAATGAAATTCCTTGTAGATATTGTGCCACCATTAAAACAGAATCAACATGGAGTTTTCAGTATGATATTTACTGAGGTTAAATGTATAAGGCAGGAAAGAGCCACTGTTTCTTCTTAAATACTTGGCTACAGTTCTTGCAACTGGATGACAGTGCCCTCTATTACATAATAAGTGAAGTGAAGTCTCTCAGTCGTGTCTGACTCTTTGCGACCCCATAGACTGTAGCCTACCATGCTCCTCCATCCATGGGATTTTCCAGGCAAAAGTACTGGAATGGATTGCCATTTCCTTCTCCAGAGGACCTTCCCGACCCAGGGATCGAACCCAGGTCTCCTGCATTGTAGGCAGATGCTTTACCATCTGAGCCACAAGGGAAGTCCTCTATTACATAATAAATCTTGTGATTAGACACTTCTCGAATTGAATAAACCCTGAGATTAAAAAAAAGACACAACTAAGTAATTTAGCTTGACTTAAAAAAAACAAATTTGTTTATAAAAATGGAAAAAGCCTCATTTTATGTTAAATTATGAAAGAACACAAAAGCATTGGTTAAATAATGAATAACTAAAAAAAATTATTTTTAATTCTGTGATTTAAATTCTAGCCTTAAAATAACTTATAGACTTAGATTTTCAAACTAAAAATGAACCTCTGTAACTGCACTCCCTGCTATAGCAGCCACCAGCCACATGTGGCTACTGAGTGCTTGGAATGTGGCCAGTACATACTGAGATGTGCTCCAAGTGTAAAATACACACTAAATGCTGAAGAGTTAGTTGGAATAAAAGAATGTAAATTATCTTCTTATAGTTAATGCCTTAAAAATATTGATTACATGCTGAAAGGTCAGTATTTTGAGCATATTTGGTTAAAGGAAATATTATTTTTTATGGTGGTACTATAAAATTCTTTTTTGTACTTTTACAAATCTTTTTAAAAATTTTATTTTTAATTTAAGGATAGTTGCTTTATAGAATTTTGTTTGTTTCTGCTAAACATCAGCATGAGCCAGCCATAGGTACACATATGTCCCCTCCCTCTTGACTAGAAAATTTTTAATTACACATGTGCTGAGATTTTGTTTCTATTGGACAGCACTGCTTTATAACTTTTGTTTCTTAGAGACTTAGAAACTTAAAAGGTCTCATTTCTGGCTAAAGTTAAAAAAGAATCATATATTATTTCTTTTTGACACTCATTTAGACTTAAAAAATTTTGTAATCAGAACACCCACCACAAAAGTTAAGCCATGGGCAGAACTTCCCCCTTGGACTTCCTCTTTCCTTTAGGGTGCAGTTATGCTAATAAATAACACTGGTGCTGTTGCAATGACCTTCTAACACATGTTGTCTTGCACAGTGAAAAGGACATATCTCTTTAAGTCTGCCACCTACTGCTTTCAGTAGTGATGTCCAGATTTACATTCTTAAGGGGGTAAATCATTTTTTTTCCTCCATGGATACTTTAAACATCATTGGTTATTTAAAATATGACTGCATGGTCATATAGTTGTATCTTTGCATAAAGGATGACTCAAATAACCTTGAAGACAAGTCAAAGATCAATAAATCAGCATCAGCAGAAAGGAGATCATCTCTGTCAGTTTCCTTGATAAGGAAGGCATTGCTATCCAAGTCAGTAATGTGATTAATAATCCAGATATATGCAGATATTAAAGGCTAACATGTTATTTCCAGAATCATAGCTGGTCTAATATTTCTAGCTAAAAATGGTTCTTATAAAATCTTCTGTTCATGGAATGAATGCTCTTTTGTTTTCTGCACAGCTTTCCCAGGGTAAATTAATCCAAAGACAATAGTTCTCTGGTTTTATCTTCAGCCCAGTAATACGCTCCATGCCCCTTTAAAGATTTTCTTAACTATTACTAATAGTTTCCACTGGTTTAGTCATTTGCTTCATGTAGCATTCACTTTTAATTAGTTAATTAATCAATTGCTAATCAAATATTAATTAAATTCTCCAAAGTGCTAAGTACTGTGCCCTCAAGATGCTTTTGGCTTAGTGGAGAAAACTATATACAAAAACAACCAGATGTTTTGTTTTGTTTTTGTTGTTGTTTAATAATGTTAACTAATATTTTCTGCATGTTTCTTATGTACCAGGATCTCTGTGCTAAGTAATTTTTTTGATGCGGTCCATTTTTAAAGACTTTATTGAATTTGTTACAATATTGCTTCTGTTTTATGTTTCGGTTTTTTGGCTATGAGGCACATGGGATCTTAGCTCTCCAACCAGGGATTGAACCCGTACCCTGTGCATTGGAAGGCAAAGTCTTAACCACTGGACCTACAGGGAAGTCCCTGAGATGCTTGTTTTAATGGAGATTTATGTGGTCAAACTGAAATGGTAGCATGAACTCTCTGGGAAGTCACAATGAACTGAATAGAGCAGGAACCTGAAGATCAAAGTCATATAAAGTCAGTCAGAAGGCAGCAGTCAGAGCAGGAAGAGCCCCGCAGATCTCAACCTGGAAAAGCACAGACTTCAAATAACTTTTCCACTATGGACTCCTTTATTCCAATTAAATATTACATAGAGTCTCTGCGAGTAAAGCATGTAAATAGATTGCAATACTAGAAAACCTCTTCTATCACTGGGTTTGAAGAGTTCCAAGGAGTTAGGAAGAAGAAGAAATTACAGATGACTACCAAGACTTGTCCCCTGGTGGCTCAGATGGTGAAGAATTTGGCGGCAATCAAGGAGACCGAGGTTTGATCTCTGGGTTGGGAAGATCCCCTGGAGAAAGGAATGGCTACCCACTCCAGTATTCCTGCCTGGAGAATTCCATTCTTTTCTGGAGAGTGACAGCTATAGTCCATGGGGTTGCAAAAGTCGGACACAACTGAGTGACTAACACTTTCAATTTTTTTTTTTCACCAAGACTTGTAACTGAGTGGATGTTGGTACAATTCACAGAGTCAAGGAATACAAAAATATTGGCTTTATAGACTTCTCTTTTCTAGCTCTAGAATTATCATTGGCTGCCAAACCTCTATGAAAGTATTTTAAAGCTACAGGTTCTTGGACACCATTAAGCTCCAGTGTGATCTGCTTCCAAATGTGAAGTTCTTCTGACCCAAACTTAGGTTCGGGCACAGAACTGCTCTTTTCATGTTCCTGCATCATTTTCCGAGAAGCCACTCCAAATAGGAATAGTATTCTTTCCTCTCTTTGGTATTCAAAGAGAGGGAAGCTTCATAAAAAACTCCTTTAGTGTTTGCTTGCGTTCCTCTCTCACTAGGACACAGTGCTGTCTGGTGGGGGTGAGGGAGAAGAAGCCAGGATGTGATTTGAGTAACAGGCCTCCAGCCTTTCTCAAAATCATCCTTGCTCTCTGACCTCAAGTCATTTTCCTTGGACTGATTAGCATGAACATTTTCCAGAAGCCTTCTTTACTGCTTGAATAAAAAGATAATTTAGTGGGATCTTAAAATGGAGTTTCCCAAACAGACTCAAAACAGAATATATCTAAGGCTGTACCTGGTACATCTGTGACAGCTCAGTGTTGTGGAATAAACATGGAAATAGCTTTTATTTTCAACCTTACATGGTAGAGTGAGCATGAGCTTTGAAATCTGACCAAGACATTTTAATCTCGGCACTATTGACATTTAGAGCTTGATAATTATTTGTTGTGGAAGCTGTTCCTATGCATTGTGGGATATTCAGCAGAATCCTACTCCTCACCCTGAACTGTGACAGACAAACATGTCTGTAGACATTGTCAAGTGAACCCCAGGGGCAAAATAGCCCCTTGTCAAGAACCCTTGAAACTACATCAAATACAGAAATACTTCCTCCTGATTCATGTGATATTTTAAGCAAAAGGCTTAACTTTCCTGAGCCAGTATATCTGAAAAACTGAGTGAAATGCTAAATACCTAGCACAGTGATTGATAGATAGTAGGCAGGGAACGAATTTCAGTTCTTTTTGCTTCCTCCTTCTTTTCAGTTTTGAAAATCCAACAAGTTATCCTAGACTCTAGAAATGGAAACATATGCTAACAAAGCAGTTTACCCTTTAAGATCTTAGTGCGGTAAATAATGAGACTTTATTTTAAACTAGAAGTAAATCCTGGCAGTAGGCATTGAAGAAAGAGTTGTGGTAATTTTGTTAACATTTTCTTTTTATATTTTTAAATTTAAATTACTTAAAAATTTTATTTTAATATTTATTTTTAAATTTACAATGTATATATTTTGTAGTTATAATTCATTTTAATTTGTATTGTCACCCCTGATTTTTCACAACAACCATATGAAATAAGTAAGATAGGAAGAATCTCATTTTATAAATAAAGATTCTTGGGTTAAGAAAATTTAAGTGACTTGTCAAAGACAATGTTAATAAGTAAGGAAGACAGATATTGACCTAGGTCTCTGATTTCAAATGTAGTATGTTTTCCATTTATTATAATAACTATTTTCTGTTAAAATATATTAGCTTAAATATATTTTATTTGAATATATTTGCTGCATATTTAGTTCCATCACATTATCTTAATTTAAAGATTTTTATATTTACTTATCATCATGTAACCTAGTTCAAAATTTGAGGGTTATGAAGAGTAGAATGATTTGTTTTTTTAATATTTCTTTTTGATTGTTTTAAAATTTATACAGGTTGAACTTAATTTGCCATGTAATAAAAGTTATGAAAAAAAATCACACAGAAATGTGAAACGGACTTTGTCCAAATGTACAATTCTCTGTACAAACTCATGGACAGGTTTTTTTTTTGAAACCTGTTAGTAAGCCAAGACTTCACAATGAAAACGTGCTCTTAATTGTTGGAAAAGAGCTTTCAAATCACTAGTTAAAAATGTTCCTATCTAAGAAGAAACCAGTCTGTCACTTGCATAATAACAACTTGTGGTATTATTTTTATAATTTACCATTATGACACACTTGAAAGTCTTAGAAGAGGTTTTTGGAATCAAATGAGAAATATTAGGAGACAGAATACTAAGATATTAGGTGAAAAAAAGTTGAAGTTCAAAAAAATACCTTAAGTCAAAATTGTACAACTTTGAAAAGTTATGAAGGATGGAAAATAAAATGGTATTTGTTCTCAAAATAAAGACTGATGAGAAAGGTCTAACTAGTTAACCTCAAAGCTCACTGACACAAGGAAAAGATTGTGCTTTAATTTTAGTTTAAGTGAAGAATTTTAGAATTCCCCTTGTGATACCTTGGGATCTATTGTATTCCTTTTATTAGAGAGGAAAAGGAGAAAGCTCCATAACCAATACTACCTGGGAATTCTAATAAAATAAAGGTAAATTTGACAACTCTTCTGGTAATCTGTGGAGATTACTATACCAAAGATGAAACAGTTTATGAGTCTCTTGATGTTTCTGAAGCTAAATGTCTAGAACTCTCTCTAAGGATGACTGATGTCAAATGAAAAATGATCCAGAACAAGTAGAGGGGGAGAAAGGGAAAGAAGGAGGGAAAAAGAAATAAAGGGACTGGGTGAAGGCAGTTGATCAGTTGAGTTCTAAAGGATATATATTCACTGTTTTCTGTACACTCAGAGTGTTGATGGTATATCTTTATAAGGTAGTGTAAGCATCAACTTCATTCTTAGTATTAAATGTAAGGACAAGTAACATTCTGAAAGCTGATACTTCATATAATTCTGAAAGCTGATACTGACATTCAGGAGCTGTCTACCGACATTTCATTACTTTATCCATCCCTTTCCACTTCATTTTCACTCTCTCAACTAACCTGTGACCAAAACATCAAATCAGTAAGAAGTATGGAGAAAGTTTCTATTGTGTAGTTCTTATAGGGTTATTTTAGGACTTTGATATTTCAGGGTTCACAGTTCATATTTACAACTCGAAGCACAGGAATGAAGACCACAGGAGAGGGAAGAAAGTTTACAGGATGATACGTGTCATAAATAAACATTATTCTTGAGGCTCTTCACCCTCTTTTTCTTAACAGACAAAGGATGAGATGGTTGGATGGCATCACCAACTCAATGGACATGAGTTTGAGTAAACTCCGGGACTTGATGATGGACAGGGAGGCCTGGAGTGCTGCAGTCCATGGGGTCGCAAAGGGTCAAATATGACTGAGCGACTGAACTGAACTGATACCATTTCAAAGGGATCTTTAGAGGTGGCCACATTCTTGCATCAGTGGTTCTCAAACTCTGCCAAAGATGAAACGGTTTGTCTCATCCCTCTTCCCAGGTATGTTACCCTTGGAGTCATTTCACCTGATTGCTTTGGAAATATAGTTCTCTGATAGGCTCAAAAAAGTGATAATTTTAAAAATATTATTTCTAGTTTTCTTTTGGCTTTTTTCTTTTGGTTATTGTCATTGGTAGAGTGGGGGTAACATTCATTACGGCTCTTTGTATTTTTGAGTAGAAGCAAAAGTACTAGCATCATTTATTTTGATCAGTGTTGACTTTTTCCTTCTTTCAGGTAGTGCCCAGTCTGGTACCAAAGCACAATAAAAAGAGTTACCCCTTTCCTACCTCCTGTTTCCTTTACGCTTATTAATGTCATGAAGCAATATGAAGGGAGAATCCTATTTGAGTATGATTGTTGCTGTTCAGTTGCTAAGTCGTGTCTGACTCTTTGCAACCCCATGGACTGCAGCATGCCAGGCCTCCCTGTCCTTCACTATCTCCCAGAGTTTGCTCAAACTGATGTCCAGGGTTGGTGACGCTCTCTAACCATTGTGTCCTCTGCTGTCCTCTTCTCCTTTTGCCTTCTATCTTCCCCAGCATCAGGGTCTTTTCCAGTGCGTCAGCTCTTCACATCAGGTGGCCAAAGTATCGAAACTTCAGCTTCAGCATCAGTCCTTCCAATGAATATTCATCATAGAGATGAAGATGGGAAAACTAGGACATTGCTCCTCTATGGAGTTACACGTATTTGACAAGGTAAGTTTCTTAGTATAGGAAAAATAACATTTCCGTTCACCCATATGCATATAGATCTGTTGAGGAAACCCTGGCCTCAGGTCAGCGGTGGTGTGTGGGCTGCCTTCTTTTTCAGCTCTTCTCAGAGCCCCAGTACCATTAGAGCAGCCCTAGTACCATGCTAGCAGCACAAAATCTTGTTGTTCTGGTGGGTTGTTTTTGATAATACAACATCTAATCCATGGGAGGAATGAAAGTTTAATTTTCTCCTGGAAAGTCATCCTCCCCAAATGTTATGTCCCAAATAACATATTTTTGCCTATGGGGGAAAAAAAAAACAGTAAGAATTTGCATTTTTACATAAAAACACATTTCATATCCTGGTAATATTCTCTTCCCTCTTTTCTCTTCAGAAAAAAATTTTATACCTGGGAAAGTACATTGTCTCTTCATCTTTGCTGGTTTTCATCCATTTGCTAGGTGTTTTTCACATAGAAATTATTGTCCCAGAATCTGTATACCTCATTAAGAACAGAAAGGATTATTATTTTCTTCCCTACATAGGGGGATGGGACCTAGCATGTGATTTATTTTCCAGGTACAAAAACAACCTGCTCTAATGGAAAAGAAAATCCCTCCACCCCCCCCATGTCTTCTGATTCCCCAGTTATTTAACAATGTTCAGATTGTATCTCGGAGAAGACAATGGCACCCCACTCCAGTACTCTTGCCTGGAAAATCCCCTGGATGGAGGAGCCTGGAAGGCTGCAGTCCATGGGGTCGCTAAGAGTCGGACATGACTGAGCGACTTCACTTTCACTTTTCACTTTCCACTTTCATGCATTGGAGAAGGAAATGGCAACCCACTCCAGTGTTCTTTCCTGGAGAATCCCAGGGACTAGGGAGCCTGGTGGGCTGACGTCTATGGGGTCGCACAGAGTCGGACACGACTGAAGTGACTTAGCAGCAGCAGCAGCAGCAGCAGCAGCAGCAGCAGCATCCTTCAATCGTGGTGGATTGAAGGCACTAATGGATCTCTTCCATCCAAGTTTCTCTGGGGGCCCCTGTCCATGCGAGCAGTTATAATAATCTAGCAAAA
The DNA here is from genome assembly GCF_023091745.1 of Budorcas taxicolor. NCBI lineage: Eukaryota > Metazoa > Chordata > Mammalia > Artiodactyla > Bovidae > Budorcas > Budorcas taxicolor. The sequence continues at coordinate 100,685,146 of NC_068916.1, read as the reverse complement.
CTGAGGGGACTTCCCTGATGGCTCAGACAGTAAAGAATCGGCCTGCAAAGCAGGAAACTGTGGGTTCGATCCCTGGGTTGGGAAGATCCCCTGGATAAGGAAATGGCTACCCACTCCAGTACGCTTGCCTGGAGAATCCATGGACAGAGGAGCTGGTGGATGGGCTACAGTCCATGGGGTCGCAAAGTCGGACACGACCTAGTTACTCTCTCTCTCTCTCTCTCTGTCACACACACACACATACGCAGTAGGACTAGCGTTCCCTCCACCCCACCCCCTGCCCCACGTGGAAGCAAAGCAGGAAGCAGCCCCGGACGTTCTCCTGGGGCAACTGCCAACCTCCCCGCGGGACGTTTGCCTCCTGCCCAAGGAGAAACGTTCCCCCTGAAGGCTGGGGTTGCAGGCGGCCCTGGTGGCCCACCGGTCCCCGACCTCCAGGCCTGGCAGGCTTATTTCTGGCTGAGACCAGCCACGGCCCCGGCTCAGCGTGATGCAGCGGAGCCTGGTGCAGGTGCAGCCGGAGGTGGCGCAGGCCCAGGAGCAGGTGCAGTCGCAGGCCGAGCAGGGCGCACCCTCCGGGCCACCCGCGGCCAAGGCCAAGAAGGCCGGACTGAGGCGCCCGCACCTCAGGATCTTCCCGGTTAGCCTCCTGAAGCTCGGCGCTTTCAGCAAACAGGGAGGCGGCCAGGCTGGGGCCACGCGGCGCGGCGCCAAAACGGGACTTGGACACCAGAAAGGGACTTTGGAGGGGCCCTGCGGTTGGAGCTGTCTGGTTTTCCCCTGGTGTCAGCGTTTTAACAACGTCCGTTGCTTCCTGATTTTCTTCTGCATTCTGGTGATGGCTCAATGTAAGCGCACCGAGGGGGCTGCGTCGAGGAGAGCGCGTTCTGGCGTGGGCTGAAGGGGGCGCCAGAGGGCCCCCTACACTGAGGAGGCGGACGAGGGGCGAGGCGCCCGGGGAGGGCTGAGGGGGGCGCCAGAGGGCCCCCTACACTGAGGAGGCGGACGAGGGGCGAGGCGCCCGGGGAGGGCTGAGGGGGGCGCCAGAGGGCCCCCTACACTGAGGAGGCGGACGAGGGGCGAGGCGCCCGGGGAGGGCTGAGGGGGGCGCCAGAGGGCCCCCTACACTGAGGAGGCGGACGAGGGGCGAGGCGCCCGGGGAGGGCTGAGGGGGGCGCCAGAGGGCCCCCTGCCCTGAGGAGGCGGACGAGGGGCGAGGCGCCCGGGGAGGGCTGAGGGGGGCGCCAGAGGGCCCCCTGCCCTGAGGAGGCGGACGAGGGGCGAGGTGCCCGGGGAGGGCTGAGGGGGGCGCCAGAGGGCCCCCTGCCCTGAGGAGGCGGACGAGGGGCGAGGCGCCCGGGGAGGGCTGAGGGGGGCGCCAGAGGGCCCCCTACACTGAGGAGGCGGACGAGGGGCGAGGCGCCCGGGGAGGGCTGAGGGGGGCGCCAGAGGGCCCCCTGCCCTGAGGAGGCGGACGAGGGGCGAGGCGCCCGGGGAGGGCTGAGGGGGGCGCCAGAGGGCCCCCTGCCCTGAGGAGGCGGACGAGGGGCGAGAGCCCCAGGAGGGCTGAGGGGGGCGCCAGAGGGCCCCCTACACTGAGGAGGTGGACAAGGGGCGAGAGCCCCAGGAGGGCTGAGGGGGGCGCCAGAGGGCCCCCTGCCCTGAGGAGGTGGACAAGGGGCGAGAGCCCCAGGAGGGCTGAGGGGGGCGCCAGAGAGCAGAGGCCGCTCTACCCTGCGGAAGTGGTGTGGTGGGGAGGCCCGGCTCCATGTGGATGTGCTCGCCAGCGTTCTCCAGGCGCGTCTGGAATCCGCGCAGGTTCACAGGGCCCCGCCCTGGTTTACTTCAGCTCCACTGGCCCCCGGTTTGACCTAATTCTTCCTCATAGTGGGGCCTGGCCACCAGGTAACTTGACGGGATGAGGGTGTTGTTGAGTCATTTCGCCAGGTGTGTTTGGTCACCAACCCAGAGAAGCTCCTTCACTCAAGGTCGAGTCACTTAGAGGATTAAAATAAGGTCAGAAAGAACGTGATCACCAGGTGGTTTCTGCTTCTACCCATGTTTTGAGACGCCCTGACAGAGCCACTTCCCTCCAGGATCTTGTTTCCTCGTGTGTGAATTAAAGAGGTGGTGTGGGACCTCAGACGATATCAGAGAACCCAAACTCTAAGGTGTTTATGTTTGTCCGCACAGCTGGACGAAAAATGTGAATCTGAATGCCTTTAGAGGGTCACGTTGGAGAAAGTGAAAGTGAGGTCGCTCAGTCGTGTCCGACTCTTTGCGACCCCGTGGACTGTAGCCCAACAGGCTCCGCTGTCCATGGGATTCTCCAGGCAAGAACGCTGGAGTGGGTTGCCATTTCCTTCTCCAGGGGATCTTCCCGACCCAGGGATCGAACCCAGGTCTCCTGCATTGCAGGAAATGGCAACCCACTCTAGTATCCTTGCCTGGAAAATGCGTGTACAGAAGCATCTGGCAGGCTACAGCCTTTGGGGTTGCAAAGGGTTGAGTGCGACTTAGCGACTAAACAATAGAGGGGGCATATATTTTCTGCTTGGCCACAACCCTCACCACTCCCATGACATGTAAATTCTTCACGAGCCTTTTTACACTGATGATATTGGAAGCTGCCAAACATGGTCTGTTTTGGCTGTAAAATGCTGTATCTAAATAACATCAGTAAAAAGGATGTATGTGATAAGAACCATATGAGAGGAACAAATATTGATAAATAGTCATCAGTTTGTCTTGAAAAATCATCAAAGACATTTCTTTGGGAAAGAAGAATTTGAATTATGCCTTGACAAATAGGTACAGTAATAGCTGGGGATGTAGAATACTTTTTGAATCAGGAAATGAATGAGTGTTTTGGTAAACAAACAGATACAGGAAAACCTTGCTTCAGAATGGTGAGTGACAAAATTGAGATCTTAACAATATCGAGTGTTTTGATACCTGACCGTTGTGTATCTGTTTACTTAGGTCTTCACTCCTGCAGGTTTGCTATAGTAATTTATTACTTTTAGGAGCCTTTTGGCAGATTCCTTAGAATTTTTAACTACATGATCATTTCATCTGTGAATCAGGACAATTTTACTTCTTTCTTCCCAGTCTGTATGCTTTTTATTTCTTTTTCTTGATTTCTTGCAGTGACTAGGACCTCCAGTACAGTGTTGAATAGAAGTTTTGAAAGAGATATTAATTTATTTTTCCTGATTTTAGGTAGAAATCATTTAGCCTTTCACAATTAAACATATTTACTGCAGATTTTTTGTGGATACTTGTTACCGATTCGCAGATGTTCCCTTTTATTTTTAGTTAGTTGGGAATTTTTTTTTATCATCAATGGTGTTACGTTTTATCAAGTGTTTTCTTCCTGTATCAGTTGAGACCATCATATTCATTTATTTATTCTACTAACATTATATATTGTGCTTTTTGATTTTTGGATGTTTAATCAACCGTGTATTCCTGGGATAAACCCTTATTGCTATCTTATTTTCTTTCTTTTTAATAGATTGCTGGATTCAGTTTGTGAACATTTTGCTAAGAATTTTTTTTTTTAGTGAGGATATTGGTTTGTAGTTTCCTTGGAATGTTTTAGCCTGTCTTTAGTATGAGGTTATACTGGCTTCATTAAATGTGGGTACATTCCTTTCTCTTGTTTTTTCTGAAAGAGTTTATGTAAGATTGGGTGCCTGCATGAACTCTTTCAGAATCAATTTGTCAATTTATTGCCTCTCAGTTCCAAACATCCATTTTGCCTACTCTGTGGAAATGGACCGTGGCCCTCTAATTTTTTTTTTTCCCCCTAGCAGTAAGAGTGTTCAATTTTGGCAGTAGGAGGTACTGGAGAGCCACTGCACAGGAAATATTGCTTCTTGGTTCCAGGGTGTTTGCTTGGTGAGCCTCTGCAGTGTGTACAGCTTTCTCTATCGTCAGGCTCCTGCGTGTTTGCATCTTCTCTGGTATCCCTCTCCTGCAGTACATGGTGGCCAGAAGCCCTCAGTGGCTGGCAGCTCCCTCTGGTATCTCTCATGAAGAGATCTCCCCACCACATAGAAGGAGACCTACCACAAAGTTTTAGAGTATAGATTTCCTGCTAGTTTTGTTAGCATGGCATCACAGTGACTTCTCGGTCATTCAGTAAGCCACGGCTGTGCACTATTCACAAGGTCTGGCTTTTAGCCCTTGAATGCTCTCTCTCAGTCCTAAGGGAAATGACTCTTCCTCATACTGGCTGTTTCTATGTTTAGCATTCTCTTTACTTGTAACTATAATGCCTTGTTTTGCAAATATCCCATTATAGCTAATGATTCTTTATGTTAAACTTTTCTTGTTCAAATTGCTGTATGGTTTCTCTCTTCTGATTGGATTAAGAATAGTATGGAATTGGTATCAGGAGTAGTACCAGAAGATATATACTCATAAAGCTGGGATTTTAGGGTTGGTTTTGTTGGGCCTTTAATCTTGAGTGAAATGCTGAGCTCTTTGACAGTGGAAAATGGCTGGTAATTCTTGGCATGTGGTAGTATCATAATTAATCAAGGTATCCCCTGTGCTTGACTGGGATGAAATGCCAGGTGAAGCATGTACCTTGAAAGCTGAGTGGATGCTACAGTTTACCTTATGATAGTAATGATGACTATAAGGACCCTGGTATTGGATGGAATGTTTTGAGTGCCCTTTGGGAATACCAGACCACCTGACTTGCCTCTTGAGAAACCTGTACTCAGGTCAGGAAGCAACAGTTAGAACTGGACATGGAACAACAGACTGGTTCCAATTAGGAAAAGGAGTACGTGAAGGCTGTATACTGTTGTCACCCTGCTTATTTAACTTCTATGAAGAGTATATCATGGGAAATGTTGGGCTGGAGGAAGCACAAGCTGGAATCAAGATTGCTGGGAGAAATATTAATAACCTCAGATATGCAGATGACACCACCCTTATAGCAGAAAGTGAAGAAGAACAAAAGAGCCTCTTGATGAAAGTGAAAGAGGAGAGTGAAAAACTTGGCTCAACATTCAGAAAACGAAGATCATGGCATCCGGTCCCATCACTTCATGGGAAATAGATGGGGAAACAGTGGAAACAGTGGCTGACTTTATTTTTCTGGGCTCCCAAATCACAGCAGATGGTGATTGCAGCCATGAAATTGAAAGACATTTACTCCTTGGAAGGAAAGTTATGACCAACCTAGATAGCATATTAAAAAGCAGAGACGTTACTTTGTCAACAAAGGTCCATCTGGTCAAGGCTATGGCTTTTTCAGTACTCATGTATAGATGTGAGAGTTGGACTATAAAGCTGAGCGCTGAAGAATTGATGCTTTTGAACTGTGGTGCTGGAGAAGACTCTTGAGAGTCCTTTGGACTGCAATGAGATCCAACCAGTCCATCCTAGAGGAGATCAGTCCTGGGTGTTCATTGGAAGGACTGATGTTGAAGCTGAAGCTCCAATACTTTGGCCACCTGATGTGAAGAGCTGACTCATTTGAAAAGACCCTGATGCTGGGAAAGATTGAAGGCAGGAGGAGAAGGGAACGATAGAGGATTAGATGGTTGGATGGCATCACCGACTCAATGGACATGAGTTTGGGTAAACTCTGGGAGTTGGTGATGGGCAGGGAGGCCTGGCCTGCTGCAGTTCATGGAGTCGCAAAGAGTCGGACATGACTGAGTGACTGAACTGAACTGAACTGAGCTGAAGCACTTGTGAAGGAAAAATGACAGACTTGGGTTTGTTAACTCTCAGCTCAAGTTTTCATCTGAAAATTCGAGGGCTCCCATGAAAGCCCTGAAATAAGCTATCACTTTTTTTAACCACATATTTTTGGAAATCAAACACAAAATTAAATGTATGGGTTAATGAATTGTGATGACAGTTGAATTCAAAATTTTGTCAAGTTTGCCCTGTGTCTTCCCATCTTTAAACATCCTTAAACATGGAACTGGAACTGTGTGTAAATATTTGCGTGGACACATGTTTTCATTTCTCTGGAATTTATACCTAGGAGTGAAATTTCTGGATCATATGCTACATCTGTAGTTAAATTTTTCAGTATGCTGTAGGTTTTGCATATATGTACTTCATTAATTTATGAAGTTCTCCTTCTCTCAAAGGAGTGTTTCATGTGTTTTTGAATTATGTTTTCATCAAGCGTTTTTATTACAGAAAGGTGTTAGATTTTGTCAAATGTTTTTTATGCATTTGTTCATGTGGCCTTTTGTTTTTAAAATTTAGTAAATTACGATGATTCATTTTCATATATTGAATTGAAATTAAGGAGACCTATGAATCTGGACACTTAAACTTGGTGAAATATTGAAAATAATCACAAACAGAGACAATTTATTTGAAGAGCTTTGTTTTGTAAAGTATTCATCAAAGAAAGATTTTCTAAACTGAGTGTTAGGCTGAAATATTTTTGTGCAAAGATATAACTGAAGGTATTCTTTATTTAGTAGTGTTTTCTTTAGCTTGTTAGATACTTACATACTTATAAAGAGTGTTTTCTCAATGAAAATATTATGCTTTGCCATAAAGAGTCATTTGGAGGCCTTAGCCACTTCAAAATTTATTAACTATTATTTTGGACATCTCTAAAACCTCACTCAGCCTAAGTGATTCACTAGAAGGACTCAGAGAAAGATGTTATACTCATGAATATCATTTATTATAGTGAAAGTATACAGATTGAAATTAACAAAGGGAAAAGGCACATGAGACAATGTCCAGAAGAAACCAGGCCAAGCTTCCATTGTCCATTCCCAGTGGAGTCACAGGGACTGCTTAACACTTTCAGCAATAATGTATGACAACACTTGCAAAGAGTTACCAACCAAGGAAGCTCAACCATGTGAACCTGGGTATTCGGGGTTTTTTTTTTTTTTTTTTGAGGGGGGAGGTCTCAGGCATGTAAACATGCAACATCTGTGTGACTGACCTCAGCTACTCAGACTCTATTATCCCACCCCCACACACAACAGAAAAGGCATTCACTGCAAATCATGTTGCTAACATAAACTATCTGACCAAAATGGTACTTTGTGGCCCAAGGCCTCCAGCATATAAAAAGTACTCTTATATGGCAGAATATTCTATGGGCTCAGAGTCCTCTCCTCGGAGCCCTCCAAAGACCAGCCCTGAAGCCAGGCCTTCTTTGAATAACCCAGGCCTTCTGAGTTAACTCTTACTGTAAAGCTATGAAAGCATCTTTGTTGAATAAGTTAATCTTATAAGAACAATTAGAAATAGTTCAGTTTAGTTGCTCAGTTGTGTCCAACTCTTGTGACCCCATGGACTGCAGCAGGCAAGGCCTCCCTGTCCATCACCAACTCCCAGAGTTTATCCAAACTCATGTCCATTGAATCAGTGATGCCATCTAACCATCTCATCCTCTGTCGTCCCATTCTCCTCCTGCCTTCAATCTTTCCCAGCATCAGGGTCTTTTCAAAAGAGTCAGCTCTTCACATCAGGTGGCCAAAGTATTGGAGATTCAGCTTCAACTTCAATCTTCAACCTTTCCAACGAACACCCAGGACTGATCTCCTTTAGGATAGACTGGATGGATCTTCTTGCAGTCCAAGGGACTCCTAAGAGTCTTCTCCAGCACCACAGTTCAAAAGCATCAGTTCTTTGGCACTGATTTCTTTATAGTCCAACCCTCACATCCATGCATGACTACTGAAAAAACCATAGCCTTGACTAGACAGACCTTTGTTGACAAAATAATGTCTCTGCTTTTTAATATGCTGTCTAGGTTGGTCATAACTTTCCTTCCAAGGAGTAAGCGTCTTTTAATTTCATAGCTGCAATCACCATCTGCAGTGATTTTGGAGCGCCCAAAAATAAAGTCAGCCACTGTTTCCACTGTTTCCCCATCTATTTGCCATGAAGTGATGGGACCGGATGCCATGATCTTAGTTTTCTGGATGTTGAGCTTTAAGCCAACTTTTTCACTCTCTTCTTTAACTTCATCAAGAGGCTCTTTAGTTCTTCTTCATTTTCTGCCATAAGGCTGGTGTCATCTGCATATCTGAGGTTATTAATATTTCTCCCAGCAATCTTGATTCCAGCTTGTGCTTCTTCCAGCCCAGCATTTCTCATGATGTACTCTGCATATAAGTTAAATAAGCAGGGTGACAGTATACAGCCTTGACGTACTCCTTTTCCTATTTGGAACCAGTCTGTTGTTCCATGTACACTTCTGACTGTTGCTTCCTGACCTGCATGCAGATTTCTCAAGAGGCAGGTCAAGTGGTCTGGTATTCACATTTCTTTCAGAATTTATGACAGTTTATTGTGATCCACACAGTCAAAGACTTTGGGATAGTCAAAAGCAGAAATAGATGTTTTTCTGGAAAGCACTTGCTTTTTCAATGATCCAGCAGATGTTGGCAATTTGATCTCAGGCTCCTCTGCCTTTTCTAAAACCAGCTTGAACATCTGGGGTTCACAGTTCATGTATTGCTGAAGCCTGGCTTGGAGAATTTGAGCATTACTTTACCTAGCGTGTGAGATGAGTGCAATTATGCAGTAGTTTGAGCATTCTTTGGCATTGCCTTTCTTAGGGATTGAAATGAAAACTGACCTTTTTCAGTCCTGTGGCCACTGATGAGTTTTCCAAATTTGCTGACATATTAAGTGCAGCACTTTCACAGCATCATCTTTTAGGATTTGAAAGAACTCAGCTGGAATTCCATCACCTTCACTAGCTTTGTTCATAGTGATGCTTCCTGTTACTCACTTGACTTCACATTACAGGATGTCTGGCTCTAGGTGAGTGATCACACCATTGTGATTATCTGGGTCATGAAGATCTTTTTTGTACAGTTTTTTTGTGTATTCCTGCCACCTCTTCTTAATATCTTAATATCTTCTGCTTCCTACCATTTCTGTCCTTTATTGAGCCCATATTTGCATGAAATGTTCCCTTGGTATCTCTAATTTTCTTGAAGACATCTCTAGTCTTTCCCAGTCTATTGTTTTCCTCTATTTTTTGCACTGATCTCTGAGGAAGGCTTTCTTATCTCTCCTTGCTATTCTTTGGAACTCTGCACTCACCTGGGTGGTCTATCTTTCCTTTTTTCCTTTTGTCTTTCACTTTTCTTCTTTTCACAGCTATTTGTCAGGCCTCCTCAGACAGTCATTTTGCTTTTTTTGCATTTCTTTTCCATGGGGATGGTCTTGATCCCTTTCTTCTGTACAATGTCACAAACCTTCATCCGTAGTTCATCAGGCACTCTATCAGATCTAGTCCCTTAAATCTATTTCTCACTTCCACTGTATAATCGTAAGGGATTTGATTTAGGTCATACTTGAATGGTCTAGTGGTTTTCCCCACTTTCTTCAATTTAAGTCTGAATTTGGCATAAGGATTTCATCATCTGAGCCACAGTCAACTCCTGGTCTCCTTTTTGCTGACTGTATAGAGTGTCTCCATCTTTGGCTGCAAAAAATATAATCAATATTGTTGGCCATCTGGTGGTGTCCATGTGTAGAGTCTTCTCTTGTGTTGTTGGAAGAGGGTGTTTGCTATGACCATTGCATTCTCTTTGCAAAGTAGCCTTTGCCCTACTTCATTCTGTATTCCAAGGCCAAATTTGCCTCTTACTCCAGGTGTTTCTTGACTTCTTACTTTTGCATTCCAGTCCCCTGTAATGAAAAGGACATCTGTTTTTGGTGTTAGTTCTAAAAGGTCTTGTAGGTCTTCATAGAACTATTCAATTTCAGCTTCTTCAATGTTACTGGTTGGGTCTTAAATTTGGATTACCATGATATTGAATGGTTTACCCTGGAAATGAACAGAGATCAATTCTGTCATTTTTGAGATTGAATCTAAGTACTGTATTTCTGGCTCTTTTGTTGACTATGATGGCTACTCCATTTCCTCTAAGGGATTCTCGCCCACAGTAGTAGATATAATGGTCATCTGAAGTAAATTCACCCATTCCAGTCCATTTTCGTTCAGTTAGAAATAAGATCACATTAAAAACATATTCTTTGGAAAAATTATGAATTGAGGTGGCCAAGAAATCGGTTAAGGTATCTGATGTGTAACGGGAATAATATTCCTTTATCTTGTAAATATCATGATCTATAAAGATATTTGAAAAGGGTTTTTACTAAATTTTTGGCTTCATTAATGTAATAAAACTAGTTTCTCTATAAATGCAAAAATTATATGATTTTTTAATGTAGTACTCCATACCAGGCATTGAGGCAGGAAAAATACAAATAAATCAACCCTCAAAGATAGGAATCCAAAATTGGTTATCTGACTTGACTGGGCTTGAAAGTAATGAAAAAAACAGTATTTGTGCCTGTGGAAAATGGTACATTGGAAGTCAACACATGAAGTGACTTTAGAGTTATTTAAAATGTTGCTGGGGTAAAGTTATTATTAGACTCAAGATTTTGGGAGACCAATAGCTTCTGCAGTTAACTCCTATGGCGGTATTATTGACTACAAGGGTTTTGGGATTGACTGTTTCTCACTTCACTGAAAAAGTTACAGAAAGAAAATGAGAATTTTAGGGCATGAGTAGAAAATGTGTGAGGTTCTGTGATGGTCCTGTGAGAATTTTCCCTTTTTGCCTCATACTGTGTATTTGGAACAATAGCAAGCCTTATCCACACTTGCAGAACTGCAGCATAAGTTGAATTCACAAATTCATGTGATCTCCTGTGTGAGAGTTGGGACAATAATTGGAGGAGAGAGGAACCCTGAGAACTGGGCCAAAAGCATTAGTGTGGATTTCCATGAATCCAACAACTATAATCCCTGAATCCTGAACCTCCTTTCCCAGTATAGGCATCTATTCTTCTATGTCTCAAAAAAGCAATTGCTTGCTTGCAGACACTGAATTTACTTCACCTGAGTTAAGGGAATACTGATTGCTCTCTTGACCCATCCTACCTCTCAATGCTACTAGACTCGTAGCTAGAATCAGATTCTAGCCTTCTTAGAATGACTAACATAAAATCTGTCATGGGAGATAATATCTTATATACCCAAAATTTGCCTGCCACTTCAGCAATGCCTCTAGGGATATGCTGATATATCAGCATATAACTGATAGGCTGCAGGGCTACATCTTCTAAAATGAAGGAAAAGTTTCTTCATTTCTACCATCTACTACTAAGAAAGAACATAATCTTTGGTGAACCTGTGGTTTTTTGAAGGCCAAAGTATGCTACAGTATAATGTTATATGTAGCAGCATAGCCCTGAAAAACAGAGGAGAAAGGAAATCCTTCCAGTGGGCAAAACATTGGAGAGTATGTCTGATTGTCTGTATTGCTTAGATACCATGCTGCCATTGTTAATGGTTTGACCAGTTGGTGACTAGGAAAGTGCTGGGTAAGTAGTATGTGTCTCTGAATGGGCAAAGTTATCCTATTTGAATGGTTCACCAAAAGAAATCCACTGCAGAGGATGCTATCAATAATGAAGTAGATAGATAAACTATTCTGTGAATATTAATCAGCCTCTTTTCCCTGCCATTGTATGTGTTCTCAATGGGCTCATGTTTATAGTGATAATTGCATTTGAGAAAAAGTTTATATGAGAGATGAATGCAAGGATTTATCTTCACCAGAGCTGATCTGACTATTGCATTTTTGAGTGCCTGAATTGCTACCAGGAAAATTCAATACAATCCAGGAAATAACTTAATTCCCTAGAGAAACCAACCAGCTACCTAGAAGCAGGTTGATTATGTTGCTTGTTTAATTTCTCCCTACTGAAATAGATGTTTAGATCTGGGTTCTTTTAGCACCACGGTTCTGCCAGAACAACTATAATTGGAATTGATGAGTGCCTCATGCACCATCATAATCATCTTATGTATTATCACATTGCTTTTAATGAAGGAACTCCTCTTACAGATGTACATCAAGAGGTTCATGTTCATGGAATTCACTGGCCTTACTACACAGCTCATGAACTAGAAACGCTTAGCTTTACATATTGTTATATTGTCCTGTTAAAGACTCAGATGAGACTTCAGCTAGGAGACAGCAATCAAAAGTTTGGGTACTATCCTAAAGAGGGAGGCATATACTTTATGATAGTAACCTACATATGTGTTATATGAGACCTAGAGGAAGAAGAAAGGGTAAATAATGGAAAAAGGAAGTTATGAATATCAACTGTGGTATATTCAGATTTAAATAAAATAGGTAGCAACTGTGCATTTTTCTCTTGTTTTATGTGTGCACACACATAAACATATATACATTTGTGTGTATTTCAATTTTTAAGTTTTTCTCTTCCTCTTTCCCTTACTATTTAACAGAGTAGTATTGTGGAAGAGAACTTTACAAATTTGTCTCTAGGTTGCAAAGTATTCATGACTTAGGGGGGGAACTAATGCCCCAACCCGAGAGATGGACACAGTTACTAACAGGACATTCTTTGCCTTGGCCATTATCCTCCTTGGCCACATCTAAAATGAGAGTTGAAAAAATTCTTTTAGGTACAGAAAAATGTTTATATCTTGTTTCTTGCTAATTTAGGTCCGTTAAACTGTGGTTCTAAGTCCGAGTATGATTTCTTTTGCAGTATAGTTCCCTCACAGTTTTAGTTAGGCCTACATCTTTGCTGACTTATTTACTTACTTATACCACTTATACCTTGCAACTCATTTTTATATTGAAGAAATGCATTCAGGTTTGTGATTGGATTGAAGAAGGGTGAAATGACCTTTCTGGGGAAAGAGTGAGAACATTTTTGTTTGTAAGAATTATTATTGTGGCATATTTGGGAGAAGCATGATTACGTTGCTGTTAATTTGGTATGGAAGTTTAAACATGGAAAGAAGGGTGAAAATGTGTCCTGAGTGTGAGCACATTTCAAGAGGGTGAGCTCTTCAAGTTGTCTGTTGCCCATAAGCTCCACTGTTGCCCTTCTGTTTTCAAGGGGACTGGCAGCCTGTAAACTACATTTACCAGACTTCCTTGACAGTTGGCTTCCACTTAGGTGTTGCCAGTAAGAGGCTGCAGCAGAACATTTGAGAAAGGGACAGGGGGAGCTTTTCTCTTTTTTCTCTCTCTATTCTGGTGATAATTTTGGCAACAGCAGCAGTACTGGGTAAGTGAGGCGCCTGGGTTTATAGTCAGCAGTGAATAGAGCTCCAACAGCCTCAAGAAACTGCAAGAGCTGTGGGAATAGCACGTGACTATGAGGTAGCCAGCTTTCATAGTATTATTAGGTGTGTGGGTCATGGCTTCCTGCAAGAGGCAGTGGTTGCAGTTCCAATAGCAGTAGCAGCAGCAGTAGCTGTTGCCACCCCAGTCACTACTCCAGTTAGTGGCATATATTTCATGAGTTTTGATTAGTAACTTTTTTCTTTTCATTCCAACAAATGTATTACTTTTGTAACCAACCCCTAGATCAATTTCTTTCTGTTTCAAATATTTAGTATGTTTATTTTTCCCAGTTGGATGCTGAGTTATAGAAATGCACCTATATGATACCATTTACTTAATGTTCAAAGAAATAACAAATGATACTCTATATTGTCTAAGGATGTATATATGCATTGTCAAAAAAAGTGTTAAAATGGCTCAGAAATGGTAAACTTCAAATATAGGATATGAATTGTGGCATGAGAGTGAAGAATGTGTTTAGGGAGTACATGTGGAGTTTCAACTATTTTGGTAAAGTTTCATTTCCTATTCTGGATGGGAGATAAAATTATATTCATTAGATTGTTATTTATTGTTTTTTAAATGATTAAAACATAATACATTGAAATAAGAAGGTTTCCCTGTTGGCTCAGACAGTAAAGCGTCTGCCTGCAATGTAGGAGACCTGGGTTTGATTCCTGGGTCAGGAAGATCCCCTGGAGAAGGAAATGGCAATCCACTCCAGCACTCTTGCCTGGAAAATCCCATGGATGGAGGGAAATAAAGATTGAAATAAAGATCAGTACTAAGTGAAATGATTAAAAAGAGCACATTCTTTAGTAAATTACTCATGAATACTGTTTAAAATAGTTACAAAAAAGTTCAATAGCAAATCAGAGAGGTTAGGAGAAGACTCTTGAGTGTCTCTTGGACTGCAAGGAGATCCAACCAGTCCATCCTAAAGGAAATCAGTCCTGGATATTCACTGGAAGGACTGATGCTGAAGCTGAAGCTACAATACTTTGGCTACCTGATGTGAAGAACTGACACATTGGAAAAGACCATGATGCTGGGAAAGATTGGAGGCAGGAGAAGGGGACAACAGAGGATGAGATGGTTGGATGGCATCACTGACTTGATGGACGTGAGTTTAAGCAAGCTCTGGGAGTTGGTGACGGACAGGGAGCCCTGACATGCTGCAGTCCGTGGGGTCACAAACAGTCCAACATGAACTGAACTGAACTTAAGTCTTATTAGTATTTTGGAAAAGAAGTTATTAGGCTTTTATAGATCTTAAGCATTCAGAGTAATTTAAAAGAAACTTAAATCATTGTGAATTGTTTTTTAATGATTATAATGATCTATTATTTTGTCTTTATAAAGATTGTTTAATGCATATTATTTTTTCTTTGTTACATTTTAGGTATTGTGTTTGGTCTTGTAGATCTGAGCACCGACAGTTTTAAGAAGGAAAATAATTTGAACATCATTGAGAATATATTCTTGTCATTGACTTATGATATTTCATCTTGCCTGTTAGTAGTGTTTATAGCATACTATGGAGGAAAAGGAAACATACCAAGATGGATTACCGTTTCCTCCTTTTTAGTAGGATATGGATCACTCTTATTTGCTTTTCCATACTTTAATGTTGAAGATTCTCAAATGAATGTAGAATTTGAAGGTAAGATTTTAAAAGATACTGTCATCCATCAAATCATTATTCATTTAAACCGTTGACTCTAGGAATTTAATGTAAACAGTGATACTTGTCTGTACATTCATTCATCTGTATCTATTTATGTGATCAAGTTTACTTAGCTAATTAATGGTGGCTCCCTAATAACATATATGCCATTCTTCCATCTTTTCATGAACATATATCCTTTCATCTAAGAGAAGGGCCTAGGAAAATGAAAGAATATTTAGGACAATATTTGGGATAATTATTTCGTGAAGTTGTTTTTCTTCTGTCAGTTTTCATATATATTATAAATCTTTTGAGAACTTTTTCTTACGTCTTCTACAATATATTTTAACTGATCCCTTTATTTTGACCTCAACACGTGTATATAAATACAAAGGCAAAGATATACACTTACAGACATACTCAAAAAGTCAGAACTTTTCTAGCTATTTCTACAATTTCAAAAATGGGTGCTGCCTTTTGGCATAGGACTTTGAAAAGATAGGTGGCATCTTTGCTTTTTTAATTTTTTTGATTTATTCCACATTTTTAAAATCTACCCCCAGTAGATAAAAACACTATTTGAAGTTTTAAAGCAATATTTTTGACATTTTTATGTCAGATACTTTCTTATGTATAGGTGTGTAAAAATGTTGAAAAGCATTTACCCATTTGTAATCTTTAGACTGGGCTTAAGCAAGAAATGATGGAAAAGGCATGAAGATATCTTTATGCATGTGTGTGTGTATATATGTGTATATACATGTTTATGATGTTTAAAAGTATATTTATGGTGTGTGTTTATAACATAAAATAGTTCATATTAAATTTAATAATTTATGTGTTGATATTATACTATAATTCATATTATAAATAATATGTATCATATATCACTAATTTATGAAGTATATAATGTTCACATATATTTATAATCTGTATATTTACATAATGTATATAGAATGAATATTTATTAATTTATAGGATATATTTGTAATATATTTATTGTATTTATAGAATGGACAGCTAATTGGACTAGAAGATGACTTATGGAAAGAAGGGAATGGAGAACATTTTGCTTTCATTTTTCCTTTAACCCTGTTCTGGCCAGAAAGGATGAAAAGTTAGGAAGCACTGTTTGAGATATTGAAAATGCTGCTTGATGAGTCCTCAGGAGTAATGAGAGTAGATATAGTATAGTTGTTCTTCCTTTGTCTTCTTTATATTATCTAGATTCTACTTATTTTATTTTCTCTTTGTGATTAGGAACATGAAATTTATCTAACAACATTCATTCAGTGTGTTGACTGGGTAACCCTTTGGTTGGTATTAGAAAAACAGAAATAAAGTAAATGAATGATCTTTGCAAGAAGTGCTCATTTCATCCATCTGTCTATGTAGCTGTTTTGCTCATTTTGTTTAGAAGTTTAGTTTTTACATAACTAATTTTCTGCACTATGCCCACAATTCAGTTTACACATATATATATTTTTAATTTCTTTATCTTCTTTCATCTTATTTTGGGGACAGTCCATCTCTTCCTCTTTTCTGAATATCTCTCCTGTTCTATTTGGTCTGTATTCCCCAGTTACCTGCCGTACTCATCTTCCTGTACGACTGGTCTGAAGCTTGAAGTACCATTTACCACTACCTCCCATTCCCTTTCTCTTCCCCTCTACCCTGTCTCAGTTTTAAGTATTCATAAGAAATTGGTCTTCATCCCCTATGTCCTAATTAACATGTAGAAATCATACTCCACCAAATCCTTGAGAAGTTAAAAACTAATTTTCCCCTCTAGTTTATGGAAGCAGTTGTATCACACTCTGGCCTTTAGTTTCTAAATCTCTACATATAATTGAATACCTACCATATCAGTGGTTTCAGGGCATTGTCAGTTTACTAAGAACTTCCTAAATATCTCTGGTCTTGCTCTCTGATTATATCCACTAGTTCTCCTAGCTCACTCATGCAACCGAGACTTCGGTTCTCTCCTTCCATTGAAACTTTTAGTACATTGCAATCTACTTTCTCCCTTTATCAGGTTCTCCTTGTTGCTACTTTCTTTCATTGGTAGCTTGCTTTGTGTCCCTTAATATGACATGTTAGAGTATTTCAAACACACTCTAATGATTATACTAAGCTCTCTGTCTCATTGTCCTTTCTTGTTCCTGGTCTGGAAAACTTTTGATCAAACCATACACCTCTCTTTTATATCTCTACCTGGTGCTGATGAGTATTTTAGAGAAAAAATATCACACAAGAGGACTGCTTAGTCCCACAGTGAATTTACTACTTTCAACCTCAGTTATATTTTCAAATGGATCTATTCCCCTGACTTTTTTTTGACTCCCTTCTGTAATTCACAACAAAGATTTTCGATTTTCCTCATGTCTTAGTTTGTGCTGCCATAGCAAAAACATCATAGACTGCTGTAACAAAATCATTTCTCACAGCCCTGAAGGCTGAGAGTTCAAGATCCATGTGCCAGCTGATTCATTTCAGGTTATATTCTCATATAACAGAGAGAGAGAAAGCAAGCCCTCATGTGTCCTCTCTTCTTATAAGGGTACCAATCCCACTCATGAGGGTCCTACCTTCATGAGCTACTTACTATTCAAAACCCCTGTCTCCAAATGTCATCACATTGGGGATTCAGTTCAGTTCAGTTCAGTCGCTCAGTTGTGTCCAACTCTTTGCGGCCCAATGAATTGCAGCACACCAGGCCTCCCTGTCCATCACCAACTCCTGGAGTTCACTCAGACTCACGTCCATCGAGTCCGTGATGCCATCCAGCCATCTCATCCTCTGTCGTCCCCTTCTCCTCCTGCCCCCAATCCCTCCCAGCATCAGAGTCTTTTCCAATGAGTCTACTCTTCGCATGAGGTGGCCAAAGTACTGGAGTTTCAGCTTTAGCATCATTCCTTCCAAAGAAATCCCAGGGCTGATCTCCCTCAGAATGGACTAGTTGGATCTCCTTGCAGTCCAAGGGACTCTCAAGAGTCTTAGACAGCAAAGTAATGTCTCTGCTTTTGAATATGCTATCAAGGTTGGTCATAACTTTTCTTCCAAGGAGTAAGCGTCTTTTAATTTCATGGCTGCAATCACCATCTGCAGTGATTTTGGAGCCCCCCCAAATAAAGTGTGACACTGTTTCCCCTGTTCCCCATCTATTTCCCATGAAGTGATGGGACCGGATGCCATTATCTTCGTTTTCTGAATGTTGAGCTTTAAGCCAACTTTTTCACTCTTCTCTTTCACTTACATCAAGAGGCTCTTTAGTTCTTCTTCACTTTCTGCCATAAGGCTGGTGTCATCTGCATATCTGAGGTTATTGGTATTTCTCCCGGCAATCCTGATTCCAGCTTGTGCTTCTTCCAGTCCAGCGTTTCTCATGATGTACTCTGCATAGAAGTTAAATAAGCAGGGTGACAATATACAGCCTTGATGTACTCCTTTTCCTATTTGGAACCAGTCTGTTGTTCCATGTCCAGTTCTAACTGTTGCTTTCTGACCTGCATACAGATTTCTCAAGAGGCAGGTCAGGTGGTCTGGTATTCCCATCTCTCTCAGAATTTTCCACAGTGTATTGTGATCCATACAGTCAAAGGGTTTGGCATAGTCAATAAAGCAGAAATAGATGTTTTTCTGGAACTCTCTTGCTTTTTCCGTGATTCAGCGGATGTTGGCTATTTGATCCTGGTTCCCCTGCCTTTTCTAAAACCAGCTTGAACATCAGGAAGTTGACGGTTCACATACTGTTGAAGCCTGGCTTGGAGAATTTTGAGCATTACTTTACTAGTGTGTGAGATGAGTGCAACTGTTTGGTAGTTTGAGCATTCTTTGGCATTGCCTTTCTTAGGGATTGGAATGAAAACTGACCTTTTCCAGTCCTGTGGCCACTGCTGAGTTTTCCAAATTTGCTGGCATACTAAGTGCAGCACTTTCACAGCATCATCTTTCAGGATTTGAAATAGCTCCACTGGAATTCCATCACCTCCACTAGCTTTGTTCGTAGTGATAGGGTTTCAATATATGAAACTCTAAACATTCAGCCTATAACATCTCACTTAACTCTTACCTTTTGTGTTGGATGGAAAATACTGCCATAGTAGAAATTTTCCTTAAATTTTTTCCCATAGAAACTATAATTTCACCTATAACTTCATATTGGCACTCTTCTTCCTTCCTGTTAAAATGGAAGAGCTGTCCTCCCGCTAAATATCCTGTGCTCTTTTAACTCCATGGGGACTTTATTCCATGGGTGGTCTCCTTGCCCCTCTTTCTGCAACTTCTCCTTCTCTTTTGCTTCTCGTGTATTTGCATTTAAACGTGCTCAGGGTTTTTCCTATTCTTAAACAACTGAAACAACAATAGACATAAGCAACAGTATCCCTTAGCACTACTTACTCATTTTCATTGAAAAATTTGGAAAGAATTCCAGAATGCTTTCTGGCTTTACCTCATATTCTTCACTCAACACACTTTAACATGGCCCTCACTATAAACACTGCAACAGATATATTTTCACCAAACTATAGTAATAATTTGTTATTTAATATAATTAAAAGTTTTATTCATTACATTTCTTGCCTGCCACCCTTCTTGAAATTATAGTCCAATCAAAGGATATTTTTTAAGATGAAGAAGGGTACCAAAAGATTAGTTGTATCCTACTGATGGAAAAACTTGTTTTCAAATGTTGGACGTTTGAATCTCAGGCCAACGATCCTTAGGAGAAGGGAAACAAGTTGAATTTCCTAGGAGAAGCCAAGAGTGGTCAATTAGGGACATATTTGATTATCAAAAGGGTGAAGGGCCTAGTTGAGATTAACAATCATGCATTCAAAGTGAGATTTGCCTCATTGTATGTTTCCCTCCAGCCACATTCAGCTTTAAACGTGTAGGTGTAGAGTAGGGAACAGAGTTTAATTGACTGAAAGGCTGAAATTTTACTAAGGGATTGCATGATATAAAAGAGAACAAAGGTTTTAAAAGTGCTAAGATGACTATGAAAGTAAGGCGATGGAGGTGACATTGAGATAGTGAAACGGAGTGGGCTCAGTGGGTTGATTATAGATCCGGGTGGTTTTTAAGGAGTGTAGCAACTTGGTTGCTAGAAGGAGTGATCTGGAAAGGTGGAAATAGTTTGAGTGTAGGATGCTTGGAATTGCAATTAAGGAAGGTTTGTAGTTATTGTTTCCAAAAGTTTAAAATGAATAGCTAAGGTAAATGGAGTACATGTACAAGGACAGAGTGAAATTCAAGAAACTAAGAGGCTAGGGTGTTGAAAATGTCAGATTGATTGTGATATCACCACTAGTTAATACGTTTATGTAAAATTGAATCATTTGTAGTTTGGATCACAGTTCTAGAAACCTCCTCCCATTTGACATGTGGATACTGGACCAGCTGAAAACTTCCACTTGTGTACTCTTTTGCAGTCTGTACTTTTGCCAGTTTTAAAAAAGCAAGAGAGTTCCAGAAAAACATCTATTTCTGCTTTATTGACTATGCCAAAGCCTCTGACTGTGTGGATCACAATAAACTGTGGAAAATTCTGAAACAGGTGGGAATACGAGACCACCTGACCTGCCTCTTGAGAAACCTGTATGCAGTCAGGAAGCAACAGTTAGAACTGGACATGGAACAGCAGACTGATTCCAAATAGGAAAAGGAGTACATCAAGGCTGTATATTGTCACCCTGCTTATTTAACTTCTATGCAGAGTACATCATGAGAAACGCTGCGCTAGAGGAAGCACAAGCTGGAATCAAGATTGCCAGGAGAAATATCAATAACCTCAGATATGCAGATGACACCACCCTTATGGTATAAAGTGAAGAAGAACTAAAGAGCCTCTTGATGAAAGTGAAAGAGGAGAGTGAAAAAGTTGGCTTCAATCTCAACATTCAGAAAATGAAGATCATGGCGTCCGGTCCCATCACTTCATGGCAAATAGATGGGGAAACTGTGGAAAGAGTGGCTGACTTTATTTTTCTAGGCTACCAAATCACTGCAGATGGTGATTGCAGCCATGAAATTAAAAGATGCTTACTCCTTGGAAGGAAAGTTATGACCAACCTAGACAGCCTATTAAAAAGCAGAGACATTAGTTTGTCAACAAATGTCTGTCTAGTCAAGGCTATGGTTTTTCCTGTGGTCATGTATGGATGTGAGAGTTGGACTGTGAAGAAGACTGAGTGCCGAAGAATTGATGCTTTTGAACTGTGGTGTTGGAGAAGACTCTTGAGAGTCCCTTGGACAGCAAGGAGATCCAACCAGTCCATTCTAAAGGAGATCAGTCCTGGGTGTTCATTGGAAGGATTCATGTTGAAGCTGAAACTCCAATACTTTGGTCATCTGATGCAAAGAGCTGACTCATTTGATAAGACCCTGATGGTGGGAAAGACTGAGGGAAGGAAGAGAAGGGGATGAGAGGATGAGATGGCTGGATAGCATCACTGACTCAATGGACATGGATTTGGGTGGACTCCGGCAGTTGGTGATGGACAGGGAGGCCTGGCGTGCTGCAGTTCATGGGGTCACAAAGAGTTGGACATGCCTGAGCGACTGAACTGAACTGAACTAATATTTTAAGAATATTTTATTATATAGACACATTTGAATCAAAATAGACAATCAGAATGGTTTAATAGCATTGCTTGGATATACCAATCTAACAACAAATGTAATTCCAACAAACATCTGTTGACTATTGAGCTACAGTCATGTGAATTTGAGAAAGCATAAGAAATAGAATGTCACTTCATAGAATTTAAAATATAGTACATTGCTGTATTATGAGTAACTCTAATAGAGAGAAATTTTATTGTATAATGCCTTTTCCTTATGCATGTGTATTCCAGAAGTTAAGGGGTTTAGAATGGAAAACTATATAGTGACATGAAGTTAACTTTAAGATTGCTGAAGAAGTTGATCTACAATTAATCTCAGAAAGTAATCTTTAGTAATTCAGATAACTTAGGACATCAGAAATACTTTTCTTCTGGGGTTGAAACTCAGGGGTACCAGATGCCAGATTTAAGAGGAATATGTGTGTATGTGTGGTTATATATATACACTTATGCACACATAAGTGGGTATACAAATATAATCATGCAATAAAGATTTATATTTGGTTTGTAATATGTGCATCTTTTCCAGTATTCCCACAAATTTTCTTTTATCATTGTTTTTTTCTGAGAACAGAATGATTTACTGTAGAACTACTGCATTAAATATAAATGAGATGTTAACTAAAATTAAAGCATTATGGTAGAAATAGCTTATAAAAGGTAAAACATTTCATAGAATACACTGCATATCTGTTGTATGTTTAACTTTTGACCCATTTAACAAAAATGTAATTATCTTCAAAAGATATTTGCCAAGAAGTGAAGATTGTCAAGCCTTGCTCGAAAACTTCATTCTCATTCCGATCAAACTACATGACTTTCTTCATCCTCGGGCAGAGTGTGCAGGGAATAGCAGCCATACCTCTTTATATCCTTGGAGTAACCTTTATTTACAACAGCGTTGCCACACACTCAGCTGGTATTTATCTAGGCAAGTTCTTTTCCCTTGTAATATGATTTTTATATATTTTCATCCTATCAAACTAGGTTGTAGTTCATTTCTCTAGGAAATAAACAACTCAAATTACTGGATTAAATTGCTTGAATATTTGTATGCTTAAGCTTTGAAGATATAGTGGGATTTGCTGCCATCATGTCCTTAAGGGAATGAAAACATCGTTTTATGCTTCCTCAGAACTAGATTCAGTGCAGTGCTGAAATAATTATTATTGTACTAAGTTCTCTACATATACCAACTCAGTCTTTTTGAAGGGCTTTGACATTTTGAAGTTAATGAATTTATAACAGTTCTTGTTGTAATCTTGTTCATCCTATCAAGGAGAGGAGTGGCATGCTATCTAATTAGCTACAATGTAGAATCCACTTTTATAATATTTCATGCTAGTGTGTCATACAAAAAGTAACCCTGAGTGTATCTCACAATAATCTGTACTCCTTTATATTGTAATAGTTTCTGGTCCCAGTAGATTATCTATTTGTACAGGGTTATCTAACTTTCCTTTTTGAAAAAAATTAGGTTGTTTTTACATACCTGTTGTGAAGGTGACTTAACAAGAAAATAACATTTTACACCAAAATAATAATTTTTCCACCAGAGATAAGGAAAGTCATGTCAATAAACTAAAATAGATGACATTCATATTTATGCTTGCTTTTAGAACAAAATTGCAGCAATTTATTAGTGTTGGCTGATGGTAGCAACAAATCTGTTTGTTTTGCTTTTAGTTTTACGGAATAGCAATTAAAAGCATACATGTATATATTACAGAGAATAGATTACTTTATTATTACCTCCTGCCTCCCTGGCAGCTATAGTGAAGGATGCAAAAATGATGTTTATATTGAAATATCATCTTGCTTTAGTACCACAAATTAAAGTGAAATACTTTTGAATTATATTAAATATATGTATATTTATTTAAATTATATTAAAATATAGATTAAATGTTATAGTGAATTATAAAATTATCTGAATTTCTCTATGTGCGTTGAGTAATATGCATGATTAATTTTATGTGTCAGCTTGGCTAGGTTATGATAACTAGTTCTTTTATCAAACACCAGGCTAGATATTTCTGTGATATGTTTTAGATGTGACCAGTATTTACAGTCAGTACGCTTTGAGTCAAGATTACCCTCAATAATATGGATGAGCCTCATCCAATCAGCTGAAGCCTTGCAGAACAGACAGGTTTCCCAAGGGAGAAACAATTCTGTCTCCAGACTGCAATGTACAAACTCTGTCTGAGTTTTCCCATCCTACTGGCCTGCCCTGTGGATTTAACCTTTTGAACTCAAGACTGTAACATTAACTCTTACCTGAATTTTCAGCCTGAGAGCCTGCCCTACAAATTTGGACTTGTCAGCCCTACAATTTCATGAGCCACTTCCTTGAAATCTCTGTCTCTGTCTCTCTTTCTCTCTCAATATTCTATTTGTTCTGTTTCTTTGGAGACTAACAAAGTATGCAATGAAGCTGTTAGAAGTAACCCATTTCCATTAGATAATTTTTATCATTTTGCAACAAAGCTGGGTTATGTAGTTATTTGATGTTCAGTATTCATTTTATAGGCATTGTGGAAGCTGTAGGAATACTTGGATATTCTTTGGGTTATACTCTAGGAGCACCCCTAATTAAGGTCTCTGTGCTATCTGTGAATAGTACTTTTGAGAAAAGGTAAGCTGTTTTTTTGCCTTTCTTTCTGGTTTACATTGTATAAAATATTTATTGAATAGATACTGTAGCTTATAAATGTATATTTAATTTATAATCATTATATTTTTTAAAGTATATAAATGTGACTAGTATGCACATATATGTACATATAAATACATCTAAATACACTGTGCTGTTTGAAATGTAATTTAAAAAGTGGCTTATGATGAGAGCCTTACTACTAATTCTGCATAGTTTTTTTAATTGTGTTAAAAAACACATAGTATAAAATTTACCATTCTAACCATTTTTAAGTGTATAATATAATAATATTAGCTATATGCATAATATTGTGCAGCTTATCTCTAAAATTTTTTGTCTTGGAAAGCTGAAACTTTATACCCATTATACAATTGGGACCTCTCTGGGAATCCAGTGGTTAAGACTCTGAGCTTTCAGTTCAGGGGGCACAGGTTCAATCCCTGGTCAGAGAATTAAGATTCCACATGCTGTGCAGCACAGCCAAAAACAAAAATCTGAAAAATACAAGTAAGAAATGATGTTCATTATACAACAACATTTCCCTCTTCCCCTCAGCCCCTGTTTACTTTCTGTTTCTAAGAGTTTGACTACTTTAGATACTTTACATAAATGGAATCATGAAGTAATTGTCTTTTTATGACTGGCTTATTTCACTTAGGATAATGTCTTCAAGACTCATCCATGTTGTGACATATAACAGTATTTCCTTCTGTTTTAAGTGAAAGTGAAGTCAATCAGTCATGTCCGACTCTTTGCGACCCCATGGACTGCAGCCTACCAGGCTTCTCTGTTTTAAGGATAAATAGTATTTCATTGTATGTATGAACCACATTTTCTTTATCTATTTGTCAGTTGACCTTTAGGTTACTTCAACATGGATGTGTGAATATCTCTTTGAGATTCTATCTTCAATATTTTGGGGATATATATACCCAGATTATTAGATTGTATGGTATTCCTATTTTTAATTTTTTGAGGAACTTCCATATTGTTTTCCACAGTGGCTGTATCATTTTACATTCCCACTAATAGTGCATAGTGCTTCCAGTTTCTCAATATCTTTGCCAACACTTATTATTTTCTCTTTTTTTAAGTGGCTATCCTAATAGGTGTGTACGAGGTGATATTTTGTTGTGGTTTTGATTTTCATTTTCCTGATGATTAGTGATGTTCAAATACTTGTTGGTCATTTGTATATCTTTTTTGGAGGAATATCTTTTCAAGTCCTTGCACATTTTTAAAATCAGATTTTTGTTCTTATTGAGTTGACATAATTCTTTCTATATTCTGGATATTAGCTTTACTCCAGATAAGTGGTTTGCCTATATTTTCTCCCATTCTGTAGTTTCTCTGTTCACTCTGTTGTTTCCTTTGCTGTCCAGTTTAAGTTCAATGTAGTCCCATTGCTCTAATCTTATTTTTGTTGCCTGTGCTTTTGGTGTCATATCAAAAATTAACTCCCAAAATCAACACCATGAAGATTTTCTCATATATTATCTTCTGGGAGCTTTATTGTTGCAAGTTTTATGTTTAGATATTTAATCCATTTTGAGTTATTTTCATATATATTGTAAGGAAAGGATCTCACTTCATTCTTTTGCACATGAATATTTAGTTTTTCCAGCACCATTTATTCAAGAGGTTATCCTTTCCATGTTGTATATTCTTATTCTTTCTGTAAAATATGATTTGTCTCATATTTATGAGAATATATTACTTGGATCTTTATTCTCTTCCATTGTTCTAGATTCTGGAACCAGTACCATACTTTATACCAGTACCATACTGTTTTGATTACTATAGCTTTATAATATATTTTGAAACCAGGACATATGAAGTCTCTGACTTTGTTTTTTCTTTCTCTGGATTGTTTTGACTATTTGGGGTCTTTTGAGATTCCATATGAAATTTTAGGATTTTTTTCTGATTCTGTGAAAAATTCTGTTGGGGTTTTGATAAGGGATTGCATTGAATCTGTAGGTCACTTTGGGTATTAAGGGCATTTTAGCAATACTGAGTTTCAGATCTATGAGCATGTCTTTCTTCCATTTATTTGTATCTTCTTTAATTCTTTCAGCAATGTTTTGGAGTTTTCAGTGTACAGGTCTTTGCCTTGCATGTTGCTCATTGTTAGTGTATAGAACTACACTTGAGTTGTATTAACTTTGTATCCTGCAACTTTGCTCAATTCATTTATCAGTTCTAACAGTTTTTTTCCTTTGGAGTGTTTAGCACTTTCTCAGAAGTTCATATCATCTTCACACAGAGATAATTTTACCTCTTCCTTCCAATGTGGATGCCTTTTATTTCTTTTTCTTGCCTATTTGTTTTGGTTAGAATTTGAGTATTATGTTGAATAGAAGTGGTAAAAGTAAGTAGATATCTTTACCTTGTTCCAGATATTAGAGGGAGAACTTTCAGTTTTTCACATTTAATACAATATTAGAAGTGGGCTTGGCATATATAGCTTTTATTATGTTGGCATAATTTCCTTCTGTTCATAGTTTGTTGAATGTTTTTTTATAATGAAATGGTGTTAAACTTTGTTGAATGCTTTTTCTGAATCCTTTAAGATGATCATGTTTTTGTCCTTTATTCTGTTAATGTGGTATATCACATTAACTGATAATTATATGTTGAATTTTTCTTGCATGCTGTAATACATATAGCTTCTTTTAATAATACTGGAAAATATTCCAGGTAAAAGGAAACATTTAAATGTGTGAATATAAAGTTCTCTTACTGAAATGAAAAAAAGGATAGCCAGTATATTACAGTGGCTGCTCAACAGTGGCCTTGAAATACAGGAAATCATGCTAGTGAATGTCAGGCTGTTGACCACTTAGCATAGAAGGGATACCCTGAAGTATGCTATGCTTAGTTGCTCAGTTGTGTCCAACACTTTGCAACCCCATTGACTGTAGCCTGCCAGGCTCCTCCGTCCATGGGATTCTCCAGGCAAGAATACTGGAGTGGGTTGCCATACCCTCCTCCAGGGGATCTTCCCAACCCAGGGATTGAACCAGGTCTCCTGTATTTTAGGCAGATACTTTACGTTTTGAGCCACCAGGGAAGCCCAAGAATACTGGAGTGGGTAGCCTTCTTCAGGGGAACTTTCTGACCCAGGAATCAAATGGGGTCTCCTGCACTGCAAGAGGATTCTTTACCAGCTGAGTCACCCAGGAGGTATAAATTTATACTAATTTTTATAGGTATTCAGTTCAGTTCAGTTCAGTCACTCAGTTGTGTCCAACTCTTTGCGACCCCATGACTGCAGCACACCAGGCCTCCCTGACAATCACCAACCCCAGGAGTTTACCCAGACTCATGTCCATTGAATCATGTCATTGATGCCATCCAACCATCTTATCCTCTGATACTAAATTTATACTGAGGTATAGATTTATACTAATGTATGGTTAGAACCTAGAGCAATATAAAAATTATGTAACCAGGAGAATATCTAGATGAACCTCTTGCAACTAGCACATGAAAATTGTATGCATTTTTAAGAGGCTCTTTAGCAGTTGGACAGGGTGACCCATCCTGTCAATGTTAATCAGCCTCTCTCATTTTTTTCTAACTACTCTAAATTCTTCCTCAGTAAGCTCATGTAAAAAGAGCTGGTTAGAGTAATAATGACTTTGCATGAATGCACTACTTGGACTTCTTCACACTAAGGACAATCTGTCAACAAGAATATTTACCAGGATATAATTATTAATACTGCTTATTGTCCAATTCATCAATAGTAGCCGTAAACCGTGAGTTCCAGATATGATACTTTCATCAGAAGACAAGCTTTTATCAGGTTGATTACTTTGTCATCAGGTTGGCCCTCCATTAACCAAGAGATTTATCTTTATAGGGAAAGATACATATCCTGGTTATGTTCTTTGCAGCCAAAGATGTAGAAACTCTACAGACAGTAAAACCAAGACCTGGAACAGACTGTGGCTCAGATCACGAACTCTTTATTGCAAAATTCAGGCTTAAATTGAGGAAAGTGGGGAAAATATCTAGGCTCTTCTGGTGTGAGCTAAATCAAATCCTTTATGATTATACAGTGGAAGTGATGAATAGATTCCAAGGATTAGATCTGGTAGAGAGAGTGCCTGAGAACTATGGATGGAGGTTCATACATTGTATAAGAGCTAGTGACCAAAACCATCCCAAAGAAAAACAAATGCAAGAAGGCAAAGTTGTCTGAGGATGCTTTACAAATAGCTGAGGAAACAAGAGAAGTGAATGGCATGGGCAAAAGAGAAAGATATACCCAACTGAATGCAGTTACAGAGAATAGCAAGGAGAGATAAGAAGGTGTTCTCAAGTGAACAAAGAAATAGAGGAAAACAACAGAATGGAAAGGACTAGAGATCTCTTCAATAAAATTGGAGATATCAAGGGAACATTTCATGCAAGGATGGGCATGGTAAAGGACAGAAGTGGTAAGGCCGTAACAGCAGCAGGAGAGATTAAGAAGAGGTGGCAAGAGCACATAAATGAACTGTACAAAAAAGGTCTTAATGTCCTGGATATCCACCTTGATGTGGTCACTCACCTAGAGACAGACATCCTGCAGTGTAAAGTCAAATAAAGCTAATGGGAGTGATGGAATTTCAGCTGAACTATTTAAAATCCTAAAAGATGATGCTGTTAAAGTGCTGTGCTCAGTACATCAGCAGATTTGGAAAACTCAGCAGTGGTCACAGAACTGGAAAAAGTCAGTTTTCATTCCAATCCCAAAGAAGGTCAATTTCAAAGAATGTTCAAACTACAATTCAATTACAGTCATTTCATGTGCTGGCAAGGTTATGCTCAAAATCCTTCAAGCTAGGCTTCAGCAGTATATGAACTGAGAACTTCCAGATGTACAAGCTGGGTTTCAAAGAGGCAGAGAAACCAGAGATTAAATTGCCAACATTTGTTGGATGATGGAGAAGGCAAGAAACTTGTAGAGAAACATCTGCTTCTGCTTCCTTGACTACACTGAAACCTTTGACTGTGCATATCACAACAAACTGTGGAAAATTCTTAAAGAGATGAAAGTACCAGACCACCTTACCTGCCTCCTGAGAAACCTGTTTACAGGTCAAGAAGCAGCAGTTAGAACTGGCCATGGAACTACTGAATTATTGTCACCATGCTTATTTAACTTCTATGCAGAGTACATCATGTGAAATGGCAGGCTAGATGAATCACAAGCTAGACTCAAGATTGCAGGGAAAAAATATCAACAACTTCAGGCATAGAAATGATACCATTCTAATGGCAGAAAGTGAAGAGGAACTAAAATGTGTTTTGATGAAGGTGGAAGAGAAGAGTGAAAAAGTTGGCTTGAAACAATGTGAAAAAAGCTAAGATCATGGCATCCAGTTCCATCAGTTCAGTTCAGTTCAGTTCAGTCACTCAGTCGTGTCCGACTTTTTGTGACCCCATGAACTGCAGCACGCCAGGGTCTCCCTGTCTATCACCAACTCCTGGAGTTTACCCACACTCATGTCCATTGAGTCAGTGATGCCATCCAACCATCTCATCCTCTGTCATCCCCTTCTCCTCCTGCCCTCAGGAGGAGGGGAGGATCTTTCCCAGCATCGGATGTTTTCAAATGAGTCAGCTCTTCGCATCAGGTGACCAAAGTATTGGAGTTTCAACTTCAACATCAGTCCTTCCAATGAACACCCAGGACTGATCACCTTTAGGATGGACTGCTTGGGTCTCCTTGCAGTCCAAGGGACTCTCAAGAGTCTTCTCCAACACCACAGTTCAGAAGCATAAATTCTTTGGTGCTCAGCTTTCTTTATAGTCCAACTCTCACATCCATACATGACTACTGGAAAAACCTAGCCTTGACTAGATGGACCTTCGTTGACAAACTAATGTCTCTGCTTTTTAATATGCTGTCTAGGTTGGTCATAACTTTCCTTCCAAGGAGCAAGCATCTTTTAATTTCATGGTGGCAATCACCATCTTCATTGATTTTGGAGCCCCCCAAAATAAAGTCAGCTGCTATTTCCACTGTTTCCCCATCTATTTCCCATGAAGTGATGGGGCTGGATACCATGATCTTTGTTTTCTGAATGTTGAGCTTTAAGCCAACTTTCTGACTCTCCTCTTTCACTTTCATCAAGAGGCTTTTTAGTTCTTCTTCACTTTCTGCCATAAGGGTGGTGTCATTTGCATATCTGAGGTTATTGATATTTCAACGAGTAGGCATATTTTAATTTCATGGCTACAGTCAGCATCCACAGTGATTTTGGGGGCCAAGGAAATAAATAAAATCTTTACTGCTCCAGTTTTTCCCCTTCTATTTGCCATTAAGTGATAGAACTGGTTTATTTCTGCTTTATTGACTATGCCAAAGCCTTTGACTGTGTGGATCACCACAAACTGTGAAAAATTCTGAAAGAGATGGGAATACCAGATCACCTGACCTGCCTCTTGAGAAATCTGTATGCAGGTCAAGAAGCAACAGGTGGAACTGGACATGGAACAGACAGGTTCCAAATAGGAAAAGGAGTACGTCAAGGCTGTATATTGTCACCCTGCTTATTTAACTTATATGCAGAGTACATCATGAGAAACACTGGGCTGGAAGAAGCACTAGCTGGAATCAAGATTGCTGGGAGAAATATCAACAACTTCAGATATGCAGATGATTCCACCCTTATGGCAGAAAGTGAAGAAGAACTAACGAGCCTCTTGATGAAAGTGAAAGAGGAGAGTGAAAAAGTTGGCTTAAAACTCAACATTCAGAAAACTAAGATCATGGCCTCTGGTCCTATCACTTCATGGGAAATAGATGGGGAAACAGTGCTAACAGTGTCAGACTTTATTTTGGGGGGCCTCAACATCACTGTAAGTGGTGACTGCAGCCATGAAATTAAAAGATGCTTGTTCTTTGGAAGAAAAGTTATGACCAACCTAGACAGCTTATTAAAAAGCAGAGACATTACTTAGCCAACAGTGATCCATCTAGTCAAATCTATGGTTTTTCCAGTAGTCATGTATGGATGTGAGAGTTGGACTACAAAGAAAGCTGAGTGCCGAAGAAATTATGCTTCTGAACTGTGGTGTTGGAGAAGACTCTTGAGAGTCCCTTGGACTGCAAGGAGATCCAACAGTCCCTCCTAAAGGAAATCAGTCCTTAATATTCTTCGGAAGGACTGATGCTGAAACTGAAGCTCCAAAACTTTGACCACCTGATGTGAAGAACTGACTCATTTGAATAGACCCTGATGCTGGGAAAGATTGAAGGCAGGAGAAGGGGATGGCAGAGGATGAGATGGTTGGATGGTATCACTGACAAAATGGGCATGGGTTTGAGTAAGCTCCAGGAGCTGGTGATGAACAGGGAGGCCTGGAGAGGTACAATACATGGGGCTGCAAAAAGTTAGACATGACTGAGCGACTGAACTGAATGGAACTGAACTTCTTGAAAGGAAAGGTATGACAAATCTAGATATTGTATTTAAAAGGAAGCATCACTTTGCTAATAAATGTCCATGTAGTCCAGGCTATGATTTTTCCAGTAGTCATATACATATGTGAGAGTTGGATTGTAGAGCAGGCTAAATGCCAAAGAATTGATTCTTTTGAATTGTATGATGGTGGATAAAACTCTTGAGAGTCCCTTGGACAGCAAGGAGATCAAACCAATCAACCCTAAAGGAAATTAACCCTGAATATTCATTGGTAGACTGATGACAAAGCTTAAGCTCCAATATTTTGGCCACCAGATGTGAAGAGCTGACTCATTGGAAAAGACCCTGATGCTAGGACAGATTGAAGGCAAAAGGAGAATGGAGCATCAGAGGATGAGATGCTTAGGTAGCATCATCTACTCAATGAACAGGAATTTGAGCAAGCTCCAGGAAATAGTGGAGGACAGAAGAGTCTGTTGTGCTACAATCCATGGGTCACAAAGAGTGGGACACAACTTAGCAACAACAGTAACAACAGCACATATCCTAGGCAAGAATTTTCTTCTCTACTGTCTTTGTCCATTTGGGCAGGTGAAACTCCAATACTTTGGCCAGCTGATGCAAAGAGCTGACTCATTTGAAAAGACCCTGATGCTGGGAAAGATTGAGGGAGGGAGAAGAAGGGGATGACAGAGAATGAGGTGGCTGGATGACATCACCGACTCAATGGACATGGGTTTGGGTGGACTCCAGGAGTTGGTAATGGACAGGGATGCCTGGCGTGCTGCAGTTCACGGGGTTGCAAAGAGATGGACACGACTGAGCGACTGAACCTAACTGAACTGAATAGAAATCTCATACTCTGAGCTTACAGAAACAGAAATTTACTTCTTATATTTCTGTATGCTGACAAGTCCATGATCAAGGTGCTGGCAAATTCAGTGTCTGGTGAGATCCTGCTTCCTGGTTCATAGATACAGCTATTTTCTCCCTGTATCTTTTCCTGGGTGAAGGGGCAAGAAGTCTGTCTGGGGTTTTTAATCACATTCATGCAGACTCTACCATTGTAACCTAATCACTTCCCCAAAGCTCCACTTCCTAGAACCATTAAAAGGAACCTTAACATACGAATTTTCAGGGGACACAAATATTCATTCATAACAATGTTTATTCTACCAACAGTGCCTATGCTATCACTACCATTCATATAGATGCCCTATTCATCCCTGTGGTATCTCATTCCTGTGGTTATCTCTCTAGGCTTTTTCTATACATACAAAGGCAGTATGACAGCATGGTAATTACAAAATTTACTGGTCTTAATCTGCACACCATTTTCCAGAAATATCTGGCTAAATAGAATGGTGTCATAGCTTGGGGCCCTCACCAGGTTTTTAGGTGGAGTTTTTGGATGATATGTAATATCATGCCATTTTCACACAGAAACAGTTTTACTTATTTCTTTCTGATTTGGTTGCTTTTTATTTCTTTCTCTTGCCTAATTGCTGCGGCTAGTTTAGCATCCTTGCCTTTATCTGATTTCAGAAGAAATGTTTTTAGCTTTTCACTGTTCAGTGTGATGTTAGCTGTGTGTTTGTCATGTACGGCCTTTTTAATGTTGAGGTATGTTCCCTCTGTGGACTTCCTCAGTGGCTCATTGGTAAAGAATTCACATGCCAATGCAGTTTGATCTGTGGGTGGGGAGGATCCCCTGTAGAAGGAAATGGTAACCCATTCCAGTATTTTTGCTTGGGAAATCCTATGGACAGAGCAGTCTGGCAGGCTACAGTCCATGGGGTTGCAATAGAGTCAGACACAATTAAGAGACTAAACAACAAAATGTTCCCTGTATACTCAATCCATTGAGTGTCTTTCATCATAAATGGATGTTGGATTTTCTCAAATGCTTTTTCTGCTTTAATTGGCACGATCATATGATTTTTATCCTTCATTTTGTTAATGTGGTGAATCATATTGATTGATTTGCAGATGTTGAATCATCCTTGTATCCTTGGAAGAAATCCCACTTGATCATGGTTGTGATCCTTTTAATATACTGTTTAGTTCAGTTTTCTAGTATTTGGTTGAGTATTTTTGCACTGATGTTCATCACAGATATTGACCTGTAATTTTCTTTACTTGTGGTGTCCTTGTCTGGATTTGATTGATTTAAATTGAACATCAATTTCAGTTTATTTTTGCATATAATATGAGAAAGGGGACACATTTATATTTTTTCCTGAAAGGAATATTTATTTATACTGATAACATTTTTTAGTCAGTCCATGATTTTTAAAATATTAACTTAATTTTTAATATTAAATACCATCTTTATGATAAGTAAAATTTTCTTGTATATATAGATTTTCTTCCTATCTCTGTATCTCTAGTATGTTCCCTGATATATTTTTTTTTATTTCATGCCAATACTAAAGGGTTTCAATAACTAAAGTTTTATTGTATTATTTTCCATATTGTTAAATAAGTCCTCATTCATCAAATAAGGGGCTGTTTTTACAAAATTGCTCTTCCAGATACATTTGATAATTATAGGTTATAATAAAATGTTTTGACTTGTAACAGTTGGATTTGTGTGTCAAATGAGAGTAGTTGCATGGTAATAATTGGAACCAATGCATACAATATAGTTAGAATGCATAGATGGGTTCAAATGTAAAAAGAAAGATTTCCAAAAGATAAAAAGCTATAATTTTATAAATAAAAGAGAGAAAAATAGAAATTTTATGAATGTTATAGTCAACAAGGAAACAGAGCCCAGTGATAATCTGGAGTTGAAACTCCCTGGGCATAACATATCTACATGTATATATCCTTACTGAATTATGGATATCAAATTTGTAACCCTGTGTCATTGCAAGTTGGTATTTGTATCCCTGAATAATGTAGCAATGGATAGGAAGTTGTCCCATTGATGAATAAACTGGGAATATTCTCCATACTCTGTGACAGTCAAAGCCTAAATGCAGGCTACTCACCAGGTTCTGTTGGCAGCAGATCTTGCTGGCATTAGAGTACCACCAAAGCTGTTTCCTGTGGATGTGGACTTTTTCCCACAACAGCTGGTTGGACAGCATCTTAAGTGTGTGTGGAACTGAAGATAATGGCAGCGATGTGGTAATCAGCTTCCCCAAGTCTCCTCCCTAAATGATATAAAATAATGTCATAACATGAAAATCCCTCACAAAAATCATGGCCTGAGCATAATTGGAAACAAAGAATGTTGAAACTACAAAACAACTGTGACTGAAAAGGGGAAAAAAAAATCAACAAAATCCCAGCAGAGGACCCTTCACATTTCCATCTTGCTCTGCCCACTGCAAAGCTTTGTGGTTTGCAAAGATAGACCAAGAAAAACCACAGGGGAGATAGAAGACAAAGGCTATCAAAGCGTGACGAGTTAGGGTTACTAGAAGGCTAAAACATGCTCAATCCGAGAGTTCAGAGAAAGGACTATAAGAAAAAGATTACCAAGAAATGGTAATGAGTCAGATACCCGGATTAAGTGTTAGTTGTGCAATTTAAAGGGCCAAGCTTGTTCTAAAGAATTTGGCACATGGTTTAAATGAGGTAAGAATGATTTAAAAAAATAGATCAGATTTAGAGTGATAGTCTTCTAAATGTGTGACTTCTGTCAGAGAAAGAAGTTTAAAAGGGACAAAGAATTACTGTTCACCACCTGAGCAGACAGGGGAAAAGTGGGGAAAGGAAAAAGTTTAGCATCCTACATGAAAGAAGAGAACCACATAATTGGAGAACTCACAACCACTCAATCTCAGCAAAACAAAGCAATTTAACAAAGACAAATTAACAGAAAATGCTCTTTCTCTCTCTGTTTAATTATGGCTTTGTAATAAACTATGCAAAGTTGAAAATTTTCATTTTCTCTATTAAAGTGTTGGAGACAGTGATGATAAAGAACGTTGGCGGCAGAGTTGGTGGAGTTATTTTGTTATTATTGCAGTTATTGCATGGTCTACATTAATACCATTTTCATGCTTTCCACAGAGTTTACGAGGTGACTATAAAAATATAATTCATTAAATTAAAGGAGAGTATATTCCTCACCCCTACCCTGATCCCCAATTCTCAGAATATAACTGAATTTCATTACTTTCTGTGTACATTTCTTTCTGTGATGGACAAACAGTGACATGTGCTAGTATTATTTGAACAAATAAAGCATGCCACCAAGTAATTATTTTATTTATGTACCAGACTGTCATTAGTACATATTTTTGTTTTTTTGTCATTCCTGTCTAAAAATGCTTCATGCTATCTAAAATTTTCTTGATGAAAGAAGCATATTTAATCTTATTTACCTATCATGATTTATGTTATAAGGTAAATTACTAACTATTAAAAGTCTTTGGGAAACACTGAAATATACATGTAACATTAGAGAAATCAAATAGCTTCCTAATGGTAGTAAATTTAATTGGTACAAAATATTTTTAGTGATACCAAATTTGTATTTTTATATTTTAGGGCTATGCTGTCAAATACTGTAGTCGTTATATGTAGCTATTTAAATTTTAATTTAAATTAAAAATCCATTTACTCAATCATAGGAGCTACATTTTAAAATATTTAATAGCCTCATCATAGCTAATGGCTATGATATTGGAGATATTGGAAAGTACAGATATGGGAAATTTCCCTTATCACAAAGATCTTTAGGACAGTACTGTTTTAGAAGAGCATGTCTTTTAGTTTATTAGCTTGACTTTGAAAGTGAAAGTGAAGTCGCTCAGTTGTGTCCTACCCTTTGGGACCCCATGGACTATAGCCTACCAGGCTCCTCAGTCCATGGAATTTTCCAGGCAAGAGTACTGGAGTGGGTTGCCATTTCCTTCTCCAGGGAATCTTCCCAACCCAAGGATTTAACCTGGGTCTCCTGCATTGCAGGCAGACACTTTACCGTCTGAGCCACCAAGGGCCACCAGCTTGACTTTAGCTTGTTCAAAAATAGTTCACTTACCACTTCAGGACCAATTGGGTATATGTTGGAATGTGTATGAATGCTTATTATATGTGTGTTAGTTATTTGAACATGTTATAAGATTCTTCTCCTTGTTAATGTATAGGCACAGCAAGGATAAAAGCTGGGAAACGTAAACAGCCTCATATTTTGGACAGAGATCAAACAAAAGATCAGGAATTTGGACCTAGTATCAAGGACTTATTTGCTACTTTCAGGGTAAAGTATTTTATATAAACAAGCAAATTAACTTGACATGTACAATATTTTTGTTATGGATTTAAGAAAAGTATAAAGTGTTCAACTTGAATCTGAATGGAACTTTTGAGGTCTTAATTAACCTACTCATTTTCTAGATAATGGAAAATAGGATCCATTTCACCTATGTGGCATCAGTACAAACTTGGTTAGTGTCAAAGACTGATACCAAGTATTTTTCCTTCTTCTATTGCTTTTAACTTTTATATTATAATGAATTTATTTTTTCTCTATATAAATAAATAGGCCATTTAATAAGATGACAGAGGTAGGTATTAGCATTATCTTTTTATTATATTAAAATAACTTAGAAAAGAACTTTAGAAGTTAACAAATACTCTCACAAACAACTTTTTTTTTTTTCATTTAGAAATGTTTATTTCAGAATGGCCTATAGGACCTTACCCAGTTAAAATTCCTGTCAGCCCTTCTCATGGGTCATGACTGAGTTTTGCTTTTATGAACCTACATGTCAAAGCAACAAAACCAACAAACATGTATTCAATTTGCTAATTTTTTTTGAGGATTTATGCATCTATTTTCATCAGAAAATTTGACCCATAGTTTTATTTTTATGTGCTTGTCTTTATCTGATTTGGTATGAGGGTAATGGTGACCTTGCAGAATGAATTAGAGAGTATTCCCTCCAAAATTTTTTGAGATGGCTTGAGAAGGATAAATATTAGCTCTTATCCATATGCTTGGTAGAATTCCCCTATGAGGTTGTCCAGTCCTGGACTTGTTTGCTGGAAATTTTTTCTTACAAATTCAATTTCATTACTAGTGATGGATCTGTTCAGATTGTTTATTTCTTCTTTAGATTCAGTTTTGGAAGATTGTATGTTTCTAGAAATTTATCCATTTGTTATAGATTGTCCATTTGTTGGCCTTTAACTATTTGCTATATTCTCTTACAATTTTTGTATCTCTGTGATATCAGTTGTAATTTTTCCTCTTTAATTTCTTATTTTGTTTATTTGTATCCTCTATCTTTTTTTCTTAGTGAACCTAGCTTAAGGCTTATCTTAAAAAAAAAAACAACAGCTCTTGATTTGGTTGATATCTTCTATTTAGACGGTAGGTTAAGTTGTTGGTTTCTGAGATTTGTTTCTCCAAGCAGGACTGTATTGCTATGAACTCCCCTCTTTGAACTGCTTTTGATGTATCCCATTGATTTTGGAATTTGTCTTTTTAATTTCCATTTTTCTCTGTACCTTTTCTGTTTTCTGCTTTGATTTCTTCACTGGCCCATTGATTTTTTAGTAGCATGTTGTTTTGTCTCCACGTTTCTGCTTTATCCATTTTTTTGCCTATAACTGATTTCTAGTTACATACCACTGTGGTTAGAAAAAGTGCGCAATACGGTTTCTGTCCTCTTAAATTTCTTGAGACTTATTTTGTGGCTGACATATGATCTGACCCGAAAAACACTCTATGTGCACCTGAAAAGAATGTATATCTGCTGTTTGGGGATGCAATGTCCTATGGATGTCTGTTAAGCCAAGTAGTCTAGTGTGTCGTGTAAGACCACCATTTCCATATTGATTTT
Organism: Budorcas taxicolor; assembly: GCF_023091745.1. Classification (NCBI taxonomy): domain Eukaryota; kingdom Metazoa; phylum Chordata; class Mammalia; order Artiodactyla; family Bovidae; genus Budorcas; species Budorcas taxicolor. Next base: position 100,646,802 of record NC_068916.1, on the reverse strand, counting down.
ATGTCTGGATGGTGTGTCAATTGATACAAATGGGGTATTAATGCCCCCTACTATTTTTGTATTCTTGCTAATTTCTCCTTTTATGTCTCCTTTTATGTCGTTAGTGTTTGCTTTGTATATTTAGGTGCTCATATATTCAGTTCAGTTCAGTTGCTCAGTCATGTCTGACTCTTTGCGACCCCATGAATTGCAGGATGCCAGGCCTCCCTGTCCATCACCAACTCCCGGAGTTCACTCAAACTCACGTCCATCGAGTCAGTGATGCCATCCAGCCATCTCATCCTCTGTCGTCCCTTTTTCCTCCTGCCCCCAATCCCTCCCAGCATCAGAGTCTTTCCCAATGAGTCAGCTCTTCGCATCAGGTGGCCAAAGTACTGGAGTTTCAGCTTTAGCATCATTCCTTCCAAAGAACACCCAGGGCTGATCTCTTTTAGAAAGGACTAGTTGAATCTCCTTGCAGTCCAAGGGACTCTCAAGAGTCTTCTCCAACACCACAGTTCAAAACATCAATTCTTCAGCGCTCAGCTTTCTTCACAGTCCAACTCTCATATCCATACATGACTACTGGAAAAACCATAGCTTTGACTATACCGATCTTTGTCAACAAAGTGATGTCTCAGCTTTTTAATATGCTGTCTATGTTTGTCATAGCTTTTCTTCCAAGGAGCAAGCATCTTTTAGTTTCATGCCTGCAGTCACCATCTGCAGTGATCTTGGAGCCCCCCAAAATAAAGTCTTTCAGTGTTTCCATTGTTTCACCATCTGTTTGCCATGAAAGATGGGACCAGATGCCATGATCTTAGTTTTCCGAATTGAGTTTTAAGCCAGATTTTCCACTCTTAACTCTTTCACTTCCATCAAGAGGCTGTTCCACCTAGCTTTCAGCCATAAGGGTGGTGTCATCCGCATATATGAGGTTATTGATATTTCTCCCGGCAATCTTGATTCCAGCTTGAACTTCATCCAGCCTGGCTTTTCACAGGATGTACTCTGCATAGAAGTTAAATAAGCAGGGTGACAATATACAGCCTTGATGTGCTCCTCTCCCAATTTTGAACCAGTTTGTTGTTCCATGTCCAGTTCTAACTGTTGCTTTTTGACATTCATACAGATATTTCAAGAGGCAGGTAAGGTAGTCTGTTATTTCCATCTCTTAAAGAATTTTCCACAGTTTGTTGTGATCCACACAGTCAAAGGCTTTACCATAGCCAGTGAAGCAGAAGTAGATATTTTTCTGAAATTCTCTTGCTTTTTCTGTGATCCAGTGTATGTTGGCAATTTGATCTCTGGTTCCTCTGCCTTTTCTAAATCCAGCTTGTACATCTGGAAGTCCTCAGTTCAATACTGTTTGAGCATTACCTTACTAGCATGTGAAATGAGTTCAGTTGTGCAGTAGTCTGAATATTTTTTGGCCTTGCCCTTCTTGGTGATTGGAATGAAAACTGACTTTTTCAAATTTTTGGCCTTAGCTGAGTTTTCCAAATTTGCTGGCATATTGAGTGCACCACTTTCACAGCATCATTTTTCAGGATTTGAAATAACTCAATGGGTATTCCATCATCTCCACTCGCTTTGCTCATAGTAATGCTTCCTAAGGCCCACTTGACTTCACACTCTAGGATGCCTGGCTCTCGGTGAGTGATCACAACAAAATGGTTATCTGGGTCATTAAGATATTTTCTCTACAGTTCTTCTGTGTATTCTTGCCATCTTTTCTGAATATCTTCTGCTTCTATTAGGTCCATACCATTCCTGTCCTTTATTGAGCCCATCTTTGCATGAAATTTTCCCTTGGTATCTCTAATTTTCTTGAAGAGATCTCTAGGCTTCCCCATTGTATTGTTTTCCTCTATTTCTTTGCACTGGTCACTGAGGAAGGCTTTCTTATCTTCCCTTGCTATTCTGTGAATTCTGCATTCAGATGAATGTATCTTTCCTTTTCTCCTTTGCCTTTTACTTCTCTTCTCTCACTTATTTGTCAGGTCTCCTTAGACAACCATTTTGCCTTGTTTGCATTTTTTTTTCTTGGGAATGGTTTTGATCACTGCTTCCTGTACAATGTCACAAACCTCTGTCCGTAGATAGGCACTCTATCAGATCTAATCCCTTGAATCTATTTCTCACTTCCACTGTATAATCATAAGATATTTGATTTAGGTCATATTTGAATAGCCTGGGCTTCCCTGGTGGCTCAGAGGTTAAAGCGTCTGCCTCCAATGCGGGAGACCCGGGTTTGACCCCTGGGTCGGGAAGATCCCCTGGAGAAGGAAATGGCAACCCACTCCAGTACTCTTGCCTGGAAAATCCCATGGACTGAGAAGCCTGGTAGGCTACAGTCCATGGGGTCGCAAAGAGTCGGACACGACTGGGAGACTTCACTTCAGTTCACTTCACTTCTGAATAGCCTAGTGGTTTACCCTACTTTCTTCATAGCTCAGTCGGTAAAGAATCTGCCTGCAATGCAGTAGACCTGGGTTCCATTCCTGGGTTGGGAAGATCCCCTGGAGAAGGGAAAGGCTTCACACTCCAGTATTCTGGCCTGGAGAATTCCGTTGACTGTATAGTCCATGGGGTCAAAGAATCGGGCATGACTGAGCAACTTTCACTCACTTCACTTCCATTTAAGTCTGAATTTTTCAATAAGGAGTTCATGATCTGAGCCACAATCAGCTACCAGTCTTGCTTTTGCTGACTGTATAGAGCATATCCATCTTTGACTGCAAAGAATATAATCAATCTGATTTCACTATTGACCATCTGGTGGTGTCCATGTGTTGAGTCATCTATTGTGTTGTTGGAAGAGGGTGTTTGCTATGGCCAGGGTGTTCTCTTGGCAAAACTGTTAGCCTTGCTCTGTTTCATTTTGCATCTCAGGGCCAAACTTGCCTGTTACTCCAGGTATCTCTTGATTTCCTACTTTTGCATTCCAGCCCCCTGTGATGAAAAGGACATCTTTTTTTGGTGTTAGTTGTAGAGGTCTTGTAGATCTTCACAGGACCATACAGTTTCAGCTCTTTGGCATTAGTGGTTGGGGCATAGACTTGGATTACTGTAATACTGAATGGTTTGCCTTTGAAATGAACAGAGACCATTCTGTCATGTTTGAGATTGCACCCAAGTACTGCATTTTGGACTCTTTTGTTGACTATGACAGCTACTCCATTTCTTCAAAGGGATTCTTGCCCACAGTAGTAGATATAACGGTCGTCTGAATTAAATTCACCCATTCCAACCTTCTTTAGTTCGCTCATTCCTGAAATGTCAATGTTCACTCTTGTCATCTCCTGTTTGACCACTTCCAAATTACCTTGATTCAAGAATCTAACAAGTTCCTATGCAGTATTGTTCTTTAGAGCATCAGACTTTACATTTACCACCAGACATACCCACAACTGGGCATTGTTTCTGCTTTGGCTCAGCCTCTTCATTCCTTCTGGACCTATTTCTCTGCTCTTCTCCAGTAGTATCATATCTTTTTGCCTTTTCATACTGTTCATGGGGTTCTCAAGGCAAGAATGCTGAAATGGTTTGCCATTTCTTTCTCCAGTGGACCACAGTTTGTCATAACTCTCTACCATGACCCATCCGTCTTGGGTGACCCTATAGGACATGGCTCATAGGCTTATAGTGACCCTATACGACATTACGTTACACGAAGCTGTGATCTATGTGATCATTTTGGTTAGTTTTCTGTGATTGTAGTTTTGATTCTATCTGCCCTCTGATGGATAAGGGTAAGAGGCTTGTGCAAGCTTCTGATGGGAGGGACTGGCTGTGGGGGAAAGTGGGTGTTACTCCGGTGTGCAAGGTCATGCTCTTCCCTGGGTTGGGAAAATCCCCTGCAGAAGGAAGTGGCAACCCACTCTAGTATCCTTGCCTGGAAAATTTCATGGGCAGAGGAGCCTGGCAGGGAAGTCACTGAGTGACTGCGCATGCAAGGGCATGAATAAGTGAAACAAAGAATGTTTATTCTAGTACACAATAAGACCCGATATAAAGCCATAGTGGCTAAAAAAAGAAAAGATACTATTTCCTCAGTACAAATAAACAGGCCAGTGGAACAGAAAACCCAGCTACAGATTAGTGTATATAAGAACTTGTCATATGATAGAGGAGGCACTCCGAAGATAATTGTTCAGTAGGTATGATGACTAACTCGGTTCTTTGTGTGGTAAAATGAAGTTGGCTGTCTACTTCATATTATGCAAAAAGATAATTTCTAGGTTAATAGAATGTGACTATAAAAAATGACAAAGTCAAAGTTTAAACTGAAAGAAACACGTTGCAATATAAGGATATGAAAATAATAGACAAGATTTGTAATAGTGTCAAATATGAACTTATTTATGGATTGATTACATTAAGACATTAATGTAATTTAAATTTCTTAAGTACATTACATTAAGATTTCTGTTCAATGAAGGAAGCTGACAGTATTAAAAGGTGGGTGACAGATATCTAAATCCAACACAAGATTAGTATTTAGAATAAATTAGAGTTCTTGGAAAATCTACAGAAGAATTTCAGGAAGCATATAAACAGCCAGTTCATACTCCCAAGTGAATACTAAATAGCTAAGAAATTATATGAAGAAATGCTCAGTTATATGTTTGAAGTTAGAGAATTATAAAATATAGCACTGTAATAATATGCATTCATCAGAATGGTGAAATTTTGAAAGCCAACTAATATTAAAGTGTTTGTGATTATGTGGGATGTGCCAGTTATCTGTTGCTACATGACAAACCACCCCCAAACTTAGTGGCTTAAAATAATAGAGCATCTGTTTTGATCAACTATAGTGAAATAAGTCTGGGTGATAAAGTCATCTGAAGGCTTGTTCCAGATATTAGCTTTTGATTCTGGCTGTTTGCTAGAATGCCCACACATGACCTCCCCATCTGGCCTGGTTTTTCTCAGAACATGGTAACCAAGTTCCATGGGCAGACTCCTGAGAGTGAGAGTTCCCCACAGAAGTCCTACTGTCAGTTTATGACCCAGTCTCAGAACTTGTGCAACATTACTTGCTTTGTGAGGCAGTCAGTCAGGCCTTTTAAAGTTCAACACCTCTTTCTTGGAGAATGGCGAAGTTCTGGAAAGGGATATGAAATCAGAAATGTTGCTCTGATGAATTTTAAAAAGTATCAGTCGCTACATGAAGAAAATGGGATTCCCTTGTATTAAGGTGGGAGTATAAACTGATAATTTTGGAGAAAAATTTGGAGAAATAATGGCATGAGGTAGACCAAATCCCAGAGCCCTAGTAATCCCTGTCTAGTATATATACTTCCAAAGACGCTCTATCCTATTTCCTTAAGGGTTGCACAAGGATGTTTAATGTCACCTTGTTTGCACCAGTAGGAAGCTCAAGTTGACTTAAGCATTTAACCCTATGGGAGTGGTATTACACTATGTAATGTGTTAAATTTAACCCAGAAGATGAATTTGATAAATACGCAGAAAATGATAGATTTCAGAAATAGTGTTAAGGGATAGAAAAAGAAATTTTAAGTTTATTTAAAAATATACAAATATAAAACATCACTGAACATTCTCAAAGATATATACATATCTAAGAAATACAGAAATCAGTTTGAAAATTAATATTCTAGTTCTAGCAGTCCTAACACACTGCAAGAGTCACAAATAAAAATTATAGGTGGTATGGAGATCAAATAGCAAATAAAAATGGTTCAAACACTACATGTCTTTTATGGTATATTGGTGAATTTTAAGTTTCTGTTTCAATTTTTATATACATATAGTATTGTCAGTTATTGACAAAGGTAAACTTTTTGTGGATCGGTCACTAATATACAGGTGGGTATATCTATTTTTCTTTACCTAATAAAATAAAATAATTCATACATAACTTATTTCTATTTCAGATTCTGATCAAGAATCCAATATTTATGTATCTATCTCTGTCGAGAGCTTCAGAATCTTTAGTTATGATCGGAGCATCTGAATTTTTGCCTATATATATAGAAAATCAGTTTATATTATCACCCAATGAGGCAACTACACTTGCAGGTAGACATTTACACTCATTGTACTCATTGTGAAATTTTTATGTAAAGTTTTCTTTTATGTATTTATGAAATATTTCAACTAAGTGGGAAGTAGAAGGAGCAGTAGTGTTTGCTTAAATTTTAAATATCTGAACACTGGTTGTTCAACTTTTAAAAATATGAACATTTTCCCATCATTGCATCACTAGTTTTTAACATAATAGAAATTTGTAGGACTTCTGCATTTCTCTTTTATCACATTTCTTTTCCTCCCTCTGCAGAGGTAACTTACACCTCTTTTAAAGTTGGAGTTCTTCCTTTTCACACATTTATATATTGTTACCTCTTATGTACCTGTCTACATACAGTCTATTTCTAAAATCTATATATCATTTTGTATGTGCTCTTCTGTTACTTTTATCTGAAATTATGTTCATCAGATTCATATTGATCTCTATTTAAGGCATTTTAACATTGCTATGGGATTCTATTTTATGAATACTGTTTCTTTTTCTATATCATATATATCGACATGAAGTTGCCTCCAACTGTTTCACTTTTCCAAACAATGAAGTAACAAATAGACTCGTATACATGTTCCTTGTGCACATTTGTAAAAGTTGATCTATGTTTAGACATCAAAGAGACCTTGCTATTAAGTACATCAGTTTTATTAGATATTGAGAATTGGTTCTCCAAAAGAGGTTGCAAGTGGAATTAAATGTTTTAAGGTTCTAGCATTAATGGGAAGATGGTGAATGTGATCATTTATTTTATGTTGTAAAAAATCAGGGATACATACTGTAACTTGCAGGTAACCAGTAAGAGAGTAGTAAAGAGTACATTAACTTGAAATATTTTATTAACAATTTAAAAAAATAAGAAAGGAAAATAAAGGAACATAAAACATGTAAGCCAAATAAAAACAAATGTTAATACATGCAAAAGTTTTGACTTTCAGCCCATTGTTTAGTAGATTTTGTGGTAAAGGGCACACCATTGTTGGATTGCACATAGTCCAAAAGCCAAACATGACACAGTTTCAGGGGCCATATGACAGATTTTTCCACAGGTATACCATTTTGTTTGACAATGATTAATATAATTAACAGAGATAGGGACTAGATCATTCAGTTTTTTTTTCATACAGTACTTAATTAAAGCTAATATCAATAAGACTCCAAAGAACAGGATAAGGGCACCTGCAGTATTGGCCTCAATCATGCTAGCAGAGTTTGGATGCAGCCAGCTGACCAATTTTTTTGGTCCTCAGGGTCTACCTTAGACAGCAAGATAACTTTCTGCTTAAGTTTCTGTATTGACTTTTCCACTTAGCCTGAGGTATTCATGCAGGCATAACAGAATGGGTTAGTAATTACATATATTCTACCCGGGCCTGCGAGGATGAAGTTTTGGGCAATGCAGTCATCCGTAACAATGAGGCTCAGTGACTGAGGCTGACCAGAGTGCTTTCCAGGGATGAGCGTCATTGATTATTTCAGCGAAAATTAGGAACAAGTTTTTTTGTACCACCTTTTCTAGTCAGATTACTTGTTGAGAAGTAGAGACAACTGCCCTCAGGGTATGTACATATAGTGTATCAGTAGTCCTTCTGCAAATCTTCCCAGAGTAAGGAAAGTAACTTCATTTGAAAGAAATTCCCACAGTATTCTGAGGGCTATGCGGTCTAGTGGTGGTGTTTCGTTAAACATCTGTTGCTCTTCTATGACCGCCTCCGTGGCTTGACCACACCAATTGCAGTTGACAAGTACGGCTTGTCAAATGGTTAGTGGTGAGTCTGTTTTGGTTCATCTCCAAATGAGAATATCAGTCCATAAAATCAAGTTTTCTGTGAGTCAGGACTTTGTTTATGCCAAGAGATCAGTAATAAGCTAAGTGTTAGTGTTCGTCACTCAGTCGTGTTCGACTCCCTATGACCCCGAGGACTGCAGCCTACCAGGCTCCTCTCCCCACGGAATTCTCCAGACAGGAATACTGGAATGGGTTTCCATTTTCTTCCCCAGAATAAGCTGAGTTGCTTTTAAATGTAGCTGTTTCAGGGAGTCTGTGACTCCTATACAAGCAACAATGCTTCTGAGTGCGGGCTTCCTCCCTTTTTCCAGAGGCTCCAGCACACAAAATCATCAGTCACAGAGCCTTGCAGATGAAATCGGTTTATTAGGTTTGTGGGATAGAGAATCAGAGGTTTAAGTGTCTGCCTGCAATGTGGGAGACCCAGGTTCGATCCTTGGGTCGGGAAGATCCCTTGGAGAAGGAAATGGCAACCCACTCCAGTATTCTTGGGTGGAGAATCCCATGGACAGAAGAGCCTGGTGGGCTACAGTCCACGGGGTTGTAGAGTCAGACACGACTGAGAGACTTGACTTTCACCTCAAAGTATGGAGCATACCACAGCTTGCTGATTAGCATTCAGTGTACGTCTGTGGGTCAGCTAAGAAACCCTAAGTGAATTGTCTACTGTGTTCAATACTCAAAAATCCAAAATCCAATGCTAGACTGGCTCTTGGTTGGGGAAAAGGGAGACAGTTTTTCCTTAACTTCCAGAGGGATAGAGCACTATGATTCTGTCTGCAGAGTGCCCCAAAACTTGATGAGCGGTCTCTGGATTTTGTTAGGCTTGATCAGTCTTCCTTGCTGATGATGGTATAATAACACCAAAGTCAGAGCCATTGAGTCAGGCCTCTCACCCTACAACCAACTGAGTATCTTCTATCATTGAAAGCTTTGGGTATCATAGGTGAAGTGAAGTGAAGTGAAATGAAGTCACTCAGTTGTGTCCGACTCTTTGCGACCCCATGGACTGTAGCCTACCAGGCTTCTCAGTCCATGGGATTTTCCAGGCAAGAGTACTGGAGTGGGTTGCCATTTCCTTCTCCAGGGGATCTTCCCGACCCAGGGATCAAACCTGGGTCTCCCGCATTGGAGGCAGACGCTTTACCCTCTGAGCCGCCAGGGAAGCCCTTGGGTATCGTAGGTAGTGGCAGTCAAAATAAATCTGCCCCTTGTAGTAAATGGGAGAGGAATTTAGGTACTCCTGAGGGAGTACTGCAAATGTATGTTTGTGGCCTTCTAACATGAATGAAAATTAGTCTTCTTTGGGTGCTAGTGGAGTGCAAAAGAAGACTTTAGCAATGTCCAAGACAGTGTATCCAGTGCCATCAGTCTATGCCAAAAATTTAGTGACATCACCACGTACAGGCCATTCAGGGCTGTAGGGACAATGGGATTCAGTTGGTGGTTAATCCACTGTAAACCTCAAGCCCCTGGTAACTTTTTTTCACCGGACGTAGGGTCTGTTGATGAGACACTGCTTCATTTAAGTCCCTAATCTAAGCTGGGACTTTCCTTTCTCCTCCTGGGGTCCTGGGTTGTTCCTGTTGGGCCATACATGAGGAAAAGGATAGCAATTTATGTGTTCCACTGTCGCTCTTAGAATTTAGAAGCATATGCAGTACCAGTGTGCAAAATACAGTCACCGATTCTATACTTTGAAATTGGAACCACAGCATACTATGGAAATATCTGTGAAAATGTAGAACAAAAAGCAGTCAGCACATCTACTTGTAGGCTATATAGCATCAGAGGGTAGTAGAGAATTGCCGCCCAATAAATAAAGTAGTAATTTTTTAAATACAAAAGTTTAAATTTAAATATTTTTTAAATTTAAAATTATTTGGATACAGTTATTGTTTAAATCTGGTACATTTAAATGAAGAAAAATCTTGACCTTTGTGTAACTACATACAAAGATACCAATTCTAGGTAGATTGCAGGTCTCAATGTGTGTGGTAAAACAATAAAGCTTTTTAGAAAGATGTAGGAAAATATCTTCATGCCTTAGAGAAGATAAAGATTTATTAAACAAGACACAAATTACATAAATATGAAGGAAAAATGTGGTATTACATTAAAATTAAGAACTTATGTTCATCAAAGGTCAGCATGAAGGGTGAAAATGCATATGAAACAATCTTTTCAATAGAAATATTCTACAAAGTATTTGGGTCCAGAATATATTAAAAACTATGACAATAAAAAGGTAGATAATCCAATAAAAATGGAAAAAGATTTGAACAAGCATTATATAAAAGATGATACCAGTTGGCCAATATTCATGTGAAAATGGGCTCACCTTCAGTGGTTTTTCAGGGAAATACATATTAAAATCACAAGGCAATACTAGTACCATTCACCAGAATTGCTAAAATGGAAGAGAAAGATATGTTGGGATGAATGTGGAGCAATTGCCATTTTATCCACTCCTGGTGAGAGTGTAAATTGGTTTATCGTTTTATAAATCTGTTTGACAGTGTCATCAAAATCTGAACCTATACAGATCCTCTGACCCAAGAATTCAACTTCTAGTTATATACACAAATTCCTTTCTTAAGAATATATTCAACAGAAATGCAAATGTTTACAAAAAGAACATATACATGAATTTTTAAAGTAGCAGCAAAATTTGTTAATATCACAGTGAGTAAATAAATTGTGTTGTATGCACATACTAGGATACTATTCGGCAGTGATAAGGCATGAACTAGTATTATTATATACAAAAACATGGGTGGATTTTTCAAATATCATGTCCAATAAAAGAAGCTATAATGCATGCATACTTTACAATTCATATTTTATAAAATCTTGTAAGTGCACAAAAAAGCCTCTGGCCTTCTAGTAAATGTTTGATTAATTTTTACCTGGGCATGGTTACAGAGTTAAGTCTGCTTTGGAAATTCATCAGATGTATAATTTCGATTTGTGTATTTTTCTGTACATCAGTATAATATTTACACAAAAAGTTGCTTGGAAGTTCTGTGCTTTGCAATTCAATTTTCAACCTTTTTGTTTCCTTTTAGGGCAGTCCTCAAGGACCCAGTTTTTAATTGTTGAACTTCCAGTGTTCAGTATTTTCTTATTGCCTAGGGTGATGAGCCTGGCAGCCAATACTTTTTCAGTTGAATTGTGTTTTCAGTTTTATGCTCACAGATGTACTTGGCTTTCTCAACTCTATGGTTGTTTCTATGAAGAAACCTAGTGTCCTCTGGCATTGTGGTTAGGGATAGGAATTGGGGATCAAACAGTTTATGTAGACTGCCATCCAAACCTCTTGTTTTTTTTAAGTCTACCTCACTCTTGCTTTCAGTCATATTAGTACCTACCCTTAATTTCTGAGATTATGAGTTGCAATGTGGTTTACTTCTTCTTGACTTCTTTACCTATAGCCTTATTGCTCACCCGCTGATTCACTTCAAGTTCCCACAAATTTCTTAATAAATATTGCCTCTATACTATTTGCACTTTTTGCTTTTCTAATAAATGATTTTGTCTGTAAATTCTACCTTTAAACAAACACTCAAATAATGTTTGCTGCATGACTGTACTCTGTGCTGAGCACTTAAGTGTTAACTCATTTAGTTCTCCTAATAAGTTATGATGGAGGTATCATTACTTATAGATTTTATTTGATAGCACCTCCCTCATACATTTAGATGTAATTTGTATTATTGTTTGGTTCTAAGCATTTTAAATTCTCATCAGCATATTTTTACTTAAGCCATGCTTTGTTGAAAAGAGGGGTTTTTTGTTTGCAGATAAGGCTTTTATTTCTCTTTTTAAATAACTCCTGTTCAAATCAGTTAATATTTTACATATCTTTAATAGTGTTGTAAAGTAAATCTTCATCTCTGAGACAGCTGATTTAAAACACTTTGTTTATAGATTTTTAATTTCCTTGAAATCTAGGCAGTGTTTATATAATTTATTTAATGTGATGTCATTAGGTATAAACATGTTCATGATTTACATTTCATGGTACATATTTTTTGCTATTTATTTTCAAACTTTCCATTCTAAAAAATATCAAATTTCATCATCTTTCTTTCTAATAGTTGTTTTATTCATACATCATTATTGTGATTTCTGACATATTTAATTTTTCATTTTTTAATTGTATATTTTGTTTTTTTGCACTTCTCTTTTGCTTCTTACCCCTTCCCCCATTATTCTCTCTTCTCTCAATGGATTTATGTTTTATTCATTTTATCCTCATCAGTTGGTTTAGGAAATTTTAGCTGCTCATTTGCAGTTCACTAACTCCACTCCTCAGGATTGTGTGTATGTATGTGTGTTTGGTCTAGGTTATTAATTTTATCTTTTTAAAAAATAAACTATAACTATAATTTTTTGGCAAGTAACAGACTCTGTGGCAGCTTTTACAGTTTTCATTTTAGTCTTGATGTTATAAAGTTTTCTTACCTTATTACTTTATATGATTTAATATTTTTACATTTCTCTGTAATTATAGTACACATTTATTCCCAGGACTATTATCACTTTAATTACTTAAATTTATCATAGTTGGCTACAGACTTTCAAATGTTGTTTCTCTGGTATTGATTTTATTGTATTGCTCACAACTGCTGTAAAACATTTTGTAGGACCTCTTATTCTTTTGCTTTTCTAATAAATGATTTTATCTGTAAATTCTACCTTTAAACAAACACTCAAATAATGTTTGCTGCATGACTGTACTCTGTGCTGAGCACTTAAATGTTAACTCATTTAGTTAACAGCTTCCCTGGTGGCTCAGAGGTTAAAGCGTCTGCCTGCAATGCAAGAGACCTGGTTTCGATCCCTGGGTCGGGAAGATCCCCTGGAGAAGGAAATGGCAATCCACTCCAATATTCTTGCCTGGAGAATCCCAGAGGAGCCTGGTGGGCTACAGTCCACGGGGTCCCAAAGAGTTGGACACGACTTCACTTTCACTTAGGCCTGTAGTATCAGCCTCATGCACAAATTTGTATTTCTCTTAAGGTTAAGCTTTGTTATTTATTGTGTCTTTAAATTTTCTCTTGGCTTCTTAGTTAAACTTACGTTTGCTATATGATTAAAGCAGAGGAGATTGTATCAGTGTGTGAATTTTCTGTCCTGTCTTTAGCTGACTATTTTTTGTTGTGGGAGGAGGATAATTACTTTACAATATTGTGTTGGTGTCTGCCATACATCTACTATTTCTAACTGTGTTTTCTCTTCCTCCTTTCTTATAGGACTTGTTTTACTTCCAGGAGGTGCACTAGGCCAGTTTCTGGGAGGTATCATTATTTCCAAGTTACACGTATCTTCTAAAGGCCTTATGAGATTTGTAATAGTTACATCTGTTCTATCCCTTGTACTGCTTGCACTTGTAGTTTTTGTAAACTGTGATCCAATACCATTTGCTGGGATCACTGAAGATTATGGTGGGTAAGTATAATTTTGTACTTTCATATCCAAACCAATCACATATTTGTTAGTCAATAATTATTTACCCAGTAATCCTAATAGGTTCATAACATTTGTGGCATTACTGAACATGTAAAAGAAACATAAAGCATAGTTTCACCTTTCATTGTAAGGGCAGAAATATCATAATGATAGCTTGTGGTGTAACTGCTTGTGCATTCATATAAAGAAAGAGGATATTGAAATAAATCAGAACCTAGAAGTAGAAATCTGTATTAAAGTGAGTAGCAACTAGGTGACCATACTAACTGTATGAAGCGAGGCTTACCTTTGTCTGAATTGGTATGTCAGCCTTCTGGTCAAAGAATGGAACTGAAGGCATCTGAAAGTATGCATGAGCAAGGTCTCCTTTTAGTTAAACCTGCAAAAATTCAAAGAACTGGGCACAGATTGTTTTAATGATGGACCAGGAGGCCTGGCGTGCTGCGATTCATGGGATTGCAGAGTCGGACGTGACTGAGCGACTGAACTGAATTGAACTGAACTGAATGTTAAGGAAGAGAAACAGAGCTGGAATTAGAAACTGAAAGACTAATTAAGTAAAATAAGTAAAGAAAATTAGACTTCTACTTCAACTACATGGCAGACCAGTGCTTCAACTGAGTATATCTAGAAAAGCTGAATTAATATTTTAAAAGATTTGTTTAAAGATATCAGACAGTTGCTTAGGCAAGTAGCGGCCAAAGCACCAAAATCCTGGGGAAAGGCAAACCTTGTGAGGAGAAGCAACCTTCTGCAATTACTGTTTTCCCTGAGTACATTTACTATTTCTGGACATTGGCAAGAAACTGGGAATTCTGGCAAAAGGTCTGGGTAAAAAGCATCTATTAGGTTGGTGCAACAGTAATTATGTTTTGGACCCTAAATTTCAAATCATTATAACTAGACTCAAGTATGTCTTTATTAATCAAAATAGGAACCACTAGCCAACACATTTTTGCCAACAAGGAATAAGTCTGTTTACCCCTGTAACATAAAATTCCATTCTCTGGGACTTGACAAACTCTTGGAAAGCATTTCCTGAGTCCTGCTAGTTGTGGAAGCATTTTCTCTGCAAAAAGTTGTCAAGATGCTTAAAGAAATGGTAGGCATTTCTTTGGTAGGCAAATGGTTGGCAAGAGGACAGGTGAATATGGCAGATGAGGCAAAACATCACAGCTCAATTCATTCAAATTTGAAGCATTGGTTGTGCAAAGTACTGTCAGGCATTGTCATGGAGAATTGGGTCCTTTCTGCTGACCAGTGCCAATGGCAGATGTTGCAGTTTTCAGCCCATCTCATCAATTTGCTGAACATACTTTTCAGGTAAAATGGTTTCGCTGGGATTCGGAAAGCTATAGTAGATCAGACCAGCAGCAGACTACCAGACAGTGACCATGATCTTTTTTTTCTGGTGCAAGTTTGGCTTTGGGAAGTGTTTTGGAGCTTTATCTAGGTCCAGCCACTGAGCTGGTCATCGCTGGTTGTCGTATAAAATGCACTTTTCATTGCACATCAAATCCAATTGAGAAATGGTTTGTTATTGCATAAAATAAGAGAAGATGACACTTCAGAACGACAATATTTTTGATTTGCTGTCAGCTTGTGAGCACCCATTTATTGAGCCTTTCTACCTTTCCAGTTTGCTTCAAATGCCAAACGACCATAGACTGGTCGACGAATTCTTAGGCAACTTCTTATGTAGTGATCCTCTCAGCTGGTCATTGGCAACTTCCAATGGCCGGCCACCGCACTCCTCGTCTTTAAGGCTCTTGCCTCGTTTGCAAAACTTCCTTTACCACCACTGCACTGTACCTTCATTAGCAGCTCCTCAGTCACATGCACTGTTGATGTTGGGAGTTGTTTCTGCTGTTTTATGACCCACTTCGAACTCGAATAAGAATATTGCTTCAAATTTGTTTTTTGTCCAACATCATTTCCATGGTCTAAAGTACATATAAAATAAATAGCTTCATTAGCAAAAGATGTAAAATGAGAGATGCACATTAAAATGATGTATAATATAACCACATTTAGTTAAGAATGTATTCCAATATCAAAGGGCAAAGTTCAACAGTGCTTAACCACAACTACTTTTGCACCAACCTAATAGTAAGATGACCAAAATCTGGCACAAATTTTTGACAGAACTTTGAGCCTAAAGTGACAAAAATTAGGCCCTGGAGTGGGACACGACATCAGTAAGAAGAGATGGAAACAAATAAGATAACGCTCTTTTGGGGTTTCACTCAGCACATTTACCGAGCAGTGAAGCTAAAAGGCCAAGATAAAGTAAAAATAATATAAAAAGCAAAGAAAATTTTCACTGGTCTTGTGATGCTCTATAGATAAGAGTTCAATTTTAGAACGTGCTGTTGGAAAGGAACCATGGTAACCACCGTGTTCTTAACTGATACCTCTGTAAGGTTAAGATCTAGGAGTGAGGGGCTCCCTATAGTACTATAACCAGCCAGGAGGTGGATTTTCTCTAATTGGATTAATTTGGTCAGCCAGCACTGTAGCAGCAGAAAGACTTGACACTCTGAAAGAAAGATAATATCATACAAAGCTGTAAAGTGTTGTAGACAACGGTCTTGCATTAAAAGAAAACACCAGACAGGCGCAAAACCCTGAGACAGAACATATTATAGAATAGACTTATAGGGGATCCAGATATTGACATTATCAAGTGAGAATGTTAAAATAGTAATTATCAGTACAGTGAGACAATGACTGTGAATTTCTCATCAGAAGCTACAGGTTCAAAAGATAGTAGAACAATGTCTTAAGAGTCCTAACAGAAAAGAACTTTCAACACATAATTTATTATCCAGTGAAAATATTCTTCAAGAAAGAAAATGAAAGATAGTTTCAGGTTAAGGATAATTAATAACATTTGTTGTTGTCTCTAAAAGAAATGAGATTTTGGAATTATCAGCCTGGGAACATAAAGTAACTATGAGTAATATTCTACGGGTTCTAATGGAAAAAGTGGACAACATAAAGAAGATCTAGATAATGCAAGTAGAGAAATGGAAACTCTAAGAAAGATATCAAAAGTAAAATCTAGAAAGCCAAAACAGCTCTATAATAACATGACGAGTTCCTGTCATTGATTCATCGGTAAACTGGACGGAACTGAAGAAAGTATTAACGACTTTGAAGACACATCAGTGGAAACTTTTCAAACTGAGAAGCAAAGAGAAAAAAGAATGAAAAAAAAAAAAAAACGGAAATGGAATATCCAAGAACAATGAAGCAACTACGTAACACAAGTATAATGGAAATGCCAGAAAGAGAAGAAGGAGACAAAAGCACCAAAGAAATAGGTGCAGTAGTAATGGCTGAGAATTTTCCATAGTTAATGACAGACACCAAACCATACATTTGGGAAGCTCAGGAACACCAGAATTGATTAATATTACAAAAAAATCTACATGTAGGCATATCACATTCAACCTGCAGAATCAAAAACAATCTTGAAAAAAAGCCAGAGGAAATAAAACTTTACTTATAACCGTGCAAGCAAGAAAGGAATGGAGTGAACTATGTAAAGGATTGAGAAAAAGTGAACCTTGAATGGTATATACGATGAAACTATCTTTCAAAAGTGAAGGAGAAATATTCCCAGATACTCTTAAACAAAATATAAGGGAATTGTCACTGGTAAACCTGCTTTGTAAGAAATGTGTAAAGAATTTCTTCAGAAAAAAATGATATGATTTATTAGATGTATTAATAAATCCATGTAAAATGAAGAGCACTACAGGTGAATATAAATGTTGGTAGACTATGTTCTTTTATTTTTATTATTTTAATTGTTATGATAGGTAATTCTTCAAAATAATCATGGTATTAAGGTATTCAGTGATTATAATTTATGGATAGTGAAATAAATGACAGTAGTCTTATAAAAGGGGAGGGAGGAATTGGGGATACATTTTTACAAAGCACTTGTAATACCAATGAAGTGTTATAATGTTATTTGAAAGTAAACTTAAATAACTTGTAAATGTATATTGGGAATTCTAGGAAAAAAACCATTAAAACATTTTAAAAAATCAATATAAATGCTACACCAACAGATAAGAGAAAATGAAATCTCATACCAAAAACCAGAGAAAGCAAAAAAACGGGAAAGATGAAAACCAGAAAGAACAAATTTTTGTTGTGTAATTCTTCACAGTAGTCTCTTATGACCTTTATATTTGTAATGCATCAGCTGTAATGTCTCTACTTTCATTTATAATTACATCTATTTCATTCCTTTTTTTCTCCTGCAAGTCTAGCTGTAAGTTATTCTATTTTATTTATCTTTATTTTTTTAAAAAACTCAGTTTTATTAATCTTTTCTTTTGGTCTTTTCTATTAATCATTTATTTCTGTTCTGATATTTATTTTCTTTATTGTACCAGTTTTGGACTTATTAGTTTATTCTTTTTCTAGTTTCTTGAAGTATAAATTTAGATTGTTTATTTGAGATCATTCTTTTCTCTTCGTCTAAGGCTTTATTGATATGAATTTCTTAGAATTGCTTTTTTTTACTGAAAACTAGTTGATTTGCAATATTATATTAGTTTCACGGGTACAAAAGAGTGATTCGTATTTTTATAGATTATAATCCTTTTAAGGTTATTATAAAATAATAGCTTATTTCCCTGTGCTGTACAATATATCCTTATTGCTTTTTTATGCATGGTAGTTTGTATCTTTCAATTCTGTACTCTATCTGGCCCCTTCCTCCTTCCTTATCCTCGCTGGTAACCAGTAGTTTGTTCTCTGTATCTTTGAGTCTCTCTGTTTTGTTACATACATTTATTCATTTTTTTTTCAGTACAGTTCAGTTCAGTCTCTCATTTGTGTCTGACTCTTTGTGACCCCATGAACTGCAGCACACCAGGCCCCCCTGTCCATCACCAACTCCCGGAGTTTACCCAAACTCATGTCCATCAAGTCTGTGATGCCATCCAGCCGTCTCATCCTCTGTCGTCCCCTTCTCCTCCTGCCTTCAATCTTTGCCAGCATCAGGGTCTTTCCCAATGAATCAGCTCTTTGCATCAGGTGGCCAAAACATTGGAGTTTCAGCTTCAACATCAGTCCTTCCAATGAACATCCAGGACTGATCTTTAGAATGGACCGTTTGGATCTCCTTGCAGTCCAAGCGACTCTCAAGAGTCTTCTCCAACACCACAGTTCAAAAGCATCAGTTTTTCGGCACTCAGCTTTCTTTATTTTTTAGAGTTCACATGTAAGTGATAACATAGAGTTACTTGTTCTCTGTTTGACTTATTTCACAAAGCATATTACCCTGTAGGTCCACCCATGTTGTTGCAAATGGCAGAATTTCATTCTTTTTTATAACTGAGAAGTAATATTTCATTGTATGTAAATACCACATCTTCTTTATCCATTCATCCTTTGATGGACACTTAGGTTGCTTCCATATTTTGGCAACTGTAAATAATGCTATCAACATTTATTCAGTTCAGTTCAGTTCAGTTCAGTCGCTCAGTCGTGTCCAACTCTTCGTGACCTTGTGCATCGCAGCACGCCAGGCCTCCCTGTCCATCACCAACTCCTGGAGTTCACTCAGACTCATGTCCATCAAGTCAGTGATGCCATCTAACCCAACATTTATTGGGGTGTATGTATTAATATCTTTTCGAATTAGTGTCTTCATTTTCTTTGGATGTATACCCAGGAGTGTAATTGCTGGATCTTGTGGTAGTTCTGCTTTTAGTTTTTTAAAGAACCTTCATACTTTTGCTTTGTCCCATTGGCTTTGGTATGCTTACAATTTTATTTCAGGGTATTTAAAAATTTCTCTTTTGATTTATTCTATGACCAGTTGGTTGTTTAGTGGTATGTTGTTTAATCTTCACGTATTTGTGAATTTTCCAGTCCTCTTCTTGTAAATGATTTCTAGTTTCATACTATTGTAGTTGGAAAAGATGCATGATATAATCTCCAATCTTCTTAAATTTATGAAGACTTGTAACATAACATATGGAGAATTTTTATGTGCACTTGAGAAATATATGTATTCTGTTACTATTGTATGGAATGTCCTGTAAATGTCTGGTGAGTCTTGTATTTCAAACCTATGGCTTAATTTCAGTGTTTCCTTATTGATTTTCTGTCTGAATGTTTTATCCATTGCTGAAAGTAGAATGTCAAAGTCTTCTAGTATTATTGTATTGCCATCTATTTCTCCCTGTAGATCTATTAATATTTGCTTTATATGTTTAGGTGTTTGTGTGTTGGGTGCATAAATATTTACAAGTGTTATATTTCCTTGTTGGCTTGATCCCTTTTTATTGTAAAATGACCTTTTTGTCTTCTTGCAGTCTTTGTCTTAGAGTCTTTTTTGTCTGATATAAGTATAGCTGTCCCAGTTTTATTTTGGTTTCCATTTGTATGTAATATAATTTTCCATCACGTCAGTTTCAGTCTGTGTGTGTCCTTATTCTGAAGTGAGTCTCTAGTATGCACCCTAAATATGGGGCTTTTTTTTTATCCATTCAGATCCCTCATGTCTTTTAATTGGGGAATTAGTTTATTTACATT
The DNA here is from genome assembly GCF_023091745.1 of Budorcas taxicolor. Lineage (NCBI taxonomy): Eukaryota > Metazoa > Chordata > Mammalia > Artiodactyla > Bovidae > Budorcas > Budorcas taxicolor. The sequence continues at coordinate 100,626,940 of NC_068916.1, read as the reverse complement.
TATAGTGTTTGTTGATAGGTATGTACTTGCTGCAATTTTGTTAATCACTGCAATTTTGTTAATTGTTTTCTGGCTGTTTTGTAGTTCCTGTGTTTCTTCTTGTTTCTTACTCTTCCTTTGTAATTTGGTGATTTTATTTAGTGCTTAGACTCTTTGCTCTCTTCCTTTTGTGCATTTTCTATAGGTTTTTGTTTTGTGGTTACCATGAGGCTTATAGAAAGCATATTTATGACAGTCTTTTTAAGTTGATAACAACCTAACCCTGAATGCATAATAAAGCTCTACACTTTTACCTTCCCCCTGCATTTTATGTATGTTTTTGATGTCAAAATTGGTATCTTTTACCTTGTATATCTATATTATTGTAGTTATATTTTAATGACTATAATAACTAAATGAACCTTATCTATAACAGTGGTGGTTTAGTCACTAAGTAGTGTCTGACTCTTGTGATACCTCATGGACTGTATAGCCTGCCAGGCTCCTCTGTCCATGGGATTTTCCAGGCAAGAATACTTGAGTGGATTGCCATTTCCTTCTCCAGGGGATCTTCCCGACCCAGGAACCGAATGTTGGTCTCCTGCACTGGAGGCAGATTCTTTACCGACTGAGATATGAGGGAAGCCCATAGCTCTGTATCTATAACAGTAACCTTATCTATAATTATACTGACTAAATAGCCTTATCGCTTAGCCAACCCTGAGTTCTTGGTTGTTCATCAGATCTCTGTGATTGCCTAGATGTCCTTCTTTGTCTGTAGTCACCCCCAGTAGTTAAGGATGGCTGAGATGTGTCAGTGGCCCAAGGGAGAGGGTGGCAGCTGGCACATGGATCAGGCAGATGGGAAGCCGGATCCTTAAGCAGTGGAGAACATATGTAGTTAGGTTGCTTTTAGAGAGAAACTGGGAGATAGGCTTTTTCTGCCTGCTCCCTCTGTGCTAAGCTTGAGTTTATCGCTGCAGGAGGGGTGTTCTTGTGCCTATTAATAACTGCTTTTTTGTTTACAGTCCTGTGAATACAAGGCCCATTGGCTATCACAGCCAAGTGATCCCGGGATCTGTCCCTTCCTTGGGCAGCAGTCAGAAAAGCTGGGATGGGAAATATGTGTGCTTGCTCCTTCCAGGGAGACTGGCCATTTGTACTGGGCTAGAGTGAGAAGTCAAAGGTGGTGTCTGATGTCTTTCCCAGTCTCTGGGAAGATCACAGTCAGCTCCCAGATACCTGAGAATACACAACAGAGAGCACAAGTCTTGTGAAGCCTAAATATTTACTGTCTGGCTCCTCATAGAATGTATTCATTGATCCCTAATCTAAACCTACCTATTTAAAGGCAGTGATTGTCAGATTCTTTAAAAAAGTAAACCTAAGCCAGGCTTCAGCAATATGTGAACTGTGAACTCCCTGATGTTCAAGCTGGTTTTAGAAAAGGCAGAGGAACCAGAGATCAAATTGCCAACATCCACTGGATCATGGAAAAAGCAAGAGAGTTCCAGAAAAACATCTATTTCTGCTTTATTGACTATGCCAAAGCCTTTGACTGTGTGGATCACAATAAACTGTGGAAAATTCTGAAAGAGATGGGAATACCAGACCACCTGACCTGCCTCTTGAGAAATCTGTATGCAGGTCAGGAAGCAACAGTTAGAACTGGACATGGAACAACAGACTGGTTCCAAATAGGAAAAGGAGTGTGTCAAGGCTGTATATTGTCATCCTGCTTATTTAACTTCTATGCAGAGTACATCATGAGAAACGCTGGACTGGAATCAAGATTGCTGGGAGAAATATCAATCACCTCAGATATGCAAATGACACCACCCTTATGGCAGAAAGTGAAGAGGAGCTAAAAAACCTCTTGATGAAAGTGAAAGAGGAGAGCAAAAAAGTTGGCTTAAAGCTCAACATTCAGAAAACGACGATCATGGGATCTGGTCCCATCACTTCATGGGAAATAGATGGGGAAACAATGGAAACAGTGTCAGACTTTATTTTGGGGGGCTCCAAAATCACTGCAGATGGTGACTGCAGCCATGAAATTAAAAGAGGATTACTCCTTGGAAGAAAAGTTCTGACCAACCTAGATAGCATATTCAAAAGCAGAGACATTACTTTGCCGACTAAGGTCCGTCTAGTCAAGGCTATGGTTTTTCCTGTGGTCATGTATGGATGTGAGAGTTGGACTGTGAAGAAGGCTGAGTGCCGAAAAATTGATGCTTTTGAACTGTGGTGTTGGAGAAGACTCTTGAGAGTCCCTTGGACTGCAAAGAGATCCAACCAGTTCATTCTGAAGGAGATCAGCCCTGGGTATTCTTTGGAAGGAATGATGCTAAAGCTGAAGCTCCAGTCCTTTGGCCACCTCATGAGAAGAATTGACTCATTGGAAAAGACTCTGATGCTGGGAGGGATTGAGGGCAGGAGGAGAAGGGGACGACAGAGGATGAGATGGCTGGATGGCATCATGGACTCAATGGACGTGAGTCTGAGTGAACTCTGGGAGCTGGTGATGGACAGGGAGGCCTGGCGTGCTGCGATTCATGGGGTCACAAAGAGTCAGACACGACTGAGCGACTAAACTGAACTAAAGCTAAACTCAGTCTAAATGAAATCTGTAATAAATAATGACGTATATATTGAAAGTCAAAAGATGAAAAAATCATGACATACAAACACTAAACAAAAGAAATCTAAAATAAATATATTAATATCAGGCTTTAGAATCAAGAATAAAGAAGCCTTGATAAAGAAACTGGGATAAAGAAACATTGTAAAATTATAAAATGGTCAATTTACAAAGAGCAAACAATTCTACTTAAATGTGCAGCTAACAACAGAGACTCAAGATCTAAGAGCAAAAAGCTAGTAAAACTGAAAGAAAAAAGATAAATCCAAACATATACTGGAAAACTTTATTACTACTCTCTCAAAGGTGATTAAAAAGTACTGAATAGCACAGTTAGTCAGCTTAAACTAATTTACGCTTATGGAACACTCTGGTCAACAGAAGCAGAATACCTATTCTCTTTGAATGCAAATGCAATATGTACCAAAATAGGCCATATTTTGGGTTATAAGACAGGCCTTTATAGTATAAAAGAACTGAAACTATACAGAGCACTATACCACAGCAGAATCAAACTATCATCAAACAACAATAATGAGACAATCTCTAAACACTTGGAAACCACATAACACACTTCTAAGAACCCACAGATCAAAGAAGTCTGAAGAGAAATTAACAAAATACATTTACCTGAATGAAAATGAAAATACCACATACCGTAATTGTGGGACCAAACTAAAACAGTATTGAGAGGGAAATTTATAGTACTAAATGCATACAATAAAAAATAGGAAATATCTCAATAATCTAAGGTCCCACCCAAGAATTTAAGAGCAAAATAAACTCAAAAGAAGCAGAAGGAAGCAAATAATAATACAAATAGAAATCAATCCAACAAAAAAACACCTTATTCTTTTAAAGATCAATAAAATTGACACATCACTAGCAAGATTAACAAAGAAAAAAAGCAGAAAACATACAATTTACCATTATGAGGAATAAAATAGGCAATAACTATCTTCATAGATATTTAAAGAATAATAAGGGCCTACCAAAAGTAACTCCACGCATATAAATTTGACAAGTAATATGGACTAATTCTTGAAAATGAAAAAAAAAAAAAACCTCGCCCAAAATGAACTAGATAATTTGAATAGTTATAGAAGGAACTATTAAACAAATTGAATCCACCATTTACAAAAGTACCCCTAAAACATATTCTAGCCCAGATGATTTCACTGGAGAATTCTACCAAATATTTAAGGAATTAACAGTGATTCTACACAGTATCTTCTAGAAAGTATAAAAGGAAAGAGTACTTCCTAACTTGATTGATGAGGCTGGTATTGTTCTGAGAGCAAAGCCAAAGACAGTAAAAAAAAAAAAAAAATGGATCACACAGAACAATATCTCTCATAAACTTAGATGCAATAGCATCAACAAAACATTAGCAAGTTAAATGCAACAATATATATTACAAATTTATACAAAAACTATACCTTCCTGGTACCTAATATTCATCCTCTCTCCTGTTTGGGGCTCATTCAGTGTACATGTCGGTCAGGGCCTTGCCTCATCTATCCTTCTTCAGTGGATCTTCCCGACCCAGGAATCAAACCGGGCTCTCCTGCATTGCAGGCAGATTCTCTACCAACTGAGCTATCAGGAAAGCCCCCTAAATCAACCAAAAGGAGATACATACTGGTCTTCTCATTGGCAGGTGTATGAGTTAGGCTCATCTGATTGGACTGCTCCCTCAAGATTTTGATATTTGAGAAAGTAAGAAAAAAGCCCATGGTCAGCCAGAGATTACCTGCAGCACCCAGTGTAAAACTGGATACTGCAGTGCATCAGATCCCGGGGGTGGAGGCACGGGGGACATCTCGCTAAAATCAGTCCTATAATGTACTTTTGCTTGCCTTTTTTGGGTTCTCAATGGTTTTTAGAATCTACTTTTTGAGGCTTCTTACTTATTTCTATGAGCTCTTTGACATACTCTCAATAAATTCATGCACTTTACCCAGAATTAGTTCATGCTGCCTATATTGGTTCAAATACATAGTTTATAAATTAAAAAATGATAGTCTTAAAAATGATTTCAAATATAGCTACTTTTTCAAATTACTAATAATGTAAATTAAGATCCTTTGATTTCCTTATAAATTTATATTTAGCAATTGTTCTGGATTTCCACTTTCAGCCAAGATGGAATAACACATTTCCCCTACTACAAAAGCCAACCAAAATTTTGACAAAAATTGAAACAGTGGTTTACATGACAGAGGACTCGGTCAGTGAAAGACAGTGATACATGAGAGGTAGGAAACATTTAAGGTGAGCCTTATAATTCCTCCAGCTTACTGCCTTAAGAGGGTTTTGAGGTCATGGTACAGGAAGGGGGAACCATACAGATTCTGTCAAACTCCCTGAGTTGAAGCAATGAAGCTGAGAGTCCAGAAAAAATCAGTGCAGCTAGAGTTCAGAGGATAGTATACCAGAAGACACAGCGTATCTACAGAGGATGAAGTATGAAGCGGAGTACTAACTAGCATATATGTGAGTAAAGTGGCTGAGTCTAAGGCTACAAAGGAAAAAAAAATTAAAGCAAGCAGAACCCATCACACACACACTGTTGGGGTTAGTACCTGTTCTGACCAGTTAGACTGGGAAACCTCCAAAATCACAGAGCGTATAGAATACAGAAGGATCTTGCCTCAGTAATGGGTAATAATTAGCTCTGAACTGAGCACTACTTTGGCTCTAACAAATCTTGGAAGCAAGAGCTCAAAAAGGCAAAGTATTTGCCTATAAATTAGCTGCATTCCAGAACAAAGCTTATTTATAAAAATACAAAAATATCTAGTTTCCAAAATAGTGAAATTTACAAGACCTAATAACCCTTGAAAAATTAAAAGAAATTCAAATCAGCAGAAAAATACAACCCATAATGATTAGCAAAATTACGGACCCATAACTGATGTATATGTTAAGATTATCAGAGAAGAATGTTAACACAGTTATTATACCAGTAATCCATATGATAAAAATTCAAGTAGAAGACAACTTAAAACTACAAATAAAAATTCTAACCACTGCAATAATGTAAGAAAAAAATAAACAAAAAGCATGAGAAGCAAAACTCTGTTATCAACACCATTGCCTATGTAGAAAATCCAAAAAACACACTATAATAAAATGAGCTTAGCAAGTTTGTAAGATACTAATCAATCGACAAGAATTTATGTCATTTATATATGCTAGCTACAACTGTAGAAATCAATATTAAAAATAATATTATTAACTCCCATAAGGCTATCAATTGACTTTTCAACAGAAACTCTAGGCCAGAAGGGAGTGGCTTAATGTATTTAAAGTGATGAAAGGGAAAAAATCTAATACTATCCCAAACAGGGCTCTTATTCAGATGTGATGGAGAGATAAAAAGTTAGATAAGCAAATGCTAAAAGAGTTCAGTTCAGTTCAGTTGAGTCGCTCAGTCGTGTCCGACTCTTTGCCACCCCATGAATCGCAGCACGCCAGGCCTGCCTGTCCATCACCAACTCCCGGAGTTCACTCAGACTCATGTCCATCGAGTTCGTGATGCCATCCAGCCATCTCATCCTTGGTTGTCCCCTTCTTCTCCTGCCCCCAAATCCCTCCCAGCATCAGAGTCTTTTCCAATGAGTCAACTCTTCGCATGAGGTGGCCAAAGTACTGGAGTTTCAGCTTTAGCATCATTCCTTCCAAAGAACACCCAGGGCTGATCTCCTTCAGAATGGACTGGTTGGATCTCTCTGCAGTCCAAGGGACTCTCAAGAGTCTTCTCCAACACCACAGTTCAAAAGCATCAATTCTTCAGCGCTCAGCCTTGTTCACAGTCCAACTCTCACATCCATACATGACCACAGGAAAAACCATAGCCTTGACTAGGCGGACCTTAGTCGGCAAAGTAATGTCTCTGCTTTTGAATATGCTATCTAGGTTGGTCATAACTTTTCTTCCAAGGAGTAATCCTCTTTTAATTTCATGGCTGCAGTCACCATCTGCAGCGATTTTGGAGCCCCCCCAAATAAAGTCTGACACTGTTTCTACTGTTTCCACATCTATTTCCCATGAAGTGATAAGACCGGATGCCATGATCTTCGTTTTCTGAATGTTGAGCTTTAGGCCAGCTTTTTCACTCTCCTCTTTCACTTTCATCAAGAGGCTTTTTAGTTCCTCTTCACTTTCTGCCATAAGGGTGGTGTCATCTGCATATCTAAGGTGATTGATATTTCTCCCGACAATCTTGATTCCAGCTTGTAGTTTCTTCCAGTCCAGCGTTCCTCATGATGTACTCTGCATAGAAGTTAAATAAGCAGGGTGACAATATACAGCCTTGATGTACTCCTTTTCCTATTTGGAACCAGTCTGTTGTTCCATGTCCAGTTCTAACTGTTGCTTCCTGACCTGCATACAGATTTCTCAAGAGGCAGGTCAGGTGGTCTGGTATTCCCATCTCTTTCAGAATTTTCCACAGTTTATTGTGATCCACACAGTCAAAGCTTTGGCATAGTCAATAAAGCAGAAATAGATGTTTTTCTGGAACTCTCTTGCTTTTTCCATGATCCAGTGGATGTTGGCAATTTGATCTCTGGTTCCTCTGCCTTTTCTAAAATCAGCTTGAACGTCAGGGACTTCACAGTTCATGTATTGTTGAAACCTGGCTTGGAAAATTTTGAGCATTACTTTATTAGCATGTGAGATGAGTGCAATTGTGTGATAGTTTGAGCATTCTTTGGTGTTGCCTTTCTTTGGGATTGGAATGAAAACTGACCTTTTTCCAGTCCTGTGGCCACTGCTGAGTCTTCCAAATTTGCTGGCATATTGAGTGCAGCACTTTCACAGCATCATCTTTCAGGATTAGAAACAGCTCAATTGGAATTCTATCACCTCCACTAGCTTTGTTTGTAGTGATGCTTTCTAAGGCCCTCTTGACTTCACATTACAAGATGTCTGGCTCTAGATTAGTGATCACATCATCATGACTATCTGGGTCATGAAGATCTTTTTCGTACAGTTCTTCCGTGTATTCTTGCCACCTCTTCTTAATATCTTCTGCTTCTGTTAGGTCCATACCATTTCTGTCCTTTATTGTGCCCATCTTTGCATGAAATGTTCCCTTGGTATCTCTAATTTTCTTGAAGATATCTCTAGTCTTTCCCATTCTGTTGTTTTCCTCTATTTCTTTGCATTGATCGCTGAAGAAGGCTTTCTTATCTCTTCTTGCTATTCGTTGGAACTCTGCATTTAGAGCACCACTAAACTAATTTTATAAAAAATATTAAAAGGACTTCTCTAACTGAAAAAGAAAAGGCCATTACTAGAAATATGAAAATTACAAAAGGAAAAAACTCATTGGTGACAGCAATATGAAGGGAAGATAGTAAATCAACCACATATAAATTAGTAGAAAGACTAAAAGACAAAACTAATAAAATTATATCTGCAACAAATAGTTAAAGGGTACACAAAAAGATGTAATCTAGGTAAAAAACAGGAAACACGGGTGGAGTAAAAATGCAGGGTTATTAAAATGTGTTTGAACTTGAGATAAATAACAAAATAATGATGTGTGGGTCTTTGTGTGTGTGTACCTACCTTATGGTAACTGAAAATCAAAAATCTCTTAGTTACACAGACATACACACAAGAAAGGAATCCAAACATAACACAAAAAATAGTCATCAAATCACAAGGGACGAGAGCAAAAGAAGAGAAAGGAACAAAAAGGACCCACAGAAACAAACCCCCAAAATGAACAAAATGACAGTAAAGTACCTACCTAGTAACAATTTCTTTAAATGTCAATGTTCTAAATACTCTAATGAAAATACATAGAGTGGCTGGAAAGGAGTCAAAACAAGATATAAAAACTACTAGAGCCCATTACTGAATTTGGTAATGTTGCAAGATATAAATTTAATACACAAAAATCTGTTGCATTTCTATACACTAATACCATACTATCAGAAATTTAGAAAACAATCTCCAGCTTCCCAGGTGGTCCAGTAGTTAAGAATCCACCTTGCAATACAGGGGATACTGAGATCCCTGGTCTGGGAAAATCCCACATGCTGTGAGGCAATTAGGCTGTGACCACAGCTACTGAGCCTGTGCACTGAGAGTCCACAAGCCGCAGTTACTGAGGCTCAGAGACCGTGCTCTGCAGTAAAAGAAGCCACTGAAATGAGAAGCCCGCACACTGCAGTGAAGAGTAACCCACACTCACTGCAACTAGAGAAAGCCTGCACACAGCAATGAAGACCCAGCACACCCAAAAACAAATACATTTTTAAAAATTAAAAGGAAAAGAAAACGATCCCATTTTAAATGCATTACAAGAACAGAATACCTAGAAGTAAATCTAAGAAGGTAAAGGACTTGTACGCAGAAGACTATAGTGGACAATGATGAATGAAATAGAAGATGACACACACAGACGGAAAGATAGACCATATTAATGGGTGAAATAATTAATATTGTTAAAATGACCATACTACCCAATGAGAACTTCAGACTCAGTGCAGTCCCTAAAAATATCAATGACATTTTTCAGAGAACTAAAACAACTAATGCTAAAATTTGTAAGGAAACAAAAGACCCTAAGCAGCCAAAATAATCTCATGAAAGAAGAAATCATGCTCCCCTGATTTCAAACTATACTACAGTCATCAAAACATATAGCACAGGCAAAAAACAGACACATAAATCAGTGGAAATAAAACCAATCTTATATGGACAATTAAGCTACAACAATGAAGGTATATACAATGGGGAAAAGACAGCTTCTTCAACAAATGGTATTGGGAAAACTGGACAGCTACATGCAAAAGAATCAAACTGGTCTACTCTCTCATACCACAAACAAAAATAAATTCAATAAATGCAAGAACTGAGATCACAAAAGTACTGGAAGAAAACAAGCAGTACATTCTTTGACTTCAGTCTTAGTGATAGTTTTGAATGAATTCCTCAGGCAAAGAAAACAAATAAAAAATAAACAAATGGGACTATAGCAAACTAAAAATCTTTTGTTCAGTAAAAGAAAGCATCAGCAAAAGATAAAGGCTGTGTACTGAATGGGAGAAGATATTTGCAAAGGATATATCTGATAAGGGATTTATATCCAAAATATACAAAGCATACATACAAGTTTAGTTTCTACTCCTGGGTATTTAGCTGAAGAGAAGAAAAGCACTAATTAGAAAGATATATGCACCTTAGTAATTATTACAGCATTATTTACAATAGCCAAGGTATAGAAACAACCCAAGTGCCTATGAATAGATGAATGTATAAAAAAAGATGTAACACACAAGCAGTGGAATATTAGTCACAAATAATAATGAAATCTTGCCATTTGTAACAACGAAGATGGAAATAGAGGGTATTTAAATATAAGTTAAATATGTCAAAGACAAACACTGTATGATTTCACTTATGTGTGGAATCTATTTAAAAAGTGAATGAACAAACATCACACAACAGAAATAAACACAGAGAACAAACAATTGCTTGCCAGAAAGAAGGGAGTTGAGGGGAGGAATTAAATAGGTGAGGGAGTTTAGGAGGTACAAACTTTTAGTTGCAAAATAAGTGAGTCACGGATATGAAATGCACAGTGTGGGCATTATAGTCAATGACTGTGTAATATCTTTCTGTGGTGATGTACTGTAACTAGACTTAGTGTGATGGTAAGTTTGAAATGTATAGAAAACCACATCACCATGCTGTGTAATAGGAACTAATAGTGTTGTAGACCAATTATACTTCAAAAACCAACCAACCAATCAACTAACTCATAGAAAAATAAATCAAATTTGTTACTAAGGCAGGGGTTTAAGGGAGCAGAAACTGAACGAAGGCAGTGGAAATGTACAAACTACCATTTATATATGAGTACTAGGGATGTACTAGACAAATGCAATTAATACTGCCCCATATTATAGATGAAAGTTGTTAGAGTAAATTCTAAGAGTTCTCATTACAAGGAAATTTTTTTTCTTTATTTAATTTTATGTTGATGATGGATGCTCACTAAACTTATTGTGGTAATCATTTCATGGCATGTGTAAGTCTAATAATTATGCTGTACACCTTAAGTTTATAAAGTGTAAATTAGATCTCAATAAAACTAGAAAAGCATAAAAAATAACATTAACAATACTATTAAGCAAGAAAAAATTCTGTAGAAGAAAAGATCAGTATTCAAAAATCTTTGGTATTTAATACACTACCTACAAACAACTTGAAATTGATATCAAACAACAATACCATTAGCAATAGTATCAAGAAAAAGAAAAATTTAAAGATAAATATGACAGAAAATATAAAAACTCTATACAATGATTGCTGTAAAACATGCTGAGAGAAATTAAAGACCTAAATTTTAAAATGAAGATATATCCAATGTTGGTGGAATAAAAGACTCAATATCTTTAAGATGTTAATCTTCAGATGTTAATACAAAAATTAATGTGTGTATTCGATGTAATCACAACCAAAATCCTAGTGAGCTTCCTTCTTTAGATATTGGAAAAATGACGTTTAAATTCATATAGTTACGCAAAGGACCTAGAAAAACCACAAACAAACAATTCTAAAGAACAAAGATGGAGGACTAACACTATTTGATTTCAAGACATTATAAAGCCACAATAATCAAGAAAGCAGTATTGGTGTAATATAGACAAATAAGTCAGTGGAACAGAATAAAGCCCAAAAGTGCACAAATACATATATAGATAATTGATTTATGATAGAGTGCATATGCAGCTTATGGAACACTTAGATATCTATATTTAAACAAATAAACTTTGATCTGTATATTATACAGTGCTAATAGTTAATTTTAAATGGATTGTAGATGTAAGATATACAATTTCAGGGATATGAGAAAAAATTTATGTGAACTTGTGTTCAGCAAAGATTTCTTAGATATGACACCAAATATGTGATCCATAAAGAAACATATTGATAAATTGGACTTAATTAAAATAAAAAAACACATGCTCTTTGAAAGAGTCCATTAAAGTAATGCAGAGACAGACCATAGACTATGAGAAGATATTTGAAAATTATATGTTTAACAAAGAACTTAATCTGTTGATAATATTAACAACTCTCAATGCTTAATAATAGTTCAGTTCAGTTCAGTCACTCAGTTGTGTCCGACTCTTTGCGACCCCATGAATCGCAGCATGCCAGGCCTGCCTGTCCATCACCAACTCCCGGAGTTCACTCAGACTCACGTCCATCGAGTCTGTGATGCCATCCAGCCGTCTCATCCTTGGTCGTCCCCTTCTCCTCCTGCCCCCAATCCCTCCCAGCATCAGAGTCTTTTCCAATGAGTCAACTCTTCGCATGAGGTGGCCAAAGTACTGCAGTTTCAGCCTTAGCATCATTCCTTCCAAAGAAATCCCAGGGCTGATCTCCTTCAGAATGGACTAGTTGGATCTCCTTGCAGTCCAAGGGACTCCCAAGAGTCTTCTCCAACACCACAGTTCAAAAGCATCAATTCTTCGGCGCTCAGCCTTGTTCACAGTCCAACTCTCACATCCATACACGACCACAGGAAAAACCATAGCCTTGACTAGACGGACCTTAGTCGGCAAAGTAATGTCTCTGCTTTTGAATATGCTATCTAGGTTGGTCATAACTTTTCTTCCAAGGAGTAAGCATCTTTTAATTTCATGGCTGCAGTCACCAACTGCAGTGATTTTGGAGCCCAAAATGGGGAGAAGATTTGAACAGATATTTAACCAAATAATAAATATAGATGGAAAATAAGTGCATGGAAAGATGTCTAGCATCAGTCATTAGGGAAACTCATATTCAGTTCAGTTCAGTTACTCATTTGTGTCTGACTCTTTGTGACCCCGTATACTGTAGCATGCCAGGCCTCCCTGTCCATCACCAACTCCCAGAGTTCACTCAAACCCATGTCCATTGAGTCGGTGATGCCCTCCAACCATCTCATCCCCTTCTCCTCCTGCCTTCAATCTTTCCCAACATCAGGGGCTTTTCAATTGAATCAGCTCTTCGCATCAGGTGCCCAAAGTAGAGTTTCAGCTTCAGCATCAGTCCTTAAAATGAATATTCAGCACTGATTTCCTTTAGGATGGACTGGCTGGATCTCCCGGCAATCCAAGGGACTCTCAAACTATATCTTTGTTAGAATGTCTAAAATTAAAAAGATTCTTCCAAGTGTTGGCAAGAAATATAGGAAACAGTTGAAATCTTATACACTGTTTCTGAGAATATGAAATAACACAATCACTTTGGAAAACTAATTGACAGTTTCTTAAAAAGTTAAATGAACACCTACCATATGACCCCAAAATTCTAGTCCTTGATGTTATTCAAGAGACCATACAAAGACCATGTAAAGACCAACTTCACGAAAGAAGTCAGACAAAGAAAGGGCACATACTGTATGATTCCATTTCATAAAATGCTTTGAAATTGAAAGTAATGAATAGTGTCAGAAAGTAGATCAGCAGATGCCATGGGGTGGAGGAAATATTAACACAAAGGAGCATGAGGGAACCGTTGCAGGTGATGATCATGTTCTTTAACATGATTGCAGTGATGATTTCACAAGTGTATGTGAATTGTATACCTAGTATATGTACAGTTTATTATATATCAGTTATACCTAAATCTATTAAAATTAATAATCATATTTTATTGATCTCATTGATATCTCAATGTGTGTGTTAACATGTATAATACAGTAGTATTATAATTACATTCAATTTCCTTTTTTTTTTGTTTTACAGAACAGGGCAGTTGGGAAACCTGACAGCTCCTTGCAATTCTCGTTGTAAATGCTCAACTGCATTTTATTCTGCTACATGTGGAAGAGATGATATTGCATATTTTTCTCCTTGCTTTGCAGGTTGTACACAGTCTAAAACATTAAAGGCTAGCAAGGTTATTATCTTCTATTATGCTTCTTTCTCTCCATTAAGAAGTGCATCTTATGGATGTTTACATTTTACTCTTGTTCTCTACAAAATCCTTTTTTTTTTCCTTATTTTCCCTTTTCTTAAATTTTTCTTAAATTGTGGATTTATTGGTCACAATTCATAGGACTTATGGAGAACCGTAAGTGAAGTGAAAGTGTTAGTCACTCAGTGGAGTCCGACTCTGTGACACCATGGACTGTAGCCTGCCACGTTCCTCTGTCCATAGGATTCTCCAGACAAGAATACTCAAGATTCCCTTCTCCAGGGGATCTTCCCAACCCAGGGATGGGACCCGGGTCTCCTGCATTGTAGACAGATTCTTTACCATCTGAGCCACCAGGGAAGCCCAGGAATGACTTTGGGATCCATATTTTATTCAGTGTTTCTCTCTCCTCTCTCTTTGCCTAGTCTTTGTGAGGGGAAGAGAAAAACAAAGAACATTTTTCCTCACATATGGACATTATACCATCTTCCCAAGTAGGCAATAAGGTACTTTATTAGTACTTCATTTATTAGTATCTACACCACAATATTCTTTTTTGCTGTTATAAACAGATGATTTTATTACAAGATAATAACGTACCTGACCAACTTTAGTTCCTCATTGTCGTATTTTCTCTGGCCTATGATTTAACAATATATCTTCAGTTTTTATTGAATATTTATATTGAAAAGATTATATACCCTTGAAAAATTTTTTTCTTAAATGTTTAAAATGATTGCTTAAATTTTTTAAATTTAGGATGGTTATTTATAAATATTATATTTTCTAAAAACTGTTACATATTTTAAATGATTTATATATTTTAAAATATATTTAAAATATTTTAAATCATTCAAAATAGGTTACTATGGAAACCTTTAAATGTAGTAGAAAAGCATAATGGACTCCTATGTGTTACTCATCTTCAACAATTTATTAACTTATGGAAAGTCTTATTTTAAATAAACGATTTTTAAGTGTTCACATTGTAACCACGGTATAAAGCAGAACTGTTTGACTTTGTTGTTTTGATGCCATAGGATATTCAAGAGCCAAAAACTCCACTCACTGAAATGCTCTAACCCCTCCTTCTTTTTCTGGGGAATCCCTTTTAGGGATTTGTTTCTATTTCATAAAAATCTTTATATTTAATTTGTCTAAGGAATAATGAATTCTTAAGGAATAATGAAGTAATTCACAAAATAGTGACTCAAACTGTGTGATAACATTTTTTTTTATATCATTGGTATTGACATAATACACTATCATCTGTAAGATAGATAGCTGGTGGGAAGCTGCTGCATAACACAGGGAGCCCAGGCTGATGCTCTGTGATGACATATGATGCCGAATAGAAATGAAAAGAATGAAATATTTTTGACCAAAAATTAGATGTTACAAATTACCCAAGACAAACAATTAGTTTGAAAAGCAATAAAGTCTCTGAAGGAAAACTGACCATAGTAGATGTTATTATTAGTACCATTTGATACAGATGAAGCCAATTAATGGATAAAACATACATTAACTTCAAGTGGGAAAGAACTGATACCAATAAACATAATTTTAACAAAATGAAAATTAAGTAAGAGAAATACCACATATAAAAAAAACTATTGTGTCTAAATTGTGTTAATGGAATTCCTTCTGGAAATTTTTTTTTCAATGAAAATATGTCAGCTTTGAAATAATTCTGATTAAATGTTCATATTCAAAGTATGATAGGGTCAAATGTGTTAGAATTGAGTGCTCTTCAGTTAGATTTATGCAAAAATTTACAAGAGGAGTGGTAGGAAACACTACACCTCTGAAGATTTCTAATTTTCTGTAGAAAATCACAGTTATACCAAAACTGAAAACAGATATCTGCTATTCATGTTGATAATATTCCAAGTGTTTTGCCTCTTTGAGACCCACATGTATTGCTATTATCCATGCTATCAAAGACCTTCAAATATCCTTACATAGGTATGAAAGAAATCTCTAGCTTTTCTTCATGATCTTTTCACTGGGACTAGTTCTTTTCAGCAGCTGATATGGCTTTCATCATAAAATAGCAGTTTCAGGGGGCTTCTTGTAGAGACTGCTCTCATTCAACAGGAGCCTCATTCTAATTATTTATAGAGAAGGGAAGTCAGTATTGTCCAAAGTATTAAGGATTACAAGAAGCCAGGCTTAGGGTCTCTTCCAGTTGAAACACCCCTAGAATATTTTAATTTCATTTACTGATTTGCCTCCTTTGTGTTACTTTTGTCATATATATTTTATTTCCTCATATACTTTTAAGGACACATATCCTTTTTGTTGGGCTTCCCTGGTGGCTCAGCTGGTGAAGAATTCACCTGCAACGCCGGAAATCCCACATCAAAGGGTCGGGAAAATCCCCTGGAGAAGGGATAGGCGACCCACTCCAGTATTCTTGGGTGACATATTCCAGTATTCTTGCAGACATATGTAATTTTGATAAATTATGTAAATTATGGGCTTCCCTGGTGACTCAGATGGTTAAGAATCTGCCTGCAATGCAGGAGACCTGGGTTCGATCCCTGGGTTGGGAAGATCCCCTGGAGGAGGAAATGGCAACCCCCTCCATGGACAGAAGAGCCTGGCAGGCTACAATCTATGGGGTCACAAAGAGTCAGACACAGCACACACCACACCCTTTTTGTTGATGTTTTGTACAGTCAATATGCATTTATATTTGCCCATTTCCTTGCATTTTCATATTTTCATATGAGGTTATTTTCTTTCTTCCTGAAGAACCATATTTTACCTTCCATTTCTGAAAAGAAAAACTGTTTTCATTTGGCATGGAATTCTATATTGGCAACGATCTGTCCCCACTCCCTGCCCCACCCCTACATTTGGAAGATGCCATTATATCGTCTTTATGTCTCGGCTGCTTAGCTGCTTTTAAAATTTTCTCTTTAATTTTTGATTTTCAAGAATTTTACTGTGATGTGCTTGGATGTGGTTTTCAGTATAATAATTTTGCTAGAGTTTCACAGAACGTCTTTAGTTTTTGAATTTTTGTCTATCAGTTGGAAAATTATTGGTAATTGTTTCTCCCTCATTTTCTCCTCTTTTATTGGAGGGGGAAGCACTGTATATTAGCTTAATATTGCTGTGTAACACATTATTACAGCCTTAGTGTCTTTACATAATACTCATTTATTAGCTGACAGGATCAGAAGTCCAGATATGGCATCGCTCAGTCCTCTGCTCAGAGTCTCACAGACTGAAATCAGGGTATTGGCTGAAATATATTCCTTTCTGGAGGCTCTGGGGGAAAAAACCTACTTCCAAGCTCATTCAGATTATAGGCCAAGCCTCCTTTTGTTTGTTAGCTGTCTGCTAAGGGCCGATTTTAGGTCTCAGAGGCCACCCCCCTTCTTTGCTACATGACTCCTTCCACCTTCAAAGCCAGCAAGGGAATCTCCCTTATGACACATGCTCTGAATCTCTGAGTTAGGGAAAGGCCCAGTTGCTTATATACACTACCTGACTGGGTGAGGTTTACCACCTCTTAGCAATGCCATGTAACATAAACTTAGTAAGAGGATTACAATTCACCAGTCTCCATCAACCTAGGGATTATGCAGGTTTATAAAACAGAGGGGTGGAATTCTTAGGTGCCATTTTAGAATTCTGCCTAACACTAGTCTACAAATAGACTTTTCTACTGTGTCCCATCCTTTTTTTTTTTTTGCTTTCTTTCTCTATTTTCCATCTCCTTTTATCTGTTTAGATGTTTCCTATTGGCCCGTCTTCCAGTTGCTAGTTCTGTTTTCTGCAGTGTCTGCTCTGCTGTTAAACCCATTAACTGAGGTGGTAAGTTTACTCGTTGTATTTTTCAGTTCTAACACTGTGTTTTCGCAGAATCCAAACCCCTGGGGAAATTCTACATTCCTTAAGATATTTTATCCATTTACCTTCTATTTTCTGGAAAATGTTAATTATAATGTTTTAAAGTTCTTGTTTTCAGGTCTATTTGTAGTAGCCTACTTATGTTTGTTCCTCTAGTTTTAAGCCAATTATTCTTGTCATTTTGCATACTTTGTAATGATATATGAAATCCTAAACATTATATATAAAAAAATATATCAACATAATTATACAACCATCTATTTCTCTCTTTATTTTGGCTTCATGCATTTTCAAACTCTCTCATTGTGTGCATAACATTAATAATTGTCACAGCTTCTCGATGAATTGTTTATCTTTACAAAATGTTCCTTTCCAACTCTGATAATACTCTTTTTCTTGAAGTTTATTTTGTGTATTAAATAGTCACTGTAGATTTTCTTGCTGTTTTCATGGTGCATCTTATTTCTATCATTTTATTTTCCAATGGTTTGTGTCTTTATGTTTAACGTCTCTCCCATAGCCCGTGGATAATATGCTTTTGCTTTTTTCCACGTTTCTGCTAATGTTTGTCTTTCAACTGGCATTTTTAGACAACTGACAATTATTGTAATTATTGATATTGTAGAGTTAGATCTGTCTTCCTCTTTTATTATTTGGATTGAATATTTTTTTAATGTTTCAGTTTTAATTTAACTTTGCCATTTTGGTTATATCTCTTTGGTTATGACTCCACAGAGCCTAATCTCTTGTAATTCTATCATCTGTTCACTAAACTTTCTTCATATTTTCACTTTTCCTGTTGGTCAGCTTAGGTTCTATGGCCTACAGTTGTTTGTTGTGCTAGATATCTACTTTTCACCTTCTCTACCTACTCGTTGTTCCAGAAGACTGGACGATAAGATGAGAGTTTCTTTGCCCTCTAGCTTCAGACTGGATTATATGCTAGCAAGAAGTCCCAGTAGAAAATCAGAAATATGGGGTAGGAGAAAATAAAGTCATTGGGTTTATTTTCTTGGTTCCCTCTCCGTGCCTTGGACTGACCGCTCTTGCCCTGCAAAGCTTAGTTTCTTTCAGGGAGGCCTTCTCCATATGACTTTCTCCTTCTGGTAACCATTCTTACCCTCAGTTCAGTTCAGTTCAGTCGCTCAGTCGTGTCTGACTTTTTGAGACCCCATGAATTGCAGCACGCCAGGCCTCCCTGTCCATCACCAACTCCCAGAGTTCACTCAAACTCACGTCCATCGAGTCGGTGATGCCATCCAGCCATCTCATCCTCTGTCGTCCCCTTCTCCTGCTGCCCCCAGTCCCTCCCAGCATCAGTCTTTTCCAATGAGTCAACTCTTCTCATGAGGTGGCCAAAGTATTGGAGTTTCAGCTTTAGCATCATTCCTTCCAAAGAACACCCAGGGCTGATCTCCTTTAGAATGGACTGGTTGGAGACTCTTGCAGTCCAAGGGACTCTCAAGAGTCTTCTCCAACACCACAGTTCAGACATCAGTTCTTCAGTGCTCAGCTTTCTTTACAGTCCAACTCTCACATCCATACATGACTACTGGAAAAACCATAGCCTTGACTAGACGGACCTTAGTTGGCAAAGTAATGTCTCTGCTTTTGAATATGCTATCTAGGTTGGTTATAACTTTCCTTCCAAGGAGTAAGCGTCTTTTAATTTCATGGCTGCAGTCACCATCTGCAGTGATTTTGGAGCCCAGAAAAATAAAGTCTGACACTGTTTCCCCATCTATTTCCCATGAAGTGATGGGACCAGATGCCATGATCTTCGTTTTTTGAATGTTGAGCTTTAAGCCAACTTTTTCACTCTTCTCTTTCATTTTCATCAAGAGGCTTTTTAGTTCCTCTTCACTTTCTGCCATAAGGGTGGTGTCATCAGCATGTTAAATCTACTTTTAAAATACATGCTGCCTCTGATTATCTTCATCATTTTCTTTGATACCTGGGCCCCAATCACCACTGACTTGCATCTTATTTCAATAGCCTTTTAACTTTTCTCTGCTTTCACAGTTCAGTAGTATCAATATAGATGCTAAAGTGGTCCTTTTAAATATATCACTTATACATATACCCCTCTAATGATTTCATATTGCTAAGAATATAAACCAAAGTTCTTAATTGTTCTTGCAGTTACCTACCAGTTTCTGTATAAATCCTTTCCTCATTACTCTGATCTTGTTTTCTCTTAGTTTTCTTTATGTCCACTCTGATTCAACCAAATTTTTCACCTTGTTTTCTTTAAACTTGTCAAGCAAGCTCAAGTCCCAAGTCTTTTTAATTTCTATTTTATTTTTCCTACCTGGAATATACTTCTTTCAGATGGCCACAGTGGCTCACTTCCTTACCTTCTTCAAATCTCTGCTTAAATATCGCTATATTGTTGTGGCATTACCCGACCATGCAAAACTCACCCCTACCATCTCTCTGAATTTTCCTTCCTTTATTTTTTTTCTCCATAGTGTTCATCACCATGTGCTCCATTAAAGGTTCTTTTTATATATTAAAAAATCACTTATCTTATGCCAGTAAATTTTCTGCATGAGGGCAGGGATTTCTGTGGTGTGTTTACTTTGTTTTCATAATACCTAGAATGATGTTTCATACAAGGGCATTATAAAAAAAATATGATGGAAAGAATGATTTGCTCTTTGGGTATTTCTATTTTTGTTTAACATATCCAGCAACCACTTAGCAGCTTCCCTAAACAACTGATATGACTTTTGTACCATCATTTTCTGAATCACTGAGGCTCAAGTCATTTTTATTTTCCCTTATTTTTTTACCAGTAACTTAGTTGAATATTTCTACTGAATTTTTAAAAATTATTACTATTAGTATGAGCAAACTCAGGGAGACAGTGAAGGACAGGGAAGCCTGGTGTGCTGCCGTACATAGAGTCACAAAAAGTTGGATGTGACTTAGCGACTGAACAACAAAATTATTTAATTTAGAATCTTTTCAATATATTAGCAAACTGCTTACTAGTTTTTGTATCTCCAGCTCTGTTTAGCTCTTCTTAGAAAATGTCACCTATTCATCTTCCTTGAATTACCAGTACTAAAATAACAACCTGAAGTTTTTATTGGTTCTCATTAGGGACTACATTATGACTTACATTGACTTTAGGTACTTTTGCCTTTGTAAATCTCTTCGTTCACTTAAAACAAAAGAAAGAGAGAGAATTTGATTTAATGTTCAACTGCAATGGTGTAAAGACAAATATGATCCAGGCTTGATACATTATAATATGTTTCTTTATTATGACATTTATTTTTTCTCTGATTTTAAAAGACACTAAAATTAAAATCTCTATTTTGGTCCTGAAAGATTGAGGGCCCTAGGCACACTGTGCCTCCTCTGCCTAACAGATAGCAGCCCTGTCATCATCACATACAGAGTAAAGTCTTATCTTTTCATCACAGTTCTAAAACTGTCTGTAATTGAGTAATTCTCCTTATTTCAAATCCCATCTAAAATTCCATTTTGTTCATTATATTTTCCTTATTCATTCTCAACCCATATCTCTCTCAGTTATTGTACAATTAAATATAACTATTTTTAGTGAAATTTCTTAAATTAATGGACTATTTCCTAAGTAACTATAATTGCATATTCACACGTACACAATTCTTTGTTAGGTAAAATGCCTTGATATTATTTATCATGAGTGTTTAATTTATATATTAACAACAACGACAATTTAATGTAAGTATGTTTACTAATTGGGCTTTCCTGGTGGCTCAGCAGTAAAGAATCTGTCTGCAATGCAGGAGATGTGGGTTCAATCCCTGTATCAGGAAGATCCCCTAGAGGAGGAAATGGCAACCTACTCCAGTATTCTTGCCTGGAAAATCGCATGGACAGAAGAGCCTGGTAGGCTACAGACCATGGGGGTCACGAAGAGTTGGACATAACTTAGTGACTAAAACAACAAATATCAGCAACACAGCAAAAAATATTTACTAATAAAACTGCCTAGTCTCCCTACAGTTAATGATTTAATTTTTATTTTATGACTATAAGAGCTTTTACCTTATGATTATATTTCTAAAGATTGTTTCCTATCTTCATTTTCATAGACATACTACAATTGTTCTTGCATTAAAGAAGGAATAGCAACCTCAGATGATCAGGGTGATTTTATTGATGCAACAAGTGGGACATGTGATCCAAAGTGTTATAAATTACCTTTGTTCATTGCTTTTATCTTTGCTACAATTGTATTTTCTGC
The DNA here is from genome assembly GCF_023091745.1 of Budorcas taxicolor. Taxonomy (NCBI): domain Eukaryota; kingdom Metazoa; phylum Chordata; class Mammalia; order Artiodactyla; family Bovidae; genus Budorcas; species Budorcas taxicolor. The sequence continues at coordinate 100,605,275 of NC_068916.1, read as the reverse complement.
TTTTGCTGGTGTACCAAGCATCCTGACCATCCTTCGGTGTGTATATGTTATTCATAATCATTATTCATTTAATACATGTGAAAGACAATTTTAGGAAGCTTTTAGAATATTCCAGTAAATAATTTAAGCTTTTGTTTCAAGGTAGCAACTGCTTGAGGGGGAAATTGTTATATTTTCAAAATTCTTGTATGTGCTTAATCCTCTAATTTATTTGCAGAAGGTATGTAGAAAACAGATTTAGTTTAATTTAAAACTAAACATTAATTTTACATACCTGGAAATTTCATCGATATAGGAAAAATCTTAATTTTAACACATTATTTCAATGTTCATTCACTAGTTATAGATATTTATTGGCTACTTATTTCTATATTAGCCAGTTTGACTATGAGAAATCATCAGTGTCATCAATAAAGGAACAAAATAATAGCTTCTAGAATTTTGGAATTTTAATATATAAGTTGATTATTATTCTAAAATAAACAAACATTTGTTATTCATTTATTCTTCCTGAATATATGAAGTATATTTGATATTTTTATCATAGTAACAGAATAATTGGTCATTATTTTCAATTTTTTTTTTCAAAAGGCTAACATAAATCCTTAGGTCATGAGAAGCAATTTGTTGTCTGCTAGAAAAATAGACTAGAAAACATGAATAAATATATGCCAACGAAAAGTCTAAGTTGGGCATATATGGTCTCTGTCTTTAGTGAACTTTCAGTTTAAATGGTGACAAAACTTGAACATATCTGTAGGAGGGCTTTTAGTTTATTCACCTGTATCTGGTACTGAAACTACAAAGATCTTGTATGGACCTGTCTTTATGTTGCCTAGAGTTTAATAGGAGGAGAAAAACACATTAAAAGGAGTGCAGTGAGTACTCAGAATGCCTTGATTAGAGCTTGTACAGGTTGACCTGGGAACAAAGGAGAAAAAATGGTCATTTTTATCTAGGATGATTTGGAAATGCTTACAGACAATGTGGCACTTGAACTGAGTCATAAAGATGAGTGATTTCTCATAACGCAAGCAAACAGGGGACAGTTCTTAACAGGAAAAATAAGTAGGGAATGTAAAGGCAAAAGTGTGTGAACTATATTGGCAAGGAGTTAGTTACAAGAGTACCATGATTGTGAATTGGACAGGGAGATTTGAGCTTGATAATGGCCTGGTCATGGAAGGCTTTCTTTGCCATGTTAACATGAATGATGTTATTCTGTGTACACCAGAAAGCCATTGAAGAGAGCAGACTTCAGAAGTAAAAGTTATCAAATATGTGTTTGAGATATATTACTTTGAAGATAGTCTGGGTGCTGGAGCTGATGGGGGAAAACTGGAAACAAAGAAAAGAACTTAGGAAACCATTTTAGAATTTATCTCTACTTAAAGAGAGAAAGAATAGATCATAATTGAGAAATATTTAGTTTGGATAAAAGGGCAAGGTTATTAATTTGATGTTCCTGGTATAAAATGTGGAAAAATGTAGTACTACATTACTGCTAGTAAAGTAATGCTCAAAATTCTCCAAGCCAGTCTTCAGCAATATGTGAACCGTGAACTTCCAGATGTTCAAGCTGGATTTAAAAAAGGCAGAGGAACCAGAGATCAAATTGCCAACATCCACTGGATCATGGAAAAAGCAAGAGAGTTCCAGAAAAACATCTATTTCTGCTTTATTGACTATGCCAAAGCCTTTGACTTTGTGGATCACAGTAAACTGTGGAAAATTCTGAAAGAGATGGGAATACCAGACCACCTGACCTGCCTCTTGAGAAACCTATATGCAGGTCGGGAAGCAACAGTTAGAACTGGACATGGAACAATAGACTGGTTCCAAATAGGAAAAGGAGTATGTCAAGGCTGTATATTTTCACCCTGCTTATTTAACTTCTATGCAGAGTACATCATGAGAAACGCTGGGCTGGAAGAAGCACAAGCTGAAATCAAGATCGCCGGGAGAAATATGCAGATGACACCACCCTTATGGCAGAAAATGAAGAGGAACTGAAAAGCTTCTTGATGAAAGTGAAAGAGGAGAGTGAAAAAGTTGGCTTAAACCTCAACATTCAGAAAACTAAGATCATGGCATCCGGTCCCATCACTTCATGGCAGACAGATGGGGAAACAGTGGAAGCAGTGTCAGACTTCATTTTTTGGGGCTCCCAAACCGCTGCAGATAGTGATTGCAGCCATGAAATTAAAGACGCTTACTTCTTGGAAGGAAAGTTATGACCAACCTCGATATCATATTCAAAAGCAGAGATATTACTTTGCCAAAAAAGATCCATCTAGTCAAGCCTATTGTTTTTCTAGTAGTCATGTATGGATGAGAGAGTTGGACTATGAAGAAGGCTGAGCACCGAAGAACTGATGCTTTTGAACTGTGGTGTTGGAGAAGACTCTTGAGAGTCCCTTGGACTGCAAGGAGAACCAACCAGTCCATTCTAGAGGAGATCAGCCCTGGGTGTTCTTTGGAAGGAATGATGCTAAAGCTGAAACTCCAGTACTTTGGCCACCTCATGTGAAGAGTTGACTCTGGAAAAGACTCTGATGCTGGGAGGGATTAGGGGCAGGAGGAGAAGGGGACGTTAGAGGATGAGATGGCTGGATGGCATCACTGACTCGATGGATGTGAGTTTGAGTGAATTCCGGGAGATGGTGATGGACAGGGAGGCCTGGCCTTCTCCAATTCATGGGGTCGCAAAGAGTTGGACACGACTGAGCTACTGAACTGAACTGAACTGAACTGATGTCCAGATACCTAGTCTGGGAACTAAATGAATGATAATACATTAACTGAGATAAGAAATTCAAGAAGAGAAAGCCCAGATTGGTGATAATGATTAAAGTATTGATCATGCCTTATTTAAAGTTCATGTGAAACTAGTGAGCAAATATTCTCAGCAGTGAGATGAGAAAGATGATGTAATTTTCTAGAAGTCTGGTTCTGAATCTTCTCACTTCTGATAACTATACAAAGCAATAAGAAGAATAAAACACATAAATATGCACACACAAACACACATGAGCACGCTTATAATGTTGTTATAGTACAGTTATGGACCAAAAAAAGAGTTGTAATTGCATAGAAATATTACCAAAATTGAAGTAGAACAAGGAATCAGATAGTAGATTCACAAAGATATCACAAAAAGATACAGAAAATGTTGAGAGAGTCTTGGAATTGACAGATCTCAATATCTCCAGCATATATTACTGTTTCTTGGAAGGTGAGAGTTCCACCTTAAGATGAAAGTTCTGGGAGTAAGACCTAGGTAGATAAGTCAGAGCAGATTATTTTTGGAAAGAATGGGAGAAAAGCTTTGCAAAATGCCTGGGAGGTCCAGACAGCAGATCTCAAAAAGTGCCAGCAAAATGTACCTTCTATAAATGAATACATAACCTTGAAAAGCAAGAAATATGAAGAGATCTCAGAAGCTCAGAGCTGGCAATAGAAGTTCTTTTCAAGCAGGCCAGGTTTGTAGGAGTGGAGACGGTGTAAACACACATAGGGATTATATTAAAACCCCTCCTCTATATAAACAGAGAAGATCTCTTCAGTTTTGAAGCTTGGAAACCTGTTGCATGTTCCATTCCCGTAACTTTCTGCCTCTAGTTTAAGAAAATACATCTCATTCAAATATGGTTAAGTAAAAATGGATAAAAAAGGAAGAGTTCCTTCCTACATACCAAATAATTATAGTAAAATAAATTAAAATTATTAAGCATTACTTTGCTATAGACAGTGAAAATGCTCGAGAACAATGTTACCATGAATCCAATAAAAATAAAAGCATAGCTATATGTTAACTGAATGCAGAGCTCCAGAGAATAGCAAGGAGAGATAAGAAAGCCTTCTTAAGTGAACTGTGCAGAGAAAATAGAAGAAAACAGTTGAATGGGAAAGACTAGAGGTCTCTTCAAGAAAATTGGAAATACCAAGGGAACATTTCATGCAAAGATGGGCACAATAAAGGACAAAAACAATATGGACCTATTAGAAACAAAAGATATTAAGAAGAGGTGACAAGAATACATAGAAGAACATTAAAAAAAAAAAAGTCTTAATGACCCAAGTAACCACGATGGTATGGTCACTCACCCAGAGCCAGACATCCTGGAGTGTGAAGTCAAGTGGGCCTTAGGAAGCATTACTGCAAACAAATCTAATGGAGGTGATGGAATTGCAGCTATTTCAAATCTTAAAAGATGATGCTGTAGAAGTTCTGCACTCAATATATCAACAAATTTGGAAAACTGAGCAGTGGTCACAGGATTGGAAAAGGTCAGTTTTCATTCCAATCCCCAAAGAAAGGCAATGCCAAAGAATATTCCAACTCTGATACAGTTGTGCTCATTTCACCTGGAGCAAGGTAATTCTCAAAATCCTTCAAGCTGGACTTCAATAGTACATGAACCAAGAACTTCCAGATATATAAGCTGGATTTAGAAAAGGCAGAGGATGCCAAGAGCTGACTCATGGGAAAAGACCCTGATGCTGGGAAAGATTGAGGGCAGGAGGAGAAGGGGACGACAGAGGATGAGATGGTTGGATGGCATCACTGATCAATGGACATGAGTTTGAGCAAGCTCTGGGAGACAGTGAAGGATAGGGAGGCCAGGCATAGGGGGTTGCAGAGAGTTGGACACGACTGAGCTACTGAACAAAAACAAAAATATGGCCTAGAAGGCAGAGGGTGGAGAATATAAAAAAAGAGTAAGAAATGTATTAGTGAGAAGAGACAAATAGAGAAGGTAGGAAAAGGAGATCCAGTGTGCACAGACAACTAACAAAAATTGGAGAAGTAAACAGGGTAAAGATCAAAAGAAGGAAAACTTGCTGGCTGCCTAATAGATGGGGAGACAAGAGATATTATTATTTCATTTTAGTTTTTCACCCTTATGCTCAGCTTAGTATTAGTCTTAGTTCTAGTATTAATTAAGTATACCAGCTAATGTAAGTGGTTAAATCTATGTAGTTAAATCCAAGTAGTATAACATAAGAAGTTTAAGGTGCTTGATGCCAGTCACCAGACCTTTTATCAAAGTATATCTAGTTATTTGCCTTGCTGTCAGTTCTTAAAGAGTATCTAGTATCTCAACATTGAGATATATTGTGGTAAAATTATTGGGTTTAAAAATGAAGAAAAAGTCCTTTTGTCATCTAAAAAAAAGAGAGAACTCAAAAATGTTTTGAATCAAATTTCTCATCGGTAGCATTCATCTCCTGAAAACTAGCCAAACAAAAGATCCTCAAGGAAAGAAAACATTAACTCATTATTTCATCATCAAAAAACTATTCTACAGTTATAAACAATTTGTATATGGATATATGCAGGAAATATTGATACTATTTTTACAGATATTTTATTGAAGCATAGTACATTTTCAGAAGACCGTGCTAAATTGCCAGTATAGATTGATAGATTTTTACAAAGTGAAGACATCTATGTAACCAGAGTCCAGCTGAAGAAACAGATAATTCAACTATTTCAAAAACTTTGCCTCCACCTCCTTTCTTATCTAAATCCTTAATCCCTAAGATTACCACTTTCTTGACTTCTGCAATGAATAGGTTAATTTATCCTGTTTTTGAAGTTTATGCAGAAACAGGAGGATACAGCATATAGTTATTTGTGTCTGCATCTCGTTACTTAAGACGGGCTTATGAGTCATTCATATAGTTGCAAATAGCAGAAATTCATGTTTATTTCTCTATCGCAGTGCTATCCATTCAGATTTTCTAAAATGATGGAAATGTTCTGTATCTCTAATGTTCACTATAGCCTCTGGCCACATGTGCTATCGTGCATTTGAAACACGGTCAGTGTGAATGAAGCACTGAACTCTAATTTTATTTAATTTTAACTGACTTAAATTTAAGGAGGCACATGTGAGTAATAGTTACCATATTGTACAGAATGGTTTTATAGTAGTCCATTGTGTGAATATACTGAAATTTATTCTTTCTATAGTTAATGTTGTTCCCACTTTAGGCTAATATAATTACTATTTCTATGAATATGCTTTTACTTGTCTTTTGGAAAAAATGAATATATTTCTGTTGACTACATATATAAACAGAATTTATGAATCATAGTATGTTAAGCATTTTAATAAATTTTTAAAGTATTTGCATAAATGCATAAGTTCTTCTAGCAGTCTACTTTTGTGTAACTGTGGATATTTCATTGTAATCTTAATTTCCTTATTCATAGGACTAATATTATTAAACATGTTTTCTTTTATTCATCAGCCATTCAGTTCAGTTCAGTTCAGTTGCTCAGTCGTGTCTGACTCTCTGCGACCCCATGAACCACAGCATGCCAGGCCTCCCTGTCCATCGCCAACTTCCGGAATCCACCCAAACCCATGTTCATGGATTTGGTGATGCCATCCAGCCATCTCAATCCTCTGTTGTCCCCTTCTCCTCCTGCCGCCAATCACTCCCAGCATGAGGGTCTCTTCCAATGAGTCACCTCTTCACATGAGGTGGCCAAAGTATTGGAGTTTCAGCGTTAGCATCAGTTCTTCCAATGAACACCCAGGACTGATCTCCTTTAGGATGGACTGGTTGGATCTCCTTGCAGTCCAAGGGACTTTCAAGAGTCTTCTCCAACACCACAGTTCAAACATCAATTCTTCAGTGCTCAGCTTTCTTCACAGTCCAACTCTCACATCCATACATGACACTGGAAAAACCATAGCATTGACTAGACAGACCTTTGCTGGCAACGTAATGTCTCTGCTTTTGAATATGCTATCTAGGTTGGTCATAACTTCTCTTCCAAGGAGTAAGTGTCTTTTAATTTCATGGCTGTAATCACCATCTGCAGTGATTTTGGAGCCCCCAAAAATAAAGTCAGCTACTGTTTCCACTGTTTCCCCATCTATTTCCCATGAAGTGATGGGACCAGATGCCATGATCTTCATTTTCTGAATGTTGAGCTTTAAGCCAACTTTTTCACTCTCCTCTTTCACTTTCAAGAGGCTTTTTAGTTCTTCTTCACTTTCTGCCATAAGGGTGGTGTCCCCTCCATATCAGGTTATTGATATTTCTCCCAGCAATCTTGATTCCAGCTTGTGTTTCTTCCAGCCCAGTGTTTCTCATGATGTACTCTGCATAGAAGTTAAATAAGCAGGGTGACAATATACAGCCTTGACGTACTCCTTTTCCTATTTGGAACCAGTCTATTGTTCCATGTCCAGTTCTAACTGTTGCTTTCTGACCCGCATAAAGATTTCTCAGGAGGCAGGTCAAGTGGTCTGGTGTTCCCATCTCTTTCAGAATTTTCCACAGTTTGTAGTGATCCATACAGTCAAAGGCTTTGGCATAGTCAATAAAGCAGAAATAGATGTTTTTCTGGAACACTCTTGCTTTTTCCATGATCCAGCGGATGTTGGCAATTTGATCTCTGGTTCCTCTGCCTTTCCCAAATCCAGCTTGAACGTCTGGAAGTTCACAGTTCACGTACTGTTGAAGCCTGGCTTGGAGAATTTTGCTCATTACTTTGTATTTCTAGGTGATTAAAATCACCTAGTCAATGTCCATTAAAAAAAGATGCTGAGATTTGGTTTGGAATGTCTTTGAATCAATTTGGGAGCATTGCTCTACTTACCACACTGAGTCGCTTGATAAATCAGTGAAGTATGATTCCTTCATTTGTTTAAATTTTCATGTATTTCTCCAATAGTGCTTCATAATTTTCTTTTCCAAAGTGGAGGTCTTAAACCTCCTTCAATAGATTCATTCGTAGGTAACTGTCATATTTAGTGTAGCATAGTATGATATACCGGAGAAGGCAATGGCACCCCACTCCAGTACTCTTGCCTGGAAACTCCCATGGATGGAGGAGCCTGGTAGGCTGCAGTCCATGGGGTCGCTGAGAGTTGGACATGACTCAGTGACTTCACTTTCATGCATTGGAGAAGGAAATGGCAACCTACTCCAGTGTTCTTGCCTGGAGAATCCCAGGGATGGCGGAGCCTGGTGGGCTGCCGTCTATGGGGTCGCACAGAGTCGGACATGACTGAAGCGAGTTAGCAGCAGCAGCAGTGTAATATACTTGCTGAACAGTATAATATAATATACTTGTTTATTACTGATTTGAAGGAAATGCAATTTATTCTTGTGCTTTTATCCTGTATCCTGTGACAGCATTCATGTTAATTTCTAATAGTTGGTAGATTACTTCAGATTTTGTATACAGTGTAGAAGAAAATTCACCACAGTAGAACTGCGAAGGATAAAGGCTTTACTTGGGGTCTGAGAATTCCAGTACTGAAGACATTGGTTTGAGCGAGCTGAAATATGTTCCAAGAAGGAGATAAAATGTAGGTGTTTGTAAAGGCAAAACCCACAAGGCTGCAAAGTTGCTTCAGAAGAGTTATGCTCCCTGCTGGCAAGCTGAAGCTATTTTTATCTTTACATGATTGATTGCTAAAGGCTATCACTAGAGGGAGAAAAAGGTTCATTACTGTGACAGGTTGCAGGTTTTTTTGTAGAGTCCTTGGAAAGTGAAAGTCGTTCAGTTCTGTCTGGCTTTTTGTGACCCCATGGACTATACAGTCCATGGAATTCTTCAGGCCAGAATACTGGAGTGGGTAGCCTTTCCCTTCTCCAGGGATCTTCCCAACCGAGGGATCAACCCAGGTCTCCTGCATTGCAAGTGGATATTTTACCAGCTGAGCCACAAGGGAAGCCCCAAGAATACTGGGGTGGGTTGCCATTTCTTCCTCCAGCGGATTTTCCTGACCTAGGGATCGAACCCATGTCTTTTACGTTTCCTTCAGTCAGGCAGATTCTTTAACACTGCACCACCTGCGAAGCTCCATTTTCAAGAATAAGGTTGACCTTTTTTTTTTGAAGTTTGCCGTAGAATTTTCCTTCTTATCAATGTGCTTGTTAGGTTTGGGCATCATTATTAATCTGGTTTTATTATTATGTATTATGTTTTAATCAAATCTTTAGAAGAAATTATTTGTGATGTACCTGGGCCTAGAATTTATTTGTGAGAATATTTTAAATTAAAATTCAAATGTGTGTGTATGTGGCTAATAAATTATTCTTCTTTTATCTTTATAATTTCTATCATTTTGCTTCTGCATTTTTAGTATTTTTATTTTATTCACTTATGTCTTCTGTGTATTGATATATATGCCTTTTCTACCCAAGTATAAATTTAGCTGTATCCCAGAAGTCTTGATTTATATATTTTTTCTCATACTTTCAAGTATGCCTTTCAATGCTGTCTTTCCCTGAGTCTTCATATTATCTTCACTCTGTGAATGTCTGTGTCCAGATTCTCTCTTCTTATAAGAATGCCAGTTCTATTGGATTAGGGCCTACCCAACTGACCTCATTTTTAACTTAATTATCTCTGTAAAACCCTGTCTCTAATTTGATGACATTCTAAAGTACTGTGGGGTAGAATTTCAGCATATAAATTTTGAAGGGAAGTCAGTCCACAGCAGTAACAAACCATCCCAAATTTAATCACTTAGCAACATTTTTTCCTCATATTTCATGGTTCTGTGAGTTGACTGGGCTCAACAGAATAGTTCTTGCTTGAGGTTTCTCTGGAGTTGCTGCTCAGATGACGTATAACATTTGAGTTGTCTGATAGCATGACTGGGCTAGATTTCCCAGATGGCTGATAATTTAGGCTGAATTTTGCTAGGAGCCTAGGTAGGGCTGTTGCCAAGTGGCTTTGCTATGTAACTTAAACGTCTGCTAACAAAGTGCAAGAATTCCAAAAGGGAACACCGCAAGTTTTAGTGTTCTAAGAGACACAGGCATAAGCTACAAATGTAAACTGCAAGGCTCCGTTTGATCCAGGTTGAAAGTCCAAGAATGCCGTTCTTCTGCATTCTGTTTGTCCAAAAAGTCATGTTTCAAAAGGAGAGTGATTAGATTCCACTTCTTGAGATCAGGAGTAACGTGCATGTCTTAGGGGAAAAAAGAATCAATGATAGCCATCTCAAGTAATTATCTACCACAGTATCTTTCATTGGTTTTGGAAAATACTTGTCTTTATCTCTTCACATACTGCTTCTGCTCCGTTCTTAGTCTGCTTACCTTTTGGATATCAGTTACACAAATTGTTAACCTTTCACTATATCCATGTATCTTCTCACTTTTACTTTCAGTTTCATTTGTTTTTATGCTCTGTGCTTCAGCCTAAGTTTTTTCACTGATCTCCAATGTATTAATTATATTTCCACCTGCTTTTTCAGTTATGTACCCTAGGTTACTAATTCTAGCTGTCTCTGTATCTTATTAGCTTTTAAATTCATCCATGAGTTGACTATAATTAGTGTACTTTAATGTTATAGAATTTTATTTCTTTTTAATATAGTTCTCTGATAATATTCTCTACCTTGTCATTTGTTTCCTTGGACTTATTAGTCCCCTAGATTTAAAATATCTGTGAGGTATCTAGTATCTGAATTTTCTGTAGGATTATTAAAGTTCAATTTTTCTCTTGACTCTGTCTCTTAAAACACCTGTACTTACTTTTAACCATATGTGAGATTTTGTGCACCAAAAAATAATAGAGACTCTGAATGTTAATAACTCCAGAAATATTTTACAATAGCTTTATTAAGAAAGGTAGATAGGAACAGTTACCTGTAAACCAAGCAAAAACTTAGCTGATTTGATGATAGGTTTAAGTTTTTGAAGTAGTAGTATCAGTTGCTCAGTCATGTATGACTTTGTGACCCCATGGACTATAGCTCACCAGGCTCCTCTGTCCATGGGATTCTCCAGGCAAGAATCCTGGAGTGTGTTGCCATTTCCTTCTCCACGTAAGTTTTTTAAAGACCTTATCAATTCTGAGAATGATACTAGGGTACAGTCTTTCAGGAGGATTTAATTGAAAGAACGGTATGTTAAAAATAAGATCCTTCACTTTTGGTGAGATTTGAACTCCAGTACTTATCTATCCAGCCACAATAGAACTTCTAAGAGCAATATTACCAGTTCTTTTTTACACTGTATTAGAAATAATAGCCAATACATTTAGCTAAGTGTTTAGTAAGGTAACAGAATATAAAAAAATAACAGATACATTGAACTACACACACACACGAATTCAGTTTAAAAATTTAACATTTATTAACTGAAAAGTGAAAATAAATTAAGGTCTATAGTTTGGTTAACAGCAATGAGCCAATGTCAGTTTCCTAGTTTTAATATTATAATTATGGTTATATAAGATTTCACCATTTACTGATGCTGGATGAGGGTACACAGCATGCTTTGTACTATTAATATTTTTACAACTACCTGTGAGTTTCAAGATAAATAATAATTTCAAAATAAAGCAAAACACACTTGAATGTCACAAAAACTGACTTGAACAATTTGGAAGGGTATATCTCCTATTATTGAATAGGAAGACCTAACACCACCAATATATCAATTCTCCTTAAGTTAATGTGTAATTTTAGTGTGATAATGAAAATACCAATAGAATTATTGAAGTGTAAAACCTGATTTTAAAGTTTTTTTTGGAAAAATAATGAGTGGTTTGGGAATCTAAGACAAAGAGGCACGAATAACAGAGGCTTAACCTTATAAGCTAAAATGCACCATAGAGGCTCAACACTGAAGCAGTATAGTGTTGATTTATGAATAGAATGACATTAAGTTTAGAAATAAATCTCAACCCATGTAGGAATTTAATACAACAAAAGTAAAATTCTAATTAAGTGCATCAAGGAAGTAGATGAGAGCAGGGGTATAAACAAGCATGTCTCTCTAGTATGTGCTCTTTTTATAGTTTTCCAAAGCATATAATTATAATAAAATTCAAAAAAACTTATTTTTAAAAAACACAATAATAGAGTCAAATACCTAAATTGTGAGGTCATGGAAGTGATGCAGGATGAAATACTTAGCAGCAGGCCAGTGCTCTTTCAGAAGATCACTAGCAAAGCTGAGTTAAATGTATTAAAGGCACAAGGTGGCAGAGGACTAGAGGGATCAAAATTCCAGAGAGAGCAGGGCTTTTAGGGATGTAGTAGGGATCTAAAACCGACCCTCAAAGATTTTTAAGGATCAGATCTAAAACTGACTCTTAAAGAACTGATGTTTTTGCCAGTTCTTGATGAGGGGTAGTATTTCCCTGTTGGCTTAGCAGTAAAGAATCTGCCTGCCAATGCAGGAGATGCAGGTTGGATCGCCAGGTCAGGAAGATCCCCTGGAGAAGGAAATGGCAACCCACTCTAATATTCCTACCTGGAAAATCCTGTGGAAAGAGGAGCCTGGTGTGTTACAGCTCAAGGGGTTGCAAAAGTATCGGACATAACTTGGTGACAAAACAATAACAAAGAAAGACAACATTCCTTTTCCTCTGGACAAATTTGACCTGTCTGAAGCTGTGAGGCTTAAGTATAAACAGAGAAGTATGATTTTTCAGTTCTCTCTCCATCAAGGTGCTCATGAAGAAAAATTAGTTCTTCATGTCTTTCCCTTCCATTCCTCATTATTTTAACGTGTATTCTTCTCACCTGAGATAGGTACCATGGATTAAAGCTAGAAGGTGGATGAGCACTTTCAGGGAAAACGGTGAACTGAAAGAGCAATAGAAATGACCAGGTCCCTGCTTCTCTGATGGACTTGGGAGAGTTGTAAGGCCAGAAAAAAAAAGTAGTTTCACTTATAAGTGTTTAATTATAACATTAAAATCTACTGCAAAGAAAATGTAGAAGAATGCCAAGAGAAAATTATGGGACAATCTTAATTAGTCTGGGGATTCAGAGAGGGTATCCTTAAAGAAATCACATTTTAACTAAGTCCTACAAAGTGGGGAGTGAGAATTTCACACAGTGGGAACAATATATGCAAAGACTCTGAGCTCAGTGCAAGAAACAGCTTTGTAAGAGTGTTGTGGATAGAATGTAAGCAAAGAGGATGACAAAGGCAAAAGTTATGAGGTGGTGTGCAATGAGACTGATGAGCCATTGAAGGATCTTAGTGGAGCAATGAAATAATCAAAATTTTACCTTAAAAAAATCACTATGGCTGTATGTAGACAGTGGGCTGAAAGCATTAAAAATGATTTGGGGGAGATAAGTAAGGAAACTTTCATTTTCTTCAGGCCAAAAAAAAAAAAAAAAAACAGGCTTGGAATAGGTTAGTGGAATTAGAGATTAAAATCAGAGATGGGGAAAAAGTTATTTTCAAAAATCACAATATTTTATTATTGATTTGATGAAAGCAAGAAAGGATACTCTTTTTAAAGCATGCCTCATTCTAAATTTTGGGCTTGAAAGCTGCGTGGATGATGATTCTACTTGTGATAGGGGGCATGAGGGGGATGCAACTTTTGTGCAAGATAGGAACTGAAGTCTAGAACTTAAGAAAGATATGGGCTGAAAATATAAATTTAGAAGTTATCAGAGATATTGGAAACTGCCTGTTCCATTTTGGAAGAGTACTAATACATGTTTTGTTTATTCCATGAAATTCTTAAACCATCTTATCATAGCCTTACCTCTTAGACAAAATACCAAAAAAATTTCACTTAACTTCCTTTATATGTCTTTAATGAATCTACTCATAATATCAGTTGAATTATTTTTTATTTAAAAACATCATTACCCTTTAAGAATTGGTAAATTTGTTTTCATTTTCCTAGTAGTAAACTTTTGAGAGAAGAGTATGTAATTTTATCAGGTTGATACAGGTGGAGTTATCTCACTTTTTACAAAAGAGTCATAAAATACTGTCCAAATGCTGAATTTTAATACACTGAGTCATTTTTAGGTGACAATATTGGTCATATTTGTTTATTATTCAAGTTCCAGAACAAGGAAATAAAGGATAAGCATAGGATTTGTTTAAATATCCATTCAAATGTAGCTTTGCTTTTTTTACTTTTGAAAATGTTCAAAGGTTGATTACTTTTTAGTTTAGTTTATTTTCCAAACTACTAATATATGACATTATGCATTATGATTTCTTTTTAAAATTAATATTTGGTTTGACCTATACAAAGTACAGAGATCTTCATTCTTTATATATATTTTTAGAAAGTTATTTTTTCATTTATTTCAACTTTTGAATACTGAGGGTAAAATTTAGATTTCCAACAGAAAAGAGATGGCACTCTCCAATTAGAACAAGTAAGGTTGAATAAAGTGGCTCTTTAAAATGTGGGCAGGGTACAAGGCACCCCAAAGTATACAGCTTCAGGTCTCTTACCACCCCACACCCAAGGGGAGCAAGGGTAGGAAGAGGAGAGGCCTGTAGAGGGGACTGCTTTGCCTAGAGACCTAGTCAGCGTGGGAAACTCTTCAGGGAGGAAACCTGGGGCTGAAGACCTTGACATCACTTTCCTTTCTCACTCTGGAGCACAGCGTTGGCAGAACCCCATCGGTAGCCAGAGGCGAGAGAGTCCCCTGATAAAGTCCATTCAGGTCAGTTTCCCAAGGCAGAGAGCAAGGGAAAGAAAGGTAGAGAATGAATCTCATGGTGACAAAAGGAAGATATCTGAGACAACTGCCCCACAGAATGAAAAATGAGAAGTAGGAAAGGTAGTGCTATTCACTTTTTTCCAGCAAAGACTGGAGCAGAGAGTTTGGGCCATAAATGCTTCCTCCTTGAGAAGTGCAAGAAGTTTTAAAGTTAGTTGGCAAAGGGCAAAATATGGGGAAATGTGAAGAGCTGTAATTAATTCAACCAGACTGAATTCTGTCAACTGGCTAAAGATTCTTAGTCTAATGGATGCATAGGGAAAAAAAAAAAATTACCCCTGAACCTAGAAAGCATTCTCTATAGCTAATAATAATGCTGTTTTGATGATATCATTGCTATTTGCTTGCAGGATTGTGTCTGACAAACAGCGTCCTCTGGCCATGGGTATGACGTTTGTGATTTTGAGAATATGTGGTATGGATTTTTGGCAATCTATTATTAAGCTGAATTGAATTGTTTCTCTTTTGATTTATACGTGTCAACATGTATATATAGAATTTCAAACAAATAATAATGATAAACTGACACAAAACAAGTGAATAGGGGAGATGCTTTACAGAATTTAGGAGACAGTATAAAAAGATAATAATGTAAATCCATCTTGTCATATAAAATGTGTATTAATTTTTTATTCAACTAGAAGAAAATCTTTTTGATCAGAAATATAGTCTTCAAGCTTATACAAATGGTTTGGTAAGCTGAAACAAAGCACATATAAGCACAGAAACTATATTTTACATTCTTGCGTGTTTGAGACGTCATTAACCTAGATTAGTGCTTTAAAATCTTTTCATTACCAAAGATACTGTATCTGATATTTTAAAAGATTTACATACAAAGAGCAAATTGATTTTTCTGATGGTGATGCACTCTGTACTTCAGGCTTTTTTAAAGTGCAAAAACTAGCTTTCAAGTCCACATTAAGCCTATATTAGGAGCTCTGATTCAAGAAGTTGATTTAAAATATTAGTGGGGTAAAGAAACAAGATTAGACTGGGTTGAAGACAAAGACAGACAGTAATAAGGATCAAGAATGTAGAAAAATTTAAGTGTGGCTCTAATGGGGCATCTGAGAAATTCTTAGATCAGTATTCAGGGTTCAAAATAGCTATTTTGATTGAGAAAGATTAGATTAGATTAGATCAGATTAGACAGTGATCCAGTGGATAAAGATAGATTCTGAATGGTAGAGGGAGCATAAGAAAGAGGAAGTGGTAGGAAGCGGACAGTTTCCTACCTCAGAAATGGAGCCAGTGAGGCTGGTGCATTTTTGAATGAGAGAGGGTGGGATAAGGTGGTGATTTTTTAGATATGACTGTCTCTAGCTCTCAGAAAATTTAAGCAGATGATAGATGTTACTTGCTCTACATTTAAAAGATAACTTTGCTGCTGGAGAGAAGTATTTATAAAAGATAAACATGCTTGCTGAAGTCTTAGTCTGGGTTATATTAAATTAGATTCTGGGGGTTGTAATGAAAAAGAGAAATCAAGATATACTTGGAGTTAGTGTTACAAAGATTTATCATGGATTGGAAAAAGCATGGTGGGAAATAGAAAAAAAAAATGAGTTAATAGGCCTCATTTCACTTTGAGCAATTGTAGACAGAGTACCAGCACTCCCTGGGACTGGGAAATCTGGTGATGGGTAGCTTTCTTGATAGGCGTCAAAGTCATGACACATGAGAATTCACAATTTCTTGAGCAAGAAGGTTAGTCATTAGATATGTTAGTTCTGAGAACCCAGATATGTTAGTTCTGAGAATCTAGCTCTAATGTCTTTGGAGTGGTATTTATTTATTTATTTACTTATTCATTTTTTTAAAGATTTCACTCACTTTTATCTAAAAGTGATACTATTTCTGGGAAGATGTTTTCTCTGTGAGTGTACAGAGATTTCCCTCAGGCAGCACACAAGTATGCCTCTAGATTCGGGGTCTTCTGAAGCTAGGGCTGCTACAAACATACTGAAGCATTTACTTTTTCACTTATTTCTCTCAGTATCTCGACACATAACAGATAACACACTGCATTTCAAAACTAATTTTTCAGTCATTGAAAATTTCAGAATTTTAAGTCTTTTGGGAGGTACATTGGATTCACAAAATCAGTATTTAGAATCTCTGTTTTAAATACTTCCTCCTAAACTTTTAATTCAGAAATTAACAAAAATGTTGAGATGTCAACTAAATCAGGGGTGCTCAACCCTTAAGGCATGGACCAGTACTGTTTGGTGGCCTGTTAGGAACCGGGCCACACAGCAGGAGATGAGGGGCAGGTAAGCAAGCGAAATTTCTTTTGTATTTGCAGTTATACTCCATTGCTCGCATGACCACCTGAGCTCTGCCTCCTGTGAGATCAGTGGTGGCGTAGGAAATGTCATGTGCTTGAGTCATACCCCACCCCCTGCCGCCATCTGTGGGAGGACTGTCTTTCCCGAAACTGGTCCCTGATGCCAAAAAGGTTGAGGACCACTGAACTAAATAAGAGTATGCATACCATTCTAAGAAGATGAGAATCTGCTAGGTTTTTTTTTTTAATATCTACAAGAATAAGGATTTTCAAAAACACACAATTGTGCTTCCAGTTTTTAACAATCCTATTAAAAAATAAATTCTTAGATAATTTAAAATGGTATGTTTAGAGTGATGATGACTAAGTATGTAAGTTTAAGTTTGGGATAAAAATCATTCTGATTCCAGCCTACAGTGTTTTCATGGAGAATTTATCATCATTGCATTTTTGATAGGGACTCTACCTGGACCAGTACTTTTTAAAATAATAAAAGAAACTTCTTGCATCTTTCGGGATACTGAGCGCTGTGGAAGCACTGGAAATTGTTGGATCTATTACAAGACAAAAATGGCCTACCTATCGGTAGCAGTATGTAAGTGATATCTATTGAAGAATGTCAAGAAGTAAAATTGTTTTCTTAAAACTTATGGCTGTTTGGAGTAAGGCATAGTCATAATAAACTAAGAACAAGTGTATACTTTAATTATTAAACTTTATGTTATTATATACAAAATATTTTAGAAACTAAATTACTATGGAATATATGTATTTGAAATGCTGCATCACATATAAAGTTGTTTTCTGTTAATCTAATGCAATTAAACATCCAGTCCCTCTGTAGGACAGGGCAGATGTAGAACACTGCCATTGTTACAGAAAGTTCTATGCACACCACTATTCCAGGGCAAAACTTATTCAAGAGGGATCCAGGAACCCTGGGAACCCACATTAAACTTTGTGTATTTTTGAAATCCTAAAATTCTGTTTGTACAGCCATGAATCTGCTATAGAGGAAGACTGTGGCATTCATCAGATCCTCAAAAGTTTTATCACTCAAAAAAGTTAGGAAATATGTATTTTATCAGTCTGCCAGTTCTCCTTGGTAGCAAGGAAATTCATCAAGCAACTTCATCAAGTTTGAGTTTTTTGGTAAAATTTTTATAGAAAATATAAAGAAAGAGCACATGTTATAAATGTATAGCTGAACACATTTTTATAAAGTGAGCATATGTATCATTAGCACTCAAATTAAGAAACACAGTATATTAGAATTAATACATGAATTTAGTAAAGTTGCTTAGTATACAATCAATACACAGAAATCATGTGCACAACCAAATACAGAAAGAATCTAAAAAATACAGTAACATTAAAAAATCAAGTACCAAGAAAAATTTTGTTGCAAGTTTTACAAAACCTCTACATGGACAAATATAAAATTTATTTGAGGGAAATCATAACCTGAATAAATGAAACAAATGTATCATTCTTACAGATAGGAAGATTTAAAAGTGCCACCTCTCCTAAATTAATTTATAGCCTTGGTGTGGTCACAGAATCCCAGAAGGAAATTTTTTAATTGACAAGGGAATTGAAATTCATATGGGAAGCTGAAGTGCTAAGATCTATCCAAAGAATCTTAAAGAAGAAACAAAATTGAAAGGTATATGCCACCAGATATCAAAACCTACTATCAACTTGTAATAATCAATACAAAAGGGTATTAGTGTGAGTGTCCACACATTAACCAATAGAACAGAGTAGAGAACCCAGAAATAAACCCACACTTGCACACTCATCTGATAATGACAAAGGAGACACTAGGGGCGTAAAAAGGTGGCTTTAAAGTAAAGGGTAATAGATTACTTTATATCTCCATATCTGAAAAAATGTATCTTGATCCCTACCTTATGCTATATACAAAAATCACTTCTAGATGCACTGAAGATCTAAGTGTGAGAGATTAACAGTAGAATATATTCACAACCTTGAAGTAGGAAAAGACTGCATAAAGAAGGATACAAAAAGCACAGTTAGCCTACAATTAACATAGGTGTTCATATGGCAAGGTCTTGGGTGTTCCATGTGATGGCTTTTGATAATTGGGTGCACCTGTGCAAGCTGCATCCAAAAAAACTATAGAAATTTATCCTATGCCCTTTTCGAGTCAATTTTCCTTCTCCACAAATAAACCCTTTTCATATTTCTACTACAATACATTGGTTTAGCCTGTTCTAGAAATTATGCAGATGGAATAGAATATATGCTGGGGGCGGGGCAGATTTCACCTGTCTTGCTTAATATTACACTTTGGGGAGATTCATCCATGTTACTCTATGCAGTAGTTTGTGCTTTTTAAAAATTTCTGAATACCACTTCATTTTTGAATATGCTATAGTTTATTCATGCTCTTATTAATGGATATTTAAACTGTTTGCCATGTTCAGCTGTTATAAATAAATGTTTGAAATGTATCATTACAAATGATATAGAGTCACTAATGTTTCCTGTTTTATCTTTGAAACCACTATAACTGATATTGTTGCTGTGAAATATTTTTACTTTAACGGGGTTATTTGCATCCAAATTTCAAGTACTTTGATATAATGCTTGTACTTTTATGAAACTTGAAAAATGAAAATGAATTTAAAAACTTAAACATGGTCAATTAGTTTTTCTAAAATGTTTCTGTTGGTATTTAGAAAATTATATATATTTCAAAAAGAGTAAAGTTGCATGAAATGCCTTTGAAAGGTTCCAGTTTCCACTGATAATTAGTTTTGAAAGTAGAAATGTATTTTTATGTTTTAGAGTTAATACATTCTGTGAAATAGTAATACACTATTGCATTTTTCTTGGGCTATACATTTAAGAAATCTAAAAGGTTTTACAAACATTTAAACAAATTTTCCTTTAAGTAACTTGATATAAGTTTATGACATTAATTACATTCTACAATTGGAAAATTGGTAACTTTAGAGATGAAATATGTTCACCTTTTCTTTGGTAAATATCTTTCTTTCCATAAACATTTTGCTCTACATAATTTGATGCATCTGATGACTGTATTTTTTTTTTTTTCAAATTCAGGTTTTACTTGCAAAGTAGCTACTATTTTCTTCAATGCTGTTGCATTGGGCCTATATGGAAATCTACCACAGGAAAACAGCGATGTCTTGCCTACAGTTGTGAAGAATCCAAGAGTTAAAAAAAATGAAAGAAAAGAATCAACATTATGTAAGAATTACACATTTGTCAATCTATCAATGGGATATTATTAGATATTAATAAAATTTAAAATAATTTAATATAACTACATGTTTAATAAGTTCATGTGATCTTATAAGTTTATTATTTTGAGCATAAAATAATAATATAGTCTGTGTTTTGCACTTTTAAAAGATATCACACATATTTAATACTTTCAATAGAAAGGTCATACTTTGAAAGAAAAAGATGAAGTGGAAGTAGAAATACACATAAGTTAATTGTGACTGCAGTGATGTCTTATATATTCATTATTGGTCTTTGGTTATGTAGGATTGGGCTTCCCTGGTGGCTCAGATAGTAAGGAATCTGCCTGCAATGAGGGAGTTGTTGTTCAGTGTCTAAATCATGTCTGACTCTGTGACCCCATGGACTGCAGCACGGCAGGTTTCCCTGTCCCATCTCCCGGAGCTTGCTCAAACTCATGTCCATTGAGTTGGTGATGCCATCCAACCATCTCGTCCTCTGTCATCCCCTTCTCCTCTTGCCCTCAGTCTTTGCCAGAAATGAGACCCCAGTTCAATCCCTGGGTTGGGAACATCCCCTTGAGAAGGAAATGGCAACCCCCTCCAGTAATGTTGCCTAGAGAATTCCGTGAACAGAGGAGCCTGGAGGGCTACACTCCATGGGGTCGCAAAGAGTCAGAGACAACTGAGCAACTAACACTTTCGCTTTTTTATGTAGAATTATTTAGGTTTCATATAGTTTATTCTTGCTACTTTTCATCTGGGCTGTGCATATTTATAAATAATTTTCAAAATAAGACTAGATGTGCCAATCCAGTTTGTATAATAAATATTTACATGAAAGTCATATTTGCTCTCCAAAAGGAGACATGTCAAACTATTTAAAAATTAACATTTTTCCTTTATTTGGTAATGGAAAGGTTTTCTCAGAAAATTTATCCAGTCAATTGGCCAGTGTACAATACATATTTTCACACTTCTTTGCTATTAGTAGACATGAAATTCAATATGGTCATATACTTCTCTGTTTTATTTAATATCTTGACTTGAATTTTATTGGTAAAGACTACTGATACTCAGTTGATATCCATATTTGTGTTTTTATATTTAATTTTATGATTAATCATAATCATTTCACTTAAATAAATATTCAAATCTGAATGCAGAAAATGTGCCAACCATTTGTGGAGTTTTTCTTAAGCTTAAATGTGTTTCAATAGAAAAATGTTGATATAATTATTTCATATGTGATTTAATACCTATCCAAATTATATAGCAATTTTCCAACTATTAAAAAATAAAGCTGTTATGAAACAAAATCTTCTCTACAATGTTTCTTTTGTTCTCTTGGGAGAATGAACAACTGGCAAAATCTCTCCTTTGTTATTCATATTAGCCAGTGACCCTGTGTGTAAGGGCAAACATGGCCCTATTCATGGTCTTGGCTGGCAGAAGGAAATGTGAAGCAGGGAGTGTTCATATCTTCCTATATGTTTTTCTACCTAGCTTTAACATGCATTTATGAAAATCTATAAACTTGCCTTTATGTGAAACTTGACTGTTCTCTGTTTGAACCAACAGGATGGTAGAATATCTGAGGATCAGAATGTGAAAACAGAAGTTTTTCCTTTAAAGATTCCACAAGATCTGTTGCTGTGCTACATTCAGAAAAGGAAAATCACATGTGATGTTTGCAAAAGTAGTAGAAATGTACTCTGTAGGGATTTGTATTTTCATAATAAAGTACATTCTTATAAAGTGTTTCTCTTATGTTTTTAATGTATGCAGGATTTTAAACGCCAATGTACAGTATAGGTTTTCCTAGAATTACAGGTTAATAATTGCAGGGTATTTATATTCTTAGTATTCTATTGTCTAAAAATATTATTTGAAAATTTATGCAATGAGGAGATAAGATAAAACAATAATATCCTGATCCATTTTGAAGGAACTTGTAGTATGTTTCTGTGTTTATGTGTAAATATCTATATATGTATTTTTTGCATAAGTATAGTAAAAGTATAGTAAAGATTATAACAATTGGGAGAGTAGTGTTAAGACTTCAATTTGCATATAATATTCTGCTGCAATGGAACATGTGTTTCTATGCCGCAAACTAGTTCACAGAGGACTGATAGAGAAAATATAACCCCAAAGTCACTGGTTAACACCAGTTTAGCAGCTTTTGAAACAATCAGTGGAAGCTTCTCAATGTTAATGAGAAAACCTTAGTCTTAGCAAAAAAGGCCAGCTAAAAATCCTATTGAAATACCTTTCTTTGTAATCAGTTTTGAGTATTTTAACGCCATCAAGGATCAGTACGCTTTCTAGAGTGTTACTGTATCCAGTGAAGCTGCAACTGCAGATGAAGAAGCTGCAACTGCAGATGAAGAAGCTGCAACTGCAGATGAAGAAGCTGCAAAGACATTTTTAAATACCAGATTTTAAATTTAAATTTTTGATGAAACGGTTTTCTATTGACAGTTGGTGCCCTCAAGGAACTACTTCTCAAAGGAAGGAGGTGAGCCCCAACCTTAAAACTTAAAGAATTGATTGACCGTGATGCAGGGTGAAAATGCTACAGAGATTTAGCTAAGCTAAAATTCATTAAGATTGTGATTATTTTTGTTAGGGCTGTGGTTACAAAGTTGCATAGGTTTTTGAATGGTTCACTTCTACAGTATTTTCTCCATCAGCCTAATTATTTTGGGTGCTTGATTTTGCCTGAAGGGATATTTTTAAGCAAAGCCTACTTAATATTGGGCTTCTGTAGTGACTCAGTGGTAAAGGAGCCACCTGCCAATACAGGAGATGCAAGAGACAAGTTTCTATCCCTGCAGAAGGGAACGGCAACCCACTCCAGTATTTGTGCCTGGGAAATCCCATGGACAGAGGAGCCTGGCAGGCTACAGTCCATGGGATCAAAAGAGTTGGACACAACTTAGTGACTAAACAACAATACCTGGTATTTCAGCAGAGTGCTTATGTTTTAGAATTGATAAGAGTTTATTTGTGCTCTTGAAGTTGCATTTTCACCAAAGTCTTAATACCTATGACTATCCTGCCTCTTCAATCTTTTTCTTCTCTGGATTCTTATGTAAACTAGATTGATGCTTTCTTGATTTAACATTTAGCCTTTAACCTTACATATATAGTCTAGAAAAGTATCAAGTTTTGGTTTATTAACAGAACATTTTCCTTTTAAGCACTAAGAGTTTATTCCCCTTTTCCCCCAGCTTTAAGATATAATTGACACACAGTACTGTATAAGGTTGGGCTCCAGGTGGCGAAGTGGTAAAGAAATTGCCTGCCAAGGCAGGAAACACATAGGATGGCCTGCAGTAGGAAATGGCAACCCATTCCAGTATTCTTGCCTGGAGAATTCCATGACCAGAGGAGCCTGGCAGGCAATAGTCCAGGGGATCACAAAGAGTCAGACACAGCTGGGCACAGCACACACTGTGTAAGGTTAAGGTGTGGAGTGTGATGCCTTGAGTCGCACATATGGTGTAGTGGTTACCACAGTAAGTTTACCACAGTCACATTCGTCATCTAATACAGATAAGAAAGAGGAAGGAAGGAAGAAAAACAAAGAAAGAGCCAACGTTTCCTTCTCATGCTGAGAACTCTTAGGATCTTCCCTCTTAACTCTCAGTGACACAGTGCTAACTATAGTCATCATGCGGTGTACATCCCCAGTACTTTTATATCTTACGACTGGAGGTTTGTGTCTTTGACCATCCTAATTGCCCCTGATCAAATCAGATCCTTTTTCTATGACTTTGGTTTGTTTCAAATCCTGGAAAAGTGCTAACATAAAATAGTTGCCTTTCTCTTTGTGACTTATTTCACTAAGCATAATATTCTCTGGGTCTATTCATGTTTTTGCAAATGACAGAATTCTTTTTTAGGTCTTGAGTGATCCCTCATGGTATATATATGTATGTACATACATACACATACTCTTTATCCATTTATCTGTTGATACAAACCTAGTTTGCTTCTATATCTTAAAAAAATAGTATAGTTATTTTATTTTTTATTTATTATGGCATTCAGGACCTTGTTCCCTGGCCAAGGATTGAGCCTGGGCCCCCTTCATTGGAAGCTCAGAGTCTTAACATTGGACCACTGGGGAAGCCCCTGCTTCCATATCTTCGTTGTTGTAAACAGTACTGCTATGAACACTGGGTGAAGGTATCTTTTTGAATTAGTGATTTGTTGTTTTGTTTTTTTCCTTTGGATATATATCAAGAAGAGTTATTGAATTACATGGTAGTTCTATGTTTAGTTTTCCTGAGAAACCAACATACTGTCTTCCCAGGGTCTGCCCCCCTTTGCATTCTAACAGTGTGTTAAGAGTTCCCATTTATCCACACCCTGACCAGCATTTGTTCTTTGTAGACTTTTTGATGATAGCCATTCTGACACGTGCAAGGTGATATCTCACTGTGGTTTCGGTTTTCGGTTTTCATCTTTCTGGTGATTAGTGATACTGAGCATCTTTTCATGTGCCGTTAAGCCATCCATGTCTTCTTTGGAAAAGATGTGTATTCAGGTCTTGTGCCCATTTTTTAATTGGGTTGTTTGGTTTTTTGGTATTGAGTTGTATGAAATGATTGTACATTTTGGATATCAACCCCTTATTGGCCATATCATTTGGAAGTATTTTTCTCACTTGGTAGGCTGTCAACGGTTTTCTTTGCTGTGAAAAACCTTTCATATTTAATTAGGTAAGACTATTTTATTTTTGCTTCCGTTTCTTTGGCCTCAGGAGACAGACTCAAAAGAATACTGCTATGATTTATGTCAAAGAGTGTTCTGCATGTTTTCTTCTAGGAGTTTTTTGTTTGTTTGTTTTGTTTTCAGGCTTACACTTAGGTCTTTAACTCATTTGAATTTACTTTTGTATATGGTGTGGGAAAATGTTCGAATATTATTTTATGTGTTGATGGCAAGTTTTCCCAGCACCATTTACAAAGAGGCTATCTTTTATCCATTGTATATGACATGCCTCCTTTGTCATAGACGAGCTGTAAGTGTTTGGGCTTGTTTCTGGGCTCTGTATTCTGTTCCATTGTACTTTCTGTTTGTGTCAGTCCCATACGATTTTGATTACTGTATCTTTGTGATATAGCTTGAAGTCAGGGAACATGATACCTCCAGTTTTGTTATTTTTTTTCAAGATTATTTTGGCTATTCTGGATAATTTTGTGGTTCCATATAAATTTTAGGATTGTGTGTTCTAGTTCTGTGGAAATTATGATGGGTATTCTGATAGGGATCACATTAAATTTATAGATTGCTTTAGGTAGTATGGGCATCTTCACAATATTAAATCTCCTTAAAGGGAACCCTCTTGCACTGTTGGTGGGAAGGTAAACTGATACAACCACTATAGAACTACCATATGACCCAGGAATCCCACTACTGGGCATATACCCTGAGAAAATCATAATTGAAAATTGAGTCATTTTGTATGCATCAAAATTAAAAATTTAAAAAACAGAACAAGATCTCTTGTTGAGGATTTGGGAAAACAGAGTTTCTCTGGTGGAAGTGTAAAAATGTAGAAGCATTGTGAACAGTTATCTGCTTTATGTTCTAAGTTGAAAGTGTATACCATGTAACTCAAAAATTCCATTCCTAGGAGTATAAATCTTAGAAAACCCTTACATATGTTCAGAAAGAGACATACTAGGAAATGTTCATAGAAGTAATGGTTTGTATGAGGAAATAGGGGAACAATAAAAAGTGTAATCAGTAAGATAACATAAATGCATTATGTGATATTTTTATAATGGGAACCAATCACTATTAAACAGTGAAACTGAGGTGGAGCTGTCAAAATGAATGTCTTAAAAATAAAATTATGAACAAAATGCCAAATTTCAACTTATGTATATAAATGTGTATAACATGCAATATTTTATTATTTATGGTTGTATATGGATCACAACAAACTGTGAACAATTCTTAGAGATGGGAATACCAGACCACCTTACCTGTCTCCTGAGAATACTGTATGCAAGACAAAGTGAAACAGTTAGAACTGTATATGGAACAATGGACTGATTCAAAATTAGGAAAGGGGTACGTCAAGGCTGTATATTGTCACCCTGCTTATTTAACTTATATGCAGAGTACATCATGAGAAACGCTGGGCTGGATGACTCACAAGCTGAAATCAAGATTTCTGGGAAAAATATCAATAACCTCAGATATGCAGATGACACCACCCTTATGGCAGAAAGTGAAGAGGAACTAAAAAGCCTCTTGATGAAAGTGAAAGGAGAGTGAAAAAGCTGGCTTCAAACCCAACATTCAGAAAACTAAAATCATGGCATCCGTTTCCATCACTTCATGGCAAATAGATGGGGAAACAGTGACAGATTTTATTTTCTTGGGCTCCAAAATCACTGTGGACAGTGACTATGGTCATGAAATGAAGAGAAACTTGCTTCTTGTTAGAAAAACTAAGACAAACCTAGACAGTGTATTAGAAAGTAGAGACATCACTTTGCCAACAAAGGTCCGTCTAGTCAAAGCTATGGTTTTTCCAGTGGTCATGTATGGATGTGAGAGTTGGACTGTGAAGAAGGCTGAGCACCGCAGAATTGATGCTTTTGAACTGTGGTGTTGGAGAAGACTCTTGGGGGTCCCTTGGACTGCAAGAAGATCCAACCAGTCCATCCTAAAGGAAATCAGTCTTGAATATTCGTTGGAAGGAAGGACTGATGCTGAAGCTGAAATGCCAATACTTTGGCCACCGTATGTGAAAAGCCAAATTCATTGGAAAAGACCCTGAAAGGATTGAAGAAAGGAGGAGAAAGACTGAAGGCAAGAAGAGAAGGGAGTGGCAGAGGATGAGATGGTTGGACGACATCACCAGCTCAATGGACATGAGTTTGCAAAAACTCTGGGAGATAGTGAAGCCTGGCTGGCGTGCTGCAGTCCTTGGAGTCGCAAAGAGTCGGACACGACTGAGCGACTGAAGTGAACTGAACTGATTAAATATGGTCATTTGGGATTCCAAAATGCATAATGGTCAGGGGTCGCATGTAAAAAATCAGAAAATTATTAATATAAGGAAGACAGCAACTCCTTTGTACCTACGGATGACAACAAACTAAAGTTTTTTCAATGCATCTCAGGAGCAGCCTGGTATTTCTAAAAGAGTGAACTGTTTCAGGACTTCTCACTCATTTATTTTATTCAATGTTTTGATAATTTTCTCTGTGACGGGTAAGTATTTTTCTACTATTTTTTTGAACTTTGGTTTCTTTTGGTAGACACCAGCATTGGCATTTCTGAGTACAAACCTTTGCCCCTTTCTCTTGGAACCACTCATCCACTAACCCCTAGTAGAAATTTCCAAGCTTCATTTTACATAGACTCTCCTGTAAGTTTTTTTTCTTTTCAATTTTTTTTCCCCCAAACAAACAAGTAATTTATCATATCACCTGTGCTATTTGAATTTACTTACACTGCCTTACTTGTCTGTTGTAGCCCCTACCTCCCAGTAGTGTTCAATCTGCTAAGGTCTGGGGTCAGTAACCTTGCTCTGCCAAGTCCTAGAGGGTAAAAGTTTTGGGTTTGCTTACAATACATAAGCAAATGAGCATGGCTATGTTCTAATAAAAGTTTATGGACACTGAAATTTGAATTTAATATACTTTTCATGTGCCACAAAATCTGCTTCTTTTGATTTCTTTTAAGCCATTAAAAAAATGTGAAAACCATTCTTAGGCTGTACAATAACAAGAAACAGGAGGTCCACAGTTAGTTACTCTCTCAAGCAGCTACACTAATTTATATTCCCGCCACCAACAGTGCACAAGGGCTTCCTTTTCTTCACATCCTCATCAACACTATCTCGTCTTTTTAATAATAGCCATTCTGACTGGTGTGAGGTGATATTTTATTGTTGTTTTGATTTACATTTCCCTGATAATTAGTGACCTTTTGATGTAATTGTTGGCCATTTAAATATCTTCTTGGAAAAATGTCTATTAATGTCTTGCCATTTTTTAATTGGATTGTTCAATTTTTTTTTGGCCTTTGACTTGTATAAGTTCCTTATACATTTTGCGTATTAGCATCTTAACAGATGTCGGATTGGCACACACTTTCTTTGATTTTGTAGGTTGTCTCTTCATTTTGTTGACGGCTTCTCTTGCTGTACAGAGACTTTTTAGTTGATGTAGTTGTACTTATTTACCTTTGCTTTCGTTGCTTGTGCTGTTCGTGTCAGAGCCATAAAACCATTGCCAAGAGGAGATTTTTCCCTGTGTGTTATTCTAGGAGCTTTATAGCTTAAGGTTTTATATTTATCTTTAGTCTATCTTGAGTTAAGTTTTGAGTGATGTAAGGTAGGGGTTCAGTTCCATTCTCTTTTACATGACTATTTAGTTTTACCAGGATCATTTTTTTCAGGAGGCTATCTTTACTCCACTGAGTGTTCTTGCTATTGCTGCTGCTAAGTCGCTTCAGTCGTGTCCAGCTCTGTGCGACCCCATAGACGGCAGCCCACCAGGCTCCCCTGTCCCTGGGATTCTCCAGGCAAGAACACTGGAGTGGGTTGCCATTTCCTTCTCCAATGCATGAAAGTGAAAAGTGAAAGTGAAGTCGCTTAGATCTTGTCAAATATTAGTTTACCACACATGCAGGGGTTTATCTTGGGGCTCATGATTCTGTTCCATTGGCCTATAGATCTGTTTTTATACCAGTGTCATACTGTTTTGATTGCTATCGCTCTATAATGGGGTTTGAAATTAGGAAGTGTGATATTTCTGAATTATTTTTTCTAAAATACTATACATAGCTTTAGTTTCTCCATTGTTGCCTATTAGAGTCCAAGATGAGGCACTATTGCCCTAAATAATTACCTTTCCCATCATCCTGTAAATATATAGATGTGCCTTTTCTTGCACACATGGAAAGTATATCTCTCTTAATATAAAACATGAAGAACCCATGTTGGAGCAGTCATCATTGGGAAGAATTTCTGCTCTTTCATTGGAGTGAGTAAAGAGGCAGAAATCTACTTCTGTAATTCTACTTTAGAAATTAAAACTTATTTCTTCTCAGGAAAAAAAAATATCCTGTAATTCGGTACAGCAGGAATCCTATTATTTCTGTTATAATTCAGATGGACTAAGTGTAAATATAGCTTAATTATACAGCTTAAGAATTTGGTCACTAATAAAATATTCTTATTCTTCTGAAATATTTTTGAATTTTCATTCCTATCTGTATCAAAAGCAAAAGCAGAACTAAAGAAGCAGAGTTAATATCTGGGGATGGATGCTGTAGTCAGATACCACAATGAACACTGGCATTTATATTAGAACATTTTGCAGTTAGTTTGCATCAATTATTGTGGGCATGTACCTGAAACCTTCCTCTAATTCTCAGTATGACTGGTGATTCATATTGTGGAAACATGTCACCTCTTTGGAGTTTGAACTATTATCTACCTTATAAAGCATGAGCTAAAATGTCAGATTTATAATTTACATGTATAATGTACTATGTTGAGGGCTTTTTTTAAATTAGAAGGATAGAACTAGCCTAAATTTTGTTGACATACTTTACCATGTGACGTTATCTGTTGACAAAAGTAAAAAACACAATGTAAAAGTTGTGAATTACATTTTATTCCGGGACCTTACTGAGGGAAACAGCCCAGGAAACCAGCCTCTCAGAGTTCTGAGGACCTGCTCCAAAGAGGTAAGGGAGGAGTCAGGATATATATGATTTTTTTTTTTTTTGGCTAGGAAAAAAACATGTCAAACATCAAAATATTACTTCTAATCACAAAGAATAGACATCTCAGGTTAATGATTTTAGTCCTTTTCTACACATGAGAAGATACAAAAATCTGAAGTTCATTGAAATGTTTCCTGAGATCTGTGTTTCAACTGTCTAGGGGCCTGCACATGCACAGCATAGAATGCTTCCTGTTTTTCTTCCTCTTGAGATTCTCACAGGGTGCTCAATCCATGGGCAACTTGAGGAACTAAAGGCTGATCTTGGTAGAACTGGAATGGCAGTCAACCGTTTCTCCTTTACTTCTCCTTCACATATTTTACCATGAGGGTAATATAATTCAAAATTTAAATTAGCAATCTCCAGCAGTTAATGATGTTTTTCTTCACAGATTAAAGTTTCTTAGAAATATGTGTTTCAGAGGCAATTAAGAAAAATACATGGTGACTGTTTTTAGTTTAATAGTATCACCTGAATTCTGGTCCTAGTGGAATTGCCTGGCAGGAGAGTCATGGATTTTAGAGCTACTTCTTTGCAGTCCTCACCCTGGCTTGTTGCTGCCACTGGTGCAAAACCTTATGAGGCAGCAGATACCATTGCAGAGACAAACTAGAGAGACCTGAGCTCAGTCTGTATATTGTTTTCTCTAATTAGATTCTGTCCCTAGGGGCTATAAAGTGTGCCATTTCAGATAACACTGGGAATTCAGAATACCTACCTGGAGGCCCAAAACTGCCTCTATTTTTCAGATTATTATTTTTGCCATTGATAGCTAGAAGCCCATGGTTGATCTTGAGAGTAACTGACTCAGTATTCCGTTCAGTCAGTTCAGTTGCTCAGTCGTGTCTGACTCTTTGTGACCCCATGGACTGCAGCACACCAGACCTCCCTGTCCATCACCAACTCCCGGAGTTTACTCAAACTCATGTCCATTGAGTTGGAGATACCATTCAACCATCTCATCCTCTGTCGTCCCCTTCTCCTCCCACCTTCAATCATTCCCAGCATCAGAGCCTTTTCAAATGAGTCAGTTCTTCACATCAGGTGGCCAAAGTATTGGAGTTTCAGCTTCAGCATCAGCCCTTCCAATGAAAATTCAGGACATATTTCCTTTAGGATGGACTGGTTGGGTCTCCTTGCAGTCCAAGGGACTCTCAAGAGTCTTCTCCAACACCACAGTTCCAAAGCATCAATTCTTTATAGTCCAACTCTCACATCCATACATGACTACTGGAAAAACCATAGCCTTGACTAGATGGACCTTTGTTGGCAAAGTAACATCTCTGCTTTTTAATATGCTGTCTAGTTGGGTCATAACTTTTCTTCCAAGGAGTAAGCGTCTTCTAATTTCATGGCTGCAGTCACCATCTGCAGTGATTTTGGAGCCCAAGAAAATAAAGTGTTAGTCAGGAACCAAGATTGGTAGTGAGGTGTCTGCCTAGGCCAGGGATCTCCATTCTCAGCACCTCTTGGGGATCTTGGAGTCCCAGGGTCTCACCGTCTCTGGGTTCACTGTGCACATGTGGCCGTGTTTTATCCACTGCTGCTAGGAGTGGTGGCAGAGGAAGGCCCCTCATCTCTGTGTAGCCCAACAGCCTCTATCCTCCTGTGCATTCTGAAACATCTCTTTCTTTCCCATCTCTTTAGCATAATTCCTCAAGGAGCTGAGCCATTCTTGAGCTGAAAAGCCAAGAAAGTAGGCTATTTGTTACTACTTTTGGTTCTATAATATCAACTTTCTCTCAGGGAACTAGGCACAAAGAGCATGGTTACTTTCTCAGAATAAGGAGAAAGGAAAACTACAAACCTGACAAGTTCATCTCAAAGTCAATTTCATTTTCATTGTCTTTCAATATTATGATAAATCAGGTTTGAGTTGGCCACTATGGAGAATACCTTGGACTTTCACAAAATCAAAGTTCTTAAGCAATCTTAACAAAATAACCCCACAGAAAAGCAGGTCTAGCATGAATTCTGTATATATTCTCAAACTCCCAAATAACCACTATCCTAAATGAGACCTCACATACTTATGAAACTAATCACAGAGTAGTTTTTCTTACCACCTGTAAAAAAATTTTCCAGTGCTTCATAACTTACTATCAAAAATATATTATCCCAGGCTTCCCTGGTGGCTCAATAAAGAATCTGCCTGTGTGTGTTCAATCCCTGGATTGGGAAGATCCGCTGGAGAAGGGAATGGTTTACCCACTCCAGAATGCTTGCCTGAAGAATTCCATGGACAGAAGAAGCTGGCAGGCTACAGTCCATGGAGTCACCAAGAGTCAGACACAACTGAGTGGCTAACACACGTGGTGTTAGACAGGGTTCTAGTTTCATTCTTTCACATGTAGCTGTCCAGGTTTCCTAGCACTACTTACTGAAGAGGGTGTCTTTTCTCCATTGTATATTCTTGCCTCCTTTGTCAAAGATAAGGTGCCCATGGATGTGTGAGTTTATTACATATTGATATTTTATATACAAAAAATTCACCAAAGATACATAGTCTAGGTATTGGGGGAGCGTGTAATTTCCTCGGTTGTGTCTCGTCACAACAAAACTTTGAAGTGACAGACCCTCGGACAGACTGTCACAGCTCTTGGACAGATCAGTGTTACAGCTCCATGTTACAGCTCAGTTTTATTTAGAAAATAAAAAGAAAATGCATCCTCGAGGTGAGACATGAAGAGAAGAGAGCAAGAGAGAGGGAGAGAGAGAGTCAGCAAGCGCCTACAGCTCTTCGGCTCCTCTTTTTATGTTTTTTTCTCCCCCCGCCCCCACCCCCTGCACGGGCCTCTGCTGTGTAAACTGGGCTAGCCAGGAGTGCTATTTTTTCTGCCTGAGATCCTCACTCTGGTCTTCAGACTTTCCTTTGTTCTATTTTCACTGGCCTTTTCTCTTCTTTGTCTGTTAGCCACCACCATTCTGGACTCCTTTTTCCTATTCTAACTACCTAACATAGATAAACATGTGAAAAGCAAGCAGCAAGTCACCACGACCCTCTACAGGGTTGGAAAGAACACTATTCTTTCGAGAAGTTACATTCCTAGTGTGAGAAGAAAGGGAAAAGAAGGGTCTTTATGTTTCAGCAGGCAAGCCATCTTTGAGAATGTGTGGCTAACGCACAGTGCAGACACACACTGTACATTAGGGGGAAGGGAGAGGCACAAATGGACACAGAGAATTCTATGTGTCTCCTGTCCTGCCTTGAGATATACATTTTATTTCATCATGCATGTCAAACATTGTTCCAAATAGTGGGGTTATATCAGTGAACAAAATAGATGAACATCCCTGCCCTCACTGTGCTCACCTTCCAGTGCATGACGATGTAAAATGACATGTTTAGTGAATGAAACTGAAAACACATGCCTAAATTTAAATTTAATTAACAAAATATTATCCCAATTTGTAGACAGCAAACTGGCTATTAATATATAAATATATTTTTCACAGGAACTATTCCCGGACCATGTATTTTTGGTCTAGCAACAGACATGTCTTGTGTCCTGTGGCATATGGAGAGTTGTGGAACTGAAGAACATTGTTGGCTTTGAAAGAAAGAAAGTGAAGTCACTCAGTCCTGTGCGACTCTTTGCCACCCCATGGACTGTAGCCTACCAGGCTCCTCCGTCCATGGGATTTTCCAGGCAAGAATACTGGACTGGGTTGCCATTTCCTTCTCCAGAAGATCTTCCCAACCCAGGGACTGAACCCAGGTATCCTGCATTGCAGGCAGACGCTTTACTGTCTGAGCCACTGACAACGTAAAAATGTCTTAAGTAGTGACAAGAATGTGTAAGCTTTAACTTAAAAAAAAAATTATAGACTAAACAGCTTGTTTACAAAACTACGTACCAAGGAGATAATTAACAGGTTGGTTATTTGGTAACTGATGAAGAGTTCCCTAGATAAGAAGGAAATATTTAAGAAAAATTTAAAACTATACAATATTTCTTATTACATTGCATTTACAAAATATGCTTTCAATTAATTACAAATAACAGTATTTTCTCATTTAGAAGCTATCTTGTTTGTGGAAATATTTAATTTAAACTAATACATAGTAGAACAAATGACTTCTATATGGATATAATCTATGCAACAATATAGCTTAAAAGAAGGGGCAGAGAATGGAGCTATACTGAAACAATGAAGTAATACCAGACAGTAACTTGGAAAAAAGTGAGGAAGAAATGAAGAATATCAGAAATGGTATATATGTAGGTTAATAAAAAAGAAAAACTTCATAAATATAATATTCTCTTTTGTTCTCCTAATTTCTATAACATTTTATGAAGCAATAATTTTAATACTATGTTGCTGGGTTATTAACACATCTATATAAGCACAAATGAGGGAGGTTGGAATGGAACTATAATGAAAAAAGTTTCCATATTTTCAGTTCAGTTCAATTTAGTTCAGTGGCTCAGTCGTGTCTGACGCTGTGACCCCGTGAATCGCAACACGCCAGGCCCCCCTGTCCATCACCAACTCCTGAAGCCCACCCAAACACATGTGCATCGAGTCAGTGATGCCATCCAGCCATCTCATTCTCTGTCGTCCCCTTCTCCTCCTGCCCCCAATCCCTCCAAGCATCAAGGTCTTTTCCAGTGAGTCAACTCTTCGCATGAGGTAGCCAAAGTATTGGAGTTTCAGCTTCAGCAACAGTCCTTCCAAAGAACACCCAGGACTGATCTCCTTTAGGATGGATTGATTGGATCTCCTTGCAGTCCAAGGGACTCTCAAGAGTCTTCTCCAACACCACAGTTCAAAAGCATCAATTCTACGGCGCTCAGCCTTCTTCACAGTCCAACTCTCACATCCATACATGACCACAGGAAAAACCACAGCCTTGACTAGACGGACCTTTGTTGGCAAAGTAATGTCTCTGCTTTTCAATATGCTATCGAGGTTGGTCATAACTTTCCTTCCAAGGAGTAAGCGTCTTTTAATTTCATGGCTGCAATCACCATCTGCAGTGATTTTGGAGCCCCAAAAAATAAAGTCTGACTCTGTTTCCACTGTTTCCCCATCTATTTTCCATGAAGGGATGGGACCGGATGCCATGATCTTCGTTTGCTGAATGTTGAGCTTTAGGCCAACTTTTTCACTCTCCTCTTTCACCTTCATCAAGAGGCTTTTTAGTTCCTCTTCACTTTCTGCCATAAGGGTGGTGTCATCTGCATATCTGAGGTGATTGATATTTCTCCCAGCAATCTTGATTCCAGCTTGTGCTTCGTCCAGTCCAGCGTTTCTCATGATGTACTCTGAATGTAAGTTAAACAAGCAGGGTGACAATATACAGCCTTGACATATTCCTTTGGGGGGGTGTTTCCCTGACAGCTCAGTTGGTAAAGAATCCGCCTGCAATCCAGGAGACCCTGCTACAATTCCTGGGTCAGGAAGATCCCCTGGAGAAGGGATAGGCTACCCACTCCAGTATTCTTGGGCTTCCCTTGTGGCTCAGCTGGTAAAGACTCTGCCTGCAATGCTGGAGATCTGGGTTCAAACCCTGGGTTGGGAAGATCCCCTGGAGAAGGGAAAGACTACCCACTCCAGTATTCTGGCCTCGAGAATGGGGTCACAAAGAGCTGGACAAAACTAAGCGACTTCCATCTTTTACTGGATTTAAATTAGTGTTGCTCTGACGTGGCATTTGAGCAGAGATCTAAATAGACTGAGATGTGAAACCCAGGACTATCTAATTAGAGTGTCTCAGACAATTTACACAAAGGATACAAGGCAGATGAGTTGGGTTTATTGAAGGAACAGAGAAAGCAGGGGTGAAGTTGACCATGGAGGGAAGCTTATGACTCAATCACTTCAACACTTTTGGATTTTTAAATATATCATGTGATCATATGGGCTTCCCTGGTGGCTCAGATGGTAAAGAATCTGCCTGCAATGTGGGACACCCAGGTTCAATCCCTGGGTCAGGAAGATCCCCTGGAGGAGGGCATGGCTACCAACTCGAGTTATGCCTGGAGAATTCCATGGACAGAGGAACCTGGTGGGCTACTAGTCCATGGGGTTGCAAACAGTCAGACAAAACTGAGCAACTAATGCACACACACACACACTCACCACACACGATCCTTAATAATTATTGTATTGGTCAAGTTCATTGTTTCTTATTTGTGTTAAGGGATAAAGAAGGTGTCAAATGAGGCAAAGGTAATGTTGATAATATGTAATTGAGGAGTCCAGCACCACACCAAAATCCTACTTGTGATCTCTCAGGTCCAACCATTCATAATTAAAAGGCTTTACCTGGAAGGTGTCATGGGTCAAATCTGCCCTCTGCACCAGGGTTGGTACCAAGTCTGGAGGGAGTTACTTTCAAGGACTCAGCCCCTCGGTTGGCCAGCATGCTCTTCTTTGTACCTTATGGGTACCTGTATTCCCAGCCCAAACACCTCAGTTTGGAGATGTCTGTATCAGGAGACTTTGGTCAATGCCACCCTCAGATGCCTCTGCTCAGGTCACATTATTGAAAGGTCTTGAAAATATTTTTCTTCATCCTAACTCAATATTTAGTACTTCTCGACTCCCAGCCATCTCTTGAAAGCGAAAGTCACTCAGTTGTGTCCAACTCTTTGCAACCCCATGGATATACAGTCTGGGGAATTCTCCAAGCCAGAATACTGGAGTGGGTAGCTGTTCCCTTCTCCAAGGGACCTTCCCAACCCAGGGATTGAACCCAGGTCTCCTGCATTGCAGGTGGATTCTTTGGAAGACCAGCTGAGTTACAAGTGAAGCCCCATCCTCCCCTGCAAACCCCTGGTCTGTATAAGTGGCAGGAGCCCTTTTTCTGGGTTTTTATCTATTTAAATTTAGTAAAATCTAAAACGTTAAAATAAAGAACTTCTGCTCTGCAAAAGAACAGGAAAAGACAAGCTACAAACTGGAGGAAAATATTTGAAACAGACACATCTGATAAATGGCTGTTCTCCAAAATATAAGAGAATTCTTAAAACTCAATGAGAAAGCAAACTGATTTTTTCCCCAAACCTTTTAAACTTTTTATTTTGTATTAGGGTATATCTGATTAGCAATGTTGTGGTAGTTTCAGGTGTATAGCTAAGGGACTCAGCCATACATATACTTGTATCCATTCTCCCCCAAACCTCCCTCCCATCCAGGCTGGCACATTTTAACATCCAGCAGAGTTCCATGTGCTATACAGTAGAAAACAAACTGATTTAAAAATGAGTCAAAGACCTAAACAGGTATGTAACCAAAAAAGATATACGATCAACAAATAAGCATGTGAAAAGATGCTCAATATCATATGTCATCAAGAAAATGCAAATGAAAACAACAATGAAACAGAATCATGGAGATAGAGAACAAACTTGTGGTTTCCAGGGGAAGAGGGTGGTGGTTGAGGAAGTGTGGATTGGTAGTTTGGGATTAGCCAACGCAATCTATTATATAGAAAATGGATAAACTATGTCCTACTGTATAGAACAGGGAACTACAATTACTATCCTATAATAAACCATTAATGGAAAAGTATTTGAAAAACAATGTATATATAGATATGTATAACTAAATCACTTTGCTGTTCAACATAAATTAACATAACATTGT
Organism: Budorcas taxicolor; assembly: GCF_023091745.1. NCBI lineage: Eukaryota > Metazoa > Chordata > Mammalia > Artiodactyla > Bovidae > Budorcas > Budorcas taxicolor. The sequence goes on along the minus strand of NC_068916.1, from coordinate 100,567,893 downwards.
AAATCAACCATGATTCCATAAAATACATTTTAAAAAATGAGATACTACCGTACAGCCTGTTAGAATGGCTGAAATCTGGAATAGCAACAGCAAGAAGTCCTGGGAAGAATGTGGAACAGCAGGAATTCTCATTCATTGCCAATAGGAATTCTGAGTGGTGCAGCCACTTTGGAAGGCAGATTGGCAGTTTCTTACAAAACTAATGATACTCTTACCATGAGATTCTGCAATTGCACTTCTTAGTATTTACTCAAATGAGTTGAAAGCTTACATCCACATAAAAATCTGCACGTGGATATTTATAGCAGATTTATTCATAATTGCTTAAACCTGGAAGCAAACAATATACCCCTCAGTAGGTGAGTGGATAAATAAAGTGTGGCATATCCAGACAGTTATATTATGCATCACTGAAAAGAAATGAGCCTTCAAGCTGTGTGAAATGACTGGAGGAAACTTAAATTCATATTATGAGTGAAAGAAGTCAATCTGAAGAAGCTACATACTATATGATTCCAGCTTACATATCATTTTGAAAAAGGTAAAATTTGGAGACAGTAAAAAGATCAGTAGTTACCAGGGGAGAGGAGGATCCTTAGGCAGAAAACAGATTAATTCTAAGGACAATGAACCTGCTCTGTATGATACTATAATGGTGGATATATGTCATTATGCTGCTGCTGCTGCTGCTAAGTCGCTTCAGTCGTGTGTGACTCTGTGCGACCCCATAGACAGCAGCCCACCAGGCTCCTCCATCCCTGGGATTCTCCAGGCAAGAACACTGGAGTGGCTGGCCATTTCTTTCAATGCATGTAAGTGAAAAGTGAAAGTGAAGTCGCTCAGTCGTGTCTGACTCTTAGCGACCCCATGGACTGCAGCCTACCAGGCTCCTTCATCCATGGGATTTTCCAGGGAATAAGTTTGTCCAAATCCATAGAAAGTACATCAAAAGAGAGACCTAAAGGAAATGATGAACTTTAAGTGGTAATGATTTGCCAAGACAGTTTCACCAGTTGTAACCCATCTACCACTCTGGTGGGGGCAGTTGATAATGGAGGAGGCTCTGCATGTATAGGACAGAAGATAGGGTTTATGGGAAATCTCCATACCTCCTCTTATTTTTGCTTTGCACTGAAAACAGAGCTCTAAAAAATAAAGTCTATTATTAAAAAAAAATACTTACTCTTCTCCAATCAGACATTTCTTTTTGACATAATTACTCATTTTTCCTTCTGATATGGTTCTCATAGCATTTAACTAGAAGGCACTTTTCTGCTTATTTCACGCTAGGTGTAGCTAGTTATACCTTTATGTGTATGATTTTATCACTCCAAATAAATGTTATGCTCCTTGAGGGAAGGGATTTTTCTTCATTCCTCTGAATATTCTCTTTCCTGACAATATGCATGCCTTGATCTCTATATGACTGAAAATAAAATATAAGAACAACTTCATTCTGTAGAAAATATTCAAAATGTGTTTTTCCTTTCACTTTGCATCCAATATTTTATAATTTTTTAATTCAACATTATTATTCTATTTTTTATTAATACAAAATATATTTTTATTTAAAAGCATTGGAAGCAACAGGAAACATTTATTTTAAGGAGAAATAAATTATAAAACTACCTAGGAGTGCAGGATTTGCTTGTTTAAAAAAAGTGACACAAATTCATATGGCAATGCATTACTGAATTTAGTTTTCTTCCTTGTCTCTAAGACTACAAAGAAAAGATGTTGTGTTACTTTGTTCCTATGAATTGCTGAAAAGGAAGTTTTCATAGTTTTTTAAATGAAAATTTTATATAAAATTCACTACTTAACATAATAAACATTGTGCATACTCAGTCAGTTCAGTCGTGTCCAACTCTTGGTAACCCTATGAAATGTACCTCTCCAGGCTCCTCTGTCCATGGGATTCTCCAGGCAAGAACACTGGAGTGCATTGCTGTTTCCTTCTCCACGGAATCTTCGTGACCCAGGGATTGAACCCATGTCGCCTCGTTTCCTGCATTGCAGGTGGATTCTTTACCTCTGTGCCACCAGGGAGCCCAAAAAGAAAGGTACTTACCTTAGTGGTGGTGGCGGTGGGGTAGTTGCTAAGTCGTGTCTGATTCTTGCAACATCATGGACTGTAGCCCACCAGGCTCCTATGTTCATGGGGTTTCCCAGGCAAGAATATTGGAGTAGGACTTCAATAGCAAATATGACAAAACTGCACATATTTTTTCATATCCTACTTTGATAGGCAGAATGAAGCCCCTCAAAAATGTCCATGTTCTTAACTCTGGGGCCTGTGAGTATGTTTCAGAACGTGGCAAAGGAGAACTAAGTTTGCAGATGGAATTAAGGCTCTAATCAGCTGACCTTAAAAATAGAGAGAGTATCCTGGCTTTTCCAGGTTAAATGTCATCATGAGAACCCTGGATTGTGGAAGAGGGAAGCAAAAGAGTTAGTGTCAGAATGAAGAGATGTGAGAAAATCCAAACTGCCCACATCTTGCTTCAAAGATGGGAGATGGAAGGCGACCATGGGCCAAGGAATGCCAGCACTTTGATTCTAATCCAGTGAGACCATTCTGGATTTCTGATCTTCAGAGACTGTAAGGTATTATATTGCTTGTTGTTTTTAAGTCACTAGTTTGTGGTAATTTGTTAAAACAGCAATAGCAAACAAGTGTATCTATCAGATTTAGTTCTCAAAAATTTACAGGAATGGTACTGTCACAGAGATAATATCCATCAAATATTCCCTCCCCTCACTTACATTTTCCAGTCCCCTCGAAGTCAGATGTTAGTCTTTCTGGCCAATGAAATGTAAGCAGAAATGAAATGGGTCACGTTAGCACCATTGCTGTATGGTTTAGGTGGTACAGCCCTAGGACAGCAGCCTCTCAGTCAATGTGGGCCCCCGAGGGCCTATGTATAACAGAGAAAACATTTCCAAATCCTCTTTGAACATGTAGTGAAGCTAGAAATAATTTTTTAAAATTATGTTTAGCCACCACAGTTGGGGTGGTCATTTGTGACTGCCATTTGACATACTTTATTCTAAAAAAAAAAAAATGCAGATACTAAATATAACTTAGTAAAAATAGTTCTGTCAGGAACTAAGTTTCTTTAATTTCTAGAGTTCTGGCTTAAAGATAGAAATTACAGAATTTCCAAAGACTTAACACTGCTCTTAGACTGTAACCTCTCATCTACACTTTTAGCACATAAAATTTCCAGATCTAACTTGTGTCTCTTCTAGTGACTGGAGTAAGGACTGTGTATCTTATTGAAAAGATTCATATGTTCCTTATGGATGATGGTCAATAGGCAGAATAAGATGCAGTTACACAAATTAAAGAGGTGGTTTTATTTTTGCTTAGAGGTAATCCCACCTCTCATGGAGGTGCCTGGGACAGAGTCTACAGTAATGCTAGGAGAGGAGCCAATATTTTTCTCAAAGAATTTTGAGCCTCTCATAAGCCTGAATGGGCTTCCCTGGTAGCTCAGACAGTAAAGCATCTGCCTGAAATGTGAGAGACCTGGGTTTGATCCCTGGGTCAGGAAGATCCCCTGGAGAAGGAAATGGCAACCCACTCCAGTACTCTTGTCTGGAAAATTCCATGGATGGAGGAGCCTGGTGGGCTACAGTCCATGCGGTCGCAAAGAGTCAGACATGACTGAACGACTTCACTTTATGCCTGAATAATACTTCTGTGGCAGTTGTTTCCTGTGAACTAAAAGTTATGGTTTCACCTTAGCCTAGAGATCTTTAACGGCAAGTTGTTCCCATTTGACCCAGTTAATAACAGAAGAACTTTAGTGTGAATCTGTTTTATAAAGTAATCAAAGATGTTTCCTAGGTTATTTATTCACAGCAGACTGGGTTCTGTTATCCTAAAGGTCACTGGTATCAAACTAAAATTTTTACACATTAATAGGTTTTCAACATAATAGATTTTTTTGTCAGTTTGAGTTGGACTGCTTTCTGTATCTTGGGACACTATGCCCAACATCTGCTAGTCATAGATAAAATAAACCTTATAGCTTCAAAAACCTGGAGGAAGAAATGGAAACCCACTCCAGAATTCTTGCCAGGATGATCCCATGGACAGAGAGGCCTGGCAAGCTACAGTCCATGGAGTCACAAAGGCTGAAACGACTGAGTGCACGCGCGCACACACACACACACACAGAGCTACAAAATCAGAGCTGCTGCTACCCTTTGGAGCTCTCTGACCCCAGCTCCCTGCTGGGCTCCTGCGGGATGTCACTGAGACATGTCAGTCTCCTCCCTGAGCCCCCTCTCCCTTGGAGTTCACTTGCCTCCCTTCCTCTAGATAGTCTTTTCACCACTTACCCCAGCGCTTTAGGCTCCAATACTATCACTATCACTTTATTTTCCTGGGCTCCAAAATCACTGCAGATGGTGACTGCAGCCATGAAATTAAAAGACACTTGCTCCTTGAAAGAAAAGTTATGACCAAGCTAGACAGCATTAAAAAGCAGAGACAGTACTTTGCCAACAAAGATCCATCTAGTCAAGGCTATGGTTTTTCTAGTAGTCATGTATGATGTGAGAGTTGGACTATAAAGAAAGCTGAGCGCCAAAGAATTGATGCTTTTGAACTGTGGTGTTGGTGAAGACTCTTGAGAGTCCCTTGGACTGCAAGGAGATCCAACCGGTCCATTTTAAAGGAGATCAGCCCTGGGTGTTCTTTGGAAGGACTGATGCTAAAGCGGAAACTCCAGTACTTTGACCACTTCATGCGAAGTGTTGACTCATTGGAAAAGACTCTGATGCTGGGAGGGACTGGAGGAAGGAGGAGAAGGGGACGACAGAGGATGAGATGGCTGGATGGCATCACTGATTTGATGGACGTGAGTCTGAGTGAACTCCGGGAGTTGGTGATGGACAGGGAGGCCTGGTGTGCTGCGATTCATGGGGTCGCAAAGAGTCGGACACGACTGAGCGACTGAACTGAACTGAACTAAAGACCTTAGTCTTTGTCTCTGAGAGACCAGTGTTTGAATTCCAGTTTTGTCACTTATTTATGTAAATTTGGGCAAGTTACCTAATTTCTTTAAGCAACTTTTCTTCTTCCTGCAGAAAGCAGGAATGATAATTGTATAGAAGCATGTGTCTTACCTATTATTGTGTAATACATTAATCTAAAATTTAGTGATTTAAAACATTTATCACCCAGTTTCTGTGGGTCGGGAATCTGGGAGCAGTTCGCCTGTGTGGGCTTCCCTGGTGGTTCAGATGGTAAAGAATTCCCCTGCAATGCGGGAGACCTGGGTTCAATCCCTGGTTTGGGAAGATCCCCTGGATGGCAACCGCCTCCAGTATTCTTGCCTGGAGAATCCCCATGGACAGATGAGGAGGGTGGCCTACAGTCCATGAGGTCACAGAGAGCTGGACATGACTGAATGACTAAGTGCACAGCACAGAATCCTGGGTTCTATGGCTCAGGGTCTCACAGGGGTGGAATCAGGGTGTCAGCGTGGCTGCAGTCAACTCATGTCTTACATAGAGAAGAACCTTCTTCCAAACTCAACCATGATAATCATACTGTTTTTGTTTGTAGGATTCAGCTCCTCAAGGTATGTTGGACCAATGGCCTCAGTGACTGCACTGGCTTTTGACCAGAAGTCCTTTGCCATGTGGCCCTCTCGATGTGGCTTACACCATGAAAGTCGCTTCATCAGAGCAGCAAGCAGGAAGAGTCCAAGAGTAAGTACAAGCTAGACGGAAGTCAGGGTCTTCAGTAGCACAGTTTCAGAATTGACAGCTCATTCCTTAAAAAAAAAAAAAACAAAAACTAAACTACAACTTTATTCAGATTTCAAGAGTTTCTCCACCTAGGGTCCAATTCAGAGTAGTCATGTCTCCTTAGTCTCTTTGTAACCTTTCATCTCTTAGTAACCATTCCTCAGTCTTTCCTTGTGTTTTGTAATCTTAACATTTTTAGAAGAGCTAGTTATTTTGTAGGATTGCCCCTCAATTTTGAATTGTTGATATTTTCTCATGATTTTGTTGAGGTTCTGTATTATTAGAAAGATAACACAAAAGTGATATCCCTTTCCATTTTATCATAACATGAGTATAAGATGTCAATACATATTGCCAGTATCCATAGGTCTGATGGTTTGGTCAAGGTTGCATGCATCAGGTTTCACTTCAAGGAATTTGCTATTTTTTTTTAATATCATCCTGCCTCTACCACCAATTTTGACATATTCTGTTTGTTAGAGATAAGTCACTAAGTCTAGCCAGGACACACAAGGGAAGGAAATGACATAATGGCATAAGTATCAGGAGGTAGGGGTCATTGTGAGTCATTTCAGAAATCGCCCATGATACTGTGAAAGGAAAGTAAATGTCCATCGACAGGTGCGTGGATAAAGAAGATGTGGTGTATGTGTGTGTGCGTGTATACACACAATGGAATATTATCCAGCCATTTAAAAGAATGGAATAATGCCATTTGCAGCAATATAGATGGACCTGGAGATTATCATACTAAGCGAAGTTGGAGAAAGACTAACATCACATAATACGGCTTATATGCAGAATCTAAAAAAAAAAAATGATACAAATGAATTTATTTACAAAACAGAAACACTCACAGACTTGGAGAACACATTTATGATTACGAGGGGGAAAGGAGTAAGGAAAGAAAAATTAGGAGTTTGGGATTGATGTGAACACTCTATTATATTCAAAATAAATAACCAGCAAGACCCTATTGTATAGCTCAAAGAACTCAGCTCTATTCTGTAATAAATTAAGTGGGGAAAGAATTTGAAGAATACATACTTGTATGGGTATAACTGGGGAGAAGGCAATGGCACCCCACTCCAGTACTCTTGCCTGGAAAATCCCATGGATGGAGGAGCCTGGTAGGCTGTGGTCCATGGGGTCACTAGGAGTCAGACATGACTGAGTGACTTCACTTTCACTTTTCACTCTCATGCATTGGAGGAGGAAATGGCAACCCACTCCAGTGTTCTTGCCTGGAGAATCCCAGGGACTGGGGAGCCTGGTGGGCTGCCGTCTATGGGGTTGCACAGAGTCGGACACGACTGACGCAAGTTAGCAGCAGCAGCAGCAGCATGGGTATAATTGAATTACTTTGCTGTACACCTATAACTAATGCATCATTGGTAATTAACTATAATCCAATATAAAATAAAAATTTTGTTAAATAATAAAAAAGAAAGGTAAGGATACAGTGGTCAGTAAAATAAGGTTACAATAATGCCCATAAAGGACTTAGCATGTCACTGTCAATAATGATCATTATAATAATTATTTTGTGGCTTTGTTTCAAATTGATTTATTTGACAAAAGTTTATTCAACTTTTATAATGCTAGAACGGGAAATACAAAATTATTTGGTTTAGGGCAGCAATGATAATAAAAAGGTAAAGAAAATATTTGTGAATTTTGATGAATGATAGAAAGAAGGAAATCAGAGCAGGTGATTGCATGTGTGTGTGTGTGTGTGTGTGTGTGTGATGACTATTTCAATTCAGACAGGGAAAGCCTACTTGATATAGTACTTATGCAGAGATTGAACATTGAGAAAATATCAGCTTTATAAGATTCTGGAAAGTAATCTTGTAGGCAGAGAGATTAGCAAGTTCCAGGACAATGAGGCAGAGAAGAGTTTGGCATGTTGAAAATATAGGAGGAACTTAAGAACAAAGTACACTGCGTGTATGTGCGCTAAGTCCCTTCAGTCGTGTCTGACTCTTTGTGACCCAGTGGACTGTAGCCCACCAGGCTCCTTTGATCATGCGAATTGTCCAGGCAAGAATACTGGAGTGGGTTGCCATGTCCTCCTCCGGGGGATTTTCTCGACCTACGGATCAAACCAGCATCTCTTAGGTCTCCTGCATTGGCAGGTGGCTTCTTTCCCACTAGCACCGCCTGGGAAGCCCAAAGTATACTGAGCAAGAGGAAGTGTCATAACGTTGGTGACGTAGTCAGGGACGAAAGTGTATAGGACCTCGTAGGCTGTGGGAAGGATGCTATTTTATTCTAAGCATGATGGAAAGGATTGGACTGTTTTATGAAAGATCTTATTTTTAAAATTTTTACTCTACATTTCTATTTCTACAAATTATAGAAAACTCGCAAGAATAGTGTAAGGAAGTTCATATATGAGAGGTGAAAAATAAAACAGTGTCAGTTCTCTCTGATCAAATCTATTGTCTTCAAAACATCTAAAATGGTATACTGGCCTTTCCTTTTCTAGGATTCAAAGAAGATAAGATTTCTATTCCTACTGTAGAAATACCAGGCACCATCACAATTAGGTCACTTTTCAAATATTCAGATAGTAAATGCAAAAATATTTGGGGACTATTAAAATTATCTCAAGTGTTTAAATTTGGGAGAGTCATAAAATAACACTTATTGACTGGTAGGAAATTACATTTCAGTAGGAAATACTGGTAGGTATCATTGCAGGTATCCTATGGGCAATTTTATTTTACTGCTTTAATTTCACCTTAGGATTTTTGCCTTAACACTTAACATTTTTGGGGGGGTGGACAAGGAAATAATAGGCACAAGTTTCTGAACCATGGCCATTTTAAAAGAATGTGTAATTGATCCAAAACTTTGATACCAACAATACTTGAATATTTTGACACATATATGATTAACACACATATAATTAACATTTGCGCCTACAGTATCTCCACGCTTACACCATACCATACTTACTGACTTTTCACGCTTAGTGTAGAAAGTATTATATGACATTTATTGAATACATCTTTTATATTCAGGTTCATTGTTTGGGCAAGGATTTGTGGGTGTACAATTGAATGTGCTTTACTGGTTCATGACTCATTGCACTCCATGGATGACCTCGAAACTAGGTAGTATTTCATCTGGCTTCTTTCTTGTTTTCTTCCCACCCACATCTCAGAACTGAATCTTTCTTTCTTGGCTAACATGTACCTTGAATGCCTTAGACATAAATAGAATAAACGGTAAACAGTACACCAGAAATTAAGAAGTCTATTGTTTATTCAGTCAAGGACAAGGAGTGCTAAGAAAGGAAGATGGTCACAATAAGCAAACATCTTAGCTGGTGAGCTCATGAATGCTTCTAGTTAGAATAGAACATTTATTTGCCTGGCCAAGGCCTGGAAGTAAACATAAGGTTGCTAGCTATGGGAATAGGATCACGGGAAAAAAGCGGCCTAGTAGAAAGACAAAATTCTAAGTCTGGCCCTGACGTGAAATGGATGTTAGATGAAACAAATTTTAATTAAGTTTATATTTTATCAGTATTTTATGAAATTAATGGATTGCTGGAAAGGGGTTCAGTGGTTATCTAACCCAAATCTCTGTAGTATGAATGCTAATATATTCCCACAACATCCCTATTAACTAACCAGCTAGTCCCTTCAGTGACAGAGAATTTTTTACCTACTGAGGCAATCTGTCCCATTTTGTATACCTCTATTTCAGTGGGTCAAATTTTCTTTCTGTCTCAGGTCCATTTATACTGTTAGAACTTACTGAATAGAATATGACAAACAGCTTTTTGTTTATACGGGATGCATCTATTGAAAGTTATTATATTAGAAATTAAAATGAGGCTTTTAAAGAATTAGTTCATATAAAATAGTGACAATATGCCCATTAAATATTAGCATAAATATTTTAAAATTTTAATAATTATGACCTAGACACAGGAAGGCAACTGCTGCATGATCTCACTTACCTGCGGCACTTTTTTTAAAGCTGAATTCATGGAGACAGAGTAGAATGGGACCAGAGACTGGAAGACCTGGAGAAATAGAAGAGGTATTGGTCAGAGTACAAGCTTTCAGTTATAAGATGAAGAAATTCTGGTGACCTAATGTACACCACAGTGACTATAGTTTATGCATGGTATACTTGAAATTTGCCAAGAGAATAGATCTAAAGTGTTCTCATACACAAAACACACACACACACACACACACACACACACACACACACACTAAGGTAACTCTATAAATTGATGGGTATATTAGCCTGGGCTTCCTTGGTGGCACAGATGGTAAAGAATCCACCTGCAATGCAGAAGACCTGGGTTTTATCCTTGGGTTGGGAAGATCCCCTGGAGAAGAAAATGGAAACCCACTCCAGAACTATTCCTTAGGAAATACTGTGGACAGAGGAGCCTAGCAGGCTACAGTCTATGGGGTTGCAAGAGTTGGACACAACTTAGTGACTAGACTACCACCACCACACCTTAAATATATACCACTTTTATTTGTTACTAATATCTCAATAAAGTTTAAAAATATATTTAAAACAATGATAGTGAGGAGAATGAAATGGTTTTATCTCTGTTCAAATCTCTTAAATGTCTAGCTTAACAAGGGGTTCTTATGTCTTCTTTTTTGTGATTTGATATGTCAAACAGCCTCTGGAAAACTTCCCTGTTCCTTTATAAGACAATGGGAATCTAAAAGGCAAGAAACATCCTACTATTATTTAAATATAGCTGTGAACTTGCAGACCCCTTGAAAAGCTCTCAGATTTTCCTGGGGTTCCTGGATCACATTTGGAGAATCACTGTTCCAATTACTTATAAAGGATTTTCTTTATTTTGGACTCATGTTTTCCTTCTACATGAAAGGTCCTTTTACTAATCTTAAGAACCATAAAGAATAAATGTGATCTCTGTTTCAAATGGTCCCCTCACTCAAATATTGTATAACAGCTAGTTATCCCTGTATCTTTCCTTCAGGATAAACTCTCATACTTTTTTCAACTAATTATCATGTGAAAAATTATAATTTTTCATTCCATTTTATTTATAACATCATTGGGCCTGCTCCCATTAGTCAGTTGTTTCCTTGGTGCGTGAATCAGGGTAGTAAACAATGTTTCAGGTCAGTCTGAATGATACAGAGAGAAAATCTTAACCTGGATTTCATACTTCAATTATGTTTCTTAAAACACACATTTGATCCATACTTTAACTAGCTGATATTTAGTCAAGTGTTTATTTTCCAGTTTTAAGTTGATTTATAGAATTTTTTTTAAACCTATGTCATCTTGTTAGATAAGGATCATGGTTTTAGTTTGTGAATCTTGATGCTGTTATACAAAGTTTTCATAATAATATTAATGGCAGATATAATGCAATATGTTCACCAAACTGTTTTATACACTGAGCTCCTTTTGCATTGAAGCATAGGTCTGAGTTTGATCAGTGACATATGGACAGAAGTTCCCTATGATCTGTTTCAGTGGTAGCCAGGAACAGGCAGTACGGAGGTGTACTCTCTCTCCAACTGACTGACTGCAAGGAAAGACTTCAGAGGGAATGAGAAAGTGGGAGGAACTTGGATCCCTGAGTTCTTCATTGGAAGGAGAACATTCAGGAGAGCCTCCTAAAGAGGAAAAGTCACACTGAACCTTTCACGAACCAGAAAAAAAATCTGTTATTTATGAACCAGAAAGAATCTGCTTTAAGTTCATGGAATTATTTGGCAGCCTATCCTAATGCATGTTCTCAGCTTCTGTTAAAATTCTCTACGGTTGACATTAGTCTGTTATTCATTCCCTGTTGTGCCAGAGTCATTCAACCAAAAAAGGCCATAATGCCTCAATAATACTAAGGAGACTAACAGTACTGTTATTTACCTCACATTTGTTTATCATATCCACGTGAATATAAGATAACTGTTGGTAGAGGCTACAGTGAAATTTAGATAAATGATAAGTGATGCTGGCCTCAGAATAAGTTGGATTGTGTTCCGTTATCTTTGATTTTCTGAAAGGGTTTATGTAGAATTGCTTTGCTGTTTAGTTGCTAAGTTGTGTCTGACTCTTGCAGCTCCACGGACTCTAGCCCACCAGGCTCCTCTGTCCATGGGATTTCCCAGGCAAGAGTACTGGAGTGGGTTGCCATTTCCTCCTCCAGGGGGTTCTTCCTGACCCAGGGATTGAACCTGTGTCCCCTACATTGCAGGAGGATTCTTTACTGCTGAGCCACCAGGGAAGTCTAGAATTGATAAAGTTCTTCCTTAAATGCTCAGTGGAATTCCTTACAGAAGTTGATGGGTCATATAGCAAATTCCTATTGGCTATCTGTTTTACATATGGTAATCTATGTTTCCATGTTACTCTCAGTGAACTCAAACCAGGGCTTGATAACAACGTAGAGAGATGGGATCAGGAGGAAGGTGGGAGGGATGTTCAAGTGGGAGGGGACATGGGTAAACCTATGTCTGATTTATGTTGATGTTTGGTAGAAACCAACGTAACACTGTAAAGCAATTATCTTTCAATTAAAAAAAAAGTCAATGGGACTGAAGTTTTCTTTGTGGGAAGATTTCTAATTACAAATTCAATTCCTTTAATAGACCTTGACTTGTTCAGATGATCTGTTACCTCTTGAGTTCTTTTGTAATTTGTCTTATAGGACTTTTGTTCATGTCACCCAAACTGTCAAATTTGTAGGCATAGGTTATTTATAACTATATCCTTCTATACATGTAGAGTCTCTAATGATATCACCTCTTTTGTTCCAGATATTGGTGATTTGTGCCCTTTTTCTGGTCAGTTGGACTAGAAAATTTTCAATTTTATCTTCTAAAAAAGTTGGTTTTGGTCCTGTTAAGTTCTCTGTTGTTTTCCTGTTATCTATGCCATTAATTTCCTCTCTGGTCTTTATTATTCCAAGGTTTTAATTAGATACTATACATTTAATTTGTTCTTTATTTTTCAGTTTCTTATGGTAGAACTGAAGTCACTGATTCAAGCTCTTTCTTCTTATAGGCATGTTCTAGCATTGTTTTACTAGCATTCTGCAAATTCTGATGCTTTTTTTTTTTATTCGGTTATTTTCATTTTGATTTTGTTTTTGACCTGTGGATTATTTGAGCTGTGTTATTTTGTTATTTGGTTTTCACACATTTGGAGGTTTTCTACATATCTTTGTTACAGATTTCTGATTTGCTTCCATTGTGATGAGAGAACATATTTTGTGTGGCTTGAATCATTTAAAAATTACTGAGACTTTTTTCATGGCTCAAAGTCTATCTTGATAAACATTCCACATGCACTTTGAAAGAATGTGTATCCTACTTTTATTGGCAAGAAGTTCTATAAATGTTAATTAGATCAAGATTGCTTATAGTGTTGTTTGAATCTGGTATACTCTTGAGTTTTCTATTTGTTGTATTAATCATTGACAGCGTATTAATTATTGCAAGCATGATTGTAGATTTGTGTATTTTTCCTTGCAGTTATATCAGTTTTAATTTTCATGCATTTTGACACTATTTCAAGTGCATAATTATTTGAGATTAAGTGCTATTGATGAATTTAACCCTTTATCAGTAAGAAATAAACTTATTTATCTCAGATAATATTCTTCTCTGTGAAGTCTATTTGGACTGTTATTCATGTATCCATTCCAGCTTTCTTTTGATTAGTATAAGCATAATATATCATTTTCAATCTACTTTTACATTTATATTTAAAGTATGTTACTTGTGGGCAGTATTTAATTGGTGCTTGTGTTTTTATCAGACCTGATTATCTTTTCCTTTAAATTTTAATCTTTATTTACATTTAGTGTGATTATTAATATATTTAGGTGTAAATCATCACCTCGTTTCTTGTTCTCTTTTTGTCTTATCCATTCTGTCCCCTTTCGTCTCTTATTCTGCCTTCTTCTAGATTAATTGAATGTATTTCCACTTTATTTTTTTCCCTTGGCTTTTTTATTATTATTGCTATTTTAAAGGCTGCTCTATGCCTCATGGTGTAAGTCATCATATTAAACATTTGACATGTTGTTACTTCACATATATGACATTTACAATAGCATACTTCCATTTCTTTTTATCTGGTCTTTGCATTATTGTTGGCATATGTTTTGCCTCTACACAACTATGAATCCCACAATACTTCTTTATTTTTGTTTAAACAGTAAATTGTCTTTTAAAGAGACTGACATAATAAAATCACACGTATTTCTCCATGGGTCTTAAGCTCCATCTCCTCATTTCTGGTGCTCTTTATGGCTTTGCACAAATCATTATTTTTACTTGTTATCATTTTCCTTTAGCCTGAAGGACTTCTATAACATAGCTGCAGGTGCTCTGGAAGATAAATTATTCATATTTCCTTTTTTTAATGTCTGAAAACTTGTTTCACATTCATGTTGCCTTACTGGCCACTGTCCTTCTAATCTGTTCAGATGGTTCTTTTCCTGGACTAGGACTGTTTATTTACACATCTCTCTGGGCTCTGCTAAATACTAGAGGGAATCCTCTGCCCCTCAACACAGTCCAGCTTTCCCATTCCAGTGTTTTGTCTTGCATATTCTAGCTGTCTTGGACCTTCAGCTTTGTCGCCTCAACTCAAGAGAGTCTGCTGGGTTTTCTATGGATCTCATATCCTGTCCCACCCTACCCACACACACCATCACTTGAAAACTCTCTCAAGGCAGCAAACTGCTCACCTAGTTTGTTTCCCGTCTCTTTGAGATTACTCCCCTTCATAATTTGTTATCAGGTGTCTTGAAAACATTCTTTTTTTTTTTTGTCTTCTTCTTTTAGGTGTTTAAGAAGAGATTAAATCTAGTCTCTGTTACCCCATCCTGCCTAGAAGCGGAAATCCCTTTACTGACTGTTCTTTTAATGCCAGTTTTTGTATTCTATTTTTCATATTTTTAAAAAAATGTTTTTGTTTCACAACTGCCTCAGAAGTTTTTACTTCTTATAGTTCTTTAGTATTTTTTTCTTCTTCTAGTCTAGCAAATTTCCATCTCCCCTCATAAGTTGGAGTATGGAGAGCCTTGTACCTTCTCTTTAACTGAAGAGACAGTTAAATTGTGTTAAATTGTCTGTTAAATAAACTGTCAATCAATTGACAGTTGATTCTGTGTATTTCTTTGGATACTCACTTAAGCAATTCTCTATTTTCATATCTCTTTTTGCAGAGTGTACATGTTGTAGAGTGGAAATGTAAGGGTTTTATTTTACCTGCGTCTCCTGACTTGAACTTTGTTTATTAAGGCTCTTGCTTTATTTATAAGTAAATTATTATGCTAATTAATAGCATCTTGCTAGCTCCCTTCATCTCACACTAGACGTCTCCTAACTCCCAGTGAATTGTAAAAAGATTATTGTGAAAGAATATATGAAAATTCCTCACTCACCACTATCACTTTTTCTGTTACTGGCCTATTTCTGCCTCTGAATGCATTGAGATTTTGGGTGTATTGGACATTAATCTTGATAGAAGCAGGCTTCTAGAACAAATAAAATCATGTCTCATATAGTTTTATAAATCTAAATTCTATTAACTTTCATTATCTCCTTTCTTTTGTTAAAAAGTGAGAGAGTGGTTAAATTGTGGGTGTCATGGGTACTATCAAGAGTGATAAGATGGCTGTTTCTCTATTCAATAAAGAAGGCATTTTGTTATGATTATGACATTGTGGTTATGTAAATCCTACAGAACTGGACATGGAACAACGGGTTGGTTCAAAATTGGAAAAGGAGTCAAGGCTGTATATTGTCACCCTGCTTATTTAACTTCTATGCAGAGTACATCATGAGAAACACTGGGCTGGATGAAGCACTAGCTGGAATCAAGATTGCTGAGAGAAATATCAATAATCTCAGATATGCAGATGATACCATATTTATGGCTGAAAGCAAAGAGGAACTAAAAGGCCTCTTGATGAAAGTGAAAGAGGAAAGTGAAAAAGTTGGTTTAAAGCTCAACATTCAAAAAACTAAGATCATGGCATCCGGTCCCAACACTTCATAGATGGGGAAACAATGGAAACTGTGAGAGACTTTATTTTTGGGGGCTCCAAAATCCCTGCACATGGTGACTGCAGCCATGAAATTAAAAGACGCTTGCTCCTTGGAAGAAAAGCTATGACCAACCTAGACAGCATATTAAAAAGCAGAGATATTACTTTGCTGATGAAGGCTTGTCTAGTCAAAGCTATGGTTTTTCCAGTAGTCATGTATGATATGAGAGTTGGACTATAAAGAAAGCTGAGCCCTGAAGAATTGATGCTTTTGAACCGTGGTGTTGGAGAGGATTCTTGAGGGTCCCTTGGAGTGCAGGGAGATCAAATCAGTCCATCCTAAAGGAAATCAGTCCTGAATATTTGTTGGAAGGTTGATGCTAAAGCTGAAACTCTAATACTTTGGCCACCTGATGCGAAGAACTGACTCATTTGAAAAGACCCTGATGCTGGGAAAGATTGAAGGCAGCAGGAGAAGGGGATGACAGAGAGTGAGATGATTGGATGGCATCACCGACTCATGAGTTTGAGCAAGCTTCGGGAGTTGGTGATGGACGGGGAGGTGTGCTGCAGTCCATGGGGTCGCAAAGAGTCAGACACGACTGAGAAACTGAATTGACTGATAGAATCATAGCATGTTGAAGACTGCTTCCGGGGATCAAAATCAGACCTTGAGTATAAAAGCAATGTATTATAGAAATAATATCATAATTATTAATTTGGTATTGTTGTACAGTCTGAGGTTGTTGATATTTCTCCCGGCAATCTTGATTCCAGTTTATGATTCATCCAGCCCAACATTTCACATAATGCACTCTGCACAGAAGTTAAATAATACAATATACAAGACAATATACAGCCTTGTTGTACTCCTTTTCTAATTTGGAACTAGTCCATTGTTCCATGTCTGGTTCTAACTGTTACTTCTTGACCAGCATACAGCTTTCTCAGGAAAGAATTAAGGTAATCTAATAGTTCCATCTCTTTAAGAATTTTCCAGTTTGTTGTGATCCACACAGTCAAAGGCTTTAGCATAGTCAATGAAGCAGAAGTAGATGTTTTTCTGGAATTCCCTTGCTTTCTCCATGATCAGAGCGACTGAACTGAACTGAATGTTGTAATACTTGACCATAAGTATGCTTTTAAGAAATTCAGTGTTTTGAATGAATTATAATAACAATCACTTACCAATGAAAGGCTTAACTTGATACTATATAGTAAATTTTATACTAATAGTTCATTTTTCACTTCTGAGTTTGCTTTCTTATGAGATTTATTGTACTAAATGTTTACCTTTTTTATTTTAAAAATTATGATACCCGTGGTGGATTGATGTTGATGTATGGCAAAACCAATACAATATTGTAAAGTAATTAACCTCCAGTTAAAATAAATTTATATTTAAAAACATTATGATCAGTCCTATTTATAGATACTCTCATTGTGATTTATGATTTGTAATACTGAATGAAAAGTACAGCTGTCTTCCTTATTAATATAAACATATTTTCCTGTGAAAATGCAATTCAAAGCAGTATTTTACAAATCTAGTCAGCATTAAATTTTTTCTTGGATATAATTTGTAATTTTTAATTATACATTTTGGAGAGAGCTTAAAGTGAAGAATACTAGGAGAATCACTACTCTTCTTGAATGAGGCAATGAAACAATCTTTCCTGCTTTTGTTTAGTTAATATAAGATCTAGTGGTGTCAGGGCCTCCCTGGCGGCTCAGAGGGTAAAGCGTCTGCCTGCAATGTGGGAGACCTTGGTTTGATCCCTGGGTCGGGAAGATCCCCTGGAGAAGGAAATGGTACCCCACTCCAGTACTCTTGCCTGGAGAATCCCATGGACGGAGGAGCCTGGTGGGATACAGTCCACGGGGGTCGCAAAGAGTCGGACATGACTGAGCGACTTCACTTCACTTCTAGTGGTGTTATAAATCTTTAATTCTGGGAATTTTTCTTAATTTTTTCTGGTGTTGCTTCACTCTTCTTTGTTTTGTTCTGTCCTTTAAAAATTTTTTATTGGAGTGTAGTTGATTTACAATGTTGTGTTAGTTTCTGCTGTAGAGCAAAGTGAATCAGTTTTACATATACATATATCCACTCTTTTCCCATAAAGGTCATTACAGAATATTGAGAAGCATTTTCTGTGCTATACAGTAGGTCCTTACTAGTTACCCATTTTATATAGTAGTATGTATGTGAACGCTAGGATTTTAAGTTATTTCAAAAATATCTGCATTTGACCATCTTTCTCTTTAGGCTTCCTCAGGATCCCTCCAATTTGAACATTCTGTAAGTCTCATAACGTTATACTGCCAAAGATTTCACATCCTGCCTCAAAGTGGAAGGGAACTGATGGAGTATTACAAGCAAATAAAGGAACATAAAATATTCTAGATAGGCAGATAAGTACATTTTCACCCTATAAGTGTATCTACATAGAACACAAAAATATAATCATTAGAATGCTTTTAAGCATGGGATCAGAGCAAGGGGAGTTGGTGGGATCATCTCGAAAGCTTCTGTCACTAGTCCAGTTCCCTTGGGTTCACCCAGCTCCTGATATGGAAGATCCACTACTCCACACGCCAGAAAATGGAACTCACAGGCAGGTACCTCTGCTCCTGTGTACACTGGGGGGCGGTTTCTACTTTAAAATCTAGATTCTGTTCTTTCTCTCATTCTCCACAGTTTAAAAATATAGCAAATAAAATCTGCTAAAAGAATAGCAATTTATTAATTACTTCCTGAAAATTAAGATGGCATTTTGAATATGCTCACTAGATTTACCCTAGGTGGAACAAAGAATTTTCAAATGACAATGTTCCACACAATTATCAGAGACAAAAATCTATGAAACTGCTTGGTTTTTGCAAACTTCAACCCCCTTCGTTTTAAAATTGCAGCATAAAGGATGTGAGGGAACAGGAAAGTACTTCTTGCATTTTCATGAAGAGCAAGAACTTAAGATGAAGCAATGGTACTTTGCTAATCTTTCAGCAAAATTCTACTCTTCCTCACAGCAAGAGTGGCGATTTCTCCTTAGCCAGCATGGATTTAAGTGCATGAAGATTATGCTTCTTTGATTTTGATAGTTTGAGTTTGTTCATTCAAAGCTGCAAAATAGTCTTAAACTACGAATGTACTTAGATCTCATCAAGCAAACTTGGCTGATTGGTTAAGTTACTTTGTATTTCAGAGATAAAATGGTGACCATATCTATTTATACATTTTTTTCTTTTTTTTATTTATACATTTAAACACCACTTATTTTTGTCGAAACTCAATTCTAATTTGAATATTTGCAAAATATGGGGAATTCAGAGCAGCATTAGTCTTCTAGACCTCATCAATATGAAGTAAATATGAGTTTTGATCTCTCAGAATTGCTATGCAATAATTGTAACCACAAATACAGGCTATAGCCATTACAAGAGAGAAAACGCAGAGGCCAGAGAAGAGATCTAACTGAAAGAAGTACATTCAAATCCTTAATAAGTGGTTGACTATTTATTAGTTATATGACTTTGGAAGAGTTGCTAATCCTTTCTGGAGTGTAGTTTCTTTAATATGTAGAATGAAGATGATAGTAGATACTACTGTTATAAGGTTTAAATGATGGGACATTTAAAAAATGCTAGTTTCTACTTCTACTCTTTCCTTAGGTTTTAGGCCAGGGTAGACTTTTTTTGACTGTGAGGGGATAAAAAACAGAATGTACGAGTGTTTGTGCTCAGTTGCTTCAGTCGTGTTGAACTCTTTATGACCCCATGGACTGTAGTGACTTCCCTTTCACTTTTCACTTTCATGCATTGGAGAAGGAAATGGCAACCCACTCCAGTGTTCTTGCCTGGAGAATCTCAGGGACGGGGGAGCCTGGTGGGCTGCCGTCTATGGGGTCGCACAGAGTCAGACATGATTGAAGTGACTTAGCAGCGGCAGCAGCAGCACTGAATCTAGATGTAGCTTCTTGGGCAGGCAATTAGCCTGAATGAGGATAGGAAGACTTGAAAACTGTCTCTAGAATTGGTTATAAAAAGCATGTGCTTTTTATGGTTAGCATGCACTAACTTTTTTATAACCAATTCGGCAGCATGCACTACTGAATTATTGCTGTTTGAGCGGCATTAGCACTGAATCTAGAAGTGGCTTCTTGGGCAGGCAATTAGCCTAAATGAGGATAGGAAGACTTGAAAACTGTCTCTAGAACTGGTTATAAAAATTCTCAAACAATATGTCTGAACTACATTTAGCAAAGTTAGTAGAGGTCTCAGATATTACTGGATACTGTACTGCAGGTATTGCTGTTGTTCAGTCTCTCAGTCATGTCCGACTCTTTGCAACCCCATGGACTATACAGTCCGTGGAATTTTCCAGGTCAGAATACTGGAATGGGTAGCCTTTCCCCTTTCCAGGGGATCTTTTTTGTATATTCAAAAGCAGAGACATTACTTTGCCGACTAAGGTCCGTCTAGTCAAGGCTATGGTTTTTCCAGTGGTCATGCATGGATGTGAGAGTTGGACGGTGAAGAAGGCTGAGCGCTGAAGAATTGATGCTTTTGAGCTGTGGTGTTGGAGAAGACTCTTGAGAGTCCCTTGGACTGCAAGGAGATCCAACCAGTCCATTCTGAAGGAGATCAACCCTGGGATTTCTTTGGAAGGAATGATGCTAACGCTGAAACTCCAGTACTTTGGCCACCTCATGTGAAGAGTTGACTCACTGGAGAAGACTCTGATGCTGGGAGGGGTTGGGGGCAGGAGGAGAAGGGGACGACCGAGGATGAGATGGTTGGATGGCATCATGGACTCGACACCCATGAGTCTGAGTGAACTCCGGGAGTTGGTGATGGACAGGGAGGCTTGGCGTGCTGCGATTCATGGGGTCGCAAAGAGTCGGACACGACTGAGCGACTGAACTGAACTGAACTGAACTGAACTTACCAACCCAGGGATCGAACCCAGATCTCCCACATTACGGGCAGATTCTTTACCAGCTGAGCCACAGGGGAAGCCCAGAACTTGATAGCATGATTAATTAATATTTAGTGAAGTACTCCAGTCCAACTTTCGATAAAAGGGCCCTTACAAATGAATAATAGTACTAATGTACTGAAAATGATATCATATAGCAGTGTAGAGGAAAAGACTCATTGGAAACGACCCTGATGCTGGGAAAGATTGAACAGGGGGTGGTGGCAGAGAAAGGAGAAGCAGATGGCAGAGAATAAGATGGTTAGACAGCATCACCGACTCAACTGACGTGAATCTGAGCCAACTCAGGGAGATAGTGAAGGACAGGGGAGCCTGGCGTGCTGCAGTCCATGGGGTCACAGAGAGTCTGACATGATTGAGAGACTGAACAACAATGACAGCAATACAGTATCCAGTAATATCTGAGACCTCTACTAACTTTGCTAAATGTAGTTCAGACATATTGTTTGACAATTTTTATAACCAAGAATTGGGGCTTCCCTGGTACTCAAATGGTAAAGAATCCGCCTGCCACTCAGGAGACCCCAATTTGATTCCTGGGTCGGGAAGATCCCCTGGAGAAGGAATAGGCTACCCACTCCAGTATTCCTGCCTGGAGAATCGCCATGGACAGAGAAGCCTGGCGGGCTGCAGTCCATGGGGTCTCGAAGTCGGACGCGACTGAGTGATTAGGCACAGCACAGCACAGCATAACCAATGGTCAGATCTGAAGAAGCTGGTTCCTTACCAGTCTGCAGTCTTATGAAGCCTAACAGCTTTGTGTATGTAGCCCTGATTACGCAGCACATAGCATTTGTGGGTTTTATTATGTTCCTTTTTGGAATAAACATTTCATTTAGGGAAAGATAAACATTCCAAGGTCATAATGTCTTTGTTTAAAATACATTACTTTCAGATGCACTAGTTTACCTTCGGAAGGGGAGAGAGAATGGGTTCTTTGAAAACCTAATCATACCATGATCGTGTCACGCCTCAGCTCCAAACCTTCCTGTTTAATCACAATAAAGCCAAAGTCCTTATAATGGCCTACAGGGTCTGGCCCCTGCCACTTCTCTCCCACCCTGCCTGTGCCCTCTTTACACCCCTGCCGTGAACTTCCAGTGCTCTCCAATCATCTCATGTGAGCCCACTCTACTTCCCCAACATACCAGACTCCCTCCTTTACTTTCTTCAGGTTTTTGCTTAAAAACCTGAGGCCTTTCCTGTCCACCCTATTAAAAATTGCATCAAATTCTCCCCCTTCCCCGAAAACACCCTTCCCAGCCTGTCCTTGCTCTACTTTTCTCCAGAGCATTTGTAGAGAGGTACTCCATTATTCTTGTCTGGAAAAGTCCATGGACAGAGACTGGTGGGCTAAAGTCCAGAGGATCTCAAAGCCTGCCTGCAGGCACTACATACGCAGGGGTTTCCCAGGTGGGCTCAGTAGTAAAGAACCCACTTGCTGTGCAGGAGACAGGGACTGCAGGTTCCATCCTTGAGCCAGGAAGATCCCCTGGCCCAGGAAATGGCAACCCACTCCAATATTCTTGTCGAGGAAAATCATCCCACAGTCCACAGGGTCACAGTCACACGTGTCTGAGAACACACGCACTGCATATTTATTACTTATTGTCTGTCTTCCATCAGAATGTAAGCACAGTAGGCCTAGGGGTGTTTGTCCGTTTTTGTGCACTTTTTCACCCCTGGGGCTTAAAACAGTGTTTGCAGTCTGGAAAAGAAATGTGTTTTGTTGAATGAATGAAAGGACAATTGAATGAATTGTAACTACAATTAGCATAATGGTGTTCAGTTGTTCAAGGTGTTATTCTTATTTATTCCACAGATAGAAATTATTTACACTGCTATCAGCATTGTTCATCTGAAGGTATGCAATGTACAGCAGAAAGAATGTTATATAGATACATGGCTTTAAAGTTTTCTAATTTGTATTCCTTCACTTTGGGGGAAGTGAAAACTACAAAGAAGGTGGTTATCATGCCAATGGCTGTGGTGGTGAGGGCTGGTAGGTATTTTCGTTTCTAGGGAGGCTGACAGGTACAAAGTCTTTTAGCACGATGCTCACGGAATCCAAAATACTGTACCTGTGGCGGCTCAGATCCTTGGGAGTCCAGACCGAAGCCTGATTCGCTAAGCAGCAAGGGAAGATTTCCCGGGTGGCTCAGCCGGTAAAGCGTCTGCCCGCAAGCCGGAAGACCCAGGTTCGATCCCTGGGTCGGGAAGATCCCCTGGAGAATGGCGACTCCCTCCCGTAGTCTTGCCTGGAAAATTCCATGGACGGAGGAACCTGGTGGGCCATACCGTCTATGGGGTCGCAAAGAAGGGGACACGACTGAGCGACTGGTTCAAGGGAAGAAGGCCGCTGGAGAGTTTCTGGAATTATCTCCTGAAGCAGGTGTGTTCACAGCCTTCCCGTCAGCGGCCCGACGACTCCCACAACGTCCTGTTGGTTCCCAGTCCCCGGGAAGGGGCGCGGGGGGACCCGGGGGCCCCTCTCAGCCTCCTAGCAGGCTGACGGGCCGCGCGACGAGAGAGGCCCTGAGGCGGACGCCGGGGAGGCGGGGACTCGCCCCGCGCGGGCGGCCACAGGCGGGCGAGGCCGAGGCCCGACCGCACCGCCGCTCCGGGTGAAGACGCCGGGGAGCCCCTGAGCGGACGCCCGGGAGGCGGGGACTCGCCCCGCGCGCGCGGCCACAGGCGGGCGAGGCCGACGGCCGGCAGCTCGCTGAGGAGGCTCCCGGCGACGACGGCGGCGGCGGCGACAGACCCCCTGAGAGGGACGCCGGCGAGGCGGGGACTCGCCCCGCGCGGGGGCGCTGCCACCTGCCCGGAGGAGGAGCCCCAGCGGAACCTGGGTGTATGTTTTATTTATTTTGATGATTATTATTATTTTGCGGCTCCGGCAGTGCCGGGGAGTCGGGAGGACGCGCCCGGATCATGAAGAGCCTCAAAGGCATCGAGAACCCGGCTTTCGTCGCCTCCAGCCCAGACACCCCGCGCCGCGTCTGTGCGTCGTCGCCTTCCATCGAGATCTCCGTCCTGCCCGCGCCGGCCGCGGGCTCGCCGCCGCCGCCCGCGCCTCAGGAGCCCCCGGAGCGCCCCGAGCCGCCTCAGCCCTCGGGGGTTGCCGGCGCCTCTGGGCCCGGGTCGCTGTCCGAGTATGAGGAGGGGCCCTGCGGCTGGGGCAGCTTCCAACCCCGGGCTCTCCAGCGCTGCAACACGCCCCGGGGCTTTCTGTTTCACTACTGCCTCCTGGCCCTCACGCAAGGTGAGGACCGGCGCCGGCTCCGGCGGGCGGTGGGCGAGCGGGGGGGCGTCGAGGGGCGTCGAGGGGCGCCGGGGAGGAGAGTGGGGGCGGCAGGTGCGCCGCCAGCCCCGGGGGTGACGGGGTCTGCGCGCCCGACAGGGGTGGTCCCGGGCTCGGGACTCGCTAGCGCTCGCACAGACGCCACCCAACCAGGTTCACGCTTCTGCATTTTTAGCTTCTCTTATAGCGACACATTGAAAACTTGCCAGGCAAGCTCTTTCTCTTCTAAGTGTTCTACCTCCAGCCTAGCAGTTTCCTGCAGAGAAGGTGGAAATGAGGGGAGCCCTCCTTCGGGAACTGGGTGCTCGAGGTGGGGTGGGGTGGGGGAGCGCCTCTGCTTTACAAAAGCATGCATTTTGCTAAAAAAAAAAAAAGAGAAGTATTAAAGGGATTTGTCTTTACATCGCTTCTGGAAGAAAGTGGATGAATGTGCAGCTGAAGGTAGGACGATTCGCCAAGGAGAAACTTTTTGGATATACATACGATTGGTCAGATCTACACATTCAAGTTTTTGTGAGTGTAACTGGAGAGCATTGGATGTTCTCGTGAGTCCAGGGAATATAAATCTGCAGAGGCTTCAGGCGTTATTAACTGGTAAGTGTAAGTGAAGTCGCTCAGTTGTGTCCAACTCTTGGCGACCCCATGGACTGTAACCTACCAGGCTCCTCTGTCCATGTGGTTTTCCCAGGCAATAGTACTGGAGAGGATTGCCATTTCCTTCTTCAGCAGATGTTCCCGACCCAGGGATCGAACCCTGGTCTCCCGCATTGTAGAGAGACGCTTTACCGTCAGAGCCACCAGGGAAGTCCTGTAAGTGAAGTGAAAGTCACTCGGTCTTTGCGACCCCCATGGACTGAGAAGTCGAAGTTCATGGAATTCTCCATGTCAGAATACTGAAGTGGGTAGCCTTTCCCCTCTCCAGGGGATCTTCCCAACCCAGGAATTGAACCCAGGTCTCCCGCATTGCTGGCAGATTCTTTACCAGCTGAGCCACAAGGGAACTGTTAAGGCACTTCAAACCCTGTATCTGTTCACGGATCTCTCTTAGATTCTCTTAGGAGTTACTGATGGAGAAGGCGCTGGCAACCCACTCCAGTACTCTTGCCTGGAGAATCCCATGGCTGGAGGAGCCTGGTGGGCTGCAGTCCATGGGGTCGCTAAGAGTCGGACATGACTGAGCGACTTCACTTTCACTTTTCACTTTCATGCATTGGAGAAGGAAATGGCAACCCACTCCAGTACTCTTGCCTGGAGAATCCCAGGGACGGTGGAGCGTGGTGGGCTGGCGTCTGTGGGTTCGCACAGAGCCCAACAGGACTGAAGTGACTTAGCAGCAGCAGCAGCAGCAGGAGTTACTGATAAAAGCCCAGGATTATACCCTCAGGAAGTTGCAATCTCAGTCTCGATTGGAGGGGTAGATAGGCAGAGGGACAGTGATTCTCATGAAGGAAAGCATGCAGAGAATGAAAGAAATGGCACTTATGCTAGGGTGACAAATTAAGGACAGGGAGCATTGAAATGGAACATCTTCAAGGACATGCTATAAGTTAGCTGGAATTTGATAGTATGTAGATTTTTTTGGGGGGGTCACAGTTTAAAACTTTTGTAAAGAGGCAATTAAGTACTGATGGAAAGAAATGTAATTGGAAAAAAAAATTGGGTTTGAAATAGCTCTTTTTTAAGATTAACAGAAGACTGAATCAAAATATATTCTACCTGTTCTATTCCTGCCCCACTGTCTTAAAGCAACTCAGTGTCGCTTGCACAGGTTAGGTGCTGAGTAAATATTTGTTGATTGCAAAGCAGCTGCAGCTCTTCTCCTAGTGACAGTTTTGTGCTCCAGTTACTTCCTTTTCCACCTTTCTTGTCCCAACCAAAGTTGGCCCTCTCTCAGCACCTTAACCTTAGTTGTCCAAAATCAGTGATTACCAAGCATCTTAAGGTCAAATGTAAAGTTCAAAGAAATTCAGTTCAGTTTCTCAGCCGTGTCCGACTCTTTCACAAGTAAAAAATTTATCTTATGTTTCAAGACATATTCTGAAACTGCAATGTTATTCCAGAATATATAATTTTATGTTTAATATAAAATATTATTTAAAATTATTATCAAATGTAATTGAAATTCTTAGAGAAATGTGTCAAGTTTAACCTGGAGTTACCCTATCTAGAAATCTCCAACTTCAGAAGCGTAATCTGAGACGAAAATGATTCCATAAATTCTTATTTCAGCTTAAGTTTGAATGACTGAAAACATTATCATGTTTCTCAATCTTGATTCTTAGGAAGACTGTTTCCAAGATATAGTATTGTAATAGGTGATTAATTGGTGAAAAAAGACCCCAAACTTGTCAAATGAGTTTACTTAACCCAGCCACTCATCAAAAATAAACAGTATTTCTCTTAGCACTGCCTTTCCTGGTGGCTCAGACGGTAAAGCGTCTTCCTGCAATGTGGGAGACCCAGGTTCAATCCTTGGTCTGGGAAGATCCCCTGGAGAAGGAAATGGCACCCTACTCCAGTACTCTTGCCTGGAAAATCCCATGGACAGAGGAGCCTTGTAGGCTACAGTCCGTGGGGTCGAAAAGAGTTGGACACGACTGAGCGACTTCATTCACTCACTCACTCTTGGCACTGAATTTCCTAATGTACCTCCTAGCTTCTTGCATTTACGGTGGACATAGTATGCAGTCTTTCAAGCAATGTCTTTTTTAAAATAAGCAAAGTTCTTGGAGTTTATGTAGTGTAGAATTTACTTTGGGATCCTAGGCTTAAAATGCTATCTTTCCGTCAGGGTCTACAAATTTACTTTCTCAGAATTTTTTTTTACTGTAAAAACAATGAATTCTAATGACTGATTTTTAATCAGTATAGCACGTGTTGGGAAGTTGATTTCAGATGGGAACTTTTCAGATTCTCAGACAAACTTGGTGGTGGTGGTTTAGTCACCAAGTCGTGTTGACTGTTGCGACCCCATGGACTATAGCCTGCCAGGCTCCTCTATCCATGGGATTTTCCAGGCAAGAATACTGGAGTGGATTGCCATTTCCTTCTCCAGGGGATCTTCCTGACCCAGGAATCGAACCCAGGTCTCCAGCCATGCAGGCAGATTCTTTACTGACTAAGCTATACCTCCTTATAAATCTGTCATTCCTAGCTATTTAGAAATTTTCCTTAAAACATCAAGAGCTATAAATTGGCATATAGATTTATTAAACTGATATGAAAGTAAAAATCATGTTAGGACTTTTAAAATTTGTAAAGTTTCTTGCAATATATTCCCAGTTACAGTCTTGATAAAGCAAAATTTGAAGAGATTACAGAGATAATATCTTGGATATACTCTTTCTATTCATTAATGACTGAAAACAATTGATGGTAGCCTCTTAAGTAAAAAGAATAATCAGTTTGAAACTTTGTAATTTGATTAGATGGTTTTTATTTTCACTTTATAGTAATATCTCATAGAAGGCAATGGCACCCCACTCCAATACTCTTGCCTGGAAAATCCCATGGATGGAGGAGCCTGGTGGGCTGCAGTCCATGGGGTCGCTAAGAGTCGGACATGACTGAGCAACTTCACTTTCACTTTTTACTTTCATGCATTGGAGAAGGAAATGGCAACCCACTCCAGTGTTCTTGCCTGGAGAATCCCAGGGATGGGGGAGCCTGGTGGGCTGCCGTCTCTGGGGTCACACAGAGTCAGATACGACTGAAGTGACTTAGCAGCAGCAGCAGCAGCAGCATAGTAATATCTTAACTTCTGTATAATCAGTATCCTAATTGGACATTTTTGTTGTTAGTCAGATTTGAATTTTCAGCGTTTTCTGGTTTATCTTATATTATTTCATCACAGTTATAATGAGCAGATGAAGTGTAAGTTGTTTGTTTTTTATTTTCTGTCACGTTGCCTATGATTTAGAATGCTAGTAATTGAAATAGACTTTTAGTTTGTTTGTTTTTGCCCCAGGAACTTTTAAATGATGACTTTAATGACTCAAAGAGTGCTAGAAGAAGATAGAGGTTTAAGAACTCAATTGCACCTTTCATAAGACTAAGTCAAGGATTTGGTGATTTGAACAGTTTTAGCGTTTGACCTCTCAATCACCTATATGTTTTGTAGTCTTCCAAGTGAGGCCCATGGGAATATACTATACCTGGAAACTCTCTAATGAATCAGCTTCATGAGACTTTACCAGTCTCTTTTGTAATTTAAAGAAACATGGTTGACTGTAATTCAGTATGTGATAAACATCAACTTATGTAACAACTGAAAATTCACAAATGAATAATTTAAAAGAGAACTGATTTGTAAATATGTTTGGCTTGCTTAGTTTTGAAACGTTGAGATTTTTAAAATTGGACATTTAAAAATATCAAAAGAAATGAACAAACTTTAGTAATGTCATGTTAATGATCATACTCTATATGGTAAAGTTGTAAACATAAATTTCCTCTTTTCTCTTTTAGGTATTGTGGTGAATGGCCTAGTAAATATTAGCATTTCCACTATCGAGAAGCGCTATGAATTGCAGAGTTCCCTGACCGGCTTGATATCATCAAGTTATGACATTGCCTTCTGTTTGCTCTCTTTATTTGTATCATTCATTGGTGAAAGAGGACACAAACCAAGATGGCTTGCGTTTGCATCCTTTATGATAGGGCTGGGAGCGCTTGTGTTTTCACTGCCCAAATTTTTCAGTGGAAAATACCAATTTGGGTCCCTTTTTGAAGGTAAGTTTCTCTTCCCTTCTTGCTTGTATTGGCTCTGTATTGCACCTCACTTGTATGGGTACGTAGGGTAAGGGCTTAGCCGTCTTCCAGTGTTCACTGCTGTGTTATGATGTGATTTGTGTGGAGCAGGAGATTATAGAGACGGATTGGGCATTGTTCATTGCTTCAGTGGATCTCCAAGGTTTTAATCTTCTAATACTCATTCCCCATATTATACACAATCTTCCTTAAAAAAAAAAGACATGACCTGTTGTGCTTTGCTGGTGGTGTGGCTTCGCTGGGGCTTTAAGATCTAGTTTTTCCTCTTAGTCCTGTTTGCTGTGCTTACAGCTTTTCACCCTGGACCTGTTGACTCCTGATTTGAGAATGAGAGGTGAAACTTACAGGAGCAGGGCTTTTCCTGAGTACTGAAACTAGCTTCACTTTTGACTCTGATTTAGAGACGCAGAACTTCATGAGTTACCTAAAATGTTGCTCTGCTCGGTACATTATTTAAAGGCTCAGAAAGGAAGTTTGGTTTTTATATTCCTTCTTTTTTTCCCCCAAAGTATCTTTTTTTTAATGGAAAACCAATTATGGTAGAGCCCGAGAAATGTGCAAATGAAAGTAGACTTTTTAAACACTTTTGTCCTTCCTGAGACTTTTAATAGCAAATATTGAAAAAAAATCAGAGAGCTACAAAATCAGAAGCTTTCAGAGGTTAGGTAAATGAAAGAAATGCTTATAGTAAGAAGAAAGGGGAACTGGGGCCTGCTGCATGCTAGTCATTATTTTTAAAAAGTTAAGATTTTATATTTGTATTAGTACTGAAGATTCATGTTAAAGTGTTAACATTTCCCAGGATCTATTTCCAAGTTGTAGACTGACAACAAATAGGACAGTATTTTCAATAACAAAGTGTATATTATCATGCAGCATGGTTTTAGGGGTGCACATACTAAGTAAGCAGACTTCATTTTAGAAATAAAAATAGAATGTGCAAGTATATGGATCAAGAGAAGATGTTTTAAAAAGGTGCTACAGCTTGAAATGAATGAGATAAGGTGAATGTGTTATCTATAGAAAGAACAGTTACTGGGTTCTACTATATTATCTAAGATTCCATAAAATTTTATTAGGTCAACTGCACATACTTTCTCTGGGAGTAGTTTTAGAAAGAAGACATGCATGATTTAGTATAGTATCTTTGATATCTTAATGGTAAGGGAAAAGCTGAATTTTTGTCTGTCACAAGAAATACAAAACTGATTCTGAGATAGCAAAAACAGTTTTGTATCGATAGCCTTTAGGTGGTGCTCTTTGTCCTGATTTTAATCCCTCATTTTTCCAGTTGATCAGATACCCTACTGTTATTAAAGTATACAGACTTTGTTTACAAAAAAACCACTTTAACTCTTTGAACTAAAACATAAACACCTGCTGCAAGTGCAAAAGCCTGATCTGTCCTCAGCTTTCTTCTTATCTTCCTCTCTTCCATACACCGGTTGTATTGCAGCCAGTTTGAATAATTTCTATTTCCCAAAGGGAAATTGCCGCAAATTAAGGAGTGTGTGGCCAGAGATGAAGCCAAGAAGGTTCTTGAAACCAGATTATAAACTTTTAGTATATTATTGTATATCATGCAGGTTTTCACCACATTCATGTTGATGTTTTTCATGATTTTAGTCGAAGTAGATTAGGTAGAGGAATTGGATGAGCTGTAAAATTTTTACTCCAAAGTGACTCATAATTTAAATAATAATTTCTCTATGGAAAATAAAAATAAAAATTCAGTTTGCCCTTATTCTGCCATTGGTATGATGAATATTCATTGATATGGACTCTACCTGATGCCGAAATAATAGCAATGAAACAGTTTCATGCCCTCTGGATTGTATATACTAGTGGGAGGAAATACAAAATAAAGCAACAAACATGATAACTAAAAATTGAGGGGAGTGTGTAAGGGGAGAAATAGTATGAAGTGATAGTGCACACAGGAAACATACGTGGGCAAGGAAAGGCTATTGTGATAAAAACTGGATAATGAGGAGCCAGTCGTGAAAGATGATTTCCAGGCAGGAGAGAAAATGATCGCAGGCTTTGGAGCAGGAAACAGCTTGGTAGATTTTAGGAAGTGTCAGTTTTGGCCAGCATTCTCAAAGGTAGGGAAGAAGTAGCTGAGATGAACTTGAGAGGCAGGCAGACCACAGCGTGAGTCATTTGGATTTGTCTTTAAATGCAATGGGAATTCATGAGAGAGTTTTACACAGGGGAGTACATGATCTTATTTATGTTTTTAAATGATCATTTGGCATCTGTTGTTCTGAGGGACAAGAGTATTTGTGAGGAAATCACCCAGGAGATTTTCACTATAGTTCAGGTGAGCAATAAAGGTGGTTGGGGTGGGGTTGGTAACAGCAGAAATTGAGAGGAGTGATTGATTTTCAGTCTGTTTTAGAGGAAAAAGAGATGGGTCTTTATAGTGGGTTGATTGTGAAGAAAGAATGGATAATGAGTCCTTCATATTTGGTTTGGCCAACTGGGGCCGTTTACTCTCGTGTGGAAGACTGGGTAGAACAGAATTGGGAGTGCAAATCAGGAATTCAGGTTTGGACCTAAGTATGAACTGCATACTGTATATCCAGTGTTGCAATGTATATCTCTAGACATGAATGTTTATGTAAATGTTCAAGTCATTCTTTAGTCTTCATTCCTAGAAATGAAAACACTGGTTAGAAGGGCTTCCTTATTCTAATTATTGATAGGTAATGTCACACTGACTTTTAGGAAAGAATATACAAGTTACTCTTCCACAGTCAATATATGAAAAATGCCTGGTTGCTATCTTGAAATTTTTACATTCTTTTTTTCCTGAAACTTTTCCTTAATAGAAATGTCACTGGGGTGTGTTTGTGTGTAAGTGGAGGTGTTTACAATGTAACAGATACAAAACTCAGGGTTGAAATTACATTAAATATGTAAAGGAAACTGGACACTTACAAATAGAAGGAATGTTAGAAGTTGTGAATCCCTTCTTTTACCATGAAGAAGCTTAGGACAGGGCTTCCCTTGTGTCTCAGATGGTAAAGAATCCACCTGCAATTCAGAAGACCTGGATTCTATCCCTGGGTTGAGAAGATCCCCTGGATTGAAGATCTCAGTCCACTGGGTTGAGAAGGAAATGGCAACCCACTCCAGTATTCTTGCCTGAAGAATTCCATGGACAGAGGAGCCTGGAGGGCTACAATCCATGGGGTCGCAAAAAGTCAGATACGACTGAGTGACTAACAAGCGCACACACACACGCATATGCACACACCCCCTAGGAAAAGAGGTGAAGTGACTTTATAGTGATTTCATAGGTGGTCAATAACAGCTAAGATTAATACTAGTTTTACGGGCTGTGAAGAAAGCTGAGCGCTGAAGAATTGATGCTTTTGAACTGTGGTGTTGGAAAAGACTCTTGAGAGTCCCTTGGATTGCAGGGAGATCCAGCCAGTCCATTCTAAAGGAGGTCAGTCCTGGATGTTCTTTGGAAGGACTGATGCTAAAGCTGAAACTCCAATACTTTTGCCACCTCACGTGAAGAGTTGACTCATTGGAAAAGACTCTAATGCTGGGAGGGATTGGCGCAGGAGGAGAAGGGGACGACAGAAGATGAGATGGCTGGATGGCATCACCGACTCAATGGATGTGAGTTTGAGTGAACTCTGGGAGTTGGTGATGGACAGGGATGCCTGGCGTGCTGTGATTCATGGGGTCGCAAAGAGTCAGACATGACTGAGTGACTGAACTGACTGACTGACTGATGCTTTGTTTATGTTTTTAAAATTTTTTATTTATTACTGGTGGTTAATTAAGTGTATCAAATAATTTCAACATTTTTACGAAATTAAACCATTTCTTCCCTAAGTTCATATAGCCAGTTTAATTTTAATTTTTATTGTAGTGTAGTTGATTTCCAATGTTGTGTTAGTTTCTGCTGTATAGCAAAGTGGATCATGTATGTGTGTGTGTGAGTTTTCAGTGTGTCTGACTCTTTGTGACCCCATGGACTATAGCCCACCAGGCTCCTCTAGCCATGGAATTCTCCAAGCAAGAATACCGGAGTGGGTTGCCATTCCTTTCTCTGGGGGTCTTTCCGACCCAGGGATTGAACCCAGGTTTCCTGTGTTGCCAGCAGATTCTTCACCGTCTGAGCCACCAGGGAATCCCACATTTACATCTATCCACTCTTTTTTAGATTTTTTTCCCACATACACATAGGTCATTACAGAATATTGAGTAGAGTTTCCTGTGCTATACAGTAGGTCCTTATTAGTTACCTATTTTGTATATATAGTGTGTATATGTCAGTTCCATCTCCAAGCTTATCCCTTCCCCCTTCTCCCTTGTGAAAGTTGCTCATTTGTGTCTGACTTTTTGCAACCCCATGAACTATACAGTCCATGAAATTCTCTGGGCCAGAATACTGGAGTGGGTGGCCTTTCCCATCTTCAGGGGAACTTCCCAACCCAGGGATCTAACCCAGGTCTCCCTCACTGCAGGTGGATTCTTTACCAACTAATTTGTCAGAGAAGCCCCTTGGTTACCATAAGTTTGTTTTCTACATCTGTGACTATTTCTGTTTCGTAAATAAGCTCATCTGTACCATTGTTTTAGATTCCACAAGTAAGTAATATCAAATGAAATTTCTTTCTCTGGCTTACTTCACTCAGTGTGACAATATCTAGGTCCATCCATGTTGCTGCAGAGGGTGTTTTGTTCTTTTTTGTGGCTGAGTAGTATTCCACTGTATGCATGTACCACACCTTCTTTATCCGTTCCTCTGTCAGTGGACATTTAGGTTGCTTCCATGTCCTTGCTCCTGTAAACAGTGTTGCTATGAACATTGCAGTATATGTCTATTTTTGAGTTATAGTTTTCTCCATACATATATCCAGGAGTAGGATTGCTGTATATGGTAGTTCTGTTAGTTTCTTAAGGAACCTCTGTGTTCTCCATAGTGGCTTTACCAGTTTACATTGCCATGAACAATGGAGGAGGGTTCTCTTTTCTCCACACCCTCTCCAGTATTTATTGTTTGTAAATTTGTTGATGATGACTATTCTGAACTGCCTGCGATAATACCTCATTGTAGATTTAATTTGCATCTGTATACTGATTAGTGATGTTGACCATCCTTTTGTGTGCTTTTGGGCCATCTGTAATAGATAGCCAGTTTTAATGGTCTGTACTAACTTGTCTGCTCAACTGAATTAATCCACTTTTGTAAATACAGGATCGCGTAACCACAAATCTGAGTTATTTATCCAACTCTAAGGAGAATGTTGAAAAAAACTGGAGATTTAAGTGAGAAAAGGAAAACAAATGAATTTGAAAGCTTTTGGAAATAAATTAGAAGGAAATGTGTAATCTTCTTAGGTAATTTTATGTAAATAACCTAAAGAGCATAACATTAAGAAATCATATTATTTGAATCATACATGTCATTTTAAGTTAACTTGCAACTGACACTGAGAAAATTAATATATTCCTTTGTATGCTTTTTTAGTTGCTGTTGTTTTGAACTTGAGGGAAACCAAACATCAGTTGGGATGAAATACTCTCTGTAAGAGGAAATTAAAGTAATGTAATATAATTGGTAAGCAGAAGAAAACAAAATATGAAATATGATAAGCATGTATAATTTCCACAGGTGTGAGAATAACACAAAAGGAGGTTAAGAATTAGCAAAAAGGAAGAAAAGTGTTTGGGAACAGCTTGAATTTTCTATTCTATAAAAAATAAGTTTAAGTAGGTTTGGGAATTATTTTCTTAAAGAAAATTTTAGTGGAGACATAAGCCTTAGAGGCAATTATCTAACTTTGAATGGAGAAAATAACATTTATCAAAGAGAAGTTTTGCTTGTTGTTATTGGACAAACACAAGAAAAAAGGAAGAATTACTTTCAAAAAAGGAAGGACAAACACGAGAAAGGAAGAATTAATTTCAGGGAAACAAATGCTTCTAGGGGCTAATTTCCTTATATGTTAACCTGAGAATAGAATAATGTCATAAACCGTTTCCAAGCAGATCATACTTGCCACTCATTTTTGCTGCATTTTGGGCTTCCCTGGTGGCTCAGACGGTAAAGAGTCTGCCTGCAATGCGCGAGACCCGGGTCAGACCAATAACAGAACATAACATATTTTAATATAGCTTTTAAATACTGTTAAATTGAAATAAATAATCAAAACTTTGCCACATAACATTTTGTTTTCACCCAAGCACTTTTTAATTTCCTTTGGATGAGTGTTAATTTAATGTTGGTAAATAAAATTATCTTTTCTTCTCTTTGAGACTTTGTGACAGGAGTCGTTAGTAAACACTTAAGAATTATAGAGAACTAATTGCTAAATCCAGTAAAGCAGTTTTTCTGTATTGATCAGTTAGTTGGATACATTTTCTTAAGTTGTATTATTTTCTTGTTTCTCTTTCATATCCTTTTCTCTCTCTCAAAAAAGAAAAAAAAATATATATATATAGCTCTCAACACTTCCCATTTGCTTAATCACTAAATTTCTAATGTTTTAGAAATGGTATTTCAGGGAGCATTTTGCATCAAAGGACTTTAGTTGAGCAGGCTGACTAAAAATGTTGAATTAGGAAAATGATTAGAGCAGGAGTCAAAATTGCACTTAATTTTTAATTACTGTTTTGTCTTTATCTTGTGTTCTTAAAGCTTTTTTTTTTTTTTTTTGAATATGGAATGCTTGCCTGTGGAATACAGGATGCTTTAATTTTGCTTGGCCTCTGAATGTTCCTCCTTCTTCATATTGCTTCTTTCTTATGAAAATCACTTTTTATTTTTCTTAGATTTAAATTTTACTATAATGAAATTAAGAGGGGAGGTGATTTCTCAGGTTAAAATATGTAGTAGTGTAATAAAGTGAATTATTTAAAATGATCTTTAAATTTAATATACAATAGTGAAAGAGCTAGAGCTAACTGTTAGGGATATTCAGTGCCGTAGAAGAAACTACTACCGTTTTTAATATCACTGTTTTTACTGTTTCCCAGACTACCTACCTTAATGTAGCCAGCTTTGTTGAAATTCACATGACCTAACTTCTGAAATAGAGGAAACTCACAGAGAAAAATAAGTAGGGAGGCATGTTTCAATGAGATGTTAACACAAACTCAGTTCTGCCCACAGTTATAGTTTGCAGACAGATACACATTTTAAAGTTCATGGTCTTGATAGTAAGAATTATCCTAGATGGTTGGTACCCTTATTTAATGCCCTGTGGGGATCCTAATTCTAATTCAAGAAGTGAGACTCAGGAATTTATGTTTTTAAAAATTACCCAGGTTATTTTAGAAGTCCATTTTGGGAAATGCGTGTCCAGTTTAGAATTTCCTTATTTTGTAGCGTCAACTGTGGACATGTAAATAAATGGTTTTTTTTTTTTTCATTTCAGGATTATTACTTTATATTTTCCTTTAAAACAGGAGTTTCACAAACATCAGGAAATACTACCTACTTCACTGTAGCCAGTTTTGTTGAAATTCACATGACCTAACTTCTGAAATAGAGGAAACTCACAGAGAAAAATAAGGAGGGAGGCATGTGTCAATGAGATGTTAGCACAAACTCAGTTCTGCCCACAGTTATAGTTTGCAGACAGATACACATTTTAAAGTTCATGGTCTTGAACAAGAGAAAGTAATGTTGCTACATTTACCAAAATATGATCTGCCAAGCCGAGTTTCTGACGGTATCAGGGATATGTTAAGCTTGGATTCCCCCAGTTCAGTGAGTTTGGGAAAAGATGAGTTAGGGGATATGAAATGTACAGTTTTGAACTTATTGACCAAAGAACTCCATAGATATGCTTGTCCCTTTTACCCTGCTTCCACTGTTCACTTTACATTTTCTCCTCCAGATTATTGAATTTAGAAACTTCATTACGGCCAGCACCTGTAACAACATATGATGGATAGTAGGTACCTTAGAAATGTTCGTTGAGTTATCAGACATATAAATGAATGACTGGACCCCTTCAGAAGAGGCATGTTAGGAGTATGATGACTTGTCCTTTCACAGAAGGCAGTAAGAGTAGGTAATGGCAGATAAAGGCAGTCTGGGATTCTCTGTCCACATTTTCTATTAGCTTGGCCTTATGGAACCCAAAATTACTCCATAAAGAATAATTTTCCTTTCTTTTGGCCACTGACTTGGAAAGAATTGTAAGTTATCAGAGTCAAAGATTATTTGCCATAAATGACCTTTATGGATAAGATTTGGGATCTGAAAAATTTGCAACATGAAAAAGGAAGCTAAAATGAGAAGCATATTCAGAAATAGAAGCAAAATGCATTGATATTCTATTTTTGGCTTTCATCTTAATTTGCTTGCTAAAATATTGATTTC
Organism: Budorcas taxicolor; assembly: GCF_023091745.1. Taxonomy (NCBI): domain Eukaryota; kingdom Metazoa; phylum Chordata; class Mammalia; order Artiodactyla; family Bovidae; genus Budorcas; species Budorcas taxicolor. Next base: position 100,530,665 of record NC_068916.1, on the reverse strand, counting down.
ACTATCTACTGTACTTCTAAAGTGATACTAAAATGTCCAGTGTTTTTGGATAGACTTTAGTAGTGATTATCCTTATTTATTTTCATGTGTGAAATAAAAGGAAATGTTCTGATAGGGCATTCAAGCGGACCATAGGCATAGTTGTGTCTAACCAGATGTAATATATGGGAGGTAATGATTAAGCAATGCCTTTTGTAGCTTCCTCAGAATGGTTGGTAAAAATTGTGGTAAGAAAAAATGAGGAAATTCAATTTTATTGGTCACTAGTTCTTTAAAATGCACAAATTAGCCAGTGTGTTTTACTGTATTTTTTCTTTTATTTTAGTGGTATTAGCACATTACATTGAATGAAAGTTTCAGTAGTATAACAGGGATGTTAAGGTCAGACAAAATAGTTTAAATTTTTGCTTGAGCACTGGATGATAGAGCTATGTGATCCTGCACAGGTTTTTTTCAACTATAAATCATGATGGTAGTAGTAACTGCTACTTCATAGGAAATTACACACAGTGCTAAGGCAGTGCCTGGTATGGGTAAGTTCGCATCAAATAATAGTAACGAATAAAAATTATGTTCATGCTAATTAACAGCTATTTTAATGCAAAAAATTGCCTTTCTTGGTTTGTTTTAGTTATTATCAATGGTAGTAACAATAAGGACAACTAAAAATCTTTCAGTCTAATACATATGTTTTTGTAGGTGCCATTTGATATCAGCATATCCCAAAAGTCTGGCTAAACTTGATTTGCTGTAGCTAAATTAATTGGGGCTACTCAATATAACATACTGAAATATTACCTTTTAAATAACCAAAGTGCCTCTTTCTAAATAGTTTTAATTTTTTCCTAATTTTGAATATGATATGTCCCTTTGGCAGCCAATCAGAAGATAGAAAAATTAAAAAAAATGATATAAAAGGAGAAAAACTAGAATATATGGAATAAAAGGAAGTAAGTCTGCATGATAACACATCCTAGATAGCACACTACCAGTAGTTCAGCCTTTTAATGTATATACATATTCAAATGTGTATTCACAAGTAGTTATGCATGATTGCACTTTTACATTACATAGTCATTAATATCATAGTCCTTGGATCCATCCATAGTCATTGGATGGCTGGATGCCATCACTGACTCGGTGGACATGAATTTGAGCAAGCTCCAGGAGTTGGTGATGGACAGGGAAGCCTGGTGTGCTGCAGTCCATGGTGTGGCAAAGAGTCAGACACTACTGACGACTGAGCTGAACTGAGTCATTAGTACATTCTCACGCCTTCTTACTAACCTTTATACATATTCATATATCTTTATATCACATTTTCATATATATATTCCAATGCACATTTTAAGGGAAACAATATTTTGAACTTATGAGTATCTATTTTTTAACTTAGAATATATGTGGGATATTGTAAATATTAAAAAAGACAAAACTGAAGAATATTTATGCTTTTATATTGTTTCATTTTATAGATAATCTATTTAACCGACCCTCCTTTGTTGTGATTTTTATTAATGCATTTTATTTTTCTGGTTAGAAAAGTTCTATTGGCCATGGCAGACAATTGGAGTAATACTAAATAGTAGAAAGAGGGGGGAAAAGTTCATTATTATTCTTTCCTCAGGAGAACAACTTTGGGATTGTCTTAATATTTTTATTGTGTATGTCTCTTATAGAGTTAGTATAATATTTTTCATAGTTTACAATGTGTGAGCGTTCTTGTTCTCGTACCATATTCAATTATATATATTAACCATTCTCACAGAGCTAAATAATTACATTTTAAAAGTTTTCCATAATAAATCATCTCATAACATTTTTATGTTTAAAAATTGTACTATACTTTGGTAGTTATACAGTTCTTAACATTTTGAAATTGACTTTTTTCATTCAGAATAATTCTGTAAAGACTCATCAGAGTTGAGTTTATTAATTACTCTTTCCTTTTTATTGCTAATTAGTAAATTTTTCATGGTATCGATTTACCATGTTTTGTTCAACCATTCATCTGCTAAAGGGCATTTGAGTTGACCTTAGTTTTTTGGCAAATTATAAGCATTTGTATACGGATTTTTGTGTGAACATACTTTTCAGTTTTCTGGGATGGACGCCTCGGAGTAAATCTGATGGGTCGTATGATAGTTCTCTGCTTTGTTTATTACTGTTTTCCAGAGTGACAGTACCATTAGCAAGGTATGAATGATCCAGTTTATCTACATCCTTGCCAACATGTCTTGCTGTCATTACTTTAAAAGTTTTTTTTTCAGTATTTATTTTTATTTATTTGGCTGTGCTGGATCTTAGTTGCTGCACACGAGATATTCAATCTTTGTTGTGACATGTGGTAATTTTTAGTTGCAGCATGTGATCTCTTTAATTGGGCCATGTGGGATCTAGTCCCTGAAAAAAAGATGGAAACCAGGCCCCCTGAATTGGGAACATGAAGTCCTAGCCACTGGACCACTAGGGAATTCCCCCTCAGTATTTTTTACTTTACCCATTTTGATAGGTTGTAGTGAAATCTTGTTATGCTTGTAATCTGCATTTCCCTAATGGCTAATGATGTTGAGCATCTTTGCTTGTGCTCTTTTGCCATCTGTTTGTCCTTCATGTAATATCTTTTTTTAAAATTTTTTGTCCATGTTCTAACTAGATTGTTTATTTTTTACTGTAGAGTTTTGAAAGTTACTTATGTATTCCGAGTACTAGATCTTTGTCATATAGGTAGTTTGCAAATATTCTCATCTTGTCTGTAGCTTATCCTTTTCAATATCATTAACAGAGATTTTCACAGAGCAAAAAAATTTTAATTTGAGTGAAATTCAATTTCTCTCTTTTTCCTTTTGCTGTCAAGCCTAAGAACTCATTTCCTAGTCCTTGATCTCAAAGGTTTTTTATTTCTTTTCTTCAAAAAGTTTATCAGTTCAATTCAGTTCAGTTGCTCAATTGTGTCCGACTCTGCAACCCCATGGACTGCAGCATGCCAGGCCTCCCTGTCCATCGCCAACTCCCGGAGTTTACTCAAACTCATGTCCATTGCATCGGTGATGCCATCCAGCCATCTCATCCTCTGTCATCCCCTTCTCCTCCTGCCTTCAGTCTTTCCCAGCATCAGGGTCTTTTCTAAGGAGTCAGTTCTTCGCATCAGGTGGCCAAAGTACTGAAGCTTCATCAGTCCTTCCAATGAATATTTAGGATGATTTCTTTTAGGATGGACTGGTTGGATCTCCTTGCAGTATAAGGGACTCTCAGGAGTCTTCTCCAACACCACAGTTCAGAAGCATCAGTTCTTCGGTGTTCAGCTTTCTTTATAGTCCAACTCTCACACCCATCCGTGACTACTGGAAAAACCATAGCTTTGACTAGAGGGACCTTTGTCAGCAAAGTAATGTCTGTGGTTTTTAATATGCTGTCTAGGTTGGTCTTAATTTTTCTTCTAAGGAGCAAGTGTCTTTTAATTTCATGGCTGCAGTCACCATCTGCAGTGATTTTGGAGCCCAAGAAAATAGCCAGTTTCTGTTTCCATTGTTTCCCCTTCTATTTGCCATGAAGTAATGGGACTGGATGTCATGATCTTATTTTTTTGAATGTTGAGCTTTATTCCAGCTTTTTCACTCTCCTCTTTCACTTTCATCAAAAGACTCTTTAGTTCCTCTTCGCTTTCTGCCATAAAGGTGGTGTCATCTGCATATCTGAGGTTATTGATACTTCTCCCAGCAGTCTTGATTCCAGCTTGAGCTTCATCCAGCCTGGCATTTCACATGATGTTCTCTGCAAATAAGTTAAATAAACAGGGTGACAATACGCAGCCTTGATGTACTCCTTTCCCAATTTGGAACCAGTCTGTTTATAGTTCTCCATTTTCCATTTAAATCTGTGATACATCTTGAGTTGATATGACTCTTTATATTTGTATTATTTGTTTTTTTAACTCTTCTTTATATTTCCAATTAACATTCTGTTTATATTTTAAAAACAGAAATGTGTAACTAATGTACTTGCCACAATAATCATTACCAGTTTTTTGTTCATTGTTTAGTTGTTCAGACCTGTCTGATTCTTTGCAACCCCATAGACTGCAATGTTGACTGCACGCCAGGAGTCACTGGTTCAGAGAAATCCTGAAATCCCACTGGGAAGCTGTCATGCTTGTTCCTTGAGTAAACTCTCTTCCAGCTTCTTGGGAGGGGCTTCACAATTCATTTTTCTCTGTTGGTGCTGTTTTATAATTATCCCTGGCTATATTTGGATGCTTAAATGTTGTATTAGCCTGTTTCTTGCTTATAAAGATTAGGGAACTGAGGGTCATTTTAATACTTATTCAGTCATAATTTCTCCTAGAAGAGGCTAATGGTTCATTTAATAGTGTAGATGTTTCAGAAACTAATTGATTCAAGTATTGTTGTTGTTTAGTCCCTCAGTCGTGTCCGACTCTTTGTGACCCCATGGACTGCAGCACGTCAGGCTTTCCTGTCCTTCACCATCTCCCAGAGCTTGCTCAAACTCATGTCCATTGAGTCAGTGATGCCATCCAACCATCTCATCCTCTGTCGTCCCCTTCTCCTCCTGCCTTCAATCTTTCCCAGCATCAGGGTCTTTTCCAGTGAGTCAGCTCCTGGATCAGGCGGCCAAAGTATTGGAGCTTCAGCTTCAGCATCAGGCCATTCAATGATTATTCAGGATTGATTTCCTTCAGGATTGACTGGTTTGATCTCCTTTCAGTCCAGGTGACTCTCAAAAATCTTCTCCAGCACCACAGTTCAAAAGCATCAGTTCTTCGGCACTCAGCCTTCTTTATGGTCCAACTCACATCTATACACGACTACTGGAAAAACCATAGCTTTGACTATACAGATCTTTGTCGGCAAAATAATGTCTCTGCTTTTTAATATGGTTTCTAGTTTTGTCATGGCTTTTCTTCCAAGGAGCAAGTGTCTTTTAATTTCATGGCTGCAGTGATTTTGGATCCCAAGAAAATCATTTCACATGATTCAGGTTTATCTGCCAATAATTACACTCTAAGTTTTGCACTGTGTATTGTCTCTTTGGACTTAGCTTTTCAGAGTAAGGAAGAGTCAAACCCTTTGGCACTTTTCCCTGAGCCTTATTTTCCAATTAAAAGTATTTGCTTGAAGTGCTGGTCAATAAAATCAAGTAGGTTAGTAGTATGAGAGATATGCCTATGGTTACTTGTGCCTTCCAAATCTATTTCCATCCATGTACAGTAGGGAACACATACTTCATGATGGAGAGTTCAGGTTGCAGAGTCTATAATCCTGTTTATGTCTAACATACCAGCATCTAAGAGCAAACCAACAGTTGCTTTTCAAAACAATAATGTATGCCAAAAAGCTTAGTCTTAGCTGCAAAAACCCAGGGGTCTTCCCTTTGGAGACTGGCCAGAGGCTTCCTACATCTTCCCAGTCTGCCATAAACACTGCCCAAACCTGCTGTAAGAACTTTATCATGTTCCAGAACTCAGAACTCAGAAGGCTTCTGAGCAACACAGGTCAATTAAAATAGACTGTGGAGTAGATAACACCAAGGCTAAGGCCCCACTCCCTGTTAATGGCATGGGATGTATTTTGCTTGGGGTCACCTTAATCCACTCAGTGCCATTAACAGCGAGTGGGGCCATAGCTTTGGTTTTATCTACTCCACAGTCTATTTTAATTGACCTGTATTGCTCAAAGGCCTTCTGAGTTCTGGAACATGATAAAGTTCTTAAAGCAGGTGTGGACAATGTTTATGACTGTTTATGGCAGACTGTCCAAAGAACATGGTCATAAATATTGTCCATACCCATTGGCCATACCTGAAGCTGAAGCTCCAAATACTTTGGCCACCCGATGGGAAGAACTGATTCCTTAGAAAAGACCCTGGTGCTGGGAAAGATTGAAGGCAGGAGGAGAAGGGACAACAGAGGATGAGATGGTTGGATGGCATCACTGATGCGATGGGTAGGAGTTTGAGTAAGCTTCGGCAGTTGGTGATGGACAGGGAGGCCTGGTGTGTTGCATTCCATGAGGTTGCAAAGAGTCGGACATGACAGAGTGACTGAACTGAACTGGACTGGTGGCAGACTGGGAACATGGAGGAAGCCTCTGGCAAGTCTTCACAGGGAGGACCCCTGGGTTTTTAGTAAGGCTGAGCTCTTCTGCCTACATTATTCTTTTGAAAAGCAACCATTGGTTTGCTCCTCAGTGCTGGTGTGTTAGACATAAACAGGATAATGATCACTGTGCAACCTGAACTCCTCATCATGAAGTATGTTACTACTGTGGTGGTGGTGGTTGAGTTGCTCAGACGTGTCTGACTCTGACCCTGTGGACTGTAGCCTGCCAGGCCCCTCTGTCCATGGGATTCTCCAGGCAAGAATACTGGAGTGGGTTGCCATTTCCTTCTCCAGGGGATCTTCCAGACCCAGGATTTAACTTGAGTCTCCAACACTGCAGGCAGATTCTTTACTAGCTGAGCTACAAGGGAACAAATCATAAAATTAGATGTGAAAGTTGGACATTTTGTTATTAAATGAAATGGCAGATGAAAATAAATTTGAAAAGTGCAAGTAACTATAGGCATATATCTCATACTACTAGCCTACTTGTTTTTTATTGACTTGCACTTCCCTTTTTTCTAATGGAGAAAGGTTGCTATAGGCAGGAGTAAGCATGATTTTACTACAAAACCCCAGATGTCCTCATTACAAGGATCTCACTGAGTTCCTTGTGACTGGCTAACAGAGCAGGAAAAGGTGTAGCCTGGTTTACAGAGGGTTTTTGCTGGCACCTACCAAAAGTGAAGATTTTGTAGAGAAACCCCACTTAGGCATGTCCCTAAAAGCCAATCGACTATGGAAATCCTGTTTTGATAGAAGAGAAGGCCTGAGGTACAGATTTTCATTGATTCACACTCAATAATCTGGGCTTCCCTCGTGGCTCAGACAGTAAAGAATCTTCCTGCAGTGTGGGAGACCAAGGTTTAACTCCTGGATCAGGAGGATCCCTTGGAGAAGGAAATGGCAACCCACTCCAGTATTCTTGCCTAGAAAATCCCATGGACAGAGGAGTCTGGTGGGCTACAGTACATGGGGTCACAAAAGAGTTGGACACGACTGAGCGACTAACTCTTCCATGCACAGCACTCTAATAGATAAGCTGGCCAGTCAGAAGCTTGAAAACAAAACAAAACAAAAATGAAAGTTGTTAACAAGGTAATTTTAATAGTATGCTGTGAGATAATACATATGTATAGTGGACTGCAGCCATGAAGTTAAAAGATGCTTGCTTCTTGGAAGGAAAGCTATGACAAACCTAGACAGCATATTATTAATAAAGATCAGAGACATTACTTTGATGGCAAAGGTATCTTTTGTCAAAGCTATTGTTTCTCCAGTAGTCATGTACAGATGTGAGAGTTGGATCAAATAGAAGGCTGAGTGCCCAAGAATTGATGCTTTGTAACTGTGGGGTTGGAGGAGACTCTTGAGAGTCCCTTGGACTGCAGGGAGTTCAAACCAGTCAGTCCTAAAGGAAGTCAATCCTGAATATTCATTGGAAGGACTGATGCTGAATCTGAAGCCTAGCACGTAAAGGTGTTTTTGCCACTTGTTAACTTGAGGGCGTCCTTTGTAGAAGACTCTCTCAATCAGGAGGAAAATATGGTCTGTCCAGTGAGTGTCAATCAGTGTTTTTCCCCAGCCACTGTACTTTTTGTGGAATTGACCCATATTAAAAATGACCACGTAGTATAGAAGGAAGCTAAACATGGGTTCAAAATGATATTTCCCTCCTCATAGACTGGTCTAACTCCTGTATTGCAGATGCATTACCCAATTTACCAACTTCAGGGTCCAGTCCTGAGAGCAGTGATTTGGTAACATTCCCTAGGGCAACCGATATACCCCAGAACAGCCAGAATATATCTATCCTGGTTGCAGTTTGTCTTCCTAAGACAAATATATATTCTAGACATGAATTTATTTTTACCACCTGTGATGCTTCTAGCAACACTCAATGTTGTTTGACTTACTCAATTCATTATTATAGCTAACTTCTGAAGTTGCATCATTTCTGATGAAGAAATTCATTTGCAGCAGAATTATGGTAACAGATTTCTGCTCATGAAATTCACTTGTGTGTCTTACTATGTACCCCAGCACCCAGAAGTCTCTGACTTGGTAGAATAGTGTCAGTTTTTTTATAACTTGCAGAATAAGATTTCCTTCTCTACAGAACACGGTATATTCATTAAGTGGGGCAGAATGCATTCTGTGTTGCTGGGACCTCCACAGCCAGCATACATAGGGTTCTGAACCAGGGAGTGGCAGTGGGTTGGAGCCTTTTAGTACTGTACCTGAAAATCTACTTACAGAATTTGTTTCCAGCCTTAGTCTTCATACTAAATAATCAACAGGTAGAGAAGATGACCACTGAATTTGCAGAAGTGATGGATCCTTGTTAAGAAGGGGAAATTGGGTTGTTTTTAATCACTGGCAAGGCAGAGTGTATTTTGGACCGAGGGTTCCTGTTAATATCCCCGTACCCAGTCAGTTCAGTCACTCAGTTGTGTCCGACTCTTTGCGACCTCATGGAGTGCAGCATGCCAGCCCTCCCTGCCCCTCACCAACTCCTGGAGCTTACTCAAACTCATGTCCATCGAGTTGGTAATGCCATCCAACCATCTCATCCTCTGTTGTCCCCTTCTCCCACGTTCAGTCTTTCCCAGCATCAGGGTATTTTCAAAAGAGTCAGCTCTTCGCATCAGGTAGCAAAAGTATTGGAGTTTCAGCCTCAACATTAGTCCTTCCAATGAACACCCAGGACTGCTCTCCTTTAGGATGGACTGGTTGGATCTCCTTGCAGTCCAAGGGGCTCTCAAGAGTCTTCTCCAACACCACAGTTAAAAAACATCAATTCTTCAGTGCTCAGCTTTCTTTATAGTGCAACTTTCACACATCCAGTAGTACTTGTTAAGAGGAAACCCGTGGAATGTGGCCGACTGGGCACAGAGCCCACTCGCGGGCTGCCAGACCTTGCTGAGCAGAATGTGCGGCTGGCTGGCCTCTGCAGCCCTGCTGAGGGACACGTGCTGCTGTCCGTGGTGGTCTCCCCGAGGTGTCTGCTCGCTTAGGGGTCCGGCCCTCCACAGACAGGGGCGAAAGGATGGAGAAACAGCCCTGCGTCTTGGACCAGGCGTTGCTGCAGTTCCTGTTGTGTCCTCTCTCCAATAAGCTGCTCAGTGAAGCATTAATGAATTGATGAATGAAGAATTAGGAATAGCCTATGCAATTACTGATGGGGTCCCTAATATGATACCACAGGCAGCTAGGATGACACATCAGAATAGAAGCAGGAAGAAGTGGAGCAGCAAAAGCAGCACACACAAGTCAATATGCTAAGTACCATCTACCTTTTAAAAGGTCAGAGTGGCAGGGAAGAAGGTTTCTGTCTGTCCGTGCACTGACTGTCCTTGTTCTGTTGGTATCTTCAGCAGGGGTTTACTCGGGCTGTGTGGAGGAGTACTTCCCCCAGGGCTGCACTGGCACCACCAGCCTGTGCTTTTACTGTCAGCTGTTGCCGATTACCATATCTGTTTATGTGTTCTTCCACCTTTGGACTTGGATGGGTATTAACCTCTTCTGGCATAGATAAGGGAACCAGAGCCAAGATGGTATATCCTCATGATATACTTAAGTGTCTGTCTCTGAAAGCCTGACCACATGGAAATATTGGAAACCCATTTACTGTGCTGGAAAGATGCTTTACCTAGTGTCTCTCAGAGGTCTAGGACTATGGGAAACTTAAGCTGCAGAGGCTTCTTTAACATACCTTGGTTCTGCCCTGTGGTTTTCTGAAGGTTCTCATTTATATACTAGGGGTATCAGAAGAAACATGTCAAAAGAATGTCTTGTTGGAAATTAACAGCCCCAGCCATCAACTTGTGACTTATTCCATTCGTAATGAAATGTTACTGATTGAAAATTTTATGTTTATTTTAGATTCAAAGTCTTTGGTAAAGTCATATGACTTTATGACTGAAATAGTTCTGAAGAAGCTATGTTGGAATAGTTGTAGAGAAATGCATTTGAACTCATGTCATTTAAAGCTATAAATAAAATGGAAATTTCATGGACGTGCCAAAATTCTGAGTTGTAAAATCACCTTCACTTCTTTGGCATCAGATGCTTACATTAATTATAATAAAATAAATAAAAAGATACTGATACTTTGCATTAAAAAAAAAAGGAGCCCTGTGGCAACCTAATCGAGACAGAACAGCTGAAGACTTATAAATACTGTAAAATCCCTCATCAACTGAGAGACAGGCAGGTGGTAAGGAAATAGCCTGGATGATAGAAGAAGTGATTACAGAAAGGAGAATTACCAAGCTTGTCAGCTGTCTGATTTATTAGAATAAGCCACATGGACTGTATTGCCATGTGGCTTCTAGTTGGATTCAGCCAGTGGGAGTTTGCATGTGGGAAAGGAGGGATTCTCCTGCTTATTCTCCTGGTGTGAAAGTTGCTATGTGTCTCTGCCTAAGGCCACATTGCTGCAATTTCAGTAACTGCCCAGTCACACCCAGTGTTTCTTCCTTTAACTGCCTTTGTAAAAAAAAAAAAAATCACTCATAAAGCATCCATATAAAAATCTTAAATTTGCTTGTTATCTCTTTTATCTGTGCCCTACTGCAACCTTAAATCATATATAAAAATATATACATATTCTAACTTGACTCTTAACAAATATTTTGATTTAAGCTCTTCTTTGCAAATGGCTGTTGTTTTGAAGTGAAATTGTGCTAATGTTGCCGTTTAGTCGCTAAGTCACACTGGAATCTTTTGCAACCCCATGGACTGTAGCCTGCCAAGCTTCTCTGTCCATGGGATTTCCCAGGCAAGCATACTGGAGTGGGTTGCCATTTCCTTCTCCAGAGGATCTTCCCTGCCCAGGGACTGAACCCAGGTCTCCTGCACTGACAGGTGGATTCTTTACTGCTGAGCCACTTGGGAAGCCCAGTTGTGCTAATACTTCATACAAAGTGAGAAACTTTTTATTTTCTTCCCTATATTGGAACAGTTTAAATAGCATACATGGATTGATTGTTCTTGATGGAGCTTTGATATACATTTTCTAGAGAAACTGTTTTGAATACGTTGATTTTAGAAGTACACTTTTGATTCCTATTTCAATTTATTCCTGAATCATGTGAAAGTGAAAGTCACTCAGTTGTGTCCAACTCTTTGTGACCCCATGGACTATACAGTCCATGGAATTCTCTAGGCCAGAATACTGGAGTGAGTTCCCAACCCAGGGATCAAAACCAGGTCTCCCACATTGCAGGCAGATTCTTTATCAGCTGAGCCACAATAGATTCATTCAAATTTTATATCATTTGTAGTCAATATTTTTAAGAGATTTTAAATTTATTGGTATATGCTTATACATATAATTTTCTAATGTTTAAAAAAATCTTTTATGCATTTATAGTCATTCCTGTTATATTCATGATATGCAATTCCAATTTTCTTATCTTTTAATGGGTTAATGGCCTGTTAGGTCCAGAGTTTCTATTGTACTTTAGAGATGATAAGGAGATCAACTTTTAAATCTTATTATTAAAAAGTTTTTGTCTCTTTATCTTAAAGTCAGGAGCTCTTATAGAAATGTTTTGTATTCACATCCCAAACTATTCAAGAAACTGATTAATTTTACTTTATGTCACCATTAACCATGAGATGAATCTCTTAAATACATAGGATAGGCTCTTAAATCTTAAGAAATTTTGAAGTTGATCTAATCCAGACTTTACTTATCTGTAAAAGAGGAAAGCAATAGTATCACTTTCACAGGATTTTTCTGGGGATTAGATAAGAAAATGTTTGCCATTGAAGGACCTTGCTTAAGATAAGCACCCAGTGTGTATTATTTTTATTGCTGTTAACATAAATGATAAGATAAAAGTAATGTATGGTAATTAAGAGCCCAGTGAGTCATACAGGCCTAGTCACTGAATAAAGAAAAATACTAGTAAATGAAAATCTCCTTAGGGCAACTCAGGTGACTAGACTTGAACAATGGGTGTGGTATCAGGAGAAAAAGCATTTGACATGGTCATTATAGCCAGGGACTATATTATGAATGCTTTTCATGTTTCAGACTTGATGACTAGAAAATGGATGTTATGAACAAATATTGGAATATCAGGTGGAGAAGTCTGGTTTGTGGTGAAGAATTTTGTCTTAGATTTAGAGGTATAAGCTTGGCATTAGAAGTATAACTCTAAATAAACAAAATATAGATTTCTCTAAATAAATAAAATATAGATTTCTTCTTTTTAGAAAAGTGTAATTCTAGAGCATAAAACACTGGAAGTTCAAATTGAGATTTGGAGTCATCCTCACAGTTTCTACATCTGTATGTTCATTTCAAAGGAGATGGGTTATAAGACAAAAGATGAGAAGCAAAATCCTGAGCCTTGGCACTCAGTTCAGTCTCTCAGTTGTGTCCGACTCTTTGCAACTCTATGGACTCCAAGACTCCAAGACTCAAGAGTCTTTTCCAACACCATAGTTCAAAAGCATCAATTCTTTGGTGCTCAGCTTTCTTTATAGTCCAACTCTCACATCCATACATGACCACTGGAAAAACCGTAGCTGTTACTAGACGGATCTTTGTTGGCAAAGTAATGTCTCTGCTTTTCAATAAGCTGTCTAGGTTGGTCATAACTTTTCTTCCAAGGAGCAAGTGTCTTTTAATTTCGTGGCTGCAGTCACCATCTGCAGTGATTTTGGAGCCCCCCAAAATAATAGAGTCTTGGCACTAGGAATCACTAAGTGATTATTATGGAATCACTAATCCTTTCAAAATTATATCTGTCAATACAAGAGTTATTTTAAAACTTTTAATTACCTAGGGTTGTTTTGTTTTACCTGACACCTTTGTTATACTTCAAACCAAAGTGTGTTTTATGGAACACTAGTTCTGTGAGATGTTAGACATTAATGGAGAAAAGAGACACTTGAATGTATGACAGATCATGTATAAAACTTTATCATATTACTTATAAATGCATGCTTATTAATCTAAGAGGAGAGGTACTATAATACAGTATTTCCCACACTGATTTCACCATAGCACCCTTCCATTCATGGAAATTCTCAGAAGCCTAGGATTCCATAAATTATACTTGAGGAAATCTTGCTTTGTATCTCTTTAGATAATGGTTCAGCTCATTTAATTATAGCTCCCAAAGATTACAGAGAATATATTGGAGGATCAGAAGACTAGAAATCTAATTTTTAGGCCATGTTGCAAAATCTGACTTTGCATAGCATGTGACTTTGGTCTTCAATTTCTTCATTTGTAGAATGATTGCAGAATGCTGTAAAGATTAGGCTAGAAATGTATGTGAAAGCTTATAGTTTTTTCCTTTGGAATACTACATTGTGAGTAAAATAGGATAGATTTCATTGTAGTTAAAAGTGAGTGTTATTTGGCACAGGGTATAATTCAGATTTGTAATTTCAGTGTTTCTCTTTTTTAAAAAATGGTCGTAATTTGATCTTTGCCTTTTTGGGACTTTCTTACTCATCCATATATTTAAGTTCTTAATGGCCCTTTTCCACCTGTGTATTCTGAAAGCATCTAGAACTGCCTGTGACACTGGGTGTCCAGTATAGTGTTAGTCACTCAGTCATGTCCAACTCTGCAATCCCTTGGTGCGTTGCCCACCTGGCTCCTCTGTCCATGGAATTCTCCAGGCAAGAATACTGGAGTGGGTTGCCATTCCCTTCTCCAGGGGAGCTTCCCAATCGAGGGATCGAACCCAGGTCTCCCGCATTGCAGGCAGATTCTTTACCAGCTGAGTCACCAAGGAAGCCCCAGATATACAATATAAATGCTCATATTTTCTACCAAGAATATTCTCAAGAGTCCATATGGTCTGTGCACTTTGGAGTCTCTTCAAAGTCCAGTTGAAGCTGTGTCTTAGGATGACTATTGATTTCACGGTTCCCTGGCACCCATTTATGCAGATTGAAGCATATAGGTTTACATGCATATTTTCACATTTTAGGGACATTTTCTTAAACTACATATCTGAGTATTTTGTTCCTTGATGTTAGTTGGTTCCCCACCCCCTGCCCCAGATACTTCAATTATGTGTATATATAATCTTCTTCGGCCACCTTATATCCTTCGCATTTTCTCTGCCTTTTTCTTTATCTTTCATTTTACTCCCTTTTCTAATTTCTGTATTATGTGCCCATGGCTGTGTTTTCTCAACCTGTTCATCCTTGTGGTCTTACCTTCCTTTCCACGCAGTTTTGGTTATTCCCTTTTACTTTTTTCTTGGAGTTTTGCAGTGCAAACTTCATCTCTTCTTTCTCTCACTACTTCTTTTCTAAGTTATTTCAATTCTGCTTTGCCATTACGATGTGCTCACATTTTTCATCTGCTCCATGAAAATATATTTTTTAGTCAATGTCCAAATCTTAATTTGAATGAAAGTATGTTGCTCTTTTTTCTTAACAGCATTTTTGTATGGATGCTGTGATAGTTTTTTTTTTTTTTTTAATCCTTTTATTGGTTGAGCTAGGTTCTCATGGGAGATGAGTGATCAGCTCAGCATCCCAGGTGGGTTAGTTGAAAAACAGGTAGAGGCTCTCCAGGTCTTCAGCTCCCACAAATGCAGAGCCCTAAACCATCTGTGAGATTCCCTGTGATGTCTCTCCCCACCCACTCGCTCTATATGAACCAAAGCAGCCCAAGAATACCCTGCTGCAACCTGACTTATCACGTGTTTCTCCATCAGTTGTTTCAGGAACTCTCGGGAAGCCTGGGCTTCAGAGTGTTGCTGCCCACCTTCAGAAAGAGTATTTTTCCCCCTCCTCTTACATAAATCTGCCGCCAGCTGCCTGCCATTGGGCCTGGGTAAGAAGGGTCCTTCCCTGATCCCTGTGCTTACAGGGATGCATATTACAGACACTGAAACTCAGAGATAATTTTTTCTTCCCTTGAAAGTTTTGTAAGAAAGATTTTTGAGAGAGTGATAGTAAGATAAGTGAACAGAGGTTATAGGAGAGGGAGCTAGGGATGAGCTACCATCTCCAGGTCAGAAGATGCTGTGTGGACTTGTTCATTTGCTAAGTCATGTCTGACTCTTTGCGACCCCATGAACTGCAGCACACCAGGCTGCCCTGTCCTTCACTATTTCCAGGAGTTTTCTCAGACTCATGTCCATTGAGTCAGTGATGCCATCCAACCATCTCATCTTCTGTCGTCCCCTTCTCCTCCTGCCCTCAATCTTTCCCAGCATCAGGGTCTTCTTCAAGGAGTCAGTTCTTCTCATCAGGTGGCCAAAGTATTGGAGCTTCTGCTTTAGCATCAGTCCTTCCAATGAACATTCAGGGTTGATCTCCTTTAGGGGGCACTCTGAAGTCTTCTGCACCACAATTCCAAAGCATCAGTTCTCCAGTGCTCAACCTTCTTTATGGTCCAACTCTCACATCCATACATGGCTACTGGAAAAACTATAGCTTAGACTTATATAGACGTTTGTCAGCAAAGTGATATCTCTGCTTTTTAATACACTGTCTTAGGTTGATCATAGCTTTCCTTTCAGTGTGCATACATCTTTTAATTTTGTGGCTTTCGTCACCATCTGCAGTGATTTTGGAGCCCAAGAAAATAAAATCTGTCACTGCGTCCACCTTTTCACTTTCTATTTGCCATGAAATAATGGGACCAAATGCCATGATCTTAATTTTTTGAAATGTTGAGTTTCAAGCCGGCTGTTTCACTCTCCTCTTTGACCCTCATCAAGAGGCTCTTTGGTTCCTCTTCAATTTCTGCCATAAGGGTGGTGTCATCTGCATATCTGAGGTGGTTGATGTTTCTCCAGGCAGTCTTGATTTCAGCTTGTGATTCATCCAGCCCGGCATTTCTCAGGATATACTCTGCATGTAAGTTAAATAGGCTATATGGTATATGGCTTTGTCGTACTCCTTTCCCAGTTTGGAATCAGTCACTTGTTTCATGTCTGGTTCTAACTGTTCCTTCTTGACCTGCATACAGGTTTGTCAGGAGACAGATAAGATGGTCTGGTATTTTCATCTCTTTAAGAATTTTCCACAGTTTGTTGTGATCTACATAGTAAAAGGCTTTACCATAGTCAATGAAGCAGAAGTATATATATATTAATTTTCTTGCTTTCTCTGTGATCCACTGAATGTTGGGAATTTGACTTGGGGATGGTCAAGTTCAAATAAAAGCAGGAGCTCGTTCTCCTTTTTCAGGGCAGGGGTTAAGGTGATGGGATGTGGAGCCTTGGGAAAAAAATTAAAGTCACTCCCTGGGGAGAAAGAGAGGTCGCTTTTCATCCAAGTCAGCCACCTCAAAGTACAGGTAATTGAAGCAGACAGGGTTCCCCATAAAACTCCTTCTCAGGAGGTTCAGGCATTTCCTGGAAATACTGTCAGGAAAGTGTGGTTGGGGGAGTGGATTGCACTCCTTCCCAATGCTCGACAGCAGGATGGGCCAGAGGAAAAGGTGGTCTCTTTACATTTAACAGGTGTTGAAGGTGAACGCCCGCCAGGGTGGAGGTGGGGTGGTGGGGTGGAGCAGGCTGGGGGCCTCTGGGCGAGGCTGAGGGATGCTTTGAGCTTCATATTTAAGTTCTGAATATTCTGGATTATGGATTTCCTTTTGCCCTTTAGCCTTTAGTTCCTGCACGTGTGGCTGGGCAGAGCTTGGTACCAGTTTGTTCATTAAAGAAAATTTGAGTCTTAATTTTTTTGGCAACATGCCTCTGCCTGTTATGTTCTTAAACGACATAGAAGCTCCCTCTTGTGGTGTCTTGTCAAATCACATACCTTTAATTTAGCGTTGAAAATATTTTGTCAGAAACTTTTTGATTTCACATCAGAAGTTGAAATTCAAGGTTCAGATAGTTCCCTCAATTATTAATACCACAGAAGTCATGTAATAGGTAAATCTAGCTATCTTGTAAAGCTGTGTTGTAACAGATGCAATTTTATAAATTGATATTACTTAACATGAATGGTCTTTAGGGACCTATAGTACATCTCTGAGTGAAATACTGATGTTTCACGGTAGGCTGAAATGTATCCTCTAGTAGGTTTTGTTTGTTTGTTTTAAGGAAAGGTTAATTCCATGAGATTTTAAATATGTTAAATATTTGTATTTTATATATGTTTGGATAACAGTTTGAGCGTAAGATTTCTGAGTCACATTATCTTTCACTGATTTTCTATGTCATTCCTTTACTGCCTTTATGAGATTAATTTTTGTTTAAAGTAGTCTGAGTCTAGCTAAGTGCTTTATTTTTTTTCAAATTTCCCTCTGCCTAAGTGACTATCTTTTTTCCTGACTGTTCAAAGAAGTCTTTCTTCATCATTAAAATCTAGTAGCTTTACAAGGGAATGTCTTGTTGAAAGTTCTACATCAAAATCACCAGGGCTGTTCAACACCTTTTAAAATAATAGATTACTCTTTAATTATTACAGGACAGCTTCCTACTTGAGAATATGTATTTTTTTCTATTCTTATGGATTCTGCATATGTTTGATTTTCTTTGTCTGGATATCTTTTCTATAATTTTCTCTCTAGTCTTTTAAGTCTTGGTTTTTGTTCATATAATTTATTATTATTATTATTATTGCATTTCTCAAGTGTTTTCTGTCTGTCCTTGTAATTCTCCGTCTCTGCTCTCTCTCTTGACCACTGCAGTCTGACTTCTATTTCTGTGGTAGTTTTCTTGTGTATTTCAGTTGTATTTCATGTGTTTCCAGAGCTTTCAGCCTACTTTTTCTCTTTTTAAAATCCCGTATCTCACCACATTTATGAGCTTATTAAATCCCTGTTTTCAGCTTTTGATTTTAAGAACCAATTGTTTTCATCACTTTGAAGGCTAGCAATATGGTAATTGTTCTGTTATGTATTTGCTTTTCCTTTTGGATTATAAGGAAATTATTTTGAATGAGGTGAATTATTACGTTGGAGAGCTTTTTGTATGAAGTTTGTATTAACTTTCTTTTGTTGTATAGGATATTATGTGAATTTACCAGCTTGATAAAGCACAAATATATTATCTTCTTGCCTTGAGAACCCCATGAACAGTATGAAAAGGCAAAATGATAGGATACCAAAAGAGGAACCCCCCAGGTCATTAGGTGCCCAATATGCTACTGGAGATCAGTAGAGAAATAACTCCAGAAAGAATGAAGGGATGGAGCCAAAGCAAAAACAATACCCAGTTGTGGATGTGACTGGTGATAGAAGCAAGATCCGATGCTGTAAACAGCAATATTGCATAGGAACCTGGAATGTCAGGTCCATGAATCAAGGCAAATTGGAAGTGGTCAAACAAGAGATGGCAAGGGTGAACGTCGACATTCTAGGAATCAGCGAACTAAAATGGACTGGAATGGGTGAATTTAACTCAAATGACCATTATATCTACTACTGCAGGCAGGAATCCCTCAGAAAAAATGGAATAGCCATCATGGTCAACAAAAGAGTCCGAAATGCAGTACTTGGATGCAATCTCAAAAACGCCAGAATGATCTCTGTTCGTCTCCAAGGCAAACCATTCAATATCACAGTTGTCCAAGTCTATGCCCCAACCAGTAATGCTGAAGAAGCTGAAGTTGAACAGTTTTATGAAGACCTACAAGACCTTTTAGAACTAACACCCAAAAAAGATATCCTTTTCATTATAGGGGACTGGAATGCAAAAGTAGGAAGTCAAGAAACACCTGGAGTAACAGGCAAATTTGGCCTCGGAATGCGGAATGAAGCAGGGCAAAGATGAATAGAGTTTTGCCAAGAAAATGCACTGGTCATAGCAAACACCCTCTTCCAACAACACAAGAGAAGACTCTACACATGGACATCACCGGATGGTCAACACTGAAATCAGATTGATTATATTCTATGCAGCCAAAGATGGAGAAGCTCTATACAGTCAACAAAACAAGACCAGGAGCTGACTGTGGCTCAGATCATGAACTCCTTATTACCAAATTCAGACTGAAATTGAAGAAAGTAGGGAAAACCGCTAGACCATTCAAGTATGACCTATATAAAATCCCTTATGATTATACAGTGGAAGTGAGAAATAGATTTGAGGGCCTAGATCTGATAGATAGAGTGCCTGATGAACTATGGACTGAGGTTTGTGACATTGTACAGGAGACAGGGATCAAGACCATCCCCATGGAAAAGAAATGCAAAAAAGCAAAATGGCTGTCTGGGGAGGCCTTACAAATAGCTGTGAAAAGAAGAGAGGTGAAAAGCAAAGGAGAAAAGGAAAGATATAAGCATCTGAATGCAGAGTTCCAAAGATTAGCAAGAAGAGATAAGAAAGCCTTTGTCAGCAATCAATGCAAAGAAATAGAGGAAAACAACAGAATGGGAAAGACTAGAGATCTCTTTAAGAAAATTAGAGATACCAAGGGAACATTGCATGCAAGGATGAGCTCGATAAAGGACAGAAATGGTATGGACCTAACAGAAGCAGAAGATATTAAGGAGAGGTGGCAAGAATACACAAAAGAACTGTACAAAAAAGATCTTCATGACCCAGATGGTCATGATGATGTGATCACTAATCTAGAGCCAGACACCTTGGAAAGTGAAGTCAAGTGATCCATAGAAAGCATCACTACGAACAAAGCTAGTGGAGGTGATGGAATTCCAGTTGAGCTCTTTCAAATCCTGAAAGATGATGCTGTGAAAGTGCTGCACTCGATATGGCAGCAAATTTGGAAAACTCACCAGTGGCCACAGGACTGGAAAAGGTCAGTTTTCATTCCAATCCCAAAGAAAGGCAATGCAAAAGAATGCTCAAACTACCACACAATTGCACTCATCTCACATGCTAGTAAAGTAATGCTCAAAATTCTCCAAGCCAGGCTTTAGCAATACGTGAACCGTGAACTCCCTGATGTTCAAGCTGGTTTTCAAAAAGGCAGAGGAACGAGAGATCAAATTGCCAACATCCGCTGGATAATGGAAAAAGCAAGAGGGTTCCAGAAAAACATCTATTTCTGCTTTCTTGACTATGCCAAAGCCTTTGACTGTGTGGATCACAATAAACTGTGGAAAGTTCTGAAAGAGATGGGAATACCAGACCACCTAACCTGCCTCTTGAGAAATCTGTATGCAGGTCAGGAAGCAACAGTTAGAACTGGACATGGAACAACAGACTGGTTCCAAATAGGAAAAGGAGTACGTCAAGACTGTATATTGTCACCCTGCTTATTTAACTTCTATGCAGAGTACATCATGAGAAACGCTGGACTGGAAGAAACACAAGCTGGAATCAAGATTTCCGAGAGAAATATCAATAACCTCAGATATGCAGATGACACCACCCTTATGGCAGAAAGTGAAGAGGAGCTAAAAAGCCTCTTGATGAAAGTGACAGAGGAGAGTGAAAAAGTTGGCTTAAAGCTCAACATTCAGAAAACGAAGATCATGGCATCTGGTCCCATCACTTCATGGGAAATAGATGGGGAAACAGTGGAAACAGTGGCTGACTTTATTTTTTGGGGCTCCAAAATCACTGCAGATGGTGATTTCAGCCATGAAATTAAAAGACGCTTACTCCTTGGAAGGAAAGTTATGACCAACCTAGATAGCATATTCAAAAGCAGAGACATTACTTTGCCAACTAAAGTCCGTCTAGTCAAGGCTATGGTTTTTCCAGTGGTCATGTATGGATGTGAGAGTTGGACTGTGAAGAAGACTGAGTGCTGAAGAATTGATGCTTTTGAACTGTGGTGTTGGAGAAGACTCTTGAGAGTCCCTTGGATTGCAAGGAGATCCAACCAGTCCATTCTGAAGGAGATCAACCCTGGGATTTCTTTGGAAGGACTGATGCTAAAGCTGAAACTCCAGTACTTTGGCCACTTCATGAGAAGAGTTGACTCATTGGAAAAGACCCTGATGCTGGGAGGGATTGGGGGCAGGAGGAGAAGGGGACGACCGAGGATGAGATGGCTGGATGGCATCATGGACTCGATGGACGTGAGTCTGAGTGAACTCTGGGAGATGGTGATGGACAGGGAGGCCTGGTGTCCTGCGATTTATGGGGTTGCAAAGAGTCGGACACGACTGAGTGACTAAACTGAACTAAAACTGAAATCATCTCCATGGTTCAAGAGTCTGGCACATCTCTGAGTTCTCTGCCCGAAGTCTCCATCTCAGGGTGTCAGCTGGCTGCATTCTCATTTGAGGCTCTAAACAAGAATTCTTTTGCAAACCTATTAAACTTTCATGAAGTATCCATTTCTCAGAATTGTTGAACTAGGATCTTGCATTTCCTTGATGATTGTCAATGGGGGTTTCTCTCAGCTTCTAGAAGCTCCTCACCTTTCTTGGCACATGGTCCTCTCCATCTTCAAAACCAGCGAAATTTCACAGAATCTTTTTGCTAATTTAAATCTCTTGTCGCCTCTTTTTCCTGCCAGAGAAAGCTTCTGCTTTTACGATTAGATTGTTGAACACAGTCAGTTAATCTTCTCTCAGACTAATTCAAAATCAAGTTAAGTTAGTAACTTAAGTTAGTTAATTAGTAAGATGGATTTACTCTGAGAGTTCCCTTTGCCACTGTTACATAATCAGAGGTGTGATGTTGTCATAGTCAGTTCAGTTCAGTTCAGTTCAGTCGCTCAGTCGTGTCCGACTCTTTGCGACCCATGAATGGCAGCATGCTAGGCCTCCCTGTCCATTGCCAACTCCTGGAGCCCACCCAAACCCATGTGCATCGATTCAGTGATGCCATCCAGCCATCTCATTCTCTGTCGTCCCCTTCTCCTCCTGCCCTCAATCCTTCCCAGCATCAGGGTCTTTTCCAATGAGTCAACTCTTCGCATGAGGTGGCCAAAGTACTGCAGTTTCAGCTTCAGCTTTATTGGCTCCAAAGAAATCCCAGGGCTGATCTCCTTCAGAATGGACGGGTTGGATCTCCTTGCATCCAGGGGACTCTCAAGAGTCTTCTCCAACACCACAGTTCAAAAGCATCAATTCTTCGGCACTCAGCCTTCTTCACAGTCCAACTCTCACATCCATACATGACCACTGGAAAATCCATAGCCTTGACTAGACGGACCTTTGTTGGCAAAATAATGTATCTGCTCTTCAATATGCTATCTAGGTTGGTTAGAACTTTTCTTCCAAGGAGTAAGCGTCTTTTAATTTCATGGCTGAAATCACCATCTGCAGTGATTTTGGAGCCCCCCAAAATAAAATCTGACACTGTTTCCACTGTTTCCCCATCTATTTGCCACGAAGTGATGGGACCAGATGCCATGATCTTCGTTTTCTGAATGTTGAGCTTTAAGCCAACTTTTTCACTCTCCTCTGTCACTTTCATCAAGAGGCTTTTTAGCTCCTCTTCACTTTCTGCCATAAGGGTGGTGTCATCTGCATATCTGAGGTTATTGATATTTCTCCCGGCAATCTTGATTCCAGCTTGTGTTTCTTCCAGTCCAGCGTTTCTCATGATGTACTCTGCATAGAAGTTAAATAAGCAGGGTGACAATATACAGTCTTGACGTACTCCTTTTCCTATTTGGAACCAGTCTGTTGTTCCATGTCCAGTTCTAACTGTTGCTTCCTGACCTGCATATAGGTTTCTCAAGAGGCAGGTCATAGTTAGGCCCGGGAATTAGGATTGGGAGCCCCGGGCACTGTTTTAGGACCCTGCCTCACTTCACATGCACTCAGGAAATGGCCTCCATCTCTGTTCTGGACAAACAGGAGTTGTTTTCTGGCTGAGATGGATGTTCCCCCTGAATGAGTCATGGAATGTTTCTTTCTTTCCCACACGGAAAGATTGCTGTTTAGATTTAGAATTTTTGTCTGGCTCCTCACCTTTATAACACATTCTTCCTTGTTTTGTTCCACCTTTCTGACTTCTCAGTGATGCCAGGCAGACAAGTATTCTTCCTATAAGATGTTTAGATTTATTTTTAAGTGTTTAGTGTTTTTCTTTCTATATGTATATTTTTTCTCTTGTCATCTAACTTACACATTGAAGCTTACTTTGTTTTGTATATTCTTTTTTTTTTTAACTAATTTTGTATCTTACTGCTTTACTAAATTCCCTTACTGTTTTTAGTAGTTTTTCCATTGGTTCCAGAATGAATTCAGTGTCCCAAAAAGAAGTTATAATTTCTGCAAATATGAGTGGCTTTACCTCTTGATTTCCCGTTCATATGCTTCTAGTTCTTTTCTCTTTCCCTCTAGTACAATATGAAAATTTGCAGAGTTAGTGTGTATCCTTGTCTTAGCTCCTGATTTTAGCAGTCTGTATGTGTGTGTATACACACTTATATGTTTAATTATGTTAAATACCTAATCATGTTTTATGTTGAATGATATGATTTAGTTGACATTTGTCAATTGTCTATTTAAAATCTACGAAACTGGTCACTTGATTTTTCTAATTAGGCGTAATATGTTAAATTTTAGTAGACTTCCTAAAACTAAGATCATGGCACCTGGTCCCAACACTTCATAGAAAATAGATGGGGAAACAGTGGAAACAGTGTCAGACTTTATTTTTTTGGGCTCCAAAATCACTGCAGATGGTGATTTCAGCCATGAAATTAAAAGACGCTTACTCCTTGGAAGGAAAGTTATGACAACCTAGATAGCATATTCAAAAGCAGAGACTTTACTTTGCCAACAAAGGTCCATCTAGTCAAGGCTATGGTTTTTCCAGTGGTCATGTATGGATGTGAAAGTTGGACTGTGAAGAAAGCTGAGCGCCGAAGAATTGGTGCTTTTGAACTGTGGTGTTGGAGAAGACTCTTGAGAGTCGCTTGGACTGCAAGGAGATCCAACCAGTCCATTCTGAAGGAGATTAACCCTGGGATTTCTTTGGAAGGACTGATGCTAAAGCTGAAACTGCAGTACTTTGGCCACCTCATGTGAAGAGTTGACTCATTGGAAAAGACTCTGATGTTGGGAGGGACTGGGGGCAGAAGGAGAAGGGGACCACCCAGGATGAGATGGCTGAATAGCATCATCAACTTGATGGACGTGAGTTTGGGTGAACTCCGGGAGTTGGTAATGGACAGGGAGGCCTGGCGTGCTACGATTCATGGGGTCGCAAAGAGTCCACACGACTGAGCAACTGAACTGAACTGAACTGAATGTGCTTCTTTATAGAGTCATGCTGTATTTTTTATACGTTATTGGATTTTATTGCTAATATTTGGTTTATGACTTTTTTGTATTGATATTCACATATAAGATTGGTCTGTGGTTTTCTTTGGTATTGTTAATCTTTTTCACATTATCAGTTTGTAGTCAAAAATATTTTGGTAATTTTTAATCCTGTTTTTATGTATTGGAGTAGTTTAAGTAGCATTGGACTTATTATTAATATATAAAGTTCTGATAAAATTCATCTCTGAAACTAACTGGGTTGGGAATTAGCCATTTTAGGTGTTCAAATTAATTTGCTAGAATTTTTATTTAAGTAGTCTCTTATGAATTTTAAAAGATTTCTTCTCTTTATAGTTTATTTCCTTCTTTTCATGTATTATTTGTATATATGTTATTTCTCCTTTTTCATTATGTTAGTAAATATATTTTGCTGGTTATTTCAGATGATTTTTTTGTGTGACTTTTCTTATTTTATATTTTATTAATCAGATGTCTATTCATTTGTTAATTCTTTATTGCTTTTTATTAGAGATGCTTCTTAATTGCTTGCTTTTTTCCAGTATTTCTTTTTCCTGGATAGTCTTTTGTGTGTTATTTTTCTCCATTGATATTCCACAATAAACTCATCTAGTGCCAGTAGTGTTAGTGCTAGGGGCAATTCATGATATTAATATGTGATTTATTTTAACATGTCTCTTATTTTGACTTCTTTCTTTGGGGAGTGTCTTTTTTGTTTGAATGAGATGCTTTTTCTATGGTACTACTTTAGTTATAGCATATAAATTTGGATGTGGATGTAAATTTACAGAAATATTGTGAAGATAGTATAGTTTGCATTTATACCACAACCATTTTTTCCTGTTATTAAAATCTTGCTTTGTATGCTACATTTCTTATGATTAATGAACTAATATTGATACATCATTTATTAACATTTCTACTTGTTAAATGAAGTACAAACTTTATGTAGATTTAGTCCCTTGGACTGCAAGGAGATCCAACCAGTCCATCCTAAAGGAGATCGGTCCTGGGTGTTCATTGGTAGGACTGATGTTGAAACTCTAATACTTTGGCCACCTGATGTGAGGAGCTGACTCATTTGAAAAGACCCTGATGCTGGGAAAGATTGAACGTGGGAGGAGAAGGGGACGACAGAGGATGAGATGGTTGGATGGCATCACCGACTCAATGGATATGGGTTTGGGTGGACTCTGGGAGTTGGTGATGGACAGGGAGGCCTGGTGTGCTGCGGTTCATGGGGTTGCAAAGAGTCGGACACAACTGAGTGACTGAATTGAACTGAACTGAACTTAGTTCTACCTAGCTTTTTCTATTCTATGATCTCATCCAGTTTGCCTTATTACATTTAGTTGTCATTATCCCTCTGGCTCCTCTTGGCTTTGATAATTTCCCAGATTTTTCTTTTTCTTTTTTTTCTTTTGATAACCTTAGCAGTTTTGAGGCAGATATTTTGTAAACTGTCCCTCAACTAGGATTTGTCTGATGTTTTTCCTGTGATTAGACTAGGCTTATGGGATTTTCAGGGGGAGGACCACGCAGCAAAATGCCATTTTCGTCACATCATATCAAAGATATGATATAAGCATCACTTATCACTCTTGATGATAACCTTGATTACTTGACTCAGGTAGTATTTTTCAGGTTAATTTGCTGTGAAGTTGCTCTTTTCCTACTTTCTATAGTATTCAGTTCGGAAGAAAGTCACTAAATGTACCTCACACTTCAGAAATGGAGTGTTATGTGCCGTCTCTTTGAGGATGGAGTAACGGCATAAATTACTTGGAATTATTCTGGATTAGGATTTGTCTCTCCTCCCACTTTTATGTATTTATTTATTTAAGTAAAATAAAAATTAAAAAATCCACTTCTTTTCAGTGTGGATACATGGATATATATCTTATACTTTTGGTTATAATCCAATGCGACTTTATTTTGTTGTTCAAATTATTCTAGCTTTGTCTGCCTGGAGTTTTTCCATTTGGCTTCTGTGTACCTTTGACTTAACTCCATTATTGTAGATGTTTTTGTTTGTTTTGAGAACTTCCTTATGTCCTGGCACTCTGAGATGCTTCAGGCTCATCCTGTATATTTCCTGCTCCAGTTCTAGGATTAACTGTTTCTCTCATGGGCCCTGGTTTCTTTATTACAGGATGGGAAATAATATCATTGAGAGTATAGAGATTATATATAGATCCTTTTGTCTTTAGTCTTGAAGACTCCACTCATTTCCAGAGTTATTCAGGACCCATCCTCTTTAGTGAGTGTGTTTCATGCATTTGTATTAGTTAGATCCTGTTGTCACATTCTATATTTCCTCCTGAAACCTTTTGGCCTTTTAAATGATTTTTTAAAATTTGTATATTTAAAGTTTACTCTTTGTACTATGATGTTCAAATGCACAGTGCCATGTATCTGCAATCAAGCCATCATATATAAGAGTTTCACTACCCTAAAAAAATCCTGTGGTGCTTCATGTATTCAACCCTCCCTGCCCTCTTCCCTTGGCAACTATTGTCGTGCTTTTGCTTTTACAGATTGTCATATATTTAAAATTATAACGTGTGTATCCTTTGTGGACTGGATTCTTGCACTTAGAAATATGCATTTAAGATTCTTTGTCTTTCTGTGGCTTGACATGTCACTATCAATTTTTATCAATTTTAGGAAAAGTAGTAGAAGGAAATATTCAAAAGGAATGTGGAAAGCAATCCAGTATATTGGATACAATAGTTTTATAAATAACTCTTAGGCCTTGTTTATTTGGGAAAAATGATAAAATAATATCTTAAATGTAGTAATGTAAAATGGGTTGTAGCTGGGCTGAGCTTCTAATACCCACAGACCTTGGACAGATGAAGTACTTACAAGAGATCTGGGGAGAGGGGCTGCAAAGATCAGTGACAAAACTGATTGTCAAGAAATAAACCCACGCATAAGAAATTTAATGAGATCTACTCTTTGATTAATTAACAGAATGCTGTACCCTGGTTTTTTCCCACTAAAATATATTACATGTATGAATTAAAAGTTAAAGTAGTAAAAATGATAGGATAAAACCTAGCATAAATGAATTTATATGTAATCATGGAGAAAGGAAGACTTTTATAAATTACATATCAAAATTAGAAGCTCTGAAGTGAATTTGAAAAGTTAGTTCACCGAAAAACATGCAGGAGGACAATAGGCATATGGAAAAATGCTTACTTTCTTTGCTGATTTTTTCAAATGAAATTTAAAAATTGTGTGTGTCCATATATATTTTATTTATTTAACCAGTGAAGTTGGGAGTGATTCAAGTTTTTTTTTATGTGAAGTGTTCCTTCATTGCTAATGGGATTGAATATTTTTATAACTTTTTGATAAGGCAGTTTGGCAAATCAAATATAAAGATTTACACCTGCTGACCTAGAAATTCAACTTCTGTAACTTGTCCTATAGATAGGCTTGCACAGATATGCCAAAATAAATTTTAAAAATATTCATCATGGCATTATTTTGACCTAAATGTATGCATAACAGGATAACACTAAAAATTTATGTTATATTGTTGTTGTCTAGTCACTAAATCGTGTCCAACTCTTTTGCACGCCTACGGACTAGCTTGCCAGACTACATTGTCCATGGGATTTCCCAGGCAAGAATACTGGAATGTGTTGCTGTTTCCTTTTCCAGGGGATCTTCTCAACCCAGGGATCGAACCCATGTCGCCTGCTTTGCAGGTGGTGAATTCTTTACCACTGAACAACCTGTGAAGCCGTATATGTTATATTATTAGTTATTAAGTGGTAGTTGTGGACTTGGTAAATAAGTCACAAGACATTTATTCTGTGGAATATTATAACACTGCCAACAGAGAAATTTTACTATAGCTTTAGGCTTCAATATCAATATCAAGGATGTCTAGAACATAAGAAGTGGAAACTGGAAGTTGTTGAATATAAGAATAGTATGTTTAATAAGATCATGTATAAAAATACATGTGTACACCTGTGGCAGATTCATGTTGGTGTATGGCAAAACCAATACAATATTGTAAAGTAATTAGCCTCCAATTAAAATAAATAAATTTATATTAAAACAATAAATGGATAAGGCAATGTGAATGTCTGAGAAAATGTCTGAAAACCGACCAAAGAAATTGTTGACAGGGGTTATTGCCTCCCTCTAAGTGACATGGGAGAGCATCACATGGAGGAACGTAGAGGTACAGGAGAGTTTCTTTTCTTTTTTTTTTTTTTTGCATTGTTAACATTTTCTCCATTGCCTTTTTTAAAAAAAAATTTGATCACAGGATAATTGCTTTACACTATTGTGCCTCTTGAAAAATCTGTATGCAGGCCAGGAAGCAACAGTTAGAACTGGACATGGAACAGCAGACTGGTTCCAAATAGGAAAAGGAGTACGTCAAGGCTGTATATTGTCACCCTGCTTATTTAATTTCTATGCAGAGTACATAATGAGAAATGCTGGACTGGAAGAAACACAAGCTGGAATCAAGATTTCCGGGAGAAATATCAATAACCTCAGATATGCAGATGACACCACCCTTATGGCAGAAAGTGAAGAGGAACTAAAAACCCTCTTTATGAAAGTGAAAGAGAGCGAAAAAGTTGGCTTAAAGCTCAACATTCAGAAAATGAAGATCATGGCATCCGGTCCCATCACTCCATAGGAAGTAGATGGGGAAACAGTGGAAACAGTGTCAGACTTTATTTTTTTGGGCTCCAAAATCACTGCAGATGGTGACTGCAGCCATGAAATTAAAAGATGCTTACTCCTTGGAAGAAAAGTTATGACCAACCTAGATAGCATATTCAAAAGCAGAGACTTTACTTTGTCAACTAAGGTCCATTTAGTCAAGGCTATGGTTTTTCCAGTGGTCATGTATGGATGTGAGAGTTGGACTGTGAAGAAGGCTGAGCGATGAAGAATTGATGCTTTTGAACTGTGGTGTTGGAGAAGACTCTTGAGAGTCGCTTGGACTGCAAGGAGATCCAACCAGTACATTCTGAAGGAGATCAACCCTGGGACTTCTTTGGAAGGACTGATGCTAAAGCTGAAACTGCAGTACTTTGGCCACCTCATGTGAAGAGTTGACTCATTGGAAAAGACTCTGATGCTGGGAGGGACTGGGGGCAGGAGGAGAAGGGGACGACCAAGGATGAGATGGCTGGATGGCATCACTGACTCGATGCACATGGGTTTGGGTGGGCTCCAGGAGTTGGTGATGGACAGGGAGGCCTGGCGTACTGTGATTCTTGGGGTCGCAAAGGGTCGGACACGACTGAGTGACTGAACTGAACTGAACTGATTGTGTTAGTATCTGCCTTACAGCAACATCAGCCATGGGTATACATATGTCCCCACCTTTTGAACCTCCTTCCCACCTCCTACCCATCCCAACCCTCTAGGTTGTCACAGATCATCAGGTTTTAGCTCCCTGCATCATACAGCAAATTCCCACTGGTTGTCTGTCTTATGCATGGTGATGTGTATGTTTCAGTGTCACTCTCTCAATTCATCCCTCCCTCTCCTTCCCCCATTGTGTCCAGAAGTCTGTTCTCTATGTCTGTGTCTCCATTGCTGCCCTGCAAATAGACCCATCAGTACTATCTTTTAGATCCCATATATATGCACTGATATATGATGTTTGTTTTCTCTCTCTGACTTATTTCACTCGGTATAATAGGCTCTAATTTCATGCACCTCATTGGGACTGACTCAAATGGGTTCTTTTTTATGGCTGAGTAATATTCCATTGTATGCTTGTACCACAGCTTCTTTATCCATTCATCTGTAGATGGAATCTGGGTTGCTTCCATGTCCTCAGTTCAGTTCAGTCGCTCAGTCGTGTCCGACTCTTTGCGACCCCATGAATCGCGGCACGCCAGGCATCCCTGTTCATCACCATCTCCCCCAGTTCACTCAGACGCATGTCCATCGAGTCTGTGATGCCATCCAGCCATCTCATCCTCAGTCATTCCCTTCTCCTCCTGCTCCCAATCCCTCCCAGCATCAGAGTCTTTTCCAATGAGTCAACTCTTCGCATGAGGTGGCCAAAGTACTGCAGTTTCAGCTTTGGCATCAGTCCTTCCAAAGAAATCCCAGGGTTGATCTCCTTCAGAATGGACTGGTTGGATCTCCTTGCAGTCCAAGGGACTCTCAAGAGTCTTCTCCAACACCACAGTTCAGAAGCATCAATTCTTCGTCGCTCAGCCTTCCTCACAGTCCAACTGTCACATTCATACATGACCACAGGAAAACCCATAGCCTTGACTAGACGGACCTTGTACTATCTAGGTTGGTCATAATTTTTTTTCCAAGGAGTAAGTGTCTTTTAATTTCATGGCTGCAGTCACCATCTGCAGTGATTTTGGAGCCCGAAAAAATAAAGTCTGACTCTGTTTCCACTGTTTCCCCATCTATTTCCCATGAAGTGATGGGACCGGATGCCATGATCTTTGTTTTCTGAATGCTGAGCTTTAAGCCAACTTTTTCGCTCTCCTCTTTCACTTTCATAAAGAGGGTTTTTAGTTCCTCTTCACTTTCTGCCATAAGGGTGGTGTCATCTGCATATCTGAGGTTATTGATATTTCTCCCGGCAATCTTGATTCCAGCTTGTGTTTCTTCCAGTCCAGCATTTCTCATTATGTACTCTGCATAGAAATTAAATAAGCAGGGTGACAATATACAGCCTTGACATACTCCTTTTCCTATTTGGAACCAGTCTGTTGTTCCATGTCCAGTTCTAACTGTTGCCTCCTGACCTGCATACAGGGATGTTGGCGATTTGATGTCTGGTTCCTCTGCCTTTTCTAAAACCAGCTTGAACATCAGGGAGTTCACAGTTCATGTATTGCTGAAGCCTGGCTTGGAGAATTTTGAACATTACTTTACTAGCATGTGAGATGAGTGCAATTGTGTGGTAGTTTGAGCATTCTTTGGCATTGCCTTTCTTTGGAATTGGAATGAAAACTGAGCTTTTCCAGTCCTGTGGCCACTGCTGAGTTTCCAAATTTGCTGGCATATTGAGTGGAGCACTTTCGCAGCATCATCTTTCAGGATTTAAAACTGCTCAACTGGGATTCCATCACCTCCACTAGCTTTGTTTGCTGGATCATCGAAAAAGCAAGAGAGTTCCAGAGAAACATCTATTTCTACTTTATTGACTATGCCAAAGCCTTTGACTGTGTGCATCACAATAAACTGTGGAAAATTCTGAAAGAGATGGGAATACCAGACCACCTGACCTGCTTCCATGTCCTAGCTATTGTAAATAGTGCGACAACTGTCACTGGGATACATGCATCTCTTTCAGTTATGGTTTTCTCAGAGTGTATGCCCAGTAGTGGGACTGTTGGGTCATATGGTCGTTCTGTTCCTGGATTTTTAAGAAATGTCCATACTATGCTCCATAAAGGCTATATCAGTTTACATTCCTACCAACAGTGCAAGAGGGTTCTCTTCTCCATACCCTCTCCAGCATTTATTGTTTGTCGATTTTTTTGATGATGGCCATTCTGACCCTAGGAGGAGATACCTCACTGTAGTTTTAATTTGCATTTCCCTAATAGTGAGAGATGTTGAGCATCTTTTCATGTTTATCAGCTATCTGTATGTCTTCTTTGGAGAAATGTCTGTTTAGATCTTCTGCCAGTTTTTTGATTGGATTGTTTGTTTTTCTAGTATTGAGCTGTATGAGCTGCTTGTATGTTTTGGAGATTAATGTTTTGTCAGTTGTTTCCTTTGCTGTTATTTTCTCCCATTCTGAATGTTGTCTTTTTACCTAGTTTATAGTTTTCTATGCTATGCAAAAGCTTTTAAGTTTAGTTAGGTCCCACTTGTTTATTTTTGTTTTTATTTTCATTATTCTAGGAGGTGGGTTATGGAGGATCTTGCTGTGATTTATGTCAAGGAGTATGCTGCCTATGTTATCCTATAGGAGCTTTATAGTTTCTGGCTTTACATCTAAGTCTTTAATCCACTTTGGTTTATTTTTGTGTATGATATTAGGAGGTATTCTAGTTTCATCCTTTTACATATAGCTGTCCAGTTTTCCCAGCACCACTTATTGAAGAGGCTGTCTTTTCTTCATTGTCTAATCTTGCCTCCTTTGTCAAATAAGGTGCACATAGGTCTGTGGGTTTACTTCTGAGCTTTCTATCTTGTTCCATTGGTCTGCATTTCTGTTTTTGTGCCAGTACCATAGTGTCTTGATGACTGTAGTTTTGTAGTTTAGTCTGAAGTCAAGAATGTTGATTCTTCCAGTTCCATTTTCCTTTGTCAAGATTACTTTGGCTATTTGATGTCTTTGTGTTTCCATGAAAATTATGAAATTTTTTGCTGTAGTCCTGTGAAAAATACTATTGGTAGTTTGGTATGAATTGCATTGAATCAGTCAGTTGCTTTGGGTGGTATAGTGAGTTTCACAAAAATGATTCTTCCAATCCAGGAACATGGTATATGTGTCCTTCTGTTTGTATATTTTTAATTTCTTTCATCAGTGTCTTGTACTTTGCTGCATACAAATCTTTTGTCTCTTTAGGTAGGTTTATTCCTAGGTATTTAATGGGACTGTTTCCTTAATTGTGCTTTGATTTTTCATTGTTACTGTGTAGGAAAGCAAGGGATTTCTGTGTATTAATTTTATACTTGCAACTTTACTATATTCATTGGGCAGATCTAGTAATTTTCTGGTGGCATCTTTAGGGTTTTCTATATAGTATCATGTCATCTGCAAACAGTGAGAGTTTTACTTCTTTTCCAATCTGGAGTCCTTTTATTTCTTTTTCTTCTCTGATTGCAGTGGCTAGGACTTCCAAAACTATGTTTAATGATAGTGGTGAGAGTGGGCACCCTTGTCTTATTCCTTGTGTTTCCTTGATCTTAGAGGAAACACTTTCAGTTTTTCTGCACTGAGAGTAACGTTTGCTGTGAGTTTGTTGTCTATGGCTTTTATAGTTTGAGGTGTGATCCCTGTGAGAAGCTTCCCTGGTATGGCTTTGGTAATGTTGAGGTGTGATCCCTATGAGAAACTTCCCTGGTATGGCTTTTATAATGTTGAGGTGTGACGCCTGTGAGAAACTTCCCTGGTATGGCTTTTATAATGTTGAGGTGTGGTCCCTGTGAGAAGCTTCCCTGGTGGCTCAGTCTGTAAAGAATCTATCTGCCTGCAGTGCAGGAGACCCAGGTTTGATCCCTGGATCTGAAAGATCCCTTGGAGAAGGTAATGGATATCCACTCCAGTATTCTTGCCTGATGAATTCCATGGACAGAGGAGCCTGGCAGGCTATAGTCCATGGGGTCGCAAAATATCAGACACAGCTGAGCAACTAAATACACATGCACACACGATCCTTCTGTGTCTAATCTTTGGAGAGTTTTTGTTATAAATGAGTGTTGAATTTTGTCGAAATCTTTCTCTGAATCTATTTAGATGATCTATGGCTCTTGTCTTTTGATTTGTTAATATGGTGTGTTACATTGATTATTTTGCATAGACTGAAGAATCCTTGCATCTCTGGAAAGAAGCCCGCTTGATCATGATGTGTTGTTGGGTTCTGTTTGCTAGAATTTTGTTGAGGATTTTTGTATCTATGTTCATCAGTGTTATTGGGCTGTAATTTTCTTTTTGTGGCATCTTTGTTTGGTTTTGGTATCAGGGTGATGGTGGCCTTGTAAATTGAGTTTGGGAGTTGTCCTTCCTCTGCAATTTTATGGAAGAGTTTGAGTGATATAGGTGTTAGCTCTCCTCTAAACTTTTGGTAGAATTCACCTGTGAACCCATCTGGTCCTGGGCTTTTGTTTGTTGGAAGAATTTTTTTTTTAAGTTTTAATTCTTTAAATTGCATATATAATTTATTTTTTAAACCATTTATCATTTGTTTATTATTATTATTTTACTTTACAATATTGTATTGATTTTGCCATACATCAACATAAATCTGCCACGGGTGTACCTGTGTTCCCCATCCTGACCCCCGCTCCCTCCTCTCTCCCCGTACCATCCCTCTGGGTCATCCCAGTGCATGAGCCCCAAGCATCCTGTATCCTGCATCAAACCTGGATTGGCAATTTGTTTCTTATATGATATTATACATGTTTCAATGCCATTCTCCCAAATCATCCACCCTCTCCCTCTCCCACAGAGTCCAAAAGACTGTTCTATACATCTGTGCCTCTTTTGCTCGCTCACTCGCATACAGGGTTATCGTTACCATCTTTCTAAATTCTAACGCATATATATGCATTAGTATACTCTATTGGTGTTTTTCTTTCTGGCTTACTTCGCTCTGTATAATAGGCTCCAGTTTCATCCACCTCATTAGAACTGATTCAAATGTATTCTTTTTAATGGCTGAGTAATACTCCATTGTGTATATGCACCACCACAGCTTTCTTATCCATTCGTCTGCTGATGGACATCTAGGTTGCTTCCATGAACTGGCTATTACAAACAGTGCTGCGACGAACATTGGGGTACACGTGCCTTTTTCAATTCTGGTTTCCTCGGTGTGTATGCCCAGCAGTGGGATTGCTGGGTCATAGGACAGTTCTAATTCCAGTTTTTTAAGGAATCTCCAGACTGTTCTCCATAGTGGCTGTACTAGTTTTTTATTACAGTTTCGATTTCTGTGCTTGTGATTGGTCTGTTCATATTTTCTGTTTCTTCCTGGTTCAGTTTTAGAAGGTTATACTTTTCTAAGAATTTGTCCATTTCTTCTAGATTGTCCATTTTATTGGCATATAATGTAGTTGCTCATAGTAATCTCTTATGATCCTTTGTTTTTTGTGTTGTCTGTTGTAACTTCTTTTTCACTTCTCATTTTATTGATTTGAGTCTTCTCCCTTTTCTTCTTAATGAATCTGGCTAATGGTTTGTCAACTTTGTTTATCTTCTCAAAGAACCAGATTTTGGTTTTATTGATCTTTGCTGTAGTCCCTTTTGTTTCCTTTTAATTTATTTTTTCTTTGATCTTTGTGATTTCCTTTATTCTGCTAACTTTGGTGTTGTTGTTGTTGTTCTTCTTCTTTTTCTAGTTGCTTCAAGTGTGAGGTTAGGTTGTTTATTCAATGCTTTTCTTGCTTTTTGAGGTAGGTTTGTATTACTATAAACTTCCCTCTTAGCATTGCTTTTAGCACATCCCATAGGCCTTGAATTATTGTGTTTTTATTGTAATTTGTTTCTAGGTATATTTTTAATTCTTTTTTTATTTCTTCAGTGATCTCTTGGCTATTCAGAAGCATATTGTTTAGCCTCCATGTGTTTGTGTTATTTTACAGTTGTTTTTTTTTCCCCCTGTAGTTGATATCTAATCTTAAAATGTTGTGGTCAGAAAAGATGCTTGGAATGATTTCAGTCTTCTACAATTTGCCAAGCCTTGATTTGTGACCCAAGATGTGATCTATCCTGGATAATGTTCCATGTGCACTTGAGAAAAAAAGTGAAATCTGCTGTTTCGGAATGAATTGCCCTGTAGATATGAATTAGGTCCAGCTGGTCCAATGTATCTTTTAAAGCTTGCGTTTCATTATTAATTTTCTGTCTGGATGACCTGTCTATTGGTGTGAATAGGGTATTAAAATATCCCACAATTATTGTTACTATTGATCTCCCCTTGAATAGTTGTTAGCATTTGCCTTGTGTATTGAGGAGCTCTTATATTGGGTGCATTTATAATCATTATATCTTCTTTTTGGATTGATCCCTTGATTATTATGCAGTGTCCTTCTTTGTCTCTTGTCACAGTCTTTTTTTAAAAGTCTATTTTATCTGATATGAGTATTGCTACTCCTGCTTTCTTTGATTTCTGTTTGCATGGAACGTCTTTTCCTAGTTCCCTCACTTTCAGCTGTATGTGTCCCTAGGTCTCAGGCATATCTCTTGTAGGCAGCATATATAGAAGTCTTGTTTTTGTATGTATTCAGCCAATCTGTGTGTTTTGGTTAGAGTATTTCATCCATTTACATTTAAGGTAATTATTGATATGTATGATACTATTATCATTTATTGTTTTTGGTTTTTTTTGTAGACCTTTTCCTTCTCTTGTGTT
Organism: Budorcas taxicolor; assembly: GCF_023091745.1. Lineage (NCBI taxonomy): Eukaryota > Metazoa > Chordata > Mammalia > Artiodactyla > Bovidae > Budorcas > Budorcas taxicolor. The sequence goes on along the minus strand of NC_068916.1, from coordinate 100,494,382 downwards.
TTCTCTCTAGAGAAGTCCCTGTAACATTTGTTGTTAAGCTGGTTTGGTGGTACTGATTTCTCTTAACTTCTGCTTGTCTGTAAAGCTTTTCATTGTGCCTTTAAATATGAATGAGATCCTTGCTGGATAGAGTGATCTTGGTTGTAGGTTTTTTCCTTTCATCACTTTTAAGTATATCCTGCCATTCCCTTCTGATCTGCAGAGTTTCTGTTGAAAGATTAGCTGTTAGGTTTATGGGGATCCCCTTTTATGTTACTTGTTGCTTTTGCCTTGCTGCTTTTAATATTTGTTTTTTTGTGTTTAATTTTTGTTAGATTGATTAATATGTGCCTTGGCATGTTTCTCCTTGGATTTATCCTGTATGAAAATCTCTGAGCTTTCTGGACCTGGGTGGCTATTTCCTTTCCCATTTTAGGGAAGTTTTTGGCTATAATCTCCTCACATATTTTCTCATGCCCTTTCTTGTTGTCTTCTGGGGCCCCTATGATTCAAATGTTTTTATGATTAATATTGCCCCCATAGGTCTCTGAGACTGTCCTCATTTGTTTTTAGTCCTTATTCTTTAGTCTGCTCTGCCTCAGCCACTTCCACCATTATATCTTCCAGCTCATTTATCCATTCCTCTGCCTCAGTTACTCTGCTATTGGTTCACTCCAGTGTATTTTTCATCTCAGTTATTGTGTTGTTCATTGCCAACTGTCTATTCTTTAATTCTTCAAGGTCCTTATTGATCATTTCTTTCATCTTCTCTATCTGTGGCTCCAGTCTATTCATCCATGCCTCCATTTTATTTTCAAGATTTTGGATCATCTTTAGATATTATTACTCAGAATTTTTTTCCAGGTAGACTGCCCATTTCCTCTTCATTTGTTTTGTCTTTGTGGTTTTTACCATGCTCCTTTATCTGCTGCATGTTTCTCTGGCTTTTTATTCTGTTTAATTTGCTGTGTTTAGGGTCTCCTTTCTGCAGGCTGGAAGGTCATAGTTCCTCTTATTGTGGAGAGAGACCCCCATGGGTAGGGTTGGACCAGTGCCTTCTGCAGATTTTCTGGTTGGTGGATGGAGTTGGTCTTGTCTCTCTGAAGGGCAGGGCCATGTCTAGCAGTGCTTTTTGATGTGTCTATGGGTTTGGTATGCTTAGAGCGGCCTCTCTGCTAATGTGCAGAGCTGTACTCCTGTCTTGCCGAAGGATTGCCATGGAGCATCTGTCCCTGGAGCTTGCTGACCTTAGGGTAGGGTTTGATCTTAGTGTTGAGATGGAGACCTTTGGGAGAGCTCTCATCAATTAATATTCCATGGGGTTGGGAGTTCTCTGGTCGTTCAAAGTCCTGGACTCAGCTCTTCCACCTTAGGGGTTCAAGTCCAGCTGTTTACTGTGGCACTAAAACCTCATAAGCCACACAGCATAGAAGACAACAACCCCAAGACTGTTGATAAAAGTAACACTCAACAGCCCAGAGCACTCAGAGAAGCACACACCAAAGCCCTCCAGTATTTCCAGGAAGTTCTCTAGAACTGTTGTGGGCCCTGTGGGGTCCGCTCAGTCTCAAATCTGGCCTTATTCCAGCTTGTACTTTGTCCCAAAGTCCAGAGTCTCTAGAGTCCACTGATGCTGCTGCTAAGTCACTTCAGTCCTGTCCGACTCTGTGCGACCCGATAGACGGCAGCCCACCAGGCTCCCCCATCCCTGGGATTCTCTAGGGAAGAACACTGGAGTGGGTTGCCATTTCCTTCTCCAATGCATGAGAGTGAAAAGTGAAAGGGAAGTCGCTCAGTCGTGTCTGACTCTTTGTGACCCCATGGACTGCAGCCCACCAGGCTCCTCCATCCATGAGATTTCCCAGGCAAGAGTACTGGAGTGGGGTGACATCGCCTTCTCCACTAGAGTCCAGTCTCAGGCTAATTGTGGGTATTTGATCCGCTGCACCTGTGGCTGCTAATTCTCTTTTTCTTCTTTGGTCACACAGCTCCTGGTGTTCTGCTTTGGTTTTGGGTCTGGCTCTGCTTGGAGGTGGGCTTCCCAGGTGGCTCAGTGGGTAAGAATCCTACAATGCAGGAGACACTGGTTTGATCCCTGGGTCGGGAAGATCCCCTGGATGAAGGCATGGCAGCTCACTCCAGTATTCTTGTCTGGAAAATCCCATAGACAGAGGAACCTGGTGGACGGCAGATCACCGGGTTGCAGAGTCAGCCACGACTGAAGTGACTAAGGACGCACGCATGTGCTGCTTGCAGGTTGCCCTCTCATGACTTCCCTCCTAGACACGAGGAGGCAAAGGCTGAGACTTTTTAGGACTCACTTGCTCACTCTGTCTGGGAAGAGGGAGGGGGTATGGCAGCCACCATTGGGATATGAAAGTGAAAGTGAAGTCGCTTAGTTGTGTCCGACTCTTTGCGACCCCATGGACTGTAGCCTACCAGGCTCCTCTGCCCATGGGATTTTCCAAGCAAGGGTGCTGGAGTGGGTTGCCATTTCCTTCTCCAGGGGATCTTCCTGACCCAGGGATTGAACCCAGGTCTTCCGCCTAGCAGGCAGAAGATACCGTCTGAGCTACCAGGGAAGTTCTAGGGGCTACCTGTGGGAGTAGAGACCTGCTGGATGTTCTCACAGCCTGATATGGGTCATGTGCACTTAGAGCAATTGGCTTGGCCCCAGACTGTGGGTCCCTGGGAAGAGCCAAGCTGCTTAGCCTCTCAGCAGTGTGCAGGCAGCAATGTGTGTCCACTCACAACCTGGTGGTGATTGCCACCTCTGGGGTCTGGGCCACATCACTGGCAGTTTGTCTGCTGCTTCAGGCACTTTCCCTGGGTTTGGTAGTGGCTTGTTGTTCAGTCATTCAGTCATGTCTGACTCTTTGAGACCCATGGACTGCAGCACGCCAGGCTTCCCTGTCCTTCACCATCTCCCAGAGTTTGCTCAAACTCATGTCCATCGAGTCGGTGATGCCATCCAACCATCTCATCCTCTGTCATCCCCTTGTCCTCTTGCCTTCAGTCTTTCTCAGCATCAGGGTCTTTTCTGATGAGTCGACTCTTCATATCAGGTGGCTAAAGTATTGGGGCTTCGGCGTCAGAATCCATGCTTCCTGTGAATATTCAGGGTTGATTTCCTTTAGGATGGACTGGTTTGATCTCCTTGCAGTCCAAGGGACTCTCAAGATTCTTCTTCAGCACCACAATTTAAAAGCATCAGTTCTTCAGTGCTCAGCCTTCTTTATAATCCAACTCTCAAATCTGTACATAACTACTGGAAAAACCATAGCTTTGACTATAAGGACCTTTGTCAGCAAAGTGATATCTCTGCTTTTTAATAGACTGTCTAGGTTTATTATTACTTTTTCCCCAAGGAGCAAGCATCTTTTAATTTCATGGCTGCATTCACCATCCACAGTAATTTTGGAGCCCAAGAAAATAAAGTTTGTGAATGTTTTCATTTTTTCCCCAACTATTTGCCCTGAAGTGAAGTGATGACACCAGATGCCATAGTCTGGTAGCTTGCATTTCGTGCTGTGGAATTGTAAATTGCAGTCAAGTGTAATTCTGCCTGGGGCCCTGACTGGTTTGGTTGGCAAGCGCTCACTCAGCTGCTGTCTGAGTGCAGAGTTAGCGTGTCCCAGTGACAAGGACCTCTTGCCCCTCTGGGATGCCCAGTCTTTCCCCTGACTCCCTGCACTGTGTCATCCCAGCTCCCTTAGAGAATGGAAACCAGCCCAGGTCCTCTCCCTGAGGTCCACCACCTGCACCTGAGCCAACACCCTGCTCTAACCTCTGCTGCAGGCAGAGGCATCCAAGCTGCTTCTTGGTCATGGCGTGCTGTTGGCCATGATCTCTGTGGTGGATTCCTCCACTGTGCCTTCTGAGCGCCTGCCACTGTGCTCCCCTCTGTGGTTCTGAAGCTTTCCCTGACCCCAGCCATGAGAGTTTCCTAGTGTGCAGAAACTTTTCTTCCTTCAGGTCCCTGTCCTGAAATCCTTTGTCTCTTTTATTATTTTTATCTTTTGCTTTGCCTTGTTCTAAGGAGATTGGCTTGCTTTTTTGAAAGCTTGGGTGGTTCTGCCAGCATTTAGAACTTGTTCTGTAGGTGTTGATCCAATACTGATGAATTTTTGATGTATTTGTGGGGAGAAAGGTGATCTCGCCTTTTTATTCCTCAGCCATCTTCTCTCCTAACCCTGGATACTTTTCTTGATGTTCTTCAAGCATGTTGAAAATTTATTTAAACAAGCAAGTTGAAGCTCGTTGATTACTTCCTCTGGGAAAAACAATAAAACGCCAAACCCCATAGAATACTCATATAATCAAAATGTCTAACTGGATTATTACAACAAAATATTTTCCTAAGGGCAATTTACCTATTATAAAAAAGGAAGTAGGAGAAAACAGTAAAGCAGTAATGCATATACATAAGTTCAGTTTTGCGGTGTATCAAGTAATAAGAGATTGATAGTCTAACCTACTACCTCCAGGAAAATGAATACTGAAATCAGGAAATATAATTCAAAGGTTTGACATGGCCAGGGAAATATCACAAATAATGCAGACTTAGTCCCGTTGTAAATACAGATTACCTGCCAAAATATCCGCAAACCTCTTATAGCATGAATATACACAATATTATTATAGAGAATATTTTAAATACAAAATTTTAAGACTTATTTTTATGCACTGAATTTGCATCTGAAAATTTGATGACTATCAACCAGTTAAAGAATATTCAGAATTGGTGCTTTAGGGGCCCTACGTCTCATCAATTTGGAAATAGTAAATCTTGATCTGATATCAAGAAAATGAAAATAGAATTAGTTAAAGTCATTGTTAAAATACAAATTCCTGGATGCTACACTGGATTTAAAGTGAGAGGGTTGGGAATATATTTTTAACAAGTCTCTTAGTTCATTAATATAATATGATGAGTTTGTGTGTGTATGTTAGTCACTCAGTCATGTTTGACTCTTGGTGGCCCTGTGCACCATAGCTTGTCAGGCTCCTCTGTCCATGGGACTTCCCAGGCAAAAATACTGGAGTGGGTAGCCATTCCCTCTCCTCCAGGGGATCTTTCTGACTCAGGAACTGAACTCAGGTCTCCTGCATTGTAAGTGAGTTCTTTACTGTTTGAGCCACTAGGGAAGCCCATGATGAAGTTAGAAAATATGGATTTATTATGTCTAGCCTTTAAATATGATATTTTTTATAAAAGGTTTTATTTAATCAAACTTAAAGGTAACCATTTTTAGATATCTAAATTGGAAAGAAAGAGATAAAATTATCATTTTATGCAGATGATATGATATGATGTGTAGAAAACCTTAAAAGAGTCCACACAAAAACTTCTAAAATTGATAAATGAATTCAGCAAGGTAGCAGGATACCAGTTTAACACACAGAAATCTGTTGTATTTCTTTGCACTAGCAATGAAGTATCAGAAAGGAAAAGTAAAAAGACAATCCTTTTAAAATTTCATTATGAAAGTAAAATAAACCTGACAAAGGAGGTAAAAGACTTGTATTTTGAGAACTATGAAACATCGATAAAGAAAACAGAAGATAATTTAAAGAAATGGGAAGGTATCCTATGGGCTTGGATTGGAAGAATTAATGTTGTTAAAATGGCCACACTACCCAAAGCAATCTATAGATTTAATGCAGATACCTATCAAATTCCTTATTACATTTTTCACAGAACTAGAACAAATAATTCTAAAATTTATATGGAGCCATGAAAGATCCAGAGTTTCCAAAGCAATCCTGATGAAAAAGAACAAAGCTGGAAGTATAACCTTCTCAGATTTCAGACAATATTGCAAAGCTACAGTGATCAATACAGTGTGGTACTGGCAGAAAAGCAGATGTGGATTAATGGAACAGAATAGAGAGCTCAGAAAAAAACATAAACATATAGGGTCAGTTAAAAAGGAGACAAGGGTATATAATGGAAAAAAGACAATCTTTCCAGTAGGGGATATTGGGAAAGCTGAACAGTTACATGTAAATCGATGAAATTAGAACATTCCCTCACACCTGACACAAAAGTAAACTTAATGGCTTAAGGAGTTAAATATAAGACATGACACTATAAAACTTCTAGAAGACAACATAGATAAGACATTCTTTAACATAAGGTGCAGCAATGGACGAAGGAGCCTGGTGGGCCTCAGTCCATGGGGTTGTGAAGAGTTGGACACGACTGAGTGGCTTCACTTTCACTTTTCACTTTCATGCATTGGAGAAGGAAATGGCAACCCATCCCAGTGTTCTTGCCTGGAGAATCCCAGGGATGGGGGAGCCTGGTGGGCTGCTGTCTATGAGGCTGCGCTGAGTGAGACACGCCTGAAGCGACGCAGCAGCAGCAGCAGCAGCAGCAGCAGCAGCAATGTTTTCTTAGGTCAGTCTCCAAGTCAATTGAAATAAAGGTGAAAATAAACAAATGGTGCCTAATCAAGCATATAAAATTTTACCTAGCAAAGAAAACCATAAAGAAGACAAAAAGACAACCTACAGACTGAGAGAAAATAGTTGCAAACGATGTGAACAACAAAGGCTTAATTTCCGAAATACACCAATAGCTCATACAACTCAATAACAAAAAACAACCCAATCAAAAAATGGGCAGAAGACCTAAATTTCTCCAAAGAAAACATACAAATGTTCAATAGGCACATGAAATATGCTCAACATCACTGATTACTAGAGAAATACAAGTCAAAACTAAAATGAGGTATCCCCTCATACTGGTCAAAATGGCCATCATTAAAAAAACACAAAAACAAACTACAAGTATCAAATGCTGGAGAGAGTGTGGAGAAAAGGAAACCCTCCTACACTGCTGGAAGGAATGTAAGTTGATGCAGCCAGTGTAAATTGGTGGAGACAGTTTGGAGGTTCTTTAAAAAACTAAAATGATCCAGAGTCTACTCCTGGGCATTTATTCCTAGAAGACGCTAACTTGAAAAGATACTTGCTCCCCAATGTTGATATCTACATTATTTGCAATAGCCAAGACAGGGAAGCAACTTAAATGTCTATCAGTAGGTGAATAAGATAAAGAGGATGCAGGGTGTGTGTGTATGAATAGATATATACACACATACATACAATGGAATAATATTCAACCATTAAAGGAAAGGAATAATGGTTATCTGTCTTAGTGACATGGATGAACCTAGAGATTATCACACTAAGTGGAGTAACTCAGAAAAGTGAAAGTGAAGTCGCTCAGTCGTGTCTGACTCTGTGCGACCCCATGGACTGTAGCCTACCAGGCTCCTCCCTCCATGGGATTCTCCAGGCAAGAGTACTGGAGTGGGGTGCCATTTCCTTCTCCAGGGGATCTTCCCGACCCAGGGATCGAACCCAGGTCTCCCGCATTCCAGGCAGACGCTTTAACCTCTGAGCCCCCAGGGAAGCCAAATGCCATATGACATATGTTGATTGATAAAATCAATATCGTGATAAAAAAAAGTATATATATATATTTAAACTTTATTTGGTGTTGGAGTATAGCCGATTAACAATGCTGTGGTAAGTTTCAGTTGAACAGAGAAGGGATTCAGCCGTGTATACACGTGTAACCATTCTCCCCTAAACTCCTGTCCCATCCAGGCTGCCATGTAACACTGAGCAGAGTTCCCTGTGCTATATAGTAGGCCCTTTTTGGTTATCCGTTTTAAATGTAGTAATGTTGTACATGTCCATCGCAAATGCCCTAACTATACCTTCACTCAATCCTTCCCTCCAGCAACCATAAATTCATTTTCTAAGTCTGTGAGTGTCTTTCTGTTTTGTAAGTAAGTTCATTGGTATTGTCTCTTTTTAGGTCCCACATGTGTGGGATGTCATAGGATACTTCTCTGACATCACTCAGTACCACGGTCTCTAGGCCCATCCATCTTGCTGCAAATGACATCATGTCCTTCTTTTCAATGGCTGCGTACCATGTCATTGCATATATGCACCACGTACTTTGATGCTGTCATGCTTTGAAGCTGTAATGTTTCATATGGGCATCCTAGGTGGCTCAGTGGTGAAGGATCAACTGCCAGTGCAGGAGATGCAGAAGACCCAAGATCTATCCCTGGGTTGGGAAGATCCCCTGGAGGAAGAAATGGCAACCCACTCTAGTATTGTTGCCTGAAAACTCCCACAGACAGAGGAGCCTGGCAGGCCAGTCCATGGGATTGCAAAGGAGTCAGACACACCTGAGCAATTGAGCATGCATCCAATGGTTCATGTATTTTCTTTAATAATATGTATTTTAAATATCTTAATTATATTCTAAGTATTTTTTAAGTATAATAAAGTGAAGAAGGAAGGTTATGTTAGGCAAGTATAATTTCTGAAATTTAGAGTATTAGGTAACATTTTGATAAGTTCACAATCTTATTTTATTTTTTTCCCTAAAGATACTTGCTCAACAGCAAAGAATAAACGCAGCTGTAGCACTTCAAGTTCTCCACTTTTCTACTACTTGTATGTCTTTATTTTGGGACAACTGTTGCTGGGAACAGGGGGAACTCCTCTGTATACCTTGGGAACAGCCTTTATTGATGACTCTGTGCCCATCCACAAATCTTCTCTCTATATAGGTAAGTTTGCTGCTAATACAAATGTCTCAGTGCCATTTCATGTTATTGCTTATTGAATTTATAAGTAATGTACAACATACACTTTTTAAGAAGTTAGTTGTGATTTCATAAGTATTTACACTAGGTAAATGCAATATTACTTTTTTTGTTGTTTAACTATTTGCTGAAGTACCAGTTGAATGTGGTTGATTTTTATTGACATCCTCCTTTCTCTCCTGTGCTGGGCATTTCAAGCCTTCCTTGAAGTGCCATCCAAGAAGTAGGTCATCTTGATTGCTGGAATGTTTCCCAGGCTAATTTACACAGGTGTGGGGGTAGAGTTTTGCTGTTCTGTGTGACTTACTTCATCCTACATGGAACTGACTAAAGTCAACAAAAGAAACCACACAGTGGTACTCAGAAACTTCTGTGGAGTTGTCCGTTTCAGATTAATGCTTTTTACATATGACTCAATATTTTCCCTTTGTAATCTGATTCTTGACAGCACAAGTTTCTCTTAAATTCCATCCCTGGAGTTCCTGGAAGGTAGAGCTGACTAAATCATGGATGGCCTACATCCAAGTTAATGTGTAATAAATTTGCATGTGAGTTTTCACTTTATTGAGGCTTCCCTAGTGGCTCAGATGGTAAAGAATCTGCCTGCAGTGCAGACCTGGATTCAATTCCTGGTCAGGAAGAGCCCCTGGAGAAGGGAATGACTCCTTATTCTCTTACTGGAATGACTCCAGTATTCTTGCCTGGAGAATTCCAGGGACAGAGGAGCCTCGTGGGCTATAGTCCATGGGGTCTCAAAGAGTCAGACACAACTGAGTGACTGACACTTTCACTTTTCACTTTCACTTTACTAGTATTACTCAAATGTAGGGGATTTTGTCCACTTGGACTGCTCAAAGAGAATACTATAGACTAGTTGGCTTACAAACAAGAGAAATTTATTTCTCACAGTCCTGGAGGTTGGCAAGTACAAGATCATGGTGCCCAGAGATTTAGTATCTGGTGAAGGTCCATTTCTTGATTCGTGGGCAGCTGCCTTTTAGCTGTGGCAGAGGGGACAAGTGAGCTCTCGGGCCTTCTTTTAAGGGCACTAATCCTGTTCTGAGGGCTTCACTCTTATGACCTAATCCCTTCCCAGAGGCCCCACCTCCAAATGCAACTGCACTGGGAATTGGGTTTCAACATATGAATTTTGGGGCGACATCAACTTTCAGTGTATAAAGAGACCTGTTGCCATAGTCGCTGGAAGTCACCTGTGTTCAGTGGAGCCCTGAATCTCTGATATAGAAACCACTACACTCCTACCTGTTCGCTTGCTTTGCTTTGGTCTTTGCACAAGATCTGATGCTCTCTCGCACATTCTGGCTGATCTGTACAACCCCATGTAACTAATTTAACAGTGCTTTTATTTCAGCTAGCTACCAGTGCTGCTTTTCAGTCTTCCAGTTCACAAATTTCCTCTCTGAAGTCCTCCTCTAATCAGTGCTTCTCATAAAACAACTTCAGTCTTTATATTTTAGTAACACACAGAATACAGAGTTTTTCAAAGACTGTTTAAGAATGGAAGGGTGGGGTGAAGGCCCAAGAGACCATCCCAGATTTTATATTCCCCGGGACTGACAGTTTTCAGGGCTACAATTTATTACAGCAGAAGGATACAAAGGAGAATCAGCAAAGGGAAAAGGTGCCTGAGGTAAAGTACATACACAGCCACGCACAAGCTTTAAGCACCCACTTGCTCCTAGTGGAGGCACAGAGGCCAAAATTAGTTCTTCCAGCCAGGAGTTGTAAGAGCATATATGAAATGTTTTCTACCAGCTAAGTTCATTAGAGATTCAATGCTCAAGGATTTTACTGGGAATCGACCGTATAGGAACCCTCTACCTTGCACATAGGAAAGTTCTAGACTCTCGGAAGGAATACAAGTGTTGGGAAAAACCACATTGTTTGTACAAACAGTTTCAGCACAATGATCCACCTTTATATGGGAATAGTGGCATCCCTCTGGACATTTAAGATCCCAGATGCAAACCAAGGGTCAGCCTCACAAGCATGGTCTTTCTTTTTTTTGTTGTTGTTGTTGTCTTTTTTTTTTTTTTTTAAATTTTAAAATCTTTAATTCTTACATGTGTTTGGGAAGCATGGTCTTTCTAAAGATTACAGCCACAAAGCCCGCTGCTGTAACTCTTCTCAGTACTGTAGGGATTCACTGAGTGGTAATTTTTGAGAGTAAAGGGAAAAAAAAAACAAAAGTGATAAAACTTGGAAACTCATTTTAATTGTTTTCAATGTCGGGTAACTGATTCTTTTCATTGGATAATTAGGTTTTGTTGAGTGAAATCCTTTAAGCTTTTTGTGTTTATACATTTCCCCATTTCCAAAATCTTCCCCCATTCTATCTTTGTTTTACAATAGTATCTGTTACTGATAGGATGCCTCCCTCTATGTGAAGCAGTTTTAGGCAGCAAGGCAAAAATGGGCAAAATGAAAACAGTCAAAATTTGGTACCTATTAGAATGATGGGAAAATTGTAGTCACACAGCATGTCTAACCTCACAGCCATCTCCATGCCATTCACTCGTTATGTCTGTCTTTAAATGCTTTTTGGGGTTTACAATTTTTGTTCTTTAATTAAACTTTTAAGTTCATTTAATCTTATTTTGTGTTAAAATCTTTCATCTTAATATGTACTTCTTGTTTACTCTACATTCTTATTTAGTGCCCTTTTTTCCTTTCTTTTTGATAATTTGATATTTATTATTTTATTTCTCCCCTCTATTAACTTCCTAGGTATATGCTCTTTTACTGTTCATCTACTAATTACCTTATATGCAAACTTGATTTTATGAAATTCTAATGTTAATTGATACTTTTATCACATTCCTGATCATCACATAATCTTAAAACCTTTGAACTTTACTCTTGTCCCAACATTTAGTTATTTCTGTGTCCTGTGATCCCTTCTATATTTAAGCTCCTGAAATAAGTATTATTAATGATTTATTTGGGATTCCTAGGTGGCACCCTGCCAGTGCAGGAGACGTAAGAGATGTGGGTCCGATCCCTGCGTTGGGGAGACCCGCTTGAGGAGGGCCTGGCACCCTACTCCAGTATTCTTGCCGGGAGCATCCCATGGACAGAGGAGCCTGGCGGGTCATGGCCCACAGGGTCGTGAAGATTCAGACACGAACTGAAGTGACTTAGCAACAGCAGCATCACAGTGCTTTATTAAAAAATCATTTTCCTTTAACTTGAAGAACAATCTTAAGTCAATAAGTTGAAATTATACTAATAATCATAGGAAAGGAGCAGGAGTGAACACAGTAGAATAGTGCTTTTAAAGTACTGAGTAATGGGCAGCTAGTCTTCTGTTTCCAGTGAAAATACTCCAGGGAAAAGAGTAAAAAAAAATCATTTTCAGATGGAAAAATAAGAGAATTCAGCACAAGCAGACTGCTCCAGTGTATTAACTTCAGCTTTATTTTCTCCTCTCCTATTCCAGTTACATGTATGCTAGGCCTTTTTTTTTTAAATGTATTCTTTGTCCTTTAATGTCCTTTCTATACTTTCTATCTTTATTTTTTTCTTGCTTCCTGATAAATATTTACTGATTTAATAATATATTCTCCAGTTTCATAATACCCAGTTTAGTTCTAAGTAATCTACTGTGGATCCATTTCATGTTTGTTTTGACAGATCTATTCTCTAGTTCTAGAATTTTTTTGAGAATCACTCCACGTGTCTTTTAATAACTTTCTAGTCTCTCTCATATGCAGGAACACTGCAGTGGGATGCCCTTTATCTAATTTCAGGGATTGAGTTTGTTTGAAGCTAAGCTGCACTTGTGCTGTGAACCAGTCTACCTCTAACTCGTCCTTGCTTTTAGAGTATAACCTCCTCGGGGCCAACTTAAAATGTAAGGCAGGGAAAGTTTACAAGATGTACTTTGAGCCGCATCGTTTGTATCCCTCCTTCCTAAAGCCTAGCAAGGGACAGTTTCCCCTTCCAGTGCCTCTTGTAGAATCAGCCAGTGTACTCAGCGGGGGAAAAAAAAAAATCAGTCTCGATTTTTGTTAAACTTCTCTCATCTTCAGAATCTTAACACAGTGATCCTTCACTATTTTTATCTCTTTGCCTTCAAGTGTATATTTAAAAATGATTGTTACAGTTTTTAGAAGTTTTACTTAGTGGGCAATTTGGTTGGAAACACTAGTCTACCTAGTCCATCTACCATTCTTATAAATGTATCAATCTAAACCCAATTGGATATAATTTATAAAAAAGATCTGTCACTAAAGATAATTTGGGAATCATCGATTTCCAACATTTTAAATCGTGTATTTCTGTCCATAAAGGTTTTGTGAGCATGAATCTTAGATATACTTAAAATTTTCTACTAACACATTTTTTACATTTAAAAATATATATCAGTCACTAAGTCGTGCCGAACTCTTTTGGTGACCCAATGGACTGTAGCCTGCCAGGCTCCTCTATCCATGGGACTTCCTGGGCGAGAATCCTGGAGTGGGTTGCTATTTCCTTCTCCAGGGGATCTTTCCTACACAGGGACTGAACCCACATCTCCTGCGTTGGCATGCGGATTCTTTACCACTGAGCCACCAGGGAAGCCCATACATTAGGGTAGGACAGATAAATAAAAGTCTTATATGTTTTCAGATCATCTTGCATGACCTCTACTTTGGAGCCTTAATCTAGTATAGTACATAAATCAGTTTTGCCACTGATGTATGCTTCACTTTGTGTTTGGTATATTCCTTTCCTTCCGTGTATGGGAATGAGAATTTCAGTAGTTAATAATCATTTCAGAAGGTGGTGCCATAAGAGGATATAATTTTTTGTATGAACAATTTTTTAATAAAGAGTAAAAAGTTGTGTATGGCAAAATTTTAAATATCAGAAAAACAAGGTCCATTTAATTCTGCTGCCAGTTAAAATGGGAGATTCACTAAGAGCAAGAGTTTACTGGTTTACTTTTAAGAAGCAGACTAATGACCAGATCCAGGTTTTAAATCAGCTGCCATAGTCCAAAATAAAGAATGCTTTTGGAATGTGTACAGCAGGCTACAGTCCATAGGGCCGCAAAGAGTCAGACAGGACTGAAGCAACTTAGCATGCATGTATGCACAGAAGATAAAAGGCTTCTCATTTCACCCTGCTTTCTTCCATGAGCATTGTAGACAGAAATTACCATCACTGTTCACAGAGGGTAATGGTAGATGAAGACTATCCCTGCTGTGAGTTCACATGACATAGCTTTCCATATATTTATAATTATTGGATTTGTTGCAGTCATTATTGTAGTCTAAAAAATTTTATATAGATTCATGTATTTGAAGCTCCTTGACAGTGGTACCACTCAAATGGCATTTTTTAGTTAAAAATGTGTAATTGTGATGTAATTTGAATCATTTTGTTTTTCTGTAGTAAAATATTTGTCTTTCTTAACTTGTCAGACATTCAAAGCAAAATTGCACAGATGATCATGTTCAGTGTCTTTGCTTTTTTCTAGGAATTGGCTATGCCATGTCAATTTTAGGCCCTGCTGTTGGCTATGTGCTGGGAGGACAATTGCTAACCCTGTACATTGATGTTGATTCGAAACACAGGCAAGGCGATATCTATTTTTCTTTTATTTAGGTTTATATTATTTTAATCATGTTAGTACCACAGGCAGAGCATTTTTATAGTATTTCTTCAGAATAACATGAGGGATTTTTCTGGAAAAAAAACTGAATGCACACAATTTTTATGTAGTATTTTGGCTGCATTGCTTCATGAATTAATGCCACATCATCGCTTGGTATAGTGTATTTATTCATAAATAAGGATGACTGATAGTTAGCTGGTCTTATTTTTCAAAATATACAACCAAGATGCTATGCATTGTTCAAAAATAATAATTTAATTAAAATTAGTTGTGCTTTCAGTAGATGTTGCTGTGGGTAGATAGCCTGAAAGAGTCTTAATAGTTTATGGTTCTCAGACAAAGTGCTGTAGTAGCTCTGCTAATACCATAAGGATAACAGTTGTTCAGCTTTAACAATTGTGACACTGGAGGATAATAATAGATAATGTTTATTTATCCCATACTATGTTTCAGACAATATAGGTATTTTTGTGTATATAAGATGTATAATATAGGTTTTGTGTATATTATATATATATATATATATATATATATATATAAAACTTTATTTTAGATGCCATTTTATTTAATTCTCTCACTTATCTTATAAGGTAGTTGATATACAGAACTGGGTAAGTGGCCAAGGCATGAAATGAAGTAGGTCTTTTTGACTCTGAAACCCCCTTCTTACCCACTGAGTTACCTTCTCCTTTTCTTGAAAAGAGAAGTTAGTAACCTTTGATGAGGGCATGTTATCTCATTTTACTGTAGCTACACAGTCCTTTGCATCACTGTGAACAATGAATAAGAAAACATAGTCACAGCGTATGATCTGTTCTTTAGCTATTAGTCCTAGGTTAATATTTTCAGAGACGAAGCTAATCTTTTAGAGACCGTAGGTTAATAAAAACACTCAGAGGTTGCACTGTGCAGCGATGCTGCTGTGCGCAGCCCTAGGTTAACCTTTTAGAGGCTGTCTAAAAGGTCTGGAGGGGAGTCCTGCAGTCGAGAGCTGGGCTTTCATTTTGGTGGGGTGAAATGCGTTGTCGGAATAGTGTGTTTTAGGGGAAAGCTTGTTGATATAAAAACGTGACAACCATCTTAAGAAACTGTTATGGCAACCCACTCCAGTATTCTTGCCTGGAAAATCCCATGGACGGAGGAGCCTGGTGGGGAGCCTGGTGGGCTACAGTCCATGGGGTTGCAAAGAGTCAGACACGACCGAGCAAGTGGCTTAACTTAATATATATCACTTTAAGCAGAGTTTTTACATTCAAATGAATGCCACAATTGAAGCACAGTGTATTGGCTTTTAACAAAAATTGGTGATTTGCTGTGAGATGTATTTAGTATTCTATATATATGTTACATATTATAATGTGTGAAGAAGAAAAAGTTAGCCAAGATTGAAGAATGTTCAGAAATTCTGTGTATGCCTTCAAATAGTTAACATACTTATATTTACTATTAAATAGCTAAAACTTTTATGCTGTATTTGTCATGTGAAATACTTGTAGGCCATTATTCTGAGACCATTTATGCCTGCTATCCATTGGGATTCTTCAAAATGGCTCCACTTGAAATTTTGAATAATATAGTTTATCTGTATGTGCATTTGAATTATAAATTATGTAGTTATCAGGGCTGAGTTCTAATTAACAAGACAGAGTTGACGTCTGCCTCTTGTTTTTCTGTCACACAGCATTGATATCACTGAGGATGACCCTCGATGGCTGGGGGCATGGTGGATTGGATTTCTTATATCTTGGCTGCTTGCTTGGTCTTTGATAATACCTTTTTCTTGCTTTCCAAAACATCTACCAGGTAAAAATGTCTTCTTTAAAACCAAAGTTTTATTCCAACTCTAGGCCAAGTGGTGCTTCCTAAATGATTAATAAGAACCCTGGAAATTAGTAAGAACTCTGGAAAATTCAATGTTTTTTTTTTTTACGTAGAATCTCAGTTGTCTGCTTATGCAAACTTTTGAATATGCCTCTATTTTAGGAGATATTGGGTAACAATCTTAATATTCATGGCTTTTGTTGGTTTTTCATTAATACCTAATAAAACTGTACATATTCACCTTTTTATTAAATACTTGCTAAATTTGTAACTTATGTGTCATCAGAATCTTGTTTTATGTTTATTCAAGATATAATATCTTTTAAACTATTAGTTTGTATTTAGTTGGTAACTTCAGGACCCAATCTACGTTAAATTATTGATGTTAGTTATTGGTTAATGATAATGCAAGTACTTTTTTTTTCAGTTGTCACCAAAGTCATGCTGTAGTATACTTATTTTCCACTAAATTTCAATACTAAAAATTTGTACAAAAATAAAAGATTAATGGAAAAAATATACATTTCTTTCTCTGTGAGATTTTGCTTCTTTATAATTGTGTGGTTCATACACGTATCTATAGAAGTATTTTTCTCTAAGCTGAAGACATTTCATTGTTTCTATTGTTATATGTACAAGAATAGATGATTAACTTTTGGAAACAGGCAAAAGAAAAGTAGGAAGTGTAGCAGTAGATGGACTCATTGATTTTTTTCTGCCCTGGGCCATTCAGCTTCTGATTCCACATAGTGACTTTTCTCAACTTTATTCACAGTACTGTTATTAAAAATTAAAGGACATGATAATGGTTACTAAATATTATTTCATCTAGAAAGTATGTTAGAATTAGAGTAAAAGAAAAAAGCTTTTAACTCATTTTGTTTAATGTGGAGATGATGAGTCAGAATCATTTGAAAGCAAGAAGACAGAGTGAGTATATTTACTACTTTTTTAGGTACAGCAAAAATTCAAGAAGGGAAAGTTTCCCAAACTCATCAGAGTGATTCCTTACAAGCTACAGATGGTAATTTTGGACAAAGTTTTAAAGATTTTCCAGCTGCTCTAAAGGTACAGTGTGTACACACACACGCATACAAACACACATACTCCACACACAAATACATATGTATATATATATCAATATCAGTATCAGTTCAGTCACTCAGTCATGTCCAACTCTCTGCAACCCCATGAACCGCAGCACTCCAGGCCTCCCTGTCCATCACCAACTCCTGGAGTTTACCCAGACCCACGTCCATTGAGTTGGTGATGCCATCCAACCATCTCATCCTCTGTTATCCCCTTCTCCTCCTGCCTTCAATCTTTCCCAGCATCAGGGTCTTTTCAGATGAGTCAGCTCTTCACATCTGGTGGCCAAAGTATTGGAGTTTCAGCTTTAACATCAGTCCTTCCAATGAACACCCAGGACTGATCTCCTTTAGGATGGACTGGTTGGATCTCCTTGCAGTCCAAGGGACTCTCAAGAGTCTTCTCCATCACCACAGTTCAAAAGCATGAATTCTATGGTGCTCAGCTTTCTTCATAGTCCAATTCTCACATCCATATATGACTACTGGAAGAACCATAGCCTTGACTAGACAGACCTTTGTTGACAAAGTAATGTCTCTGCTTTTTAATACACTGCCTAGGTTGGTCATAACTTTCCTTCCAAGGAGTAAGCGTCTTTTAATTTCATGGCCGCAGTCACCACCTGCAGTGATTTTGGAGCCCAGACAAATAAAATCAGCCACTGTTTCCACTGTTTCCCCATCTATTTGCCATGAAGTGATGGGACCGGATGCCATGATCTTCATTTTCTGAATGTTGAGCTTTAAGCCAACTTTTTCACTCTCCTCTTTTACTTTCATCAAGAGGCTTTTTAGTTCTTCTTCACTTTCTGCTAGAAGGGTGGTGTCATCTGCATATCTGAAATTATTGATAAAAATGTAAAACAAATAATGTTAATAAGCAGTATACCCATACACAGAAGTATTATCACAAAGCATTCTTGCTTGCTTATTTACTGTAGTTCTAGCTCTTATACAGACTTCTCCAGATATAATTGTATTGTGCTTTGAGTAAATGAAAAGTATTCCTCAGTAGAATGGTTAGAAGAACGTGAGTTATCTTATTGGCAATATCAATATTCAGTAGTTATCCCATGCCATTTCTCTTATGTGATGGGTGGATCAATTACCAATGAATTGTAACTATGTTTTTGAGAATGCCAAACCAGTATTTTTCCTTTGTGGAAAAAGTGGCAGTTAGAGGTTACTTCTTTTGAATTTGAGGTTAAAGAAACAATAATGTTATGGTCTATTTTATTAAACTTGGCAGAGTATTCTGTTTAGCATCATAAAAGTTTTGTACATAAGGGAGTTTATAATTTTACCTTTTCAAGATTTGAACTTAATTGCTGCTGCTGCTGCTAAGTCGCTTCAGTTGTGTCCGACTCTGTGCGACCCCGTAGATGGCAGCTCACCAGGCTCCCCTACCCCTGGGATGAGCTTATTTACTTTTCATCATTTTTTTTCCTCCTCAAATGAAAGCCTTAAAATATTTTTACATCATCCATCCTACCTTTTAACTCTCCTTCCTCCTCTCCCATATAGGCACATTCTTGTGTTTTGCTGTGGTTGTTTATAATTTTAAATTCCAACTTTTTATAGTAGTTTCGTTTTATTTCATATGTTTCTGTTTAGATTTATTTTTATAAATTCTCACATGTATTGCCATCAAGACTCATTACTCACCAATGCTTTTTTTAATCCTTATGTTCTCATGCTTGAATATCTCAATTCTGATTCAAATCTCTATAGATACAGCATTTTATCACTGTCTTCTCAGATAGGATGCCATCTAAGTATCCTTGAATGTCAGAATGATATTTCTAACTGGATGAATACTTTCAGATCATACTTCTTTAATTTTCATTGTCTGTAGATAGTGTTTGGCTCCTTTCGAGTTAAATATGTTGAAGTTGAGAAGTCTCAAGTTAATGTGATTCTTAGCTATCCTTTCCATCTGCCAATTTTTGAATTTCTCTTTGATTTCAGGAACTTTACTAGGTCCTATAAGTCTATCATTTTTCATTAATGCTTACTAGGAGTCCATTATCTTTTTCAATCTGAAAGCTTAAATATTTTCTAGTCATTATTCTAAAAAACTATTTCATTTGTTCATTCAGGTGTATTTTTCCTTTTGTCATTATTGTTATTTTTATGTTGCATCATCTGGCTCTGACTTCTAAATCTTTTGTGTTACCTTTTTGTGCCTTCTCTGTGTGTGTGTTTGTGTTGTTTAGTTATGGATTTTTTTTGCATTGAATATTCCAGAACTCTACTTTGTAGTTTTTCACTTTATGGTTACATATGGTGAAATAAGTGAATCTCTCTACTCTCCTCTGGTAGATTAATAGATTCTGAGAACACCAGCAATATAGACCCTTGTTTAAAATTGCTTAACTCTATACCCAGCTAAGGTTCTTAACTAATGATTGCTTCACTTGTGGAGCGAAACTATAAGTATGGTACTTAGGAACCACTCTCATCTCTGCTTACAGTCAATTCTTCATTTATTGAATATAGGAATAGAGCACAATAAAAAAATTGAGTAAGAGGTAGATTTATTATATGGAGATTTATAGTAAGACTGGGAAAGGGAACTTTCCAAACCAGCTTTCACCTCCTTTCCCTAGTCCCTTGCTTGTGATCAGGGCACGTTCACCCTACTGATTAATTATCTATCAATTTCCTAGGTGCTCTATGTATAATTTTTATCAACATTTTATGTAGAAGGCTATCAATAATCAATATTTATTTTTGTGCTAATGGAAATGCTGAAATTTTAGAAAAATTTATTTAAAATGTGCTATTTCATCAGGGAACTTACCATTCTAGTGCTACGTTTTACAGTATAATCATAGTTATTCATTTGGTGAACTGTATTTTTTCTTTAGAATTTGATGAGGAATACTGTCTTTATGTGTTTAGTTCTATCAACTTGTTCAGAAGCCTTAATTACTACTGGATTTGCTACCTTTTTACCTAAATTTATAGAAAATCAGTTTGGATTGTCTTCTAGCTCGGCAGCTACTCTTGCAGGTAAAACATTCTCTTTTGTTGTAGCTTTATCTAGTAATTTTATTTTACCACATTAGATGTTTATTGAATTTTATGTGTGTAAAATTTTGGGTGCTGCTGCTGCTTAGTTGCTTCAGTCGTGTCTGACTCTGTGCGACCCTATGGGCTATAGGCCTCCAGACTCCTCTGTCCATGGAATTCTCCAGGCAGGAAGACTGGGGTGGGTTGCCATGTCTTCTCCAGAGGATCTTCCCAGCACAGGGATTGAACCCTGGTCTCCTGCATTGCAGGCAGATTCTTTACCACTGAGCCACCAGGGAAGTGAAAAATTTTGGATAGCTACTTGTTGAAGTTTATACTGATTTTGATATGTTTCTGATTTTCTGATATGAGACAATTTGTTGTATGAATTTGAGAGCTACAAAGTCTATATACATATTGATCTTAATATTCAAAGCATTAATTTTATTAACTTTCATTTTAATATGACTATTAACTCATTTATGCATATTATTTCTAAATCACATGAATGTTTCATATGTTAGAACCAGAGTAGTACTTGTTTTTGATGTTTTCTAATTTTTGGTATGAGGGAAGTAGAAGGTGCCATTTTCTATTGAGTTAAAATGGTATAAATTTTATTAAAAATTATATAAAAATTGACTGGGTGACTAACACACACATATATAAAAATTATAGTTTTAAAATGGTATAATTATTGGTATAAATTACTGAGTATACTTGTATGTTTTCTCACTGTCTGTATCTTTTTTCTCATTAGGGACTGTTTTAATTCCTGGAGCTGCTCTTGGTCAGATTTTAGGTGGCATTCTTGTTTCGAAATTCAAAATGACGTGTAAAAACATAATGAAGTTTGCTTTGCTCACATCTGTAATTTCACTTGTACTGACTTTTGTGTTTGCTTATGCCAACTGTGAAAATGAGCCATTTGCGGGTGTGTCTGAATCATATAATGGGTAAATATATTTCATTGCTTTTTGATGTTAATATCAGAGTAATAAACCGTGTGTGTATGTCTAAGTGTATGCTTTCTTAAAGAAAATGATGAATAATTGGCTTTAAAAAAAATTGAAAGACTGCTTTTACTATGTAAGAATATGTAGTTTTTCTATTTAGTTTCAGTAATTGATATCATATTAAAAGTTGGATAGTTTCAGGAAGAATTTGAGGAACAACTGTTCTGTACTGAGTACTATGCTCAAGGATACAAAGATCAATATTACAGAATCTTTGTCCATAATGGATTCAGCATCCTAGGGAGAATTTCATGTTATATGTTCCTGTTGATTTAAATTTTGAAACTCCTTACGATGAAATTCTTTCATTAGGTAGATTGAACATAGAGCAGGAGAGAAATTAAAACGAAGCTAGAACTAGGTGATGGTAATCATTGTATTTACTTTAGAAGTTTGTTTGTTTTAAAGAAATAAGTTCTCATTTTTCTGACCTATAAACATGTTTCTGCCTTTAACTGGTTTGACTATTTTATCTTTCTTTGCCTGGTTTATTCTGCTTTAAAATCCTAAGCCATAAGTAGAGGATCAGGGCATTGTTCAGCAGAGTGTTTTACAGCCCACAGTACTGCTTTAATTGTTTGAATATATGTATTTGAGACTGTTGAAGGGGATGGTGCACCAGGTCAGGGACTCTATAATTCTGTATTAATATAGATTCAGATAACATAAATAGAGAGAAAAGTTTGTCAATAACATTTATCATGATTTCTAGCTACTATTTATGTCTGTCATTCTATTAATGAAAAATGGCAAATCTTCTAAAGCAGTGTTTGGTTCAGCTTTATTACCATTATTCAGCATTTATTGACTGCTTCCTCTGGTAGACTTTTACAGCAAAATTCCTACTCTAAAGGATTTTCCTGGGTAGCTGCATAGATTGGGAGACAGAACAGTGAATGAAAAGTGTGTTAGGTGTTGAGAGATATAAAGGGCTATGGAATTCAAAAGAGAGCTTTTCAGTTTCTTTAATTTAGATTTAGGTAAGGCTTCATGGCACAATAGAGGAATAGGGCTAATATATCCTCTTAAGTATACAAAAAGTTAGAGAGAGAAAGATTTGGAGAGAGGGAATGCAGAGGAATATGTTAAGCCAAAGCATAAATGCTAGAAAGTGAAGTCTAGGTTCAGGCACCGGTTTGAATGGGACTTAGGTCATGTGTCTGGACATAAGAGGGAAATACCTGGAAAGGTTGAAAGGTTGATAGAGGGTAATTGACACCCATAAACTTCACCCAGAGGTGCTCCAAGAAACCACAGTTTTTTGTATGTTCCTTTTAGAAGTACAGAAATTTACTACTCTATCACCTTGGCAAACAAATGATGTGGATGTGAGTCCATCTGGTTCTTTCTACCTTAAACAAGAGTCACTACCCAATGAGTTATCCTTAGCTTACTCAGAAGGGAGGGCAAGTGAGGTGGTATCAGTTTGAGGTGTCTGTGGGGACTGGTCATGGAGAGATATCAAGATCTGGGACATAGAGATTGTGCTTAATTACATACACATTCTTAGTGATGAAAAGACTAAAAGTGAGTACACACACACACACACACACACACATGTGTGTGTGTGTGTATGTGTGCTCAGTCATGTCTGACTCTTTGTGATCCCAGGGATGGTAGCCCACCAGGCTCCTCTGTCCATGGAATTTTCCAGGCAAGAGTACTGAAGTGGGTTGTCATTTCCTGCTCCAGGAGATCTTCCCAGCCCAGGGATAGAACCCATTTCTCTTGCATCTCCTGCATTGGCAGGTGGGTTCTTTACCACTGAGCCATCTGGGAAAACCCATACATACATACACACATACATTCATATGCATGGGATGTGTGTTGTGTGTGTAGATTGTACTAATATAGAGATAAAGCCAAGCCACAACAGAGGTGTGACAGCGTCAGATCATTTTTCTCTGTGGCCCTACATTCTTAATTTACCTCTGTACCCTGCATATTAAAGTGTCCATATCGTGGACTGCTGCTGCTGCTGCTGCTAAGTCGCGTCAGTCGTGTCCGACTCTGTGCGACCCCATAGACGGCAGCCCAACAGGCTCCTCTGTCCCTGGGATTCTCCAGGCAAGAATACTGGAGTGGGTTGCCATTTCCTTCTCCACTGCATGAAAGTGAAAAGTGAAAGTGAAGTCGCTCAGTCGTGTCCGACTCTTCGAGACCCCATGGACTACAGTCCACCAGGCTCCTCCATCCATGGGATTTTCCAGGCAAAAGTACTGGAGTGGGTTGCCATTGCCTTCTCCGATATCGTGGACAGTTTAGTCATAATAACCTTATGCAAGAAACTCACTCATAAGAAAAAGTATATGGATAAAACAGACTTGGAAGCTCAAGAAATACCTCCTTAGTGAGTGGGAGAAAGAGAGGTAGTCAAGATGCAGGATTTCTAGTAGAGTGATGCCAAGAATCTTCATCCTTTGCTCTGTAACCATAGATGATTAGAAAGCTTTTATAACTGAATTAATGAATTAGGCTTATTGTTAGGTTCATTCAAAGTGCTATATAACAGTATATCCAAAGTTTAAGATCAGTAATACTGATCATTTCAGGGGATATTTGTAATATTCATAATATTTCAAATAAATGTGTTATTAAATGTTTGATATGAGCACAACACTGGGCTTCCCAGGTGAGGCAGTGATAAAGAATCTGCCTGCCAATGCAGGAGACACAGGAGACGCAGGTTTGATCCCTGGGTCAGGAAGATCCCCTGGAGGAGGAAAGGGAAACCCACTGTAGTTTTCTTGCTTGGAAAATTCCATGGACAGAGGAGTCTGGTGGGCTGCAGTTCTTGGGATCTCAAAGAGTCAGACACGACTGAGTACACACACACATGAGTACAACACTAAATTCACTTGGAAGGAGATTGTCAAAGAATATTTCCAGAACTCTAGTAGTTATTAAAGTTTGCCATTGTCCTGTATCATCTTGGTAATCTATCTGTTAAGATCTTTGGGTCTGTTTTGGTAATCAGTATTGGTTATGGTGATTTGCATTTTACTTTATACTTAGTAAGTACACACAATATTTTTTCCCTTTATAGCCTAAAGCTGTAATTTCATTGCTTATCTGAAACAGCACCTTAAAGTGGCATATCCATCAAGGAGTTGCAATAGATTTAGGGAAATCTTTGCTTTTTATAGAAGCATATTTTTAGAATAATAGTTTGGATTCAAATAAAACATTAATGATTAAATTCAGCTATTTGGATTAAACATGTTTCATATCTACATATGTATACGTATAAACACACAGTTACGTGCATTTTTAAAATACTTAAAATATAATTTGTGTATATTTAATATTAAAAATTTTAAAATATTCAATTTTTTAAAATAAAATATTTTACATATTTTAAAAATTTAAAAAATCCATAAACTTAACAAACATTGGCTATTTTCCTGATAATAGTCCCCCCTTCACTTCATGAAATAAATGTTTACAAATATATAGGCTACAGTGACTAATCCTTGATAATAAGGAATATATTTTATATTTCTTTGTTTCTATGGTAGTTTACATGACTGTCTTAAACTTTGATGTTCTTAGTAATCATTTATCAATAATATGGGAATTATAAGAATATTTTAATTTAAAAGTTACTGTGTAGAGACTATTTCTAGAGTTGCAGGGATAGTTTTTCTGTCACCTTATTTCTACATATATATTATGAACTAGATGAGAGCAGAGATTGCAATGCTTGATTTCATGAATGGAATCATGCTTGATCAAGAAATTTAGCAGCAGCTGGTAGAATAGATTTGAAGGAGAGGCTCCAAGAAGCAGACGGATTACCTAAAATTGACTCTTTGATCACCCTTTCCTTCAGATTCCCCACTGGTGATCTTCCTGTTTATGTCCTTCTCCTTAATCTATTTCCTGTATGAACTTCTTGTTTTCCACCTACTCTTTAAGTGTCACCTTTCTGCAATATAGCAGTTACTCTCTGCTAATAGTTAGATAAATCACTCATTTATGCTTTTCATCCCCAGTGCAAGAAACTTTGCTTCATGGTGGCAGGAAAGTTTATTCCCCCCTGACTTCCATTATTTTTCCTTCCTTCCTTTCTCTCTTTCTCTATCTTTATTTCTATCTCTTTATTTATTTTGGATCTGTGTCCACTACTTCAAGGCTGCACATAATTGGAGCTCATTATGTATTCATGAAATGCATGAACCCCCAGGACCTCTCTGTACTCTTCCCACTCTTTACATGGTTGATCTTATCATTCTCGTAGTTTCAACTACATCCATATGCAAATGGATATTAAGAAACCTGGCTCCAGACCAAATTTCTTCACCGAATTTGGGACTCTTAATCTTAATATGCATTTATAAAGCCACACCCACCGTCTCTTCCCCAAAACTAGTTCTTTTCTGCCAAAATGCCAGGTTAGACACTAGGAGTCCTTCTTAACTCTTCCATTCGGTTCCTATCTCCAGTCAGCCAAACACCGAGTATTACTGATTCTACATCCAAAATATTTCTCAAATCTGTTTTCTTTCCTCAGTATTCTATTTCAGTTCTACTACACATTGTCATAACTTATTGCCTGGGGTATTGTAACTGGAAACTTTGTGTAACTCCTAGGGTTATTTCTTTAAAATGTACTTTTAACAGTGTCATTTTTCAGTCTAAAATACTTGATTACTTTTTCAAAGTAAGTTAAAGCCCTTTGTTTTCAACAAGGCTCATGAGGCACTCAATAATCTGATCCATGACTATATTCCGACTAGATTTCCTGTTACTCTCTGCCTTAGACGTCATTCATATTTCTCCATATAGAATGTAGAATGCTGTTTCCCATCCTTATGCCTTTTATCAGCTTCTCTGAAGTACCTTTCACCTTCCCCATTTACCCAGCTAACTGACTCACTGTTTAAGACTCGAGTAGCACCCCTTCAACCCTCTTACCTAAACTGTGGCTTGTTTTAAGCATCCTTCCTCAGCGCAGGTATCTAAAATGCATGTTGTTGACATCTATAACCACAGTCTATAACCGTCTTATTGTATACATTTGGTCCATCTCTTCTCCTGAACTGTGAAATCTTTGAGGATGACAACCACCTTATCAGCTCTGTAGTCCCAGTTCCTAGGACAGCGGCTTGCACTTGCTCAATGTATGTTCGTTAAATGAATAAATAGATAAGGGATTGGAGAAAGACCTTTGTCTATGCATGTGTGCTCAGTCATGTCCAGCTCTTAGCAACCCCACAGATTGTAGCCCACCAGGCTCCTCTGTCCGTGGAATTTTCCAGGCAAAAATACCGGATTGGGTTGCCATTTCCTTCTCCAGGGGATCTTCCCAACCCAGGGATCAAACCTGCGGTTTCTTGTGTCTCCTGCACTGCAGATGGATTCTTTACCACTGCCCCGCATGGGAAGCCCAGCTTTGCTGAGGGTAACCCTTTATATCTTAAAAGAGGCTGCCTCCTATTAAGAGGCAGGATGGAATAACAGTGAACCTGGGAACCAGGAATATTAGATGGCAGAGAAAGTTAAGTCAATTAATTTCTCTAGGCCTCAGTTTTCCCATTGATAAAGTGAGTATGCTCAACATTATAACTGTATTCATCCTTCCAGGTTTAACATTTTACCCGTTCCCTAGAGAAATACCCTGGAGAAGGAAATGGCAACCCACTCCCGTATTCTTGCCTGGAAAATCCCATGGACAGAGGAGTGTGACAGGCTACAGTCGATGGGGTCACGCAGAGTCAGACACGACTGAGCAACTTCATTGTCTTTCATGTTAGGGAAATACGGTAGTGTCTGGAGCCATTTTGGTTGTCATAGCTACGGGGATGCTACTGACATCCACTGGGTAGAGGTCAGGGATGCTGCTGAACGTCTTACAATCCCCAGAACCAGACCTCCTCAATCCCCACCAAAAAAAAAAATGTATTATCTGGTACCAAATGAGAAGCCGCTTTGCTTACTCTGCCTATGTTTTTTAAAACATTGACAGACATTCTATTATATAGCTGTTGTTTCTACTTCCCATCTCTTCCACAAGAAGTTAAGCTCTATGTGAAAAGGCAGACATTTTGTTTATTTGTTTGCTAATTAAATAAGCATTAAGTGAATGAATAAATGACTGAATGGCAGGATACAGCAATGCTTGCTTTGATCTGTTCATTGAAAGTTATAACGTAGATAATTTATCCATCTTTTATTTCATGCTGACAGGACAGGAAAACTGGGGAACTTGACCGCGCCTTGTAATGCTGACTGTAACTGCCTGCGATCGTATTATTATCCCATCTGTGGAGGAAATGGAGTCCAGTATTTTTCTCCCTGCTATGCAGGTTGTGCACAGTCTGTTTCCAAAAGACAGCCGAAGGTAACTTGTGTTTGCTCCGTTACTCCCGTGTGCGGCAGTATGTTTATGTGTTTCTGGATGCCCTCCTGTCTTCCTCTAGTGGAGCTATGCTACGACCAGTCCCTTCTCCCTGGCCTACCTCCTCCATTCAGAAGCCAGGCATGAAGTTTCAGTCGGGCGAAATGAGTCAGCTCTAGAGCTCTGCGGCACAGCACTGTACCCACAGTCAACAATAATGCATGATGCACTTAGAATTCATTGCTGTTCTTGCCTTAATTTTTAAAAAAGGCCCCAACCACTCCCACGTTTTATGCCTCAGATTCAATTACCGTCATGGCAGTTCTTCACATACATCTTTAAACATCACTTCCGAAATATTATTTACCTTTTTACATTGTTTTTTTTCTTTTTTTAACTATACTGTATGTCCCTTGAAGTCAGGAAACTTCTCGTATTCTTACTAAGTACGTTGTATATAATAAAAACTTAATAAATATTTGTTTTTAATTGATAAACGATGGACACATTAAAAAATATACAAATTACTAACCCATTCTCAAGTGCAAAGTTACTTTTAGTAGTGGATTAGAATGCATATTAACTTACCTGAATATGATTTATTTTAAATTCAATTAAACAGTTTAAAAAAATTCCATAGAATTTTGTTATTCTACATCTACAATCTAAAAATTTTATCTTCATTAAATTTAAAAGCCTTGGGAAAAATAATATTCACATTACTAGTATTACATAATAGGTTATGTTATATATTAACAGATAATGTGATAACTTTGAAAAGATCTGAGGAAAATATATGATACAAAAGACTATAATGAATAAGATACGTAAGAATTATATGACAAAACAGCACAGTCTTGGTTATTTGAAATATGGATTAGTGATATGGCATTCTTTTTTTTCCTATATGAAGATAAGTTTAAGATCACAAAATTACTTCATATTTCTTTTAAATATAAATTTATTTATTTTAATTGGAGGTTATGGTACTATAGACCAGTTAGACCTAATTGATATCTATAGGACATTTTACCCCAAAACAATGATTCATATTTCTTTTAGCACTAACATGGATATCTGTGTGTGTGTGGTTATACATATTTATATGTTCATATATACACACACATAAATATGTCTGTGCATATGTGTACATATCTAATGATTTTGTGTGTGATAAATACATTGAGCATTTATCTCAGGAGAGATGTAGGATTTCATTTTCCTGCTGGGAGTAAACTAGAATGTGAGAAAGAATATGCATTTTTTTTCATATTATCTAGCTTCAGTTCAGTTCAGTCGCTCAGTCGTGTCTGACTCTGCAACCCCGTGAACTGCAGCACGCCAGGCTTCCCTGTCCATCACCAACTCCTGGAGCTTACTAGATTTAAAAATAGTTTAAATTTTGCTTACTAGATTTAAAAATAGTTGTCTAAGAATATTGAAAATATGGCAGAAAAAATGTGATAAATCATAGCAGATTTCATAGACTTCATTGACATGTGCAGTTTTAATCCTTGGAATAAAACTAATTAATTAGATCACTACCATAAAGTTCCTATAAAAACTTAGGAAAGACATCAGGAAGATTTTTAAAGTCCCAGAACTGAGGGTTATCATACCTTCAAATCTGTGGACATCTGGGGAGGCTTTAGTTTCAAAACAGGTTGAAAAATTTAGGTATTTGTGTCAGTTATAAAGAATCAAATTCCACAAGTGAGCATGGTACATATCATAGATTCAGAACTATCTAGAAGGTAAACGGTTCCTTTGAGAAGCAGATAAGTAGGTAGCTTTTTCCTGTATATTAAAATAATCAAAAAATTTCCATAAGTGCTACTGATTAACTTCAATTAGAAGATTATGACAAAGAATTAAATTGTTGGAAGGGTTTTATCCACATATCAAAATGTATAGACACAAATAACATCCTGCACAAGGAAACCAAAATAAATGAATAAATAAATAAGTAAATAAATAAAAAATTCTAATACCCAGAGCACACCTGAAATGGTATTGGTCATTTTGACATGGTTAATTCAATATTTGTATTTGTCAGCAAATATTGTCATTACCGTTTTAAACAGTAAATTGTCTTCTAGGGATTGTTTTAGAAAAACAAGTTAGTTTGACTTCCAAATTTTCTATTTTCCAAAAAAACCAGTTCGTCCTGGTTTTTTTATGCCCAGATAATCCATGTAACAACTCATTTTTTTCACTGGATTTTTTAAATGAAATATTTTAGATAGGCAAAAATGCATTGATAATAATGTAATAAAGAACTGTACACGTTTGTTCACAGAAATAGAATATATTTCGTACCAGTGGTCTAAATGACAGAAACAGATGTTAACTAACAGCTAGCTAGTAATAGGCAACTGTATATTTTTTTATGTAAGGGAGTTGTAAAAATTCATTAGGATAGAAAATACTGTTTTCAGTTTTTCTTCTTAATATTTCTAAAGGCTCCATTATTTCATTATTTGGTATATCTGGTTGCTGAGTCCATAACAGTCATTTTAGGAATGCCACCTCCACATCTGGGTTTCCTGAATCAGTCCCAGGGGTTTCTGGCCTTCGGGGCAATAGAAGCGCTGATTCACCTTGACTTCTCTAGCTCTGCTCTGACTGTACTGTGGCCTTAAACATAGCAAAAGATTTATAGTGAGGATAAAGTTGAGATGTAAAAAGCCTTTGCAAAATGATTGTGCCTCACTTTTCATACACCTGAATTATTTTCCTACAAAAGCAATACTTATGATTTTTAAAACATTTTACTTTCCAACACATCATGCTATTATAGTATACATGTATATATATGTGTATATGTGTATACATATATTAACTAGTTAATTTTTTATATGTAAAATAGCCTTTAGGATAATGTAATAACTTCCGTTTTTTGTTTATGGTAAATATGTCACCTTAAGAGGGATACAATTTGCTTTTTTCAGAAAATTACAGTAAAAAGTTCTGTTGAAAGCAGTATTTTTTTTCCCAAACTCTTGTGATGTATTATTTAATTTTACTGTGGCAATGGTTAAAATTATATTGTGTTCATTCTTTCAAGCTAGCATAGACAGTGAGATTGTCACAATGCATGCTTTTCTTTGTGTCATAGTAATGGAAAAGAAGAAAATTAGCAGGAAAACTGTTTGAGCAATTGAATAGTTCTATTGAAAGTAGTCTAGAATGTGTGTGTGTGTGAGCACTCCATTGTGTCTGACTGTTTGTGACCCCATGGATTGTAGCCCACCAGGCTTCTCTGTCCATGGGATTCTCCAGGGAAGGATACTGGGGTGGGTTGCCATTCCCTCTCCAGAGGATCTTCCCGACCCAGGGATTGAATCTGGGTTTCCAGCATTGCAGGCAGATTCTTTACCATCTGAGTCACCAGGGAAGCCCCCTAGATCATCTAATAGTTATATTCTTGTCAATTTGTCTTATAAGACATGAATCAACACCAGATTACAAATTAAAATCATAGACACATAAGTCAAATACAGAGTATTCTACTTTGTAAGTATGGTCCCTTGTTTTCACTTGCTTAATTTCTTAAGGGCGATTACTGTTTCTCATCACTGTTTTTGAATTAAGATTGTATAAGAGTGTTTGCCATATCTAGAAATCACTTAATTTGCAATGATAAAATATGTTTTCAAGATAAGCACTTTCCATATGTTTATGTCTAATATTTCTAGGTATATTATAACTGTTCATGTATTGAAGGGGAAATTGATATAACACCTACTCCATCAAGTGTTAGTCTTGAAGCTCAAGCTGGAAAGTGTTCAAGTCAATGTAAAAACTTGCCCCCATTCCTTGGCATTTTCTTTGCTGCAATAGTTTTTACCTTCATGGCTGGTACTCCTATAACTGTGTCCATCCTAAGGTATGTGTTACATTGTGAAATTTGCTATCCCTAAGGCAACATGTTGAATGAAAAAGAAAATGGACTCAGGGATGCATTTGGGGTTTATATTGACTTTTGGTTCCAGTACTAATTCAGCCCTCACTAGATCATTAGTTCTATGGCATTGGAAGAGCTACCTCATTGAACCCGAGATGTTTGAGGCTTTAATGAGATCACGGTTGTGAAAGTGTCTTAACGTTACCTGCTTGACATCTGTTCAATGCTATTTTCTCTGCTCCTGTAATGAGGCTTCAGTTGTAAGCTGGGGTCATGATCAATTGTATTTCAGTATGATGGAAATGGCAGTGCGTTCCACATGTCAGAATCAGAATGACGGGCATTCTGCCTTATACAGTAGGTGCTGTTATAGTAAACCTTCCCATAAACAGTAAAAACGCTGCCTGTCGCCGGGCTCTTCACAGTGTTGCACGGTCTCATTGCCTCTCCCTTCTTTTTGTGTGCGTGTTAGTTAGTCATTCAGTTGTGTCCGCCTCTTTTATTTTACTTAATTTACTTTTTTAATTGAAGGATAATTGCTTTACAGAATTGTGTTGTTTTCTGTCGAACATCAACACAAATCAGCCATAGGTGTACATATATCCCCTCCGTCTTGAACCTCCTCTTTGTGACCCCATGGACTGTAGCCCCCCAGGCTCCTCTGTTCATGGGATTTTCCAGGCAAGAGTACTGGAGTGTGTTGCCTTTCCCTTCTCCAGGGGATCTTCCCAACCCAGGGATTGAACCCAAGTCTCCTGCATTGGGATGTGGATTCTTTATCATCTGAGCTATAAAATAGTTCCTGTTTGCCCTTTTATAAGCTCGTCAGCCTTTCTTTTATATTTCCTAACAAACTAGTTTTTTTCCCTCTTCAGTCTTTGCATCTTGATACTCAGTCACTACCTTTCCACATAGTTTTTGACAAATGGAAACTTTAGAGATTTTGTCTAAAAACATTAAGTTGTCTGTTAATATTACACCTATTTTATCTATGTCACGATTTACCTACATATTTGTTTTTTAAAGACTGCTTGATCTCCTTTATCTCCTGTCTAACTCTCTTGTGTGCTAACATCACATCTCGTCCATCTTTGAGAGTTATTACTGAAAAGACTTATTGTGGAATCAAATTGAGTATCAAAAACTGTTTTACACTGACTCTAATTTGTAACTGTAACTCACAGGTATAATTTCTGTCTCAATGTTAGTAAGAGAGTAAGAATTATTTGCTTGCAACTTAAGTCATGTGACTTGTAACATACAGAATAATCAAATAGTCAAGAAGAAATAGTCTGGTTAATGAATGTCCTTTCTCCTTTATGTTTGGTGTTATTCCTACATATTCTGTATATTTGTTAAAACTCATTTGACTCTTTTTGGTATTATTTGCACTATTTTAGTTTAGATAAAATTTTTCTTCTCTTACAGTTCTAGAAAGGTTGACCTGTATATAAGCTGTTATAAATAATTGTTTACTTCTTGTGTATAATGTTTACTTTAATCTGGAAATGCTAAGCTCATATAAAAATGAATTTTCTCAAAGAGTAAATATACTATACAACTATTTTTTGTTTCCTATGCATTAAATATCTCCAGGTGTGTTAATCAAAGGCAGCGATCTCTAGCATTGGGAATACAGTGTACATTGCTTCGATTATTAGGTATGTCATTTTTCTAAGGGCATTGGTAACTGCTGACTATTTTTATTCCTTACTGTTATTAATTTATTTACTTATAATATGTGCCAATAAAACAATTAGTTTATTTGCAATGGACAACTACATAATTGTCTTTGAACAAAACTATCTTCCACTATTCAAGATGTAGTATTTATATATCACATAAAAAGATATAGACTTTACTTTTTACCTGATTGATTCCCTATTGTTTCCAATTCTGTCGCAAATATAACCCTAAAGGGTATATTATATTTATTTAAAATACGACATATGATCACCAGCACATTTCTAATAGAGCACAGTAAAAGACAAATTTTTTGTTTATTGACATAAAACCTACTACCAACATAAATTATAATAAAATATTATTTATAGTCATTGTAATTCCTTTTTCTCCCTGTATTTAACTTCATTTGGGACATAATCTTGCATTAGCAGTGAAAAATAATGAGTTTGTATGTTTCAATAAAAACTGCACTGTAAATATTGTGTCTAGTTAAAAATTGATGAAAGAAATAACTTAAGCCCCCCAAAATTTAAGATTCCAGATATAAGAAGAATAATAAGACAGAAACATGTCTTACACATAATTAATTGTGTGTATAATTTTACATATAATATTATACACATAATATTACGATTGTTTATAAAAACAAAAACCAAAAGCATGGAACATTAGAGATCCCCTAGACTGATTTTCCCCTTTTTTAGATGAATAAATTAAGGACCTGAGAGATTCAGGGATTTGCCTGTAGTTGCACAATTAATGGTGAACTCAACATGTTAGTGTGAACGTGTTTGTGCATGTACACTCCCATGCACATACATGTCAGTGTATGTATGTATATACAGTATATATATATATGTATACTCAAACATCCATATTAGTTTACATGCACACACACACGTATCAGTTCAGTCGCTCAGTCGTGTCCGACTCTTTGTGACCCCATGAATCGCAGCACGCCAGACCTCCCTGTCCATCACCAACTCCCAGAGTTCACTCAGACTCACGTCCATTGAGTCAGTGATGCCATCCAGCCATCTCATCCTCTGTCATCCTCTTCTCCTCCTGCCCCTAATCCCTCCCAGCATCAGAGTCTTTTCCAATGAGTCAACTCTTCGCATAAGGTGGCCAAAGTACTGCAGTTTCAGCTTTAGCATCATTCCTTCCAAAGAAATCCCAGGGCTGATCTCCTTCAGAATGGACTGGTTGGATCTCCTTGCAGTCCAAGGGACTCTCAAGAGTCTTCTCCAACACCACAGTTCAAAAGCATCAATTCTTCGGCACTCAGCCTTCTTCACAGTCCAACTCTCACATCCATACATGACCACAGGAAAAACCATAGCCTTGACTAGACAGACATTAGTCATCAAAGTAATGTCTCTGCTCTTGAATATGCTCTCTAGATTGGTCATAACTTTTCTTCCAAGGAGTAAGCATCTTTTAATTTCATGGCTGTAATCACCATCTGCAGTGATTTTGGAGCCCCAAAAAAACAAAGTCTGACACTGTTTCCACTGTTTCCCCATCTATTTCCCATGAAGTGATGGGACCAGATGCCATGATCTTCGTTTTCTGAATGTTGAGCTTTAAGCCAACTTTTTCACTCTCCACTTTCAGTTTCGTCAAGAGGCTTTTGTGTTCCTCTTCACTTTCTGCCATAAGGGTGGTGTCATCTGCATATCTGAGGTTATTGATATTTCTCCTGGCAATCTTGATTCCAGCTTATGCTTCTTCCAGCCATCGTTCCTCATGATGTACTCTGCATAGAAGTTAAATAAGCAGGGTGACAATATACAGCCTTGACGTACTCCTTTTCCTATTTGGAACCAGTCTGTTGTTCCATGTCCAGTTCTAACTGTTACTTCCTGACCTGCATACAGATTTCTCAAGAGGCAGGTCAGGTGGTCTGGTATTCCCATCTCTCTCAGAATTTTCCACAGTTTATTGTGATCCACACAGTCAAAGGCTTTGGCATAATCAATAAAGCAGAAATAGATGTTTTTCTGGAACTCTCTTGCTTTTTCCATGATCCAGCAGATGTTGGCAATTTATGTACACATAATACATATGCTGAAGTTTAGAAGACTTATTCCATGCATTAGATATTTATTTTGATTTTTTAAAAATATAATAGGTATTTCAAAGACATTTATTAGAAAAGCAGTGAACAAAAATATTTCCTTAACTAAATATTAATCCAATACATTAATATTTATTAATGTATCAATATAGATTAATAAGATGTTTATTAAAATAAAATTTTTAATTGAAATATTTAATAATTATGTGTAATTATTTTAGAATGTTTTATCTGTGTTTCTTTATATTCCTATCACTTGCACATGAACTGATGGATTTGTAGGATAGACAGATTAATACCTGTTTCCCATTTATGTAGAAAATATATGTAGAAAACCCTGTTACTGTAAACTATAATTTTCACTCATGTATTTTACATGTGATTTCTTTTAGGCACCATACCTGGACCTATTATATTTGGCAGCACAATAGACAGCACATGTATTCTCTGGGATATTAATGAATGTGGAAGTAAAGGAGCTTGCTGGATTTATAATAACGTCAGGATGGCCTATATGCTAGTGGCCATAAGTAAGTGGTGACTTCTTGATAATTTTACAGTAAATGGAGTATGACAAGAGATAGATATCTTATTGTTACTTACTTAGGTTTTGACATGTTTTGGTCCAGGCAGTTGGACTGTGCTTTAGTCCTAAAGCAGAGATTAGTTATCAAAGCATGTTTTAAAAGGCCATACCTAGAGTCTGTGAGGCACAGCCCAAGATAGGAGGGAGTAACATTTTAGCTGTCCTTGCATCACATATTATATAATTTTCTTTTAACAATTTTTCTCAAATTTTTTTGGAACGTATAACAAAAAGCTAAAAGAGAATTCTGAGAAAGTGGAATGACTGTCATCTAAGCACCTGGGCTTTGGAGAGCACATATAGCCTAGGTCAGGATGTATTCTTGGCTCTAAGGTACTTCCTAAAAGACCTTTTTATGATATAACAGTTTGGCCATGATGTTTAACCCGTTTTGCCTTCAGTAGATAAAATTAGAAAATTTTAAAAACAACCTAAGAAATTGTGCTTAGTTGCTCGGTCATGTCCGACTCCTTGTGGCCCCGTGGACTGTATCCCACCAGGCTCTTCTGTCCAGGGGGATTCTCAGGGCAAGAATACTGGAGGGGGTTGCCATGCCCTCCTCAAGGGGATTTCCCAACCCGGGGATTGAACCCAGGTCTCCTGCACTGCAGATTCTTTACTGTCTGAGCCACCAGGGAAGCCCATGAATACTGGAATGGGTAGCCTGTCCATTCTCCAGGGGAGCTTCCTGGCCCAGGAATTAAACCAGGGTCTCCTGCATTGCAGGTGCATTCTTTACCAACTAAGCTACCAGGGAAGCCCCTTATTTCTCCTACATGTGTTTAAATTCAGAGTATGCTCTCTGAATTTATAATGACAGAATAATAAATTATCCACTGAAGAAATAAATACATAAATCTAGGAAAACAATGAGATGATAAATATTGACTAAAATGGGCAAAATTAATCTTCCCATCACTTTTACCTGTTAAGAAACATTTTTTATTCAGTGTATTTTTATGTTAAAAAATTATTTACGTGGTTATGTTTATACTTTTTGACCAAAAATGTAGATAATTAATTTTTCTTTTACCTACTCAGTGATAAATATGAGAATTCCTCCACCAGAAACATATGTACCTTTAAATATTCCAAAAATATTATAATAATAGTACCTATAATTACTCTAAATATAGAAATGCTTAGCTCAAAGAGTATTTCTGTTTCTCAAATACCCAGTTTGAGTAAAATATTAATGATTAATACAAATTAGCTACTGCAGAAACTACAATGTGAGGTCATTTAATATATTTAGTTAGCACTTAGATGCTTGTACTATGACCAGAACTAGTTTCTTTAAAGAGAAAGAGCCTCTTTTAAAATTTTTGAAACTTTGGTAAGAAAGGTGATATTCTTTCAAAGAACCCTCAGAGTTCTTTGAAAATAAATTGAAGCCTGTGACGTGAATCTAAATGTTTAATATTTTTAGTTGATGCTTAAAGGTAAATATTAAGTATTGAATATTATATATTCCCAAAGACACTTTCTCCTAAGAACTCTGAAGCTTTTTTTACTTTTAGAATTACTTTTCATCATGGACACAAAAATGTTGCAACTGTTTATTCAGGTGCAATGATGATGTAAGCTATCAGTATCTTTCCTTGGTTAAGAATGCACATGCTATGTATGCTATGCTATGCTGAGTCGCTTCAGTTGTGTCTGACTCTCTGCAACCCCATGAACTGTAGCCCACCAGGTTCCTCTGTCCATGGGATTCTCCAGGCAAGAATAGTGGAGTGGGTTGCCATGCCCTTCTCCAGAAGAATGTACAATCATAGCCCAAAATAGAATAGTTATTATATATTTTCATTGTTTAGAAAAATAAGACTCATTCATTGATTTGTAGACAATGTTCTATTGAAAACTATCACCTTTCTTACTAAAGTTTTAAAAGTTTAAAAAAAAAAAACTAATTGCCTGTATACTCCGTTTTTTTTACATGAAAGTGAAAGTTTCTTTATGTAGTGAGATTCTATTCATGAAGAATTTTCAATGAGGATCAATTTTTGTAATAATTAAAGCCTAAAATCCATGATTAATCATTGTTTTTCTATGTAGGTGTTATTTGTAAAGTTATCACTGTTTTCTTCAATGGACTTGCAGTCTTTTTGTATAAACCGCCACCATCAGTCAAAGATGTGGCATTTCAAACTCAGAATTCAGTTTTGACTACGGTTTCATTAGAATGTGATCTCAGCAAAGCAGGGAATGACGGATGAGACAGCAAAAGAGAAGATTGAAAATCGGCCTGCATTTGTAAGAATGCATGTTATCATTGCAGCATTAACTATCCAATATGGACAATCATAGTTTAGAAATTGGTTTTTTATAATTAAATGTGTTTCCTGCGTATGTGTGAACTCTGAATTTGTTTTTGTTTTAATATAAGAAACAGACCTGTGCCTTCAAAGCACATCAAAAGCCTCAAAACACACACACACACACACACACACACACACACATACAGATGAAATCCTCAGCTAATAAACAATACTAGAAAGAAAAAGCCAATGTTTAGTTATCAGTTTATATTTTAAAACCAAAGTGATGTTTCTATCCTTCTTACAACTTGTTTTATTTTAATTATCATTGTCAGAAGTTTGGCCTTTTTAAGAAAATTCATGGTGTAAAAATTTAAATATATCTAGTCTAAGTTCTAAGTTTCAAGAACTATTATTGAAAGAACATGAATTTAAAACCATCTAAATAATATTATTTGTTTTTAAATTTATATGTACTAGTCTGTCCTTGATTTATTATAGACAGTTAGTGAACTGCTAGAATGTTGGTTAATTATCTTTTTTGTGTCCCAGTACATAGTGCATTCAGAAATATTGGCATTCTGTACACATAACTTCACTTTAACTCAAGAATTCCAGGAAGTGATTTGTTGATATTGCTGATTTTTAACATTTTTATTATTCTGTGATAGTATTATTCAGTTCCATGTCATCCATGTTCCAGGATGGTGCCAGGTTCAGTAAAGTGCCAATTAGATAGGAAAAGATTTCTTTTTTTAAAAAAAATGGCTTATGTCCATTTTATTGATTTTCTTTAAAAAGCTTTCTTCATGAACTATGATCAGTGTTTATATACTCAGTAGCTCAACTTTTCTCGTTTGAAAAACAGATCACCTAATATATTACTTATAGCACATAAGCAGTGCTTTGCTTATAGTAGGCATGTATTATTGTTAAAACATTAAACTCTACTTTTAACTAATCTGCTTATTTAAAGATTAAGTATTTCACATATATAGCATTATAATTCCATTTTTTCAGCTCAGACTTCAGCTAACTTTGTGTACTCAGAATTGTGGAGGAAATGCATCAGTAAACATCAATAAAAGTAACTTCTACCTGGTCAAGAACTTTACTGATTAAGAAAACAGGTAGCTGTTTACAATCAGTGTTATTGAGTAACGAAATGGGTAAAGGCCTGATTGGAGACCAGGATCAGAAGCACTAGTAATTCACAGAGTTTTGAAGAATTATATTTTGTAGTAATTGGTGGCCAGAGGTGATTCAAGAATTGAGTAGCGTTTATAGATTGAGGTGCAAGAAGGAGTGAATTTGAAGTGAGGCAAGCAAGCACACGTGAATATTAGGGAATTGGAGGAGCAGTGGGTCACTCATCAGAGAGACAGATCCACTTAAACTAGGAACACATAAGCACCAAAGGCTGAAGCCAGAATGGGTGGCCAAAACCCAGGTGCTTGAGAAACAGGAAATGTGTAACAACCAAAGAGACAGTGCAAGGTAGACAGGGGAACAAACACGTGGTACTCCCAATTCAGAAGCAGCCTCCCTCCTACCCAGCCAGACGCATTTTAGCTTACTGTTTATTTTTAGTTCGGCTGTGTGGGTCTCCGTGGCTGCTCAGGCGTTTCCCTAGTTGCTGGGGGCAGGGACCGCTCTGCAGTGGCAGTACTCAGGCTTCTCACTGGGGGGGCTTCTCTTCTTGCAGAGCATAGCCTCCTGGATGCACTGAAATACTGCAGACCCGGGCTCTAGAGCAGAGGCTCAACAGTGGTGGTAGATGGGCTTAGTTGCTCCGTGGCACGTAGGGTCTTCCTGGACAAGGGATTGAACCCACGTCACCTGCATTGGGAGGCAGATTCTTTATAATGAGTCACCAGGGTTTAAATGTTTCTTAGAGCTAAGGCTAAAGGCAGATTTTAGGCTTTCTATATCCTATGTGTGGGGCTTCCACAGTGGCTGAGTGGTAAAGCATCTGCCTGCCAATGCAGGAGATGTGGGTTCGATCCCTGGGTTGAACAGATCCCCTGGAGAAGGAAATGGCAGCCCACTCCAATATGCTTGCCTGGAAAATCCCATGGACAGAGGAGCCTGGTGGGCTACAGTCCAGGGTGTCGCAAAAGAGTTGGGCACGACTTAGCGGCTAAAAACAGCAATCCTATATGTGGAAACTAGGAGTTGAGTGGAAACATTTTCTAGATGTAAAATAACAGCACATCCTCAATAACTCATTTATAGAGTGGAAACAAAAGCTATAAAACATATTAGTCTAAAGCCACTTGAGAGAAAAGAAAAAAATCACACCACTCATAGAAATAGTTGAATGAATAAGTCACTAAATGATTGGCATTCACAATGATTTTTAGTTATCAAGGGTTTCACTGTGTTCAGCATACTCATTTTATTAGATGATAAACATTCTTACAAAATTTGTAATGAAAATGATTAAAGTGAAAATAATTTTGGCACTTGAAAGAAGTCAGACTCATTTATAACATACATATTTACCAAGAATACCTCCTCTTATGCTAGGGCAATATAGACACTACTATAATTTTTAAACATTGTTTATTCTTTTGGAGTTACCTGGATTATATGAATTGGTGTAATGCTACTTTCAGAACATAATTTTTTATAATATGTATTTTTCACAATTTATAATAATTTTTATGTTTGTAATTTGGTGATTTTTTTTGTACCTAATTGAAGGTATGTCTTAAAATTTAACATTTGAATTTTCTTAATTGTAGAAAATACAAATGTAAAACCTTTATATATGGAAAGAACCGTACAATTGTTTAGCTGTGTAAATTGGAGGAAAATGCAAATAAAATTTTAGCTCTATTTTTTCAATTTTTATTATAAATAATTATGTAAAATCTATATATTTTTAAATATCAATATGTTTGTACTTGTTTAAGTGTTTAATCTTATTAAAGTCACAGATTTTAAAATATGATTTATCTCTGTTTATGTATACACACACATTTGTTGGTTGGGAGAGGGAAAATCTGACCTGTTGAACTTGCGAATGTAATTTAATGCAATGATTTCTGCTGTCTCAGTGGATGTATTTAATTCAGTATAAGCCATTCATTGTGAAATATACACTAAGATTCTTTCACACAACAGTTTCCAGGTAAGGCAGATGAAGATATAGGATTGATATAATAAGGGTGTGTGTTACAGATGGTTTGTTTTGAAGTATCTGACACCAAAAGTAATGTGTCTTCAAAAGGTTATACATTTAATTCATCATTCATCATTCAAAATACTCAGTATAATATCTTTAAACCATTGGTCATTAACTTGAGATGTAATGATATTTTCCCTTCACTTTAACACATTCAGGTTCCTTTAGCCTATTTGTACTCCAGATAATAACATTAACATATGTTAAACTTGTTTTTCAGTCACTCAGTCATGTCTGACTCGGTCATGTCATGACTGCAGCATGCC
The DNA here is from genome assembly GCF_023091745.1 of Budorcas taxicolor. Classification (NCBI taxonomy): domain Eukaryota; kingdom Metazoa; phylum Chordata; class Mammalia; order Artiodactyla; family Bovidae; genus Budorcas; species Budorcas taxicolor. The sequence continues at coordinate 100,452,882 of NC_068916.1, read as the reverse complement.
AGGATTTCCTGTCCTTCCAAACCCATGTCCACTGAGTCCACCCAAACCCATGTCCACTGAGTCAGTGATGCCATCCAACCATCTCATCCTCTGTCGTCGCCTTCTCCTTTTGCCTTCAATCTTTCCCAGCATCAGGGTCTTTCACTTGAATGAGGCAGCTCTTTGCATCAGGTGGCCAAAGTACTCAGATCTGGTGAAGTGGATCAAAACATTTTAGCATTTTAGCATGATTATAAGTGTATCAGTGGTCTACCTCTGTGACCAGGTGACTGACTGGGAGCGGTTGCCATTGCTGTTCATGTGGCAAGAGCACGTCTGCCCCATATCACTAACCCAGGAAAAGATCCAAAGACAAAATGCACAGTACAATTTTCACCAACGAGTGTCACTTTTACACCATCCGAAGGTTCGAAAAAACTATGTTGAACCATCCTAATTTTGAGACTGTCTGTAGTGATGGAATGTAACCTACTCTGCTTCAGTTCAGTTCAGTTCAGTTGCTCAGTCGTGTCCGACTCTTTGCGACACCATGAACTGCAGCACACCAGGCCTCCCTGTCCATCACCAACTCCCGGAGTCCACCCAAACCCATGTCCATTGAGTCGGTGATGCCATCCAACCATCTCATCCTCTGTCGTCCCCTTCTCCTCCCACCTTCAATCTTTCCCAGCATTAAGGTCTTTTCAAATGAGTCAGTTCTTCACATCAGGTGGCCAAAGTATTGGAGTTTCAGCTTCAACATCAGTCCTTCCAATGAACATTCAGGACTGATTTCCTTTAGGATGGACTGATTGGATCTCCTTGCAGTCCAAGGGACCCTCAAGAGTCTTCTCCAACACCACAGTTCAAAAGCAGCAATTCTTCAGCGCTCAGCTTTCTTCACAGTCCAACTCTCACATCCATACCTGACTATTGCAAAAACCATAGCCTTTACTAGATGGACCTTTGTTGGCAAAGTAATGTCTCTGCTTTTGAATATGCTATCTAGGTTGGTCATAACTTTCCTTCCAAGGAGTAAGCGTCTTTTAATTTCATGGCTGTAATCACCATCTGCAGTGATTCTGGAGCCCCCCAAAATAAAGTCAGCCACTGTTTCCCCATCAATTTGCCATGAAGTAACGGGACCGGATGCCATGATCTTCGTTTTCTGAATGTTGAGCTTTAAACCAGCTTTTTTACCCTCCTCTTTCACTTTCATCAAGATGCTATTTAGTTCCTCTTCACTTTCTGCCATAAGGGTGGTGTCATCTGCATATCTGAGGTTATTGATATTTTTCCCAGCAATCTTGATTCCAGCTTGTGCTTCTTCCAGCCCAGACTTTCTCATGATGTACTCTGCATAAAAGTTAAATAAGCAGAAGCTTGTCCAAGATAAGGAAAAATGGAATCGCTGATTCAAACGTGTCTGAATGTTTTCCCCTTCTCCTTTCTCTTTTCCTTGTTTCATATATATATCCCTCTTTTGCCTTGGTTAGGTTAAATCAGTCTATTGTTAGCTTTCTGTTTCTATAAGTGGTATAATGATGATTATCATGAATCTTTGACAAGGAATTTCAAGGTCTGAAATTAGCAGCAGCAAAATCTGTTGGATAACACTACCCATGAAAACACTTTTTAAAAAAAATAGCAGAGATCAGATAATTCTAGTGAAAATGAGGCTGCTCTTGCCTGAAAATATCAGTTACTATTATCTCCTGGGTATGAGCTGGACATACATATGGTTTATACTCACTACAGTTCTGCTGTTTGACATGTGAGACAGCTAACATGCAGGGAAATTAAGTTTTCAAGGCCGAAAAGCTAATAAGTGGTCAGAGCTAGAACTTGAATTTTGGCTCCAAAATTTTTATGAAGTTACTGTTGGTAAGCAAGTATCAGGCACACAGACATGAAAATAGTTTGGTCTCCCTGGTGGCTCAGCCGGTAAAGAATTCACCTGCAATGCAGGAGACCCCGGTTGCATTCCTGGGTTGGGAAGATCCCCTGGAGAAGTGATAGACTGCCCGCTCCAGTACTGCGCTTCACTGGTATCTCAGCGTGTAAAGAATGTGGGAGACAGATTTGATCCCTGTGTTGGGAAGATCCCCTGGAGAAGGGAACTGCTACCACCTCCAGTATTCTGGCCTGGAAAATTCCATGGACCGTATAGTCCATGGGGTTGGAAAGAGTCAGACTGGATCGGGTGGCTTTCACTTCACTTTCCAGAAAAAGTGTTTAGTTTAAACCCTTTCATATCCTTTCCAGGCTTGCAATTTCTGTTTTTACCAGCAGGTGGTAGTATTGACCTGGCTACTGCAGTAAAAGTGCGTTTTCGTGAGTGAGAGTTTTACTACTCAGAGCAAGGAACCCACTGAAGTTAGGCTCCACTCTGCACTCCTTTCAGAGGGCGTTGGAGGTCACCAGCTGCAGGGCGCATGACACAATCCTTGTAGAGGTAGATGGCAAGCACCCAAGGATGGCAAGTACCAATATGTAGTTGGTACAAGCAACCATAAAAACACGCTATATAAAATTGTGCTCAAACAGGGTTAAGGAAGATCTAAATAAAGTCAAAAAAAAAAAAGAATTTGCCTCCTTTTGACAAGGACAGCCTCAACATATCCCTCAGCTTGACTGCTCTTAAAAAAAGCTTCTTCCTAATTCTAGGCCCTACCTTAGAACATTTACTTTTAGAAAATCGGTCACTGTAAATTCTTTCTCTGCTCATTTGACATGTAAACATTTTCTTTCTTTTTTTAGTTTTTTTTTTTGCCTATTTTACAACCTTACATTGTCTTTCTCAACGACTTGAGAGATTTCCCCTTAAAATGCGTTATCAAGGAAGAGTCTATTCATAATGAGTTGAGATGAGGTTGATAGAGAACTGTTAGAAAGGATCTCTTTCCCACTGAAATGGAATGATAAAATATGGTATTATTCATCCCTCCTTCACCCATTTCTGTGTAAGGATTGGAGCCTAACTTCAGTGGGTTCCTTGCTCTGAGTAGTAAAACTATCTCACTCAGACTCATCTCCATTGAGTCGGTGATGCCATCCAACCATCTCATCCTCTGTTGTCCCCTTCTCCTTCCACCTTCAATCTTTCCCAGTGTCAGGGTCTTTTCATTTTGCCCCAAATAAAACTTTACTCCCAGCTCTCACATTGTACCTTTCTTTTTTAAATTCAACACTTGGTATTGGATTTTGAACTTAGGGACTCTGTAATATAGTAATAACCTTTCATAAATTCTAGTGTAATTTAACCTTTTTTTTTTTAAATTAAATGATATATCTGTCAATGGATTTGTGTTTTTACTCAAAGAGTTGTGGAGCAATTAGTTCCCCGAAGCTGTATAATGTCCTTAGCAAATATTGATCCTACTCTGACTCTTTAAAATTCTGATATGAGAAGACTACATATAAAAGACTGCTGTGAACAGGCAGAGATAACACAGGCTCAGACACACTAAAGCTAATTACTTACAGAAAATGGTTTGAATGTGGGCCAATAAGAGATTGGGGAGTAAGCATATTAAAGCCACTATAATAGAAGACATGAAATGAGACAAAAGAAATGAGGGATGGAAATGCAACGCGTGGAAGGAAAGCCATTCAGGAGATTAAGAAAATTACATTGCTAGTGTGCTTCATTCCAGCTGAAATGAATGACCTTCTTTGGCAATGGTTCATGAATCCAGTATTTATAAGAGAACACAAGACACATTGGTGGTATACAGGTGAGCTTTTTTTTTTTTTTTTTTGCCTTTGTTTCTTTGATTTTTCTGTTTTCTTTAATGCTTAAGATAATTAATTACCTGCAGATACACAATTCTGTACACTGAAGCCTTAAAGAATAGAGACGCTATGAGCTGAAGACAGGACTTGCCCAATGTTATGTCCTCTTTACCAAACAAAACACTGCTGGATGTGGACGTCAATAACTATTTAAGGAAGGAGATCAGTCCTGGGTGTTCATTGGAAGGACTGACGCTGAAGCTGAAACTCCAGTACTTTGGCCACCTGATGCTAAGTGCTGACTCATTGGAAAAGACCCTGATGCTGGGAAAGATGGAAGGCAGGAGGAGAAGGGGACAACAGAGGATGAGATGGTTTGGATGGCATCATTGACTCGATGGACATGGGTTTGGGTGAACTCCGGGAGGGCTGGCGGTCGCAAAGAGTCGGACATGATTGAGCGACTGAACTGAACTGAACTGAACTGAAGTAATGAAATGATGGGTTGTCAGAGCAGGGTTTTCTTCTCAATTTTCAATGAATTATTAGGCCCAGGAAGTCAGGCCCGCTGTTGGGTAGATGTCTGAGTTTTGGGGGAAAATAATTTTTTTTCATTAATTCATTCTCATGCACATATAAATGTGAGTAATATGCTTTATTATTCTTATGAAAAGATACAGTGGCACTTCCCTGGTGGTTCGGTGGTTAGGACTCTGCTCTTCCACGGCATGTAGCATGGGTTTGACCCCTGGTTGGGGAACTAAGATCCTGTATGCTGCGGATGCAGAGTGTCCTCCCTCCCCCCCAAAAAAGAGGATATATATATTCACATGCACAAAAAGATAAAAAGATGGCAGTGGACCTGGTCATTAGGGAGGGGAAACAAAACTTAAATGTGGTGCCATTTCTTACCTGTCCTAAACAGAAAGATCAATTCAGTTCAGTTCAGTTGCTCAGTCATGTCCGGCAGCACACCAGGCCTCCCTGTCCATCACCGGCTTCTGGAGTTTACTCAAACTCATGTCCATTGAGTCGGTGATGCCATCCAGCCATCTCATCCTCTGTTGTCCCCTTCTCCTCCTGCCTTCAATCTTTCCCAACATCAGGGCCTTTTCAAATGAGGCAACTCTTCACATCAGGTGGCCAAAGTATTGGGGTTTTACCTTCAACATCAGTCCTTCCAATGAATATTCTGGACTGATCTCCTTCAGAATGGACCGATCTCCTTCAGAATGGACTGGTTGGATCTCCTTGCAGTCCAAGGGACTCTCAGAAGTCTTCTCCAACACCACAGTTCAAAAGCAACAATTCTTCAGTGCTTAGCTTTCTTTATAGTTCAACTTTCACATCCATATATGACTACTGGAAAAATACTGAGAAAAACAAAACAAAAAGATAGTCTTAGAATTATTCCCATTTTAATGAATATGCACTTGAGTCTCAAGAGGCACAGACTGAGGTGACTTTGCTGTACTTCTATAGATAGCACAGTAGTTTTGCAGAGATTGGGTGCTGATCCAGAAGGTCCCAAGCTTTCATGGTTCACAACCAACTTAGTATCTCAGTAAATTTTTCATGGCACATCTAGATCCAGAGAAACAGCTAACAGTTGTGTTTATTAACTAGACAGATCCAACATTTAATAAATATTTATTTCCTGTAAATTTAACAGTTATTTGGGGACTTCCTTGGTGTTCCGGTAGCTAAGACACTATGCTCAAAATGTAAGTTGCCTGGGTTCGGTCCCTGATCAAGGACCTAGATCCCACCCACTGCAATAAAGAGTTCATGTGCTTCAACCAAGAGTTCATGTGCTTCAACCAAAGATCCCACATGCTGCAGCGAAGATTAAAGATTCCATGTGCTGCAACTAAGACCTGGCACAGCCAAATAAATAGATATTTTAAGATAGTTATTTGAAAAAAAGCATATGTAAATTAAAAGAAAAATTATATTTTTATTTCATTCTTCAAAAGTAATCAGAATTACTGATGTGTTGGGCACATCTTCTTAAAGCTTAGCATTGGATTGGAAACTGCAATCCTTGTTTGCTTTCCTACTTTGTTTTTCACAGGTACTTGCTTTATTATCATTGTTGTTGTTGTTTGGTTGCTCAGTCATTTCAGACTCTTTGGGACCCCATGGACTGTAGCATGCCAGGCTTTCCTGTCTTTCACATCTCCTGGAGCTTGCTCAAACTCATGTCCATTGAGTTGGTGATGCCATCCAACCATCTCATCCTCTGTCGTCCCCTTCTCCTCCTGCCGTCAGTCTTTCCCAGCATCAGGGTCTTTTCTGATGAGTCGGCTCTTTGCGTCAAGAGGCCAAAGTATTGGAGCTTCAGCTGCAGTTTCAGCCCTTCCAGTGAACATTCATGGTTGATTTCCTTTAGGATGGACTGGTTAGATCTCTTTGCTATCTGAAGGACTCACGGGAGTTTTCTCCAGCACCACAGTTTGAAAGCATCAATTCCTAGGTGCTCAGCCTTCCTTATGGTCTAGCTCTCACATCTATACTACTGGAAAGACTGTGCAGACCTTTGTGGGCAAAGTGATGTCTCTGCTCTTTAATAGTGACTGCTGAAAACCCGGCTTTGCAAGGATATGTCATCATGTAAAGGAATATAGTACAATCAAATATTAAGACTTTTTGAATTCTCAAGCTAGCAGTTTGTACAGAGTACAACAGATACTGAGTTCAGACCCCATGAATCACAGCACGCCAGGCCTCCCTGTCCATCACCAACTCCCGGAGTTCACTCAGACTCACATCCATTGAGTCAGTGATGCCATCCAGCCATCTCATCCTCTGTCGTCCCCTTCTCCTCCTGCCCCCAATCCCTCCCAACATCAGAGTCTTCTCCAATGAGTCAACTCTTCGCATGAGGTGGCCAAAGTACTGCAGTTTCAGCTTTAGCATCATTCCTTCCAAAGAAATCCCAGGGCTGATCTCCTTTAGAATGGACTGGTTGGATCTCCTTGCAGTCCAAGGGACTCTCAAGAGTCTTCTCCAACACCACAGTTCAAAAGCATCAATTCTTCGGCGCTCAGCCTTCTTCACAGTCCGACTCTCACATCCATACATGACCACCGGAAAACCCATAGCCTTGACTAGACGGACCTTAGTCGGCAAAGTAATGTCTCTGCTTTTGAATATGCTATCTAGATTGCTCATAACTTTTCTTCCAAGGAGTAAGCGTCTTTTAATTTCATGGCTGCAGTCACCATCTGCAGCGATTTTGGAGCCCAAAAGAATAAAGTCTGACACTGTTTCCCCATCTATTTCCCATGAAGTGATGGGACCAGATGCCATGATCTTCGTTTTCTGAATGTTGAACTTTAAGCCAACTTTTTTGCTCTCCTCTTTCACTTTCATCAAGAGGCTTTTTAGCTCCTCTTCACTTTCTGCCATAAGGGTGGTGTTATCTGCATATCTGAGGTTATTGATATTTCTCCCAGCAATCTTGATTCCAGCTTGTGTTTCTTCCAGTCCAGCGTTTCTCATGATGTACTCTGCATAGAAGTTAAATAAGCAGGGTGACAATATACAGCCTTGATGTACTCCTTTTAAACTTTAAATATCCCACTGGGCCTTTGAAAAACAAACTTGTTACTTCCTTCCATCTCCTCCTGTATGGAGAAGATTTTGCTTTTAATTGTATTTTCTAAGATTTTTCCTCTTTGCTTAGTTAGATGCAAAGTTTGTAATCTGCCATTGTTGACCTGATTCAAGTATTACAAGTTATTATTATCAATTTATACTTACAGGCATTTTCACTTTTTTATATGTTAGATAATTCATATGCCATAACATTACCACAACCTTCTATAAGTTAGAAGGGAGATATCACACTTTTTTTAAAAAAAATTCATTTTGGACACAAAGGGGAATCTAACAAGGATGACATTAGTTGCCAGAAAAGGTACAAGGTGTGTACCTAGGATGAGTATGATAACCATTGTTTCACATTATTACATTGTTTTAACAAACTCAGAGTATGTGGCTTGCCCAACAGTCCAACTCAATACCTAAATTTCAATATATCATTATACTTTCCACAGCTTCATGAAAGAATGTTCTTTTCTTAAATGACTAGCAAAGAAGACATATGGTTAAATTATGACCAAGAAAATCTTCCTGTGTGTTAAAATATGTAAGACATCAGAACTCAGGTTCAAGTTCAGTTCAGTTCAGTCATACAGTCATGTCTTATTCTTTGTGACCCCATGGACTGCAGCACACCAGACCTCCCTGTCCATCACCAACTCCTGGAGCTTACTCAAACTCATGTCCATTGAGTCGGTGATGCCAGGTTCAAGAAAGTTTCTGGAATTTTCTTTTCAGGAGACTATATTTTCTGTATTAGTTTAAATTATAACATTTTTATGTGACTATTGACACAAATCAAATAATTTTTTTATCCCTTCACCATTCTTTGCTCAGTCTTCCCACGTCTCATGATTCAACTCCGTTAATTAACTGCTGTGAAAATGCATTAGGTTTTCAAATTTTTTCCTAGTCACACACACACACATTTGCAGAGAGTTTTCTGACTGATTCATTTGTCTATTTTATTTTATAAAACTCTAAAGCAAATCTTATACTACTTTCCCCCATTTTTTTTATTATGTTATGGGCAAAGTCAATGTCTCGCTAGATAGATCTAACCTATTAGATTTTTTAAACACTCTTACAGATTTCTAATGTGTGACTATCATGATTAATTTACTCTTTCTTTCCATAATATAGAAAAATAATATGACAGGTCAATATATTTAAATGGGTTTGAGTGAAATACAAGATGCATCAGACGTCAGAAATGAATTTTATGAGTCTATCAGTTACTATGAGATAAACAATCGTACCTGAAGATATACAATACAGCCTAAACTGGTAGATGTGATACTTTAGAACATAAAGTGATTTCAGAACATGAAAATGAAGGAAATCAACAGAGGAGAAAACATTTTATTTTGAATAGTTTTGAAACCATGTCATCCAACTTAATAGATCTGAGATAGATATCTTAGAAAAATTTCTAAGGAATAACAAGTTTTAAGCAGAACATTCAGGGGAAGAGACTACAGTGGAATAAAGATGAATTAGCAGCTTTTGAAAATCATCCAGCAGTCATCATGCAAGAACGTACTAATTTTTTAAAAGCATGTAGTGATCATGCAAGAACGTACTAATTTTTTAAAAGCATGAAAGATACTTTCTTGCAGGACGGTGTTTGCCAAATTCAGAGCATTTTAAAAAACATTACATAGATGGGACTCCATAATGATTTGACTTACATACATCATAAAATGATTATCACACTAAGTTTAGTAAACAAGCATCATCTCATATAGAAACAGAAATAAAGAAATGTGAAAAGAATTCTTTGTGTCAAGAACTCAGAATTCCCTAATATTTAAATGTAACATGCATCTGTATGCTGATTATATATACCTTGTTGTACATTACATCCCTAGTATTTATTCCAATTATAACGGATACATCTTACAACTTGTACTTTTGACCACCTTTCTCCGGTTCCCCCTGCCACCCTGCCAAGCCTTTGGTAACCACAAATCTGATCTCTTTGTCTAAGAGTTTGTTTGCTTGTTTGTTTTTGAAGTATAATTGACCTACAACTCTGTGTTCATTCCTGTTATATACAGTGATTTGATATTTCTATATATTTTAAAATGATCACCATGATAAGGCTAGTTATCATCTGTCACCACACAAAGGTATTACATACTTACTGACTGTCTTCCCCAACTGTGCAATTTTTCCTGCCAATGATTCATTTATTCTGGAACTGGAAGATTACAGTTAATCCCGCTCGTCCCAGCTTCCTCCCCTCTGGCAAAACTCCTGATTGTTCTCTGTATCTGTGACTCCATTTTGTTATGTCTGTTCATTTGTTTTTTATTTTCCTCATAGAACTGAAATCATGCATTTTCTGTCTTTGTCTGACATTTCACAAACCTTGCTTTTATTAAGTTTGTAGCCCTATTTGACATTTCAAACTCTCTGTGTATATTATTTATACAGAGATTAAAGTTTAAAGCCTTTTGATTCATAACAGGAAAATGGATTATTTTTGCAAAAACATAGACTTACAAAGAGTTTTGTGGGTTTTTCAGTGGAAGGTCTAACATTTTCCTTCAGTACAATCACCTAAACTTTGGTAGCCCTTTCACAGTGAATCCTTCTTCATTCTACTCACCCATGTTTTTATGATAAAGATGCAGAGACTGATGGATCTCAAAGTAAAACACACAGAGTGAAGATTTTCTGAAATTTGTTATTTGTCTAAAAATTTGTAATAGATACACTATGTCTGCACAGGATGCCAGAATAATCAGCTAAAAAGGGAAGAATTTAGTCGAGGGAATGCGAAAAGTCTTGGTTCATTGCCAAGTTTTTTTCATCTTGTATAGATACCAATTTAGTGCTTTCTAGCATTTATACTAATGTGTTTTAAATACATTTGCTATGGAATAGTTAAATAGACCTCCAAGCTTTTTTTTTTTTGCACTGCACACACAGATGCATGGGTGTACATGTGCACACACACACACACACACACACACACATGTTTTTTCTCATAGTCAAATCCTGAGTTTTAAAAATGCTTCTTGACCACGGTAATATAAGCCCACATAAATACAATATTTCATTTTTATGCTTACAGGCACAACTCTAAATTCATTTGATTGAAAACCTAATACTGGCAGCTTATGGCATGAAAATAATCAGAGGTTGGTGAGAAAGGCAAGCTTTGTGATTCACTCACATGGGGTAAATTTTAGGCACTGCGTGCCTTAAAGTTATGTGTTCCGCAGCTTTGTTAATAAAAGAAATGTGTATGACTTTAACATACTCTGAAAATCAAAGTAATCATTTTTCTTTGTTACTGAGAAGCACCCTTAAGCTATATAACACTGAGAAAATTAGAGTCTAGTAAAATCATCACTGAGTTCATGTAATATCTAGATATCAGAAGTTTTATCATTAAACTAATACGAGGAAAACAGTTCATTATGCTGTTAAGACACGATCACGAGAGATAGTAAGCCTAAAGAATCTCCCTGGAAGAGCCTCCTAGTCTTGCTTCTCTTTCCTCTGCGGGTACATTTCTGACATGCTTTGATGGCGTCATCTATTTTCCGTCACAGAAATGAGATGCATCTGGACCTGAAGTTTGATCCTGGCCAGGAGAGCAAACTTTGCAATCCCAGCGGCGGCTGACCTTGCCGTGGCAGTGTTATACAGGCGGGTTTTGCAGTAGGAACAACTGGCGCAGCATTTTTATTAAACCAAAAAGAGGGAAAGTCATTTGGACGAAATGACTCTGTTATTATGGGGTATATGATAATGAATACAATAACTAAGTTTACAAACAGCTTTCAACAAAATACCGTATTTGCAATCACTTGGGATGAACTAAAATAAAACCTAGTTTTGACTTGAGTTTTTCACATTTGTTCTCAGGCTTTCCTGAGGGTATGGTTTCTGAAAGTTGAAGAAGTATTTATTCAGCAGTGTTTGAAAACTGAAGTCTCAGGAAACAATGTCCACTTTTGTAAAAATTAGTCTGTGCATTTCCTCTTATAGATAATCGTGCATCAGTGATGAATGAAACTTAATATTGTAGAAACTTAACTTTCAATACTTCTCCAAATTAATGTTAGAAGCAAATTATCTTGGATAAAAAATTCTAAAATTGTAAAACTGGCATAGTACTACAAGTTCAATGCCAATTCGTTAATATCTGGTTCCTCCTCAACCTTTCAGCCTGCTCTTTTTTCTGGGGGTGGGGGAAGGTGGCCCTTCTTGCCTCCTGGATGCCAGCTTTTCTCTTGTTCCAGACATTTGGTGTTTTTTTGGCTGTGCCACCTGGCATTTGGCATATTTAGTTCTTCAACCAGGGATCGAACCTGAGCCTTTGGCAGTGAGAGCATGGAGTCGTAGCCACTGGACTGCCAGGGAGTTACCCCCAGCCTATCTTCTGGTTTACGCTGTATCAGACTCAGCCACATCAGTTCTCAAGTCCCATCCACGCATTTTCAAATGTTCCATTAGCATCACATACCTGGTGCTATCAAAACTGGGTTAAGAGTCCACATGTACTCTTCTTTCTGACCATACTTATTCCATCATTTGCTTCAGATCACACAAATCCAAATCATCTGAAGGCACAGACTCCACCTTACCGTGCCAGGATACAATCAGCACCCAGCCCCTTCCTTCAACCCCCTGAGGAGTTACCTACCATCCATTGTCTTTCTTGTTGGTCATGGAGCAAGTCTGACTCAGGTATGAAGCAGGCCAGAAGTACCCAGGGATTGATTGCTTATAATTGAAACTAAAATATATGAAATATGCATACTTTGAAAATTCTGAAGTTAGTCACCTAAAGAAGTTTTCATTTGATTTTGCAGAGACTACATAATCACAATTTTGTATACTCAGCCAGCGATTTATGGAAATATTAGAAATTTGCAAAATATTTGTCAGAAAGTGAAATGTGGAAGTGTCCTCATAGTCCTAGCATAACATATGTATGTCTTGGATCATATAATCCATTCTTGTTAAAGAAGATGTGAAAAGTTCTGCCTTCAGTCATAAAAATTGCACTTATTGTCACAGAGATCCAGTGTGTGGGTCCCCTATCCTTCGGCTTCCCATACCAGGGAGTTGTCTGCGGGTCATTTTGTTCCATGACATCTTTATTACGAGCTTGCTGTTTTCTGTAGAGCTTATCTATGGCTGGTTAGTAATCTTTTCCTAAGCAGGAAAGCCAGGTGGTGACTAGAATGATGAAGGAGTACCACGAGTGGAGAGAAGGGAAGCGTGGGGAACCTCAGTGCTGGCGCCTTGCATAGACTCCCCACCCAGGGGATCTGGGGTCGTCCTGTGCAGAGAGAGTGCTGTTATTGCTGGCCAGTCAGTGCTGAAAGAGTCCTGAGCTCCTGGCAGAAAGTATCCCCATAACCCCGGCAGGAAGTATAGAAGAGACCCCTTACAAATCATCGTCAGGGACAGAATGCTACTGTGGGCTCAGTTTATTTGGAGAAGGCGATGGCACCCCACTCCAGTACTCTTGCCTGGAAAATCCCAGGGTTGGAGGAGCCTGGTGGGCTGCAGTCCATGGGGTCGCATGCTTTAAGTTCTGTCACTGACCTAGTCATGAATGTACCTCAGAAACTTAGGGCAGAGAATCCATCGTGTATATCTTTGCATTGATTCAAGTCACTTATCTCATAGCTGCTACTTCATGATTCAGTAAAGTTTAGAAAAATTCAGAACCCGTATGTTCCTGAAACCAAGTGTCTTCACGTATATTAACTTCTTTAGTCCAGACAACCTTTCGGAACGGGTTTAATAAATGAAGAAATGGAGATCTGAGAAGATTAAATGACTGTTATTCAAACTAACCACTATAAAAGAAATGAATGAACACACTCTAGAGGTATGTTGGCAGAGTAACATGAAGATCTCATTGTCTCTTTATTGCCTACAACACACATAGAAGGTATCTTTTATGGGGCAGCCTTAAAGCCAGTAAATAATAGTTCTGGTCAGCTCTGTAACTAAGCATGTTTCAGGAAACGAGTTTCAATACTTAGACATAATAGTATACATCATAAAATTTACTGCATACCAACAGAAACCCTGGGTAAGCAGAAGAATATAGGAAATCATTTAGATTATTTTGCAACATTTGGCTTCCCCCCACCCCCGATAACCTGAAAAACAGTGACATGAAGTACATCAGTTATAACCACTATTTGCCTGTCGTAACTTTCGGTTCTCTGCATAAAACTAATCGATCATGAAGTTGTATATCATTGAAGATAAATAACCTGGCATGGCCCCAGTCAGGGGACTTTAGAATGGAAATAGGAATGCTAGCATCCGTGCCAGAAACCTTTTCATCTTCCCCCAATCGCCAGTTGAACTTCTCCCCACCCTCTCAATCCATTCTCTTGAATTCTCACTTCACATGACAAATATGAAGAGTTGGAAAATACTGAAAATTCTTAGAGGTACTCTGTGGGACTGGCAACCCATGCCAGTACTCTTGCCTGGAAAATTCCATGGACTGAGGAGCCTGGTGGGCTACAGTCCATGGGGTCGCAAAGAGTCGGACACAACTGAGCAACTTCACCTTCACCTTCACTCTGTGGGACATTGTCTTCTCAGAGCAGAAAATGGCACTATTTTGACTTCTTTTCCCTTAGGTTTGCTTCTCAATATACCACTTTCCAATACTGAGGGTTGTAATCCTCTGGAAGATTTGGCTCTTTCCTCAACTCATCTCATTTTAAGATAATCTCTTCATGTGGTTTGGTGGTTTAGTTGCTAAGTCGTGTCCGACTCTTGCAACCCCGTGGACTGTAGCCTGCAAGGCTCCCCTGACCATGGGATTTTCCAGGCAAGAATCCTGGAGTGGATTGCCATTTCCTTCTTCAGGGGATCTTTCCGACCCAGGAATCGAACCTAGGTCTCCTGCATTGCAGGCAGATTCTTTACCAACTGAGCTAGGAATCTCTTCATAGGCTGACATTTTTCAAAGGAAAGAGGAAAGACTTGAGTTGAACAAGATTCTGTTTTCATACCCTGCAAATATCTCTTAGGAAGAATATCCTACAAACTTGAAACTGGAGAAGGACCTGTTTTACCTTATCTTATGCCTGAAAACAAAATTAATTGAAAATTTCAAATTCCAAACTTGAAGGATCTGATGATTTATCTTTCTTTTCTTGTGATTAGATATATTATTTTCTGTGGAATTAGGTAGTTAAGAGGAATAAATATTAGGAAATTGAGTTCTCAATTAAGGGCACTCTTATTTTTAATTAACTATGCCCTTAAATACAATGAATTCTTAAATCATTCTTTATTCCTTATTTAATGGTGAGATTTAAAAGGCTTCATTAAGAATAGCCATAGATCAGAGCCTAGATGCTTGCATGCCATTCACCCTTCAGTTAGAGTGAAAGTATGAGAAAATATATGGATTTATGTAACTAAATATGGTATTATCATAACAATACACTATTAATTTTTGTCTATGATAATAATTACCATAATAATATGGTATTGATTTTTTGTTTTGAATATTTGGCCCTGTTTCCTTCATATACTATTAGTTACCTGTCACTTAAGGGATCCAGGGATCTATTCTTTTTATTTTTCACAATATCCTGATGGCTTAGAAAAATCAAGTCAGAATGTCTGCTTTCAGGAATAGGCCTTCTCTTCATGTAGCAAATAAATAAATAGCAGGAGTCTTTACAAAAAGAGTATGGGGTTTCTGGAAAGTTTGCGACATCACTGACTAAGCCTTTAAAGGAATGCCTTTTTGAAAAACAGACAAACTTGAATCTACTTGTTTTCGGCTGTGCTGGTCTTTGTTGCTGTGCAGGTTTTCTCCAGTTGTGATGAGCAGGGGCTGCTCTGTAGCCGCGATGTGCAGACTTCCCGTGTCCGTGGCTCCTCTTGTCGCCGAGCACGCGCCCCAGGGCTCCTGAGTTTCAGTAGCTGCGGCGCGTGGGCTCAACAGTTGCGGCTCCCGGGCGCTAGAGCTCAGGCTCAGTAGATGAGGCTTATGGCTTCCTCGCTCCATCTATGTGGGATCTTCCCGGACCAGGGATCAAACCCGTTTCTTCTGCGTTGGCAGATGGATTCTTTACCACGGAGCCACCAGCGCAGCCCTAAAGGAACATCTTAATGGAGAAGCTTCAGAAATAAAGAAAAATAAATAAATAAATAAATAAAAAATTCTAGCTGTAAAGCATTGCCATACCTCTTGTTGCTTATCTCTATCATTGACATTTTACAAGTCACTGGGAATACAGATCTTGATTTCTATCTTCAGTTATACTACGTTAGAAACTGGCCCATCAATGGATAATTAAAGAAAGATTGCCTTTAGAATGATATGACTTGGTGTTTTCTTTCATAACATCACTGTGGTACAATGACATGGAGAGCTGTCAGGAACAAGGACCAGCCTTGCTTAATCTAAAGCGGAAACCAAGTGCCTTCTTAGTGCAGCAGAAAGCCCACTAGTGTCTTAAAAGCAAGGACCAGCCTCCTGCAAATGGAAAAGCTACTTTGTCAAATCAAACTTTCCCTTTCAGTTTAATGTATCATCTAGCTTTGATTAGAATCATGTGCTTAAAAAAATTCTTTTGACCTTCCCAATATTCCTGAATTTGCATTTTATCACTGGAAATTTAGAACAGAGAGGCTAGTATTAAAAGTAAAGCAGATCCCTAAGTTTGAAAGTAAATAAAGCTATTTGAATATTTTTTTTCTTCTTCTCTGTACCACATTATTTGTTCAATTTTTCTCCTCCTGTGAGAGTCTAAGCCTTGATCAGTCTTTGACCTGAGGATGAAAAGTTACATAGGGATTATTTTTCTATTTTGGGAGCTTCCCAGGTGGCTCACTGGTAAACAGTCCGCTTGCCAATGCAGGAGATGCAAGAGACACAGGTTCAATCCCTGGGTCAGGAAGACCCCCTGGAGAAGGAAATGGCAACCCACTCCAGTATTCTCGCCTGGAAAATCCCACGGACAGATGAGCCTGGTGGGCTATAATCCATGACTGAGCGCACGCGCGCGCGCACACACACACACACACACACACACACACAGGAAGGATGCAGAATTTTGAGGATACACATTGAACTAACATCCTTTTTTCACAAAATAAATTTTCAAGGAATAAGAAATTCCTTGTGTGAAATTCTGTACTAGGGTTGAATATTTTTGATATTGATCTTCTCAACTAACAATGTTTCTTTACTTGCTATAATTTGTCTGGCTTTCCTTGCAATGCCTTGGCTGTAGGGTAGAACAGAGGCCTCGGGTCCGCCCTCTCCTCCCTTACTGTGTTAGTTTACGATAGCAGTGTGTGCGTGTGCGTGTGCTGTTGCTCAGTTGTATCTGACTGTTACGGCTCCATAGCTCTTCCCTGGTGGCTCGGCTGGTAAAGAGTCTTGTCCATAATGTGGGAGACCTAGGTTCAAGCCCTGGGCCAGGAAGATCCCCTGGAGGAGGAAATGACAACCCACTCCAGCATTCTTGTCTGGAGAATTCCATGGACAGAGGAGCCTGGAGAGCTACAGTCTATGGGGTCACAGAGTTGGATATGACTAAGTGACTAACATTTTCACTTTCACTTATGGCCCCATGGGCTGTAGCTCACCAGGCTCCTCTGTCCATGGGATTTCTCAGGCAAGAACACTGGAGTGAGCTGTTGTTTCCTCCTCCAGGGGATCTTCCCCACCCAGGGATTGAGCCCACATGTCTTTCCTTTCCTGCATTGACAGCCAGATTCTTTACCACTAGCCCCACCTGGGAAGCTCTTACAGTAAATTCATTCAAATTCAGCAATTTAAAGTTTCTTTAAAAAAAAATTATTTATTTATTTTAATTGGAGGCTAATTACTTTACAATATTGTGGTGGTTTTTGCCATACGTTGACATGAATCAGCCATGGGTGTACATGTGTTCCCCATCCTGAAATCCCCTCCCACCTCCCTCCCCTTCCCAGCCCTCTGAGTCATCCCAGTGCACCATCGCCAAGCATCCTGTATCATGCATCAGACCTGGACTGGAGATTTATTTCACGTATGGTAATATGCATGTTTCAACGCTATTCTCTCAAATCATCCCACCCTTGCCTTCTTCCACAGTTTCTTTATATAATCTGGTAACATTTCCTTTGGGATGAATTGATATTTCAATTTTTTTTTATCATTTTCAGCTGTTTGCCAAGATGCCTTCTGATACACGCAACATTGGGCTTAAGTGACTTCATGGTGATTCAGGAGACAGTTCAGTTCAGTTCAGTCGCTCAGTCGTGTCTGACTCTCTGCGACCCCATGAATCGCAGCACGCCAGGCCTCCCTGTCCATCACCAACTCCCGGAGTTCACTCAGACTCACATCCATCGAGTCCGTGATGCCATCCAGCCATCTCATCCTGGGTCGTCCCCTTCTCCTCCTTCCCCTAATCCCTCCCAGCGTCAGAGTCTTTTCCAATGAGTCAACTCTTCGCATGAAGTGGCCAAAGTACTGGAGTTTCAGCTTTAGCATCATTCCTTCCAAAGAAATCCCAGGGTAGATCTCCTTCAGGATGGACTGGTTGGATCTCTTTGCAGTCCAAGGGACTCTCAAGAGTCTTCTCCAACACCACAGTTCAAAAGCATCAATTCTTTGGTGCTCAGCCTTCTTCACAGTTCAACTCTCACATCCATACATGACCACAGGAAAAACCATAGCCTTGACTAGATGGACCTTAGTCGGAAAAGTAATGTCTCTGCTTTTGAATATACTATCTAGGTTGCTCATAACTTTTCTTCCAAGGAGTAAGCGTCTTTTAATTTCATGGCTGCAGTCACCATCTGCAGTGATTTTGGAGCCCCCCAAAAATACAGTCTGACTGTTTCCACTGTTTCCCCATCTATTTCCCATGAAGTGATGGGACCAGATGCCATGATCTTCGTTTTCTGAATGTTGAGCTTTAAGCCAACATTTTCACTCTCCTCTTTCACTTTCATCAAGAGGCTTTTTAGCTCCTCTTCACTTTTTGCCGTAAGGGTTGTGTCATCTGCATATCTGAGGTTACTGATATTTCTCCCGGCAATCTTGATTCCAGCTTGTGTTTCTTCCAGTCCAGCGTTTCTCATGATGTACTCTCCATATAAGTTAAATAAGCAGGGTGACAATACACAGCCTCGACGTACTCCTTTTCCTATTTGGAACCAGTCTTTTGTTCCATGTCCAGTTCTAACTGTTGCTTCCTGACCTGCATACAGGTTTCTCAAGAGGCAGGTCAGGTGGTCTGGTATTCCCATCTCTTTCAGAATTTTCCACAGTTTATTGTGATCCACACAGTCAAAGGCTTTGGCATAGTCAATAAAGCAGAAATAGATGTTTTTCTGGAACTCTCTTGCTTTTTCCATGATCCAGCGGATGTTGGCAATTTGATCTCTGGTTCCTCTGCCTTTTCTAAAACCAGCTTGAACATCAGGGAGTTCACGGTTCATGTATTGCTGAAGCCTGGCTTGGAGAATTTTGAGCATTACTTTACTAGCATGTGAGATGAGTACAATTGTGTGGTAGTTTAAGCATTCTTTTGCATTTCCTTTCTTTGGAATTGGAATGAAAACTGACCTTTTCCAGTCCTGTGGCCACTGCTGAGTTTTCCAAATTTGCTGCCATATTGAGTGCAGCACTTTCACAGCATCATCTTTCAGGATTTGAAATAGCTCAACTGGAATTCCATCACCTCCACTAGCTTTGTTCGTAGTGATCCTTTCTATGGATCATTTGACTTCACTTTCCAAGATGTCTGGCTCTAGATTAGTGATCACATCATCATAACTATCTGGGTCATGAAGATCTTTTTTGTACAGTTCTTCCGTGTATTCTTGCCACCTCTCCTTAATATCTTCTGCTTCTGTTAGGTCCATACCATTTCTGTCCTTTATCGAGCTCATCCTTGCATGCAATGTTCCCTTGGTATCTCTAATTTTCTTAAAGAGATCTCTAGTCTTTCCCATTCTGTTGTTTCCCTCTATTTCTTTGCATTGATCGCTGACAAAGGCTTTCTTATCTCTTCTTGCTATTCTTTGGAACTCTGCATTCAGACGCTTATATCTTTCCTTTTCTCCTTTGCTTTTCGCCTCTCTTCTTTTCACAGCTATTTGTAAGGCCTCCCCAGACAGCCATTTTGCTTTTTTGCATTTCTTTTCCATGGGGATGGTCTTGATCCCTGTCTCCTGTACAATGTCACAAACCTCATTCCATAGTTCATCAGGCACTCTGTTTATCAGATCTAGGCCCTTAAATCTATTTCTCACTTCCACTGTATAATCATAAGGGATTTTATTTAGGTCATACCTGAATGGTCTAGTGGTTTTCCCTACTTTCTTCAATCTGAGTCTGAATTTGGTGATAAGGAGTTCATGATCTGAGCCACAGTCAGCTCCTGGTCTTGTTTTTGTTGACTGTATAGAGCTTCTCCATCTTTGGCTGCAGAGAATATAATCAATCTGATTTTGGTGTTGACCATCTGGTGGTGTCCATGTGTAAAGTCTTCTCTTATGTTTTTGGAAGAGGGTGTTTGCTATGACCAGTGCATTTTCTCGGCAAAACTCTATTAGTCTTTGCCCTGCTTCATTCCGCATTCCAAGGCCAAATTTGCCTGTTACTCCAGGTGTTTCTTGACTTCCTACTTTTGCATTCCAGTCCCCTATAATGAAAAGGACAACTTTTTTGGGTGTTAGTTCTAAAAGGTCTTGTAGGTCTTCATAAAACCGTTCAACTTCAGCTTCTTCAGCATTACTGGTTGGGGCATAGACTTGGATTACTGTGGTATTGAATGGTTTGCCTTGGAGACGAACAGAGATCATTCTGGCGTTTTTGAGATTGCATCCAAGTACTGCATTTCAGACTCCTGTTGACCATGATGGCTACTCCATTTCTTCTGAGGGATTCCTGCCCGCAGTAGTAGATATAATGGTCATCTGAGTTAAATTCACCCATTCCAGTCCATTTTAGTTCGCTGATTCCTAGAATGTCGATGTTCACCCTTGCCATCTCCTGTTTGACCACTTCCAATTTGCCTTGATTCATGGACCTGACATTCCAGGTTCCTATGCAATACTGCTCTTTACAGCATCGGACCTTGCTTCTATCACAGTCACATCCACAACTGGGTATTGTTTTTGCTTTGGCTCCATCCCTTCATTCTTTCAGGAGACAAGTTCTGTGGAATCAAGTGATTCTTCTCTTGACTTTCTCTAGTCTCTTGTGGGGAGACTAGTCCTATATATTCCTTGAGTTAGTGACCATCATGCATGGTTGATCCATGGATGTTTCAGGTGTTAAAACATAATTGGAGGCATAATGAAAATTTTCAGGACTTTATTTGAGTAAAAATAAATTTCAATTGGGCAGTTCCAAACCAGAAATTGTTAGGAGTGTTCCACTGACAGGATTTCGGGGAGAGGTTTTTATAAAGGTGAACACAAAGAAAGGAAATTACTGATTATCTATAGCTTAAAGCCTATTTTCTGTTTGTGATTGGTTGTCCTTAAGTTTCAATTTTGTAACCTTGAGGCGCTTATCAGTTCAGTTCAGTTGCTCAGTTGTGTCCCACTCTTTGCGACCACATGGATTGCTGCACGCCAGGCTTCCCTGTCCGTCTAGGCTTAGATTTTGGTTTGCTTACACAGGAAGCCAGGACATTAAGCCCCTTCTGTCTAACAGCCTCTTGTTTGATTAATTTAACAGGGCACTATGCTGAAACTTACTACTGGGGTTCATGGTTGCCACTTTTGCCGCCAGTCACGAGGTTTCTATGCTTAGCTTTCTCTGATCCCAGTCCCACATGCTTTGATAGTCCTTCGAGTCTCTGTATCAGGGTAAGACAAAGCTGATGCCCCTTCAGAGACGAGGGGGTACCTTAGCCTCTCTGCTTCCCTCTGCTAATAATGACATCGGATTCCGTACATGTCAGGTTGCGCGTGGCCCCATGCAAATCTTCCCTAGAGCAGAGAAATCCAAACCATGGCCTTAGACCCAGTCCATCTGCCAGCTGGTCTTGTAAAGAAAGTTTTTTGGCCCATGGCACTTGTTCATTTATGTGTTGTCTGTGTCTATCTGCACACTACAATGGCAGAGCTGAGTGGTTGTGGCAGAGAAGATAAAGGCTCCCAACCTAAAATATTCAATATCTGGGCTTTTACAGAGACCATTTGTTGACTCATGCCCTACAGTCTTGCAGCCTTACTCAGTGACTGTAGACTAAAAACTTGGGGGTATTACCACCAACCCGAGTAGGATTTAAGACCAAAATTCCATGCGATAATCATTTTCTGTGTTATAAGTGATACAAGTTGTAGAGTTGAAAGGAAGAAATACTGCTTCACCCAATTACATTCTGGAAGACAAGACCTCTAGACCTAAATATAACATGTATGCAATGGTGGGCTGTCACTCCAAGGCTTGTGTGGATTGTGGCCATCAATCTATACATTTAATGAATAAATTTCTACCTTTTTTGGTTTAACTTTCCCACTATAAAGAATAGCTTCACACAATTACACCCAGTGTGTAATATCTTCATTTTATGAAAAGTTCTGTTATATGAGGCCACTGCCTCACTCCAGTGTTTCTGATCCAATCTACTTACATTCTTATGCTTTTTTTTTTTTCAGTTTATCCTGAATGATCTGTCTCTCCACTGGAAACAGTCAAGATAAGGAGAAGCTCAAAGCTCTCTTTACTAGATCTCTGATGAGGTTTTGGATTGTTAAGGTGAATCATCCTCATGCCTGGCCCCAGGCAAAGGTGGGGAAATCAATGGAAAATCTTTGAGAACATCCTGATTGCTCTCCATCCCTATCAGGCATATGGCCTGAGGACAGTGAATTTCTTTCTTGACTTTATTTCCTCCTATGATCTTAAATTATAAGTTAAATTATAATTAAAGGGAAGCCTGGCATGCTGCAGTCCATGGGGTCACAAAGAGTCAGACACAACTGAGCGACTGAACTAAGCTGATAATCTTAAATGATGTGACTCATTTAAAATGATTTCAGTTCTCATATATTTCTCCTTGATGTCCTTAGACTGGAAAATGGGAGGCAGGCAGCATGAAAGAAATGAAACTGAAAACCAAAGTATGTGAGAAGAACTGAATTGCAGATAACAAAAAACAGTATCTCCAGCACTGTGAAAATTTTGTATATATTTTGCTTTAAAAACTAAAGAGAGGAAACTTCATTATTGTAATAGCTCATCCCTGTGGCTATTACCGTGTGTACTGGAGAATTAAAAAATATTCACAGCCTAATAGTTGAGAGTTATATTTTATTCGGTGGGAGTTTTTAGGATTTCAAGGCCAGGAGACAGCATCTCAAGTAATCCTGACAGAACTGCTTGGAAGAGATGAGGGGAGAAACCAGGTTACACAGGTGTGTTGCAACAAAGGGCAAGTAGTTTGAACATCAAAACGTTATGGTGAATTAAAGTAAACCAGATATCCTAAGTTAGGGAATTTGGCATTTTTCTATGTATGGGAGGATGCAAGAGTCTGGGCTCAGTAAAATCATTCATTTTGTATATATCCCTGCTCTTCTGGGCTGGTATCCTGTTTGCTCACGTCCTAAGTTCCCTTGGGGCTCAGCATAAGGAGTGGCTACAGTCTGAAGGCTGTTAGATCAGAGGTATTCTTCTCCTTCCTGAGTGCCCTTAAGGATCTGGAGTTCACATTGGGTTACTACAATCTCTGATGACTGGGACATTCTTTACTTGATATAGCAGGAAATTTCTCAGTACTCTATTTCCATTTCTCAGTACTATAACTACCTTAACCTCATGTCTTGAGGTTATTTCTGTTTAAAAAGCTGCTTATAATCCTCCTCCATGTAGCAAAATACTGTATGGTTCCTTTTTTCCAGTAAGTACTTACTTATACATTATTTCAATTTATATTTTGCTTGATATCATTCAACATATAAGAATATTTCACTGTTAAAGTAATTAGGTCATAATTTATTACGGAAAGTGAAGATGCCTTTAGGAAACCATAACCCTATCTGGTGAATTCAGATTTTATCGTTAGAGTGTAACACAGTGGTAAAGACCATGAAAGGCTTTCGGTCGTTAACTCATCCATAAAACGGAAGCGCGGGCTTCTCAGGTGTTACTAGTGGTAAAGAACCCTCCTGCGAATGCAGGTAGACATAAGAGATGTGGTTTCAATCCCTGAAAATCCCCTGGAAGAGGCCATGGAAAGCCACTCCATTATTCTTGCCTGAAAAATCCCATGGACAGAGGAGCCTGGCGGGGTACAGTCAATAGGGTCGCACAGAGTCAGACAAGACTGCAGCAACTCAGCATGCCAGCATGCAAAATGTTCATTTTCATTTGATTATTGTTTTTTTTTTTAGTGGATCCTCATGATTTGTGTTTTTAATCCTTTAGGTCCCATAGAGCCTCTCATATTTCTTTTTGCAGTTTTTCATGGTCTTAGGTTATTCCTGCCCTGAACTGTGCATGCTAGAAAATGTAGACTAACAGAGTTCCTCTCTGTGCATCTCATCACTTCTTTTCTCAGACTGCCACCTTTCCTTCAGTGAGAGACTTAATCTCACGTATTCCTGGGGTTGTGTTTTCTTATACTGCATGTTCTGAGAGGAAGAAGTTCTTTTCCAGCAACAGTAAACCCATCAGGAAGCATCCATTTAACGTGGCCTATATTCCACGCCCAAAGAAAGAGATGATGTAAAGAGAAAAAAATAGATGCAAGACACAGGCCTGCTTCAGAGCTCTGTGCCTTGCCAAAAACTTAGATGTCCCTGGAGGTTTTGATTCCACTCTGAAAAGCATGATTTTACATGAAAACCATTGCTTATTTCAAAGAATAGGAATGAGATTTTGCTAAAATCATTTTTGAGTATTGCTACTTGACTGTATGTTACTGAAAATGGTATTATCCTGTTAAGTATTTCATAATGAGTAGTGAAATGTGTCATGAACTCCACCCCTTCAGCTCAGTCTATACCCTTGTTTGCAATGAAAAGCTAAGCTCCAGTGCACTTTGTGCAGCTGGTTTTAGAACCACAAAGAGGAAGAAGTGGTCTGTTGATCTGCCGCATATGACATGACAATGCGAAAGACAACTCCCCCTCAGATATTATCCCAGTTACGAATTCAACAAAACCAAAGAGGTTGACGTCAGTTATCATCTAATGGACTTCATCCCACCTTAAAGTGGGTACCTCGAGAGGCTAGTAGACACATACTTACTTGGTTGTTTATGTGAACTCAGTTTCAATAACCATAAATGTGTTGCCTCATAGAAGGGAGACTGAAAGTCATGTGGCTTGCTTTGGGCTTTATGGGCATATTGACAACAAGATACTACGTACAAATGTACTGTGAAACATATTACACTGAGATTTTTGGCAAGGTATTCCTTTCTGAACATCAAGCCTAAGCTTACAACATTAGCATTACACCATGCTGCAGTGAGGACTTCCCTTGAGCCTCAGCTGGTAAAGCATCCTCCTGCAATGTGGGAGACCTGGGTTTGATCCCTGGGTTGGGAAGATCCCCTGGAGAAGGGAAAGGCTACCCACTCCACTATTCTGGCCTGGAGAATTCCATGGACTCTATAGTCCATGGGGTTGCAAAGAGTCGGACACAACTGAGCGCCTTTCACTTTTCCACGTTCATGCTGTCGTGAAACTCTGGCACTGCTTCGTTTCGGACTGCTGTAAGGCAGATCTAGAACATTAGGAGTAAGGGTCCAAGATAGTCACTTAAAGAGATCATCATTTGATTACTCAGTTTTAAAAATGATTTAAAAATTTTAGGACAGTTTTAGATTTATAGTGTTTTGCACAAAAATTTGAGCAAACCAGAGGATTCCCATAGATTCTCCACTCACTCTTTCCTATTATTATTTTAAACTATTAGTGTGCATTTGTCATGATTAATAAACTAATTTTGAAACATTATTATTTACCAAAATTCATATTTTACTAAGACTTCCTCAGTTTTCTCCTAATGTTTTCTTACCAAGATCATCCAGTAGTCATGTTTCCTTGGGATCCTCTTGATTGTGATATTTTCTCAGAATTTCCTTATCTTTGATGACTTTAATAAAGTTCAAGTTTTGAGAATAACCATTCAAATATTTTGTAGAATGTTTCTCAACTGGGATATGCTTTTTTTTTTTTTTTTTTTTTTAAATCAAAATAAGACTGCAGTTATGGGTTTGGGGGGAGAAATACCATGAAGTTAATTTGACATTTACATCACATCATATCAAGATAGCATTATTGTTGATGTTACTTTAATGTTATTTGTCACGGGTCTATTTTATTTTTTAAAAGAGATTGCACTCTGCCAATCTCTGTATTTTAATCGGTATTTATAAGTCATTTACAGTTTTTGATATGTGAGGATTTAAGTTTGCCATTTATTTATTTTTATTTTTTGCTTTTGTTTCTCATGCCAAAGCTCAGCTTCTTTGTACACTGGTGCCAAACTGAGACAGAGTTTTGGGTGAAGTAGAAAAAGAAAGTGAAAGCGAAGTTGCTCAGTCGTGTCCGATTCTTTGCGATCCTCTGGACTGTAAGCCTACCACGCTCCTCGGTCCATGGGATTTTCCAGGCGAGAGTACTGGAGTAGGTTGACATTTCCTTCTCCAGGGGATCTTCGTGACCCAGGGATCGAACCCAGGTCTCCCACATTGTAGGCAGACACTTTTCTGTCTGAGCCACCAAGGGAGTCTGCTGAAGTAGAGGAGGATCGGCTTATTATTTTGCCAGGCAAAGGGGAGCAGAGCAGTTGATGCCCTCAGAAGTGCGTGTCCCAACTTGGGGAAGGTAGTGAGAAGTTGTACAGTAATTGTTCACAGAGGGCGTGATGCGCATGTGGACAGTTCCGATGGGTTGGTGGTGAGAAGTCAGCATCATCAGCCTTCAGGTCCAACTGGTCTACATGCTTTTAGGCGGCTTCCCATCATTGATTGCTAACTTCTCCCACCCGGAGGGGGTTTCAGGATCAGCCAGGTAGCTCAAAGACATTGTTACATGTATCCGTTGATGGAGAAACAGGAACTTGGCCCAAGGCTGCTTGCTCTTTGACTGTTTCTCCCTGGTCTCCCATCTCCTCCTTCCCTAAGGAACTTCTGCTTGATTCTGCACAGTGGAACTCAGGGAAGCTCTTGGAGGCTGAATGAAGGCTGTTTCCTATAAGCAAAGAAACGGGGGACACCAAAGGACCCTGCAGAGTATCGTTTCCTCTTCTTTGGCTACTCTTTTCATGTCTTCTTGTGAGTGAACTGAACCTGTTTTAGAATTCTACCTTGACTTATTTGTAGTGTTTTTTAGTGTAGAGTTTGTACCGCTTTCTTAGTGGTTACTCCAAGCATTGCAGTCTGCACGGACAGCTTATCAGAGTCCCCGGGTATCAGCCCTCTACCATTTCAAGAGACCTGTCTCCTCTCCCCGCGTTAAAGCATCATCGTCGTTGTCTTGAGTATCACTCGGTATTCAGATTTTTATCTTAGTTGTCACATATGGTCTAGAAAACCCCTGAGAAGAAAGTCTATTGCGGGTACCCATTTTTTTCCCGTCTTTCTCCTTTTCTTCCTGTCCTGAAGCTCCAAGATTCTTTCTTTCATCATTTGCTGTTTGAAGAACCCCTTCTATAGCCATTCTTTTGTGTGCGTGGGAGTCCGGTGACTTTTAATTCTTATTTCACTAACGTCTTACCTAAGTTGGGGAGTAGAGATGGGATGGAGTAAGGGAAAGAAAGGAAGTGAAAAGCATCTTGAACTAATTCTTGAAAGTCTGAAGTTTCTGAAGCTATTGAAGCAGATGCTAGGGTAAGAAAGTTCAGTAAAAGCATCACATCCTTATCACCACAGAGCTCTTAGCAGAGCTGTATGATGGAGACACGGCAGCCCTTTAGCCAGGGCAGCAGTGACTCTGACAGCTAACCCTGCACTCGGAACGCGGGGCAATGCAACTGCGACACAGCTGGGCAGGCGAGAAGGCAGCTGCCCAGAGTCTGCCTCGTAGCACGCGAGTAGGAGCACGGCGGTCTCTTCTCTTCCTCTCCAGCAGCAAAGGGACACCCCACCAGCTTCGTAGCAATGAGGATACTGTTGGGTGAGACTCTTAGAAAAGAAAGAGTTCTTAGTTATTATATATTGAAGTATGCATCTGTGCGTGTTAAGTCACTTCAGTCATGTCTGACTCTTTGAGACCCTGTGGACATAGCCTGCCAGGCTCCTCTGTACATGGGATTCTCCAGGCAAGAATACTAGAGTGGGTTGCCATGCCCTCCTCTTGGGGATCTTCCTGACCCAGGAATCGAACCTGTGCCTGTATCTCCAGCATTGGCATGTGGGTTCCTTACCACTTGTGCCACCTGGGAAACTCGTATTGAAGTATAGTTGATTTATAATGTTAAGTTAGTTTCTGGTGTATGACAGAGAATCAGTTATACATAAACATATATTGGCTCAGTCGTGTCCAACTCTTTGTGACCCCGTGGACTGTAGCCTACCAGGCTCCTCTGTCCATGGGATTTTCCAGGCAATAGTACTGGAGTGGATTGTCATTTCCTTCTCCAAGGGATCTTCCCAACCCAGGGACTGAACCCAGGTCTCCCGCATTGTAGACAGATGCTTTACTGTCTGAGCCACCTAATCCCATGTTCTTTATTATATTCTAATGATTCTGATGAACTGACACAGATAAATGAAACACTGGCTTTTTCTATTTATACAAATACTGACTGCTTCTAGCTATACCACTAAATCTAAGGTCAGCTTAATCACAGCCTGGGATAACTATTATTGTGCTTTTAAAGTTAAGGTGAAAACTACATTCTTAATAAAGTAGTTTTCTTTCCTAATTAAATAGATTTGAATAAGCCAAAACCTTAAAATCTAGGGACTCTTTTCATTATTTTATTTGATGGGGGCCACCCTAAAAACTCATCACTGCCATTGTTTATTAACCTACAGAACTGGAAAGACACGAAATGAAAGCTAAAGGGGCTAAGCGTCTTTTGAGACAAACCCAAATGTATTTAGAAGGTAAGAATATCATGCAAGTCTTTTTTGTTTGGTTCCCTGGTTGGAAGAAAGAGACATGTAGAATTGAGTGGGGTGGAAGGGAGACTGGTCTATTAAATAAACCCCCATGGAAACAGTCAGAGAAGGCAATGGCACCCAGTACTCTTGCCTGGAAAATCTCATGGGTGGAGGAGCCTGGTAGGCTGCAGTCCATGAGGTTGCTCAGAGTCGGACATGACTGAGTGATTTCACTTTCACTTTTCACTTTCATGCATTGGAGAAGGAAATGGCAACCCACTCCAGTGTTCTCACCTGGAGAATCCCAGGGACGAGGGAGCCTAGCGGGCTGCCATCTATGGGGTTGCACAGTCGGACACGACTGAAGCGACTTAGCAGCAGCAGCAGCATGGAAACAGTTCTGGCAGAGCGGTGTTGAGACAGTCTGGGACCTGGAGCCCTTTGCTGCAGTGTTGCGATTGCACCTGGACCTGTCCTGGAGCTACCAGATACAAAGAAATGACAAGGAACTATAATTTCTGGTGACTCAGTGGTAAAGAACCCGCCTGCCAATGCAGAAGACACAGGTTTGATCCTTCCTTCCAGGAAGATCCCCTGGAGAGGGAAGTGGCAACCCATTCCAGTGTTCCTGCCTGAGAAGCCCATGGACAGAGGAAGCTGGGGGGCTACAGCCCACGCGGGTCACCAAAGAGTCGGACGCTTTAAGCGACTAAACAAAAACAACTCCATGTGTGTGGCGCTGGGGCAAATTCTGGACAAAAGATGCTGAAAGATCAAAAGAGCTCAGCTGCCACTTTTGAAGACCTGGGAACAAAAACAGGGGGTTGAGAACGAAAGCAAGGTACTGCGCATGCGCCCTGCATGCAACACCACCTGAGGGGTGGGCAGACCACTTAAAGCATCCTGCCTGCTGAGCCCTGGGCTCGGCCCTGCCTTCACCCCAGGCGAGGAGCAAGCTAACCAAACCCCTACTCCCTGCCCAGGGAGGCAGCGAGCTAGGGAATCTGTCAGTTGTTCTTGTGCCCCCTGAGACAGCAGGCGCCCCGATAAAGCCTCTCCTGAATTTCTGTTCTGGCCTCTGATCAATTGTTATTGATTAAGGAGGTCGAGAACCCTGGTTGGCAAGTGTCAGGTGTGGGCCATTGGCTTATCCTTGACAAGGAGATTTTACAGGTGAGTGAAGGCTGGGTTTAGTGAGTGAACACAGGTTTTCATTTCAATTCACAGCAAATGATGATGATAACAGATTGAACACCTTAGTTTGCACTTCCCCTTGACCGGAATCATCTATTGCTGTGAAAGGGAACTTTAGGGGAGGAAGCTGTATCCTTATAGATAAATCCCTGTGATTGCTCCAGGACTGCTGTTCGCTCCAACCTAAGGTATGGTTTCCCTATTAGAGAAAGTAAGTAGGCAATGCTAAATATGAGACTGACACTTGGAAGACATTTATAGTGGTGGCAGGTGTTTTGGTTCCGTAACAGGCTGTTTAACAAGTCAAATGCACCTCATGCCATCTTAAGCGGTGACTTTTAAAGAATAGAATTCTATTTTTTTGACTTGCGATGATGCTTTCCTCTGTCTTTGATTTGTCGGTTTTCCTTCGTGCATATTCCTGTTTCCTCTAAGACGTCTTGAGAACGTTCCCCTTTCTGGGCAGCTGTCTCAGAGGCCATTTCTAGCATTAAAGCACCTCCAGGTGGTGCAGCTTCTGCAGGGGGAAGAGAGGCAGAGGCCCCATGGCGGCTCCTTGCTGGGGCTCCTGGTCTTTTCCTGGTTGGTGGCAGGCTTGGAGCCTGCTGGCGGCAGCCAGGGCCAGGCCGGGCTGGTGGAGAGACAGGCCACACTGCAGAAGGGCAGCAGCTGTGAAGCAAACCACGCCACAGATTAGCAACCTAAAATAACAGACATGCGCCTAACGCTGGTTCTGGAGGCTCGCCATTTAGGCCTGGACTCTGCAGAGGGCTTCTTTCTTAAACTGGGTTTCTTGGTTTATATTAACTCAGTTAGGAGTAACTAGACTGTTGTGCTTCTGGAGGTTGGTTGGCCAGGAGCCTGGGTACCTTAGCTGTTGTCCTTGCATCTCATCTTTTCCACTGAAGACGTTCAGGGGGCAGCAGTGGGCACCCACAGAAGGAAACTCCAGAAGGTTCTTACGGAACAGGCTAGGAACTGGCACCGCGGGCCTTCTGTTGTGCTCTGTTGGCTGAAAGCATGTTCCAAATCCGCCTCTATACCCATGGGTGTGGGACTTGATTCTACTTTTACTGGGAGGGTCTACAAAGTCAAAATGCAAAGGGGGTGGGTGCCAATGGGAAGATGCCAATGAGAAGAGTGGAAAACTGGGAGCATTTTGGACATGAGTCTGCCACAAATGTGTTTCCCTGGTGGCTCAGCTGGTAAAGAACCTGCCTGCAATGTGGGAAACCTGGGTTCGATCCCTGGGTTGGGAAGATCCCCTGGAGAAGGGAAAGGCTACCCACTCCAGTATCCGCGGATTGAGTGACTTTCACTTTCACTGCCACAAATATCTTAAGAAGCAAAGGCTTGCCTGCCACTTGCAGGCCCTTGGTGTTGTTGAATGTTTCACTCATAGGAATGTTGATCTGATACAATGCAATCCTTTGTAGTCAGAGGTGGAAGTCCTAGGGCTCTATTT